>NC_071515.1:60076785-60710357 GCF_027887155.1 Malaclemys terrapin pileata | reverse complement strand
AACGGAGTGCCTCAAGAGTCAGTCCTGGGGCCAGTTTTGTTCAATACCTTCATTAATGATCTGGAGGATGGCGTGGACTGCACCCTCAGCAGTTTGCAGATGACACTAAACTGGGAGGAGTGGTAGATACGCTGGAGGGTAGGGATAGGATACAGAGGGACCTAGACAAATTAGAGGATTGGGCCAAAAGAAATCTCATGAGGTTCAACAAGGACAAGTGCAGAGTCCTGCGCTTAGGACAGAAGAATCCCATGCACTGCTACAGACTAGGGACCGAGTGGCTGGGCAGCAGTTCTGCAGGAAAGGACCTAGGGGTTATGGTGGACGAGAAGCTTGATATGAGTCAACAGTGAGCCCTTGTTGCCAAGAAGGCTAATGGCATTTTGGGCTGTATAAGTAGGGGCATTGCCAGCAGATCAAAGGATGTGATCATTCCCCTCTATTTGGCATTGGTGAGGCCTCATCTGGAGTACTGTGTCCAGTTTTGGGCCCTACACTACAAGAAGGATGTGGAAAAATTGGAAAGAGTCCATTGCAGGGTAACAAAAATGATTGGGGACTGGAGCACCTGGCTTATGAGGAGAGGCTAAGGAAACTGGGATTGTTTAGTCTGCAGAAGAGAAGAACAAGGGAGGATTTGATAGCTGTTTTCAACTACCTGAAAGGGGGTTTCAAAGAGGATGGATCTAGACTGTTCTCAGTGGTATCAGATGACAGTAATGGTCTCAAGTTGCAGTGGGGGAGGTTTAGGTTGGATAGTAGGAAAATCTTTTTCACTAGGAGGGTGATGGAATGGGTTACCTAGGGAGGTGGTGGAATCTCCTTCCTTAGAGGTTTTTACGGTCAGGCTTGACAAAGCCCTGGCTGGGATGATTTATTTGGGGATTGGTCCTGCTTTGAGCAGGGGGTTAGACTAGATGACCTCCTGAAGTCCCTTCCAACCCTGATACTCTATGATTCTATGAGAGGGTGACATTGTGTTTAGGATATTTTCTATATGATCTGTATTGTTGGTGCTTTATCTGTTATGAGCAATGGCCCTAGAATCTGTGCAAAGCCCCCCTACTGGTATACGTTAAGAATTCACAATTACCATGTTGCCCCTGAGAGAGGTCAACTGTAAACCAGAAGCTTCATACTTTGGGGGAGTGTTCTGGAACAGGGGTGTTTTTATGTACTGGGGAGCCTGAAGAGTCAGTGTTGCTCCCAGGGTGGGTAGGTGGCTGCACAGCAGGTTCCAATGCTCAGAGAAGGGTCTGCACCTTGAGAGGGCTTGGGGACCCCATTCAGGACCCAGAAGCATCACACACCCAGGGGACCAGAGCACAGAGGCTAGGATTCCCCTCACAGCAGTCCTGGCAGGTGGCCAGGAAGGGGCACTTGCTAGGGTCTGTGACAACTGTGTGTAAACAATTGGCAGTGGTTCAAACCCTGACATCCTTATGCAATTTTTGCCAGTACTTATTCAGGCAAATTTGTATGAAAGTGAACAAGAATTTGAGTATGACTGATTAAGGCTCTGAAGGTGGAGTCCTAGGAGATGTCAGTAGCTCTCATATGGTTTAACTGTTTAATATTCTGGCATGCTCAATATGTATAAGGTTCTTACAGTTATAAAATACATTATTCTGTTTGAAAAGTAGGTGCAGTCTCTTATTAAAACTACCACTCTTAATTATATTTCTGTTTAAATGGTAAGAATCAAATTCTACAGTTACACTTATAAAAACCTGAACTACTCCAGATTTACAGCGGTGAAACTGAGAACAATTTGGCCCTCTGTTGTAAACCACATTACAACAAATTAAAGGTTGTGTTGCTTCATTCCTGATCAGGCTTTATGCCAAAACCTGATTCTATGGGTGGGGATATAATCCGTCTGTAACAAACAAGCTGTTTTGATTCAGAGTCCATTTCCTGCACATTGTAGCAACAATCAGAGAAACTGAAAGGAGCTGGCCCTCTTAAGGCACAGACTTTATACACGTAAGTACAAATGCTTTCAGGAGAAGCACAGGCTTCAAAGTATTTTTCACTGAAGTTCTCAAAAGGGAAGGCTAATGTCTTCCATATTTTGGTAGCATTCAGCAATAAGAAATAATCCTGTAGCAATCAATGCTTTCCTGTTGCAACCAGTTTACAATTGCTTGAGGAGTGCTCACTTTGCTTTCTGATTTAATTTGAAGAGTTTAAAAGGTTTTGCTGTATGGTTCAATGAGGGTCTAATTCACACCCGTGTAAATCAGGAGTAACGTCAATTACACTAGTGTAAGATCAGACTCAAGCCTACAATTTACAAAACCAAGCATGTCCAGGATAATTTTTGATTATCAGTTAGTAATGCTCATTTGGACAAGTTGCCCTATCATTAGTGGTCTGTTTGTAGAATTAATTTCCTCCTCCTCTTTCCCCACTTCTAAGCTAACGGATTGCAGGCCAAATCACAATCAATCAGTCAATCAAATGAACAAGATACATTCCTTAAACTGCATCTAACGTGAAATGAATTTATTCTGTTCTTATCACTGTAGTTTTACAAAATAAACATGCAAATTAAATCACAGCAACTACTATAGTTATTATAGAAATAAAAAACCTTGACTATCATGATCCTAAATTGTAAAAAGACTAACAACTGTAGAATATTTTTAGAAGATTGAAGGTTGTAAAATGTTTTAATACCAAATGGTATGAGCCTGCGTTATTCCATCTACACTAAAGAATAAGCTGGTGGACTGAGCAAAGGAATGTGTCAACATGGAATGTACCATTCTTTCTTACGGGTGGTATACAGTGTGTTTCATAACCCCTGTGGACATTCAAATATTACTTTGCTTTCTTACTAACCTGTACAATTCTGGCAACATTTTAGTTTGTCTATTCTGAAATCTCCCCTAGTTCTCTGATTTTGTTGGAGGATTTCAGTGCTGAGCATCTAAGAAAGAAAGCAATTGTCAGTGAAACTGATCCATATGCGTCTGAATGTCTGGATATGTGGCAGCCGGAACAGTTTTGTAGTTCCTAATGCATAACTGCATTTTATTCTGTGTTTATTCACTGCAAATTTCACTTTAGTGCACCAAATACATACTGAATTGTTGGCCTGAGGGCTGGTAATTCATGTAATGGAGTCAATTTAGCTGCAATTTGTTAGTCTGTCTTTCTAATGCATAGGCAAGATTACGGCTCTTATCTAACAAAACCAGGCTCATTAAAACAATCCCCAGCAACAACGAACAGAGACTAGGTGCTTCACAGCTACCTGTGCCCATGTAGTTTACTATGTGAGGGCCAGATTTTGGAGCACCTATTTACACGGGTGACCCCTTAATCACATGATCAGACCTTTTGTTTTCTGAGACTGCTCACCTCAGTAAGTGCTTATCAGGGTGAGTAAGAGCTCCACAATATTGCCCTTAATATACTTATTTAACATTTTTCTCTGAGTGCTTTTAGGGTACTTGAAAGATTCAAGGGGCATTTCAGATGGATTGAGTCATTTTTCTTGTCTCTAGGTAACTTTCATGAGCAGGGCCAAATTCTGATTGCTTTGACCCCAAGTATAACTAGTTGCTGCGGAATTACCCAGATGTAACTGAGGTCAGACTCTAGCCCACAATCCCTTACCCACCTAGGTATACCGAAACTTATAGGGGTTGGTAGAGTTGGCCCAGCACTTACACCACTGACAGAATTGTTACCTGAAAAGTACCTCCCTTTCCCTACACAAGGTGCAATACCATCGTTTCCAAAAAAAAGTGTAAAATACTGTGATGAATCTGACAGAGTTGAATGAATGCGGTCATAGGACAGTAGGAAGGAGAAGTTTCCACGCCAGTTGGGAGGATGGTTTGTCAAGAGTGGTTCAGTCAGGTTAAGATATCTTGAGGAGCACAGGACTTGAAAGTGGTTGGGTTCTGGTAGCCAGATCATGAAGAGCTAGGTCAGTTGTCTGAGGTTTTGTTTTTTTGTTTTTTTTAAATTAGCTACCAATCAAGTGGAAGCAGGGCCGGCTCCAGCATTTCTGCCGCCCCAAGCCAAAAAAAAAAAAAAAAAAGCCGTGATCGGCGGTGGCAGTTCAGCGGCAGGTCCTTCGCTCCTAGAGGGAGTGAGGGACCTGCCGCCCCCGAATTGCTGCAGGTGCTGCCCCTCTCCCTTGGCCGCCCCAAGCACCTGCTTGTTAAGCTGGTGCCTGGAGCCGGCCCTGAGTGGAAGTGGAGCAGGAACTGTGTGGGAACCACTGTTTCAGCATGAATAAACAGTGCCCAGAGACTCCCATACCACAGAAGTGAACATTGGGTAGGTGACCTTGAGGATACCTAATTACTTCTAATGGAGGAATGGACCAAGAGCTGTCACCCAGGGTATTAGGCCTGAGGAATGATAATTTTCTTTTGGACTTCCCCTGAAGGCTAAAACTACCCCAGAGACTATATTATAATTGTTAATTGAAACTGTTTAAGCCAGTGAGCCTAAGGTATTTGGGATCTAGAGAATCATCCTTTTGTTTGAGCTGTGTGCCTGAATGCTTATTGGGTGGGACCCACCAGCTGCTAAAGCCAAAGGGGCCTTGCAGTACAAGGACCTTAAATGCTTGTCATGCAGTTGATCTAGACCACCAGTCACTGTTTCTGAAAAGGGTGCCTGTCCCACAGCACTCCAGGAACCCCACTGGTGCTACCCAATCAGAATGGTGGCTTTTTACAGCTGCTTGGCACTGATGTACATGGCTATCCAGCTGTAAGGCATGGAGAATCAGTACCTTTGTCTGTTTTCTCCATGGTTTGCTAGGGACCATCAGTGAGTGCTGTTTATGGTGATGGTCTTCACAGTGTAGGGGACTGTCCATTGGGGACTGAAGTGAGACCACCAAGCCCATTTCACCCCATTTCACCCCAGTCATTCAGCAGCAATAATACATCTAAAAGTATATTGAAGTCACAGAACAGCCCATAGTCTGGTGGAGCTGGCAGATTTGGGGCTACCCAATAAACTTAATATTTTTTTAAAAAGAAACCCCACTGTCTGTGGCAGTTACTGGAACAATAATTTAGCATTCCAAGAAAAATCTGGATACATTTAAAAATTGGCTCCTACTCCTGTTGATGAACTAGAAATATGCACAGAATGAGGCCTGAGAGGGCGACTTGGCAAACCATAAGAGAAAGCCTCAAAGAGAGCAATAGGGAGAGAGTTTGCCCCTATTCTAGTGGGGTACCGGGGCTGTGGAGGCATCACAAAGGGCCAGAGACAATTCCCTAGTGCAGGCACAGTTCAGTGCCACTGTAAGCATGAATCCCAGCTGGGCATGGTTGGGGGGTTTGTTGATATGTTCTTAGACGTGGTCAGCAGGATCCTTTCCCTGCCAAAATACCCACCGAACACAGTGGCACAAGTTGGTATAGACCATGTAAGCAGAAACAGCACAGCTTTCCCATCCGTGCTGTGGGATCTTCCTGTGGAAGTTCCAGGGTTGCTCCTGGCCACACAGCTCCTAGAGGAAAGTATAGTGTCGCTCTTCTCTGTTATGTGCTGTGGCAACTTAGAGAACAAAATGGCTGCTGAACTGCTCATTGAGAGAGTTTGGGGCAATGTAATGGTGCAGCACCCTAAAAGGAAGAGGCATCCCAGTTTCACAGCATATGCACTAGCTGGAACTCTTTTACTTTACCCAACAAAGATTCGCCTACGAATACAAATTCAGCTAACGCCCTGCAGACAGGTGGGCCCAACACACAGAGAAACCCAGCTAAAACTCTGGATTTTATATTTTTCCCATTTATGCTCAGTGGAGGTAACAGAGCAGAGTTGGAGCCCGTGGGCTGCTATAGTGGTTGCACAGCAACCAAGTCCAGGAAATACGGCACTGTAGCTCTATTCAGCTGGCTACTCTCATTCCAGAGCTCGTCGGATAAGGTAGGTAACTGCTTTGACTCTGTTTAACCATTCCCTTTGTGGGGAGTTCAGCTCAGGAGATTGGAAAGGGGTTTAAACAACATTTAGGCAAATGACTCCACGCAGGGATAATGGAGCAAAGAACTGCTAGCCAGATGGGAAAAATGAGTCAAGCATCTATTCGGTTCTGTTTGCTCACAGGCATAACCTATTCATACAGTGTATTTTGCCACAATATTCCCCACCATACACAGTAGCAGAAGAGGAGAGAGAAAGCAGTGTTTGTTGGTTAGAGCACAGGACTAAGGTTCAGCACTCTGGATTCAATTCCTAGGTTTTCCACTGACTCTCTCTGTGACTTTGCTGTCTCACTTACTCCACTTTCTATTTGCCTCCATTTGTCCATCTGTAAAATGGGGTTAAAACTACTGCTCTACTAGTAGCTCAGATGACTTTTGTGAGACTTAACTAACTAATGCTGGTGAAGCATTTTAATCTTCTCGGATGAAAGGTGCTTCATAAATAAAATATTGTTTATTAGATTGTTATAGTTTTCAACAACCTATCTACAAAAATACCACTACTCAGAGTCCTCTATAAAAATACCAAGTGGCTGAAAGCAAGAAATAACAATTCCTAGCTTCTCTGGGAGTTTATACCTAGTTTCCTTCCAATCCCCACATTCAAGTGCTACTATCTACCCTGTTTCCCCGAAAATAAGACAGTGTCTTATATTAATTTTTGCTCCCAAAGATGCGCTAGGTCTTATTTTCAGGGGATGTCTTATTTTTCAGAAATGAAAAATGCCTTATTATCGGTGGATGCCTTATTATCGGGGAGGTCTTATTATCGGGGGAATGCCTTATATTACAACGAGAGGCAAAACTGTAAGTAGGCCTTATTTTCGGAGGATGTCTTATTTTCGGGGAAACAGGGTAGATACCTTCCCTCCGCTACAAATAATCTGTGTAGATTTTAATTGAATCCTACCCCATTACTGTGATAAAATTAGGGTTACCATTTTTTAAACTAACAAAAAGAGGACACTCCAAGGAGCCCCGGCCCCATCCCAACTCCGCCCCTTTCCCAAAGTCCCCACCCCAACTCCGCCCCATTCCCTGAACGCTCCGCCCCCTGCTCCTCCCCCTCCCCTGCTTCCCGCGAATCAAATGTTCACAGGAAGCCTGAAACAGGGAGGCAGGCAGCAGGTAAACTGGGGCGGGGGGGCGCGAGGAGGTGCGGCCCAGTCTGGCTCCCTGGCCGAGCGGCTCGGACTCGGCTTGGGCCCTGGGGTGCCAGCCCCAGTTCCAGCCGAGCGCGCCAGCCCCGGCCCGCCCCGGCGCCGGTGGTTCCAGCTCGGCTCGGGCCCCGTGGCACCGGTCCCGGCCAAGCAGCTCCGGCCTGGCTCGGCTCGGGGCCTGGGGGTGCCGGCCCTTGTTCCGGCGGAGCGCGCCGGCCCCGGGACACCCCAGCCCCGGCGGCTCCAGCTTGGCTCGGGCCCCAGGACACGGGCACCGGCCCCAGCCGAGCGGCTCCGGCCCCGGTGGCTCCAGCCCGGCCCAGCTCGTGCCCCGGGGCACCGGCCCTGGTTCCGGCTGAGCACGCTGGCCCCAGCCGAGCACCGCTGGCCCCAGCAGCTCCGGCTCCAGCCCCAGCGCGAATCCAAGCCCCACGACCCCTCCCTATTTTCCCGGACATGTCCAGCTTTTTGGAATTTCCCCCCTGACGGGGATTTGACGACCAAAAAGCCGGACATGTCTGGGAAAATCCGGATGTATGGTAACCCTAGATAAAATGGGGACATTTTGTCAGTGGAGATTATATATGATTTGTAATTGTTACTCAGACCTGAACTAGGGCTTTTATTGTAGAATAGTGTTATGCACTTTATATGGAAGCTCCTTCCACAGCTCTGTTTCTAATCTAAAGCAAAAGGCCAAGGTCTCAGAACAAAGTCCAGCAATAATGTAGCTATGCCGATTATACAAGCACATTGTCAGTGTTCAGACCAGATACAGCACTGGCATGGCATTCTGAAGCAGTCTGAGACATTGGGGAACTTATAACTGTAGTCTGTGTGTGTTTGATTCATTACTAGGGCTGAAGAAAGAGTTAAAACAGGGAGGAAAAAAACCTACCCCATTCTTTTGTGTATTCCATAGGAAACCAAACATGGCATCTTCTATGAGGAGCTTGCTCTCAGACCACAGCCGATATGTCGAAGCTTTTCGTCTGTTCCTTGAGAATTCGACAGAGCACCAATGCATGCTGGAATTCATTGAGAAGAAGCTGCCGGGCATAATATTGAGGTAACTGAGTCAGATGTTTTATCAAAAGGACAAACCCTTGATACAATTCTGTACAAGTGATGAATGTATGCTTCTGACTGCAGGAGCCTGGGCTTGCAAGGGCTGCCTGAGAGTTATAGATTGCCCTTTTTCCCCCCTCTCCCCCTCTGTAGATCTTTGATAGTGCTTTAGTTAGAGATTTTATGTAGACACTCCACTGAAAGGCCTTTTTTTGTGATGAGGTCTGACTAGAATCATAGAATATCAGGGTTGGAAGGGATCTCAGGAGGTCATCTAGTCCAACCCCCTGCTCAAAGCAGGACCAATTCCCAACTAAATCATCCCAGCCAGGGCTTTGTCAAACCTGACCTTAAAAACCTCTAAGGAAGGAGATTCCACCACCTGTCTAGATAACCCATTCCAGTGCTTCACCACCCTCCTAGTGGAATAGTATTTCCTAATATCCAACCTAAGCCTCCCCTGCTGCAACTTGAGACCATTTCTCCTTGTTCTGTCTTCTGCCACCACTTGCAAACAGCTGAGCTCCATCCTCTTTGGAACCTTTCAAGTAGTTGAAGGCTGCTATCAAATCCCCCCTCACTCTTCTCTTCTGCAGACTAAATAACCCCAGTTCCCTCAGCCTCTCCTCATATGTCATGTGCCCCAGCCCCTAATCATTTTCGTTGACCTCCGCTGGACTTTCTCCAATTTGTCCACATCCCTTCTGTAGTGGGGGGCCCAAAACTGGATGCAATACTCCAGGTGTGGCCTCACCAGTGCCGAGGGAATAATCACTTCCCTCGATCTGCCGGCAATGCTCCTTCTAATACAGCCCAATATGCCATTGGCCTTCTTGGCAACAAGGGCACATTGCTGACTCATATCCAGCTTCTCGTCTACTGTAATCCCCAGGGCCTTTTCTGCAGAACTGCCGCTTAGCCAGTTGGACCCCAGCCTGTAGCAGTGTCTGGGATTCTTCCTTCCTAAGTGCATAACTCTGCACTTGTCCTTGTTGAACCTCATCAGATTTCTTTTGGTCCAATCTTCCAATTTGTCTAGGTCACTCTGGACCTTATCCCTACCCTCCAGTGAATCTACTTCTCCCCCCTGTGACGGTACCTCCCATAAGGCTTTATGGAAATATGCATATGAATGTATATATATATATAAAACATAACTAGAATGTGTTTTATACTACGTATGCCATGTAACATATCTCTGTAAAGGTTATGATCTATTGAATCTATTAATCTATTTGTATGCATGTATCATTTTTGTATTCTAAGTTATGAATATTGGCTGCATACTTGTTTGATTCTAAGTAGGCTGCAGTGAAGCAGTTGGTAGCAGGAAATAGTTAGATTTAATTGTTTTCTTGTATGCAAATATAACTTAGATTTAATAAACACTAATGTACAAAAAATATATTAACAAACTGCATAGGATTTTAATAATTTTATTTAAGGCTTTTATGTTTATAAAAAACAAATAGCATTTTAACTGAAATTAAAGATTTTCTCTGGCTTTCACACAATCTATTTACTAATCAAATAAGTTTACGGACTACCTTCCCTTGAAGGCCTGGGGTGCAATCTTGGATCCATGGAAATCAATGAGAGCAGGATTTCACCCCTGGTTTCTGTTCCCAACTTGGGCCTCGAGCAAGTTACTTAACCTCTCTCAGTGCTTCAGTTTCCCCATCTGTAAAATATAAATACTTTTGCAAAGTACTTAAAAAAAGCTAAAAGTGCTTTTATATTCTACATGCAAAATACAGCCGGTTGAAATTTTCCCAACAGAAGTTTTCAGTTCTGTTGAATCAGCATCTTCCAGTGGAAATGTTCCATGGGAACGTGTTGATTCCATCAACTTTCCTGCCAGCCTGTCCGGCTTCCTGGGATCCCTGGCTCCTCAGCTCCATGGCTGTCTGCCTGTCACTGGGGGGGCTACCTACACTTGCCAGCAGACTGGCTTCCCAGCTGCTCAAGCAGGCAAAGGAGCTGGACAGCCCAGCCACCCACACAGCAGGCAGCTGGCAAGTCCAGGAAGTGTGAACGTTTTTTTGTTTACAAAACAATTATTTTGGAATTTCAGTCTCAGGAACAATTTAGTTTTCATCCTGATTTAGGAAATCTCATTTTCAAAAACTCAAAATTTATCAGAGGATGGAAGTTCAGTTTCCTGGCCAAGCTCTGATTCTCAAAACCCATTCTCCCAGAGACAGAGGGAATTGCAGGGCTCGTGCTTCAGAATCTTTTTTAGCTGTGAGTAAGCCCTCTGGCCTGTAGCCTGAGAGAGAAGGGAGTGCTGTTGTGATGGTTCTCGGGGGTACCCAGGGCTGTGATTCACCTTCTTACCCCCTGCCTCCCGTGGTAGGGAGCCTTGCCTGTGCTGAGCTCAGCGACAGTTTCCCAACACTGCCAGCTTTCTAGCCACTCAAGTGCTCTCCTCTGGGCTATGCCTGTAATATCCAGCCCCATCACTGGCTACTCACATAAATCCCTGGTCTGCTGTCCCCGTGAACCACGTACACACCAGAGCTGTAAGATTCAGCTCTGGTTCAGCATTTCTGACACCACAGCAGTTAGGTATATCTGTAGTGTAGACACGAATAACGTTATTATCAAAGATTCAAGTGATAATGAGTAAAGTATTAGAAACAAAAGGTTACATGTAAAACAATCATAACATGCTTTCTAGAGACCAACAGGTTAAACTCCTGTTAAAGACATTCTCTCATCCAGGGTCTTTTGCAGCTTTAAAACGGTTAGCTGATAAACTGCCTGTTCACTTCCAGGATAAGGAGGTGGCAGTATAAATAGAAGGCAAACAAGACAAATTCAATGTCTGCCCTCCCGTGGCTTGTTTTTCTTGTGTGCTGCTTCCCTGTTTACTTCACATCTCTTTGGCTTTGTATATAAGTGGGCATCCATTGGGTTTCTTAACATGCTTAATTTACATACTGGCACAGAGAGAGGTGAATACACATCTCTTATCTGACAGCCTGTTTTTTCACCTCTTCTGGTGACTCACACCTTGAAACAGAATCGAAGAACATATTTTCAGTGTGTATGTATACGCACATAACCCCTTACATGGTATCTGCACATACATTTGGCTATGATGATAAAGACAGCGACTCAGCTTTCATTTAAGACCTCACTGACATTCTTCAATGAACCAGAATGTACCTGTCAGGCTCAAGATATTCCTATTACTCCCTCACCAGGTGTCATTAAAGGGTTCTTAGGTCACACCTCCCCTCTTACAAAGCAGTAGGATCAGCCACAACCCGCTAAAAAGAGGTAAAATCCTGATCCCACTGAAGTCAATGCGAGTTTTGTCATTGATTTTAACAGAGAAAGGATTTCACCCGAGTCATTAATGACCTCCTCCTAGGTAAAGTCAAGGTGTGCTGCTTTATTAGTCTAGATCGCTTGGCTGCATTTACCACAGCAGATCATTCTCTGCTCTGCCTTCTTTTCTCTTGGCATCTCTGACTCTGCTGTTTTCCTGTGCCTTAGTTTCTCCATCTGTAAAATAAGGATAATACTGACCTCCTTTGCAAAGGGCTTTGAAAGCTAGAGATAAAAAATGCTGTACAAGATCTAGGTATTAATGTTTCTGTTCAATAGAGTTACTCTGGATTTACGCAGGTATAAATAAGGCCTATGTGTGTGTGCTACTAAACAAACATTAAAACAAAGTCCATGCTCTGAATAGCTTATAAACCAAAGCCATGATCAGGTGCAATCAAGTACAATACAAACATATCCATTATATGTATACACACACAATTTTGCATATGTCCGAGGACACACTCCCCTCCAAGATGGAAGAAAACGTGTGGTGGGCCCAGTTTGTTTTCAGCCCTAAGACATGCAGAACTCCCATGGATTGCCTGAGTAATGACTGAATAAACACTGAGCATGAATCCTTAGCCTGGCTCTATGCCTGCCATGCCCACTTATAGTTCTATGTTAATATAAAGCAACACATATCTGTGTACACTGTCTTATTGTGGGGTGTGCGTGTGTTTTCCTAAGGGTGTTAAATCTTTGCACTAATGAAAATAATCTATTAAATATCTAGCCTAAAATATGCAAACCTATTTTTGTTTTCAGCATTGGAAATGGAAAGTCTGCCATCAATATTCTAAGTGTAGGTGGTGGTTCAGGTACAGTAAAACCTTGAAGCTTTGTATATATTTATTTTTTCCGGTGGGAATATTGGATGGCAAATCACAGATGAGAATCGACACCACAATGGGCCTGAGTGGATGCACCTTTCCTTGAAAAAAATGGGTTCAAATCCAAATCTGGCTCTCTAGTAAAAACAAGGTTTCTGGTGATATTGGCTGCTGTCCACCAACCAAAAGCATCACACAGCTGTCAATCTGTACTCAGAATAAATCCATGGGAATAGCAGAGGAAATTTACAGGCTTATTAGAGTTACCTTCATAAAGTAATCTATAGCAACTGGCGGATTACTCGACTCAAAGACTAACCTATTCCATGTTACTACTTAGAGACTGGTTCCTGCTCACCCTTCGTTGCTTGAATAATAGTTTGTCAGTTTGAGGGCCTGGGAAATCCAGTGGAGCCCAACATGTACCTTCACACACCCACTACCTTTATTTTCACACAGCAGGAGTCCTGCAGAGATTCTGTGAGGCTGGGGCGTGAAAGGGGATTATGTTGCAGTTGAAGTATTCCCCCCACCCCCCAAATGCTGAGGGCCTGGGCTCACTACTCAGTGCTGTGTAAGGCAGAACTCCTGTTGATTGCCTGAGTAAGGAGTGAATACAAAGCAAGCAAAGATTTGGGATTTAGCCCCACGTCTGCCATACACATCTACGGATCTGGCAGGTTTGGATTATCATCTTTAGATAAGAAGAGAAGGGGAAAGGAAATCAAAAGAAAGGGAAAGAAACTAATTCTGTAAATTCTCTTAATCTTCTATATCCCATCCACCACACAATGAGGGACACAGTGCTTGGTTCCAGGTATGTGTGTACAAGCAGGGTACAAGGAACCACCTCCTGCCCCTTTGTGTACCCCTCACAAGAAATCTCTCCCTGAGCTCCTTCTGTGGCACTATCCTCTACTCAGGACTGTGCCTAGCTGGCTCAAGTTAGCCCATAGTGTTTACACACAAAAAACAGTTCACATGGCTGTCCTATCTCCCTTCATTTTTCATCTTGCCAAGCTCATAAAAATCCCTTGAACCGTCACATAAATCAGTCTCTCCTGTAACTCGTTCAGTTTTACTGTACTTCTGTGCACTACCTACACAGAACTGATTCCTTCTGCATCTTTAGGTGCCAAGGACGGAGCAGATCATGAATAAATCCTATTTCCTTCCTGGTACATAAAGACCTCTGCGTATGAACCCTAAAATCTCTAGATTTGGCTTTGTTCCTGCTGTCACATTACATTACAAGTTCATATGAATAATCATGCTCACCACAAAGGCCTCTTATAGAAATTACTGGTTCCCAAGAATTCCTATGCTTTAGATAGTTATAACTCTATCAAACATGCATCTCTGAATCCTCATTTGCTGATGGGATACTGCGCAGGAGACAGACACTTCGAGCTTGGTCACATAAGGTTTTTTCCCCCTAACATTTCCCACTATTGTTGCCCCCAGTTCTGGTCCACTAATGGGGTAGTGATGCTAGGTTAGACAAGGTATTGGTAGTCACCATCTTTTCAGCCACTGTGGTGTCTGGGTGCTGTTGAAAACCTGAAGATATATATGTAGATAAATAAGGGAGTGGCCTCCCTACATGATATAATGCCTTCCTAAATACTGCTTACATAAGTCTCCCCACTTAATACCGATGTCCCTTAGTTCTAGTCTGCCCATTAGACTCTATTAGATCAACAAGTTTAAAGTAACCCTTAATGTAATTTAAATGCTTTAGTCATGTCATCTCTGAAGACTAATCTCATTTTTTTCAATCTTTCCTTACAAGTAAGAATTGCCATGTGTAAATGCCGAGTAATTAGTAATTTACAAGTAACCTTGACAGTGAGACAGGGTAGAGAGATTTATTTCTAAACAAGGGGGATCATTTTATGCCAAAAAAGTGTTGTTTCTCACAGGATCATTTGAGTCAATCAGTGGGGTGTTTAACTGTCTAATCAGAGAGACGCATCTTAGTGTGACGGACACTGATTCAATAAAGTGGCAATTGCTCATTTTGCCATAACCGAGAAGCTGGATTCTCATTGGCTCTGAGAGTGGACTAAAGACATATGCTAAACTCAGGACAGCTCATTTGCTCAACTACCGTTATACTTTAAGAATAAGCGGTTTTCTGATTTGCTGAGGTTTCTCTCCCCCACCCTGAGGGTCTGTGAGTCAATAAGGAAGGTTCAGCTGTTCGTTATTTTAATGGGCTCACACCAGTTTCATGTAGCCTCAGGCCCATATTGAGGCCAGTATGAAGCTGTAAAACCCTGTGAGAGCTCAGTAAAGATTGTTCTTCCTGGGGCCTCATCCCCTTCTGGGCCCTCCAGCATACAGGGAGCATGATTGTTGCTGGTCCTTGGTGCAGAGAGTACAGGTCGATGGATGGCTCCATGCACTCATCCTGCTTCTCTCATCCCTAGTGCACCCACACTAAGGCCAGGCACGATCTGGCCATTCAATGTAGCTGTTTGGGCCCATTATAACCAGACGATGGAGAGAGTCTGCTGTTGACTGCAGCTTGTGCCTTATTAAGTTTCCACTTCAGTGCGCAGCATCCTAATGTTGCTGTACCTGTAAAAAACATAAAAGGCATCAACTGTGCTGTAAACTATCCCTTTATTTAAAATTTTTAATTAGAAACTTGATGGTGAACATAGTGATAGCCTTTAAAAGGTAATTGTATTAGAGAGTTTAAATACTTCCAATAGCCTAATTGCCAAATTGTTGATAATGCAAGCTGCCGCATATTTGACTATAAAATGCCTCAGGACACCTGTTTGCATATAAAAGAACTCACTGAAGTTAATTAAGGCTGTAGATTAAGTCATGAGTCAAAGTTTTTTTGTTTCCAAATAACGTAAGGGTGGTGTGGCCATGAAGAGTAGAAATTTCTATCAACATATGGAAATGGGAAATTCAGATTTTATTTTACTGAGACTGGCACAGCCTTTCCAAGGGGATAATTTTTTTACAGAAGGTTGATACAGAAAATGAACTCTGTAGTAGTTAGTTAACAATTCCATGTTCCCAGATTTTCCCACAGCAGACTGTGAACAAATTAATTTGCTCTGATTTTCAATAAAAAGCAATTTTGTGGTGATAGCAAAACCACAGCTACTTGTTACTTCTGAAATTCAATTTCCCTTTCTTGAAAGAACATGCTTACACAAATGCCATGTAAACATTTGTTTTTAAAAAGATACTTAGCTCTGAAAAGATTAAACCCTTCCCCATGTTTTTATGTACCTGTAATAGGGCCTTATTCACACACAAATAGTGCAAGACTTGAACCCTTCAACTGTAGTGTGAAGTTAAAAACTGTAGTGGCATGTAGCAGAGCGCAGCAGGGCACCCATGGTTCCTGCCTCTGCCAAGTCTACAAAGTCACTCTGAGATCCTGGGGTTAGTAACCACTGGTGCAGTTTATTCACAGGCTTGTTCCCACCACTGTTTCACAGTTGGCCCTTCACCATCTGCAGGCAAAAAGGAGGTGAGAATGACCTCCCTGCTTCCATTCCCTGCCTTTTCCCTTTCTTTCTGCTCTTCCCCCCCCACACCTCCTGAGGCTTTTATACAGCCCCAGGCTAATTACGTGGCAGCTGTCTCTGATTCCCTAATTAGGGCCAGGTTATCTCCAGCCATCTCTAATCTATCCCCCTAAATAGGAGCTGGCGTGACAGAGGGCTGAATCAGAAACCCTTTGCCCAGCACCCTGTCACATGACATATAGTAGGTCCAGAAGCAAGGCATGGACCTCTTCATGTCTGCAGTGGTATGACGAGAAGAAAGATGGTCCAGTGGTTAGGTCGCTAGCCTGGGACGCAGGCGACCTGAATTCAATTTCCTATTCTTTTGCCAGCTTCCTGTGTTACCTTGGGCAACTCTGTGCCTCAGATCCCCGTCTGTAAAATGGGCATAATAGTACTTCCCTACCTCACATGGTGTTGTGAGGCTAGATAAAATGAAGACTGTAAGGAGCTTAGATAATGGGAGTCATAAGTACCATGTGTACCAAAAGAAGTCACATTAAACCAAGCTGGTGGGGAGAGGGGGAGGAGAGAATGAGCATGTGAAAAGTTGCCTGCTTGCCTCCAGGAAGGTTAGCCAGCCACTCTCAAACACATCTGTATCTCTTCAACTTACCAAATTCACCCCAGTTATCCATTTTTGCCTAAGTACATTAATGCTGCTTGACTCCACCTACTCAGTTGGAAGTCCGTTCCAACTATTCACCATCCCTCCATAAATTCTTCTTGCATACATTCTCTGTTATCTTAAATCTCTGTCCATAGTTCTACTCTTGATTGAGTGTCAAACATTTTATACTTTAACATAGTTTAAATACTTCAATCTTGTCACCTTTCATGACTAAGTTCAGCTGCTCCTTGTAAATAAGACCCTCTATTCAATTTTTCATTTTAGTTGCCCTCTCTTTTCACTCTCGACCTTAACTGAATGTTTAGACAAATAAGGTGACCAACACTGAACACCAAAACCATGCAGCCAGTGCAGTCTAAGCAATGCCTTTATAAAGTGTTACAGCACAGTGTCCTTGGCATCCTTCGTCATACAAATGAACGTCTTATTTGCTTGCTTTACTGATGCTGCATATTGGACTAGGAATTTAAATGTTGGCCTATCAATACACTCATCAATAACATCACTGCAGCAGCTTTGAATGATCCCTTGTGTGCAGAGAAAAAGCAGCCAATGCTGTTATATTTGCTTTATGCTGTATACAGAGACACACAGTATTCAGCTTAGTCAGTCACAGAAAGAGCAAAGCACTTTAAGCACCAAAGGAAAAAATGGCGATTTGCTTCAGTTTTCAAATTAATTTTTTTCCCCCCTTCTCATGTGCCTCATTAGCCAACAAAGACCCCTAATTCACTCTCAAAAATAAACACAAAAGACTCTCCAAATGGCCTTGTAAAATACAAATGGGGGAATACTGTGATAGCTTAGAGATTTTCTAATAGGACACGGAGCTTTTTACCTCTGGTTCATTGTTTCCACACCAGCCTGGGTTGGTAGTGACTAGAAAAGGGGCAGATCTGCAGTTTGGATCGAGATCTATACTTTGCCAAAGATCAGGGATGATTGTATCCTGGGTTTTGGTATTGACCACTCTCTAATAAAACCAGATGACAGCTATTTAGTGGCATGTGTGAAACAAAATAGGAGGTTCAGTCCATTTTTGAGAGGACATGTGTACATATCACTACAGAACATCACATCTGATACCAGTGCAATAGTGTCAGAAAAGTCAGACTCATGAGGGACTGATGGAATTAATCTTCAGTCCCTAGAGATAATCTTCCAGGATGAGGTTGAAGAAATTCAATGAGAGCAATATGTGGAAGACTACACTGCCAATGCCCGTGTGATACCTGTCCAGTACATAAATAGTGGATTTAATCATCATGGCAATTGATCTGAGACCTACATTTTTTTTTAAAAAAAGAGGGATTTTGGGAAGGATGATAGCTAGCAGAACCCTCACATTTAACCTTGCTCTGATGTTTTTTATTCTGTTTCATATTTGTATCCTAGGTGAAATTGACCTTCAGATTCTCTCAAAAGTACAGGCTAAATATCCAGGAGTTACCATTAGCAATGAGGTGATAGAGCCAAGCGGTGAACAAATCCTCAGCTACAAAGGTATTTGAACTAGCAAATGCATTTAACGAAGTTGACCACTGGCTGACATATCATCTTTATAAGGCTTTTTGTTCCAATTTCACCTCAAAAAGAGGAAAAAGTTACTATCTTCATTTAGGATTAGTAATTTTTCAACTGTATTGCTGAGTCCTGCCTTCTTAGCAATGTCCTAGTTCCTGATCCTGCAAAGAGCGCTGCATGGACAAACCTTATAACTACACAGATGCTTCTGCTTATCCCGCACTTTTTATGGCACAGTATTTATCAGTATGTGCAGTGTTAGACTGCTATCTGCAACCATGCCTCCTTACATGCCTAGGTGGTCAGATTTTATAAACTAGACAGGGTTCAGTAATTGGATGAGAGAGCTATAAGTAAAACCCTAATGTTTTAGGATGTTGTGTTTGTGTTTCAGTGGTGTGGTGCTCTTCTCTCAGATGGTACTGACTCAGTGTCCCAGAATAGCATTGAGGGGTCTGCTTGAGATTGTATTTAACAAGAATGCCAAGAATTATTTTTAAGTGGTTTGCAAATATTAACTACCTAATCCTCATAATACCCTACTGAGTTAAGTATAGTCCTCACAAATTAGGTAACTAAGGCATAGAGGTTAATTAGCTTGCCCAAGATACTGACAACATTAATGTACAAACTGGCAATCAAAAGATCTTTGCTTTCAGTCCTATGCTCAGAGGCCTAGAACATGCCTCTCTCCATAAATCAGAGATCCTCACCGATTGTTTTGTGAAAAATGCCCTGGCATACCTAATAAAGTATAGGAGTACTTGTGGCACCTTAGAGACTAACAAATTTATTAGAGCATAAGCTTTCGTGGACTACAGCCCACTTCTTCGGATGCATATAGAATGGAACATATATTGAGGAGATATATATACACACATACAGAGAGCATGAACAGGTGGGAGTTGTCTTACCAACTCTGAGAGGCCAATTAAGTAAGAGAAAAAAAAACTTTTGAAGTGATAATCAAGCTAGCCCAGTACAGACAGGTTGATAAGAAGTGTGAGAATACTTACAAGGGGAGATAGATTCAATGTTTGTAATGGCTCAGCCATTCCCAGTCCACTCTGAAACCTAATAAAGTATGAGTGTTTAGTCTTTGCCCTTGGCCAAATTCTCACTGAAGTTTCAACTAAATGTATTCATTTTGATTGCCAATCTTAGCCAGTTATGTACTGTCAAACACCTACTGGGTTCCATCAGTAAGTGGCTATACATATTCTGGTGATGGGCAAACTGATTTCTACATATAGATTGTACGCTTTTGGAAGCAGGGCCTGTGGCCAGCCGTGCTCCTCGTGGGCGCAGACCAGTACCAGATCAAAATGTGCAAGTGATTTTAACAAAGCATGTTCTTCTGAACAAGTGGTGCACATCTTAGGCTGAATTTACCACTGTGATGCAGGGCTGCCCAGAGGATTCAGGGGGCCTGGGGCAAAGCAATTTCAGGGGCCCCTTCCATAAAAAAAAGTTGCAATACTATAGAATACTATATTCTCATGGGGGGCCCCTAAGGGGCCTGGGGCAAATTGCCCCACTTGCCCTCTCCCCGGGAAGCCCTGCTGTGATGCTGCCGTTTTTATGCTGATATAACTACTGGAAACAACGTAGTTACACTGCCATAAAACTGGGAGTGCAGTGGTGAATCAGGCCCTTGAGTCAGTGAGCCCACTCTAAATACACTTCCGTCTTCCTAATATTCAGTCTTTGTACACACATTAAAACAATGCTGCAAATGTTTCTCTTATTACTCTCCTGTAATTAGCATCACTCTAAAATACCCTCCCTTTCTTTCATTCTTCAATACAAGACCCTGAACGAAAGGCCTGGCTCTGAACACACTTAAAACGTGGAGAAGTTGGGATGAGGACCTAAACATTGCTCCTTTCTGTAATGGACTGAACTAAAGCTTGGGTCCAGGCACTAGGATTTTGAGGAAGCTGGAGCCAGATTAAGTTCCTAACTTCCAAATTTTTGCTCATTTCTACTGAAAAGTCTCTACAGCAAAGAGTGCCAAAGATAAAGGCATCAGATCCCATTTGTCCTTCATCCCACAAAGACTTGACCAGTCAGTCCCTCACAGAACTGGGCCGATCTTTACTATGTATTACCTTTATTTGTTCACATACTATAACATATAGGCTTCATTTTTAATATTCTGTTATTACATTAAAAATGATGCCAACATGTAACTTTTGGCTATATTACAATTCTGAATGGAAATTGTTTCCACATTTGCAAATGGGATCGACTAAACATCATCCTCTCTGTATTTTAGAACGTGTAGCTAAGACACCGAACCTTGAGAACATAAAGTTTACCTGGCATAAGGAGACGTCATCTGAATACAAAAGTCGAATGAATGAGAAAAAAGTGTTTAAGAAATGGGACTTTATTCACATGATTCAGGTAAAAGCTATGCATAGTAAATGTTGTTGAAGTCCGTCTCTACAGAGTATGCCTAAGGTCAGTGACCTCATTGTGCACTTTGATGAGAAGAAAGGTAAAGAATTATTAAGAAATAAACTCAACCTACAAATGAGCAGCAAAAATGAAAACTGAGGTATAGCAAGGCAACTTTAGGGTTTAGTAGCCTCATTAACCAGGCTAAGGTGGCAGTCAGCAGAGATGTAAATGTTAACTAATGTTTTTTTAAGTTTTCCCTCTCTGTGAAATTCTCTTTGTACTTCTAGGTTCACTGAAGTTATCACAGACAGTGTTTCCACTGCTAAAAATCTGTGTATTCCCCCCCCCCCCACCCAGAGTAACTAATGCAGGTGAGCTAACCCAAGGTAAAAACACAGTGGAGACAAGGCACTGTAGTTTTACCATCAGTTAAACTAGGTGAGGTGAGCACTATGTCCCCACCTGGGCTTGACCTTACCTACCTTATCTGTGCCTTGTCTCCACCATGGTTTTGCCTTGGAATAGCTCAGCTGTATTAGTTACCCTGAGGTAAAAAAGGTAAAGACAAGGCCCCAGTGAAGACAAAGCCCCAGAATGATTAATGATATCACAGAAAGATGTGTTTGTGGACCAGACATTGCCAGAAGGATTTCAGGAAGGGGGCAGAGAAGAATGTTAGCAAACATTAAATTAAACACTTCTGTGCTGAAATCGCCGCACAGCTCGGTTAGCGGTGTCATTCAGAAAATTACAGAACTTTAACACCACTTCCCTGGAGCGTGAGCTACTGCATGTCGTTTCATTCTAGGGACAACTTTTCTTAAGGCTAGGTCTACACTACCCGCCTGAATCGGCGGGTAGAAATCGACCTCTCGGGGATCAATTTATCGCGTCTCGTAGGGACGCGACAATCGATCCCCTAATCGACGCTCTTACTCCACCAGCGGAGGTGGGAGTTAGCGCCGTCGACAGGAATCCGCGGAGATCGATTTTGCCGCGGTCCTCACAGCGGGGTAAGTCGGCTGCGATACGTCGAATTCAGCTACGCTATTCACGTAGCTGAATTTGCGTATCTTAAATCGACTCCCCCCTGTAGTGTAGATGTAGCCTAAAATAGAGTCCCTGATCCATACTACTTCTATTGCAGTCAAGTGGAGTTTTACTACTGATTTCAATGGGAGCAGGATTGGATCCAAGGTGTTTTGGCACCTTCTTGGTTTTCTAGGCATGGTAATTAGACAAGTGAGAAGGAAAACGCAGTCCCTTTAAGTGGTCAGTGCTTCTCCATTGATGAGAGGGCTAATAGTCTGGTCATAAGAAAAGTAAACTTTCCACTTCTGTGATGGAGCTGTCCCAGGTGAGCAGAAATCTTAGAGTGGTAATCATGTCACTCTGTGTATTGTACATAACCTACATTATTCTGGACACATCCTATTTTTATTGGCTAGAAATGGCATCATGAGTAAAACTTTCAGCAATTACACAAAAGTTCTAGGTTTCTTTTTTTTAAAAGGTATCCAATGCAAACCTGGACAAAAAACTTAGGACAAGACCGTCACTTGCCCAACACACCCAGGCAAGGTGTAAGGGGGCATAAGACACCCCCTCACTCCTCTGTGCAGGGTACCCATGTTGCTGCCAAGTGTGAGCAGCCGCCTCCTCTCATGCAGATGGATGGGAAGTGGGCGGAGCTTATGCATTGCCCTCCCCCACAGCGCGTCAGTCCACAGAGCTGAGCTGGTGCAGAGAAGGAAGTTATCTGCTCCAGGTCAAGAGGTGCCCCAGCTTACTTACTTACTGGAGCAAAGGGGGAACCAGGGACCAAATTGTGGCTCTGGGCAACTACTTGATGCCTCTTACTCAGGGCTAATAGTAAATCCACTTATGTTATTTAGTAGCTGACCCTTAGGGTTGCCAACAGTCCCTTATTACAAGGGACATCCCTTATTTTTTCATCTTTGTTCAACAAGAGCAGGACTTGCTGAAAGCTTCTCCTCCCGACATAGCTATTGCTGCTCATGGGGGCTGGAGTAATTAAGCTGAGAGAGCTGTCGCCCAGTCAGCTTTGAGCAGCTACGTTAGAGAACTTACAGAGGCGTAGCTGCATTGGTGCATCTGCAACTCTGTGAGCTCTCTAGTGTAGCTGTAGCCTCAGCTTCCTCTCAGGGATACCTCCCACTGCTGCTCCCACTATCTGCTCATTTTCTGCCTGCTTTCTGGCTACACACAGACAGACGCTGCCCACGCCTCTGCATTTGCCATCAATCTCCAAGGAACCTGTCAGGCTTGGAGTATTTATTTTACAATATTTCTTTTCATTTCCAGATGCTCTACTATGTAAAAGATATCCCTGCTACTATTAAATACTTTCACGGTCTGCTGGAAGCTAAGGCTAAGCTCCTTATTATTGTCGTATCAGGTAGGTGATCTTAAGTGGGTTCTTTCCACACACAGTGCAGATCTGAATGTGCACCTATGAGAACTGTATGTGTTCATGTGTGCACACATCTGAATTCGTCATAGGCCAGTTCTCCATTAACTTAATTCCTGTACTATAGAGCTTAAGCTCCTAGCTTAGTGAACTACCAGCGAACTAGACATGTATTATATGGTGTGTGTGTGTGTCTGTGTGTTTTATATACAGTAGACTGTATGCCTCAAAGTCCACAAAATAAAAACAGAACTTTGTGAAATTCACGTCAGAATCTTGGCAACTTCGTTTGTAAAAAAAATTGCTCCCTGACCACACACAATGTCTCTCTTTGCAATACATTCAAAAATACTGCTATAAAAACAACAAGGACAGTGATAAACTCATAATAGACAGACAGTGAACCAAACAGGCTTGATCCTGACACTCTTACTCAAGTAAGTAGTGCCATTAATATCAGTGAAGCTATTCATGCATTAAAGGTTACAGGATCAGGCACAAAGACTTGTAACTCTTTTAGACACGTGGCATTAAGCAAACAGCAGCAATGGTGCCCTGTTGTGCCATACAACAGGTGTTGGTGGACATATGGTCCATTTTCCCCTTTAACTGCCCATTTCCTTAATATCATCATTTTGTGGAAAATCTCATCTGCAGAATTAGATTGGCTGTTTCACATCTGATTGAGATACTGTATGATCGATTCAGTAGCAAAATAGAAAAACGATAAGTTAGGATTCTACAGTACTGTGACATCAGATAACTATGGATTTATTAGCATTACCATGACTGGAGTCTAACATAACCTCCTGGGAAATTTCTCATACAGTTATATGGGATTTTCTGATGCTAGGATACAGTAACATGTAATCGTTGCTAGGATATGTAAACGTTCACCTATGATTGTCTTGGCAAGGCCCTTAGGCAGCTAAATACCTTTGAGGAACTGGGCCTCAGTGCTTAAAGTTTTGTTTTTATTAGATTTGGGGAAATTTGTAATGTATATTTTAAATAATGAAGTTCACCCCTTTTTGTGTTTGAGAAAATTGTGCTTTTTGCAGGCAATTCATAAAGGTACTATTCAAAATTGTTTTTGAATCATTTTTGGCTGGTAGCTTGTTAGCAAGCTGTTCAGTGCAAGTATTCCATATTTAAAATTACAATCGTTTACATTAGACACACAGGTGACATGTTTCAGTTCCGTGATTGCATCAGCATAACTCTTAAAATCAGGTTCCTGGCACAAATACCCGGAAATCTGAATTTGAAATTTCTTGTCCATGAATGTTCTGGGATATTCACTTGACTCCCTTCAAGCTACCAGTAAATGTATTCACTGGAATATTCATGGAAGGCAAACACAAAAAAGGGCATGAACACAGTCAAAAGGAACTTTTACAAATTTGAACTAATGCATAAAATATTTGCAGTCCTCACCCAGCGTTACAGTTTTTGCATGGTATTATTCCTTATTGTACTTCTCTCTGAAAATGCAACTCATAATTCACGATTGCATGAGTCAATCTACATCTACAAGTAAGGCTATTAGAAAACATATGTGAACAGTCATGATTGCTGTGTCCAGAAGTCTGAGTTATGTCTCACAAGTTTTGATAGGCCAGCCCTCCCACCCGAGTCAGAACAAGAGTCTCGAGGGTAGCATTTCTGACCTAGAGTGGCCTTTAACCTGGAGAGAGGTGGACTGGTGACAAGGAAAGGAGGAAGATAATGGAATAGAGAAGAGCAGAAAGCAATGGAACCAACAAGGAAAAGGAAAACTGAATCAGAGGCAGCTTAGAATAGCAGAGAATAAAAAAATAAATAAAACTAAGGGAAGAGGAAAAAAGAAGGGAAGGAGAAGAGCTACAGAGAGAATGAAACAGGAAGAGAAGGGTGAGATGGGAAAACTACAAGAAAATAAACAGGCAAAAGCAGTTTCAAAATATAGCTCCCTCAAACAAACAAAACAAACAAACAAACAGAAAAACAACCTGGGACTAAAAAGAGAAGAATTGATAAGGATACATGGTCTCTCTATGACGGTTTCAGTCCCTCCGACTCACTCTGTACCTTTCGAGAGGCCAAGACAGCTACAAGAGTTAAGTTGTAGTGTTTTTAATCACAAATCAAAAAAAAAAAAACCATTCAGTTAACATCATCTTGAAAACAAAAGTAGTGCCATATGTTGCGCCTACAGAGAGCTATTATAATGATGCTTCACTCAAGTAGTATATAATTGCTCCGCTCAGAAATGGCACCAAGTAACTGAACACCGACACCAGCAACTTTTCTCCAATTAGTACTCTGCATTCATTTTCAACCAGGTGAAAAAAAAATATCATCAGAGTCTCCTCTAAACCACTGAAGTATTTATTATACTGTAGGTAACTGTTTACAGATAAAGCCAGTTTTGGAGAATGGTTTATTAGTTAAGGGAATTTAGAGTCCTATCTCTCAGCAGGGCCTCAATTAGGCCTGGATTTATTTCCAGCCCACCCAATCAGGGTGGTGTCATCCTTTTTATAAATGATTTACACTGGAAATGCTGAATCATGGAACTGAGATTAGAGAGAGTAAAGAAATCAGTCCTGCATTGTCATCAGCTTCCCTGACTGTTCTTTTTCTAATGTCCACTGTCTCGGTACCTCACTAATTCAAAGTATGTCTCTGCGGTGAAAACATATGTATGTACAAACGTGTGATCACTATGGGCCAGATTGTGGCTGGTCCTTAGATGCACGTGCAGGATTGGGGAAGGCTATAGGAGCATTCTCATCCCTCCTCTCCTCCCCGCCCCTGCTGCCTTGCAGGGCTGGCTCTAGGCACCAGCATTCCAAGCATGTGCTTGAGGCGGCACTTTTCAAGGGGCGGCATTCCAGGTTTTTGTTTTTTGCTTCGGCAGCGGCACTCTGGCTTTTTTTTTTTTTTTTTTTGCTTGGGGCAGGAAAAACCTGGAGCCGGCCCTGCAGCCTTGTACAGCCTGAATAAGAGCCAGTCAAAATAGCAGGCCCTGATTGCTCTCCAGAGGTGCAGAGAGGGAGGAATCTACTCAAGAATGTCCTTGTGTAATGGGACTGACAGGATGTAGCAGCAGACATTCTCACCTGTACCCTAAACAGCTTTGAGGTAGAATTTTGCCCTAGCCTTAAGTGATGCGTCTCTGCACCATCCTTTACTCTGGGCTCTAGACAACTTGCACAGCCTAACCCTATATAAATATTAGATATAACTAAGTGTTTTGTTTTATCATTTAACAAGCCTTAAACTTAAAACCGTTAAACTGCTGAATAATCCCTGTATTCTTTCAGGGCCAAGGCTTCTATATAGCCCGGGTAAGGGCCCAGTCCTGCATCAGTGGTTGTTTTGTCATTGACAGCAGTAGCAACAGGATCAGGCCTTTAATGAACTGTGCATAAGGGGGCTCCCAGGTTAAGGGGTGCAGGGCCGGCTCCAGGCACAGCTCAGGAAGCAGGTGCTTGGGGCGGCCAACGGAAAGGGGTGGCATGTCTGACTCTTCGGCGGCAATTCGGCGGCGGGTCCCTCAGTCCCTCTCGGAGGGAAGGACCTGCCGCCGAATTGCCGCCAAAGAATGAAGGGCTGGGTTTGTAACGGAATCCTCCCTGAGGCTACCAATGCTGCAGAAGCTGTCTTGTGAGTGGGGATTCGGTGGCTGAATCCATCCTACCCCTTCCTCCAAACCCCACTGGGCATTGGTACAAGGGAAGCAGAGGCGGGGTATGTGGACCTCCTATGCAGATTCTGTGGATCTTGCCCTTTTGCTGCCACACCAGACTGCATTGGTTCCACTGTGTGCAGGCCCATCTACACTCAGGGGTCTTACCCATTTAGTGTAGCAATTATTTTGCATATAGCCTCTGTGCTCCCATGTCATGGGCTGTGTCTCCTGGGCTGTGCCTCCTGAAAGGTTCAGCTCAGAATTGGGGCCATAATGCTTAAAATAATACATCTGAAACTTTGTTTAAATACACTCTTATTTTTAATATGATTTTAATCTGGCAGGAACCAGTGGCTGGGCCAGGCTGTGGAAGAAATATGGACCTCGCTTACCTCTGAACGATCTTTGCTTATATGTTTCGTCTGCTGACATCAAAGAGCAACTCAATACAATAGGGCTGAAGTATCAGGTCTATGAGCTTCCATCCACTATGGACATAACTAATTGTTTTATCAAAGGGAACAAAGAGGGGGAGCTGCTGATGGATTTTTTGACAGAAACCTGCGATTTTAGTAAAACCTCTAGTCTAGACCTAAAAAATGAAATAATGGAAGAACTTAAAAAGCCTGAATGCAGTGAAGAGAAAGATGGAAAGGTTTTTTTTAACAACAACTTGAGTGCAATAGTGATTGAGCCATGATTAAGATCTACTGGATTTCTCAGTCCAAAAACAAATGATCATATACAAACAGTTAACCACTTAAATGTCTGTCTGTGTTTCATACTCTATCAATTAAGTTTACTAAGGTATGTCTGAGAGAGTTTATAAACAGTTAGGAAATTAATATTAATAGGTGTAACAAATGCACGTTAATACATTACTAATTCTTCAAAAATATATTAATACATAACTTGCTATTCAGCAAGTTATACTTTCTTATATGGCAGTTCTATAATCAGAATACATATAACTAGCACCATTAATCAAAGCCCAGCAAATACAAAACAATGCACTTCTGATGGATGGGTAAGGAGTAATACTGACCTTGAACGGATATCATTATAATTTAAATATGCTATCCAGCCAAATAGTTTTTTAAATGAAGTATGTTTGGAAATCTCCGGTACAAGTCAACCTCGCTTACAAAACTCTTCCCCCATAACTACCGATCCTTGGATTGGTTCCTCTGCTACTGATGTGGTTTTGAAGTTGTTGCAACACTGCCTTCAAAACAACATACTTCTGGTTATCTTCTGTAGGCATTAATTGCATGCATCTGCTGCCCTACTAATCAACACCATTTCAAAGCACTGCTCCCCTGTTCATATATTTCCAAATGTATTTTATTTCACCTACGGCTTCCCTTCCCCATGAATCAGATTCATATACACAGCTGATTCTGGAGAGATAAAGCTATAGCTCTCATAGACCATTTCTCAAAATGAACAGGCTCCCTGGGCAATGGTGATCATAACTTCCATGCATGCAGAATATATTGGCTCTTCACATCAGATGCCCAGATCTCTGCAGCACTGGATTAGAGAACAAGGTAGTATGCAAATCCTTAGTAGGCATGAGTTGCTGCTGATCTTTTAAACCAAAATGTTGTCTCATGTTTGTATTTTCAGTTAGAGAAATATGTATTTCCCCTCATTTCTCTTCACTCTTGTGTAACAAGGGCTACATGTGTCTGGTGGCCTCCATAATGTACAAGATGTAAACATAAAACTTAAAGGATGAAACAGAAATGGCATCAGTGGGGTTCTTCTTGTTTTCAACAGAGTTATACCAGGGCTGGAGGTGGCCCAGTGTCAGTGGTTTTCAAACTTTTTTTCTGGCGACCCAGTTGAAGATAATTGTTGAAGCCCGTGACCCAACGGAGCTGAGTATGAGGGGTTTGGGGTGTGGGAGGGGCTCAGGGCTGGGGTAGGGGGTTGGGGTGCAAGAGGGGGTCAGGGCTCTGGACTGGGGACAGGGATGAGGGCTTTGTGGTGCAGGAGGGGGCTCCGGGTTTGGGGGAGGCTCAGGGCTGGGGAAGGGGATAGGTGCAGCAGGGGTGCTAAGGCAAGCTTCCTGCCTGGCACCATGGACCACACTGTGCCCCAGAAGCGGCGAGCAGGTCCAGCTCCAAGGCAGAGGCACGCAAGCAGCTCCATGCGGCTCTCGCCCACAGGCACCACCACCACCCCGCCCCCCCAGCTCCGGAGTGCGGAGCCGATGCTGGGGCGCGGGCAGAGCACGGAGCCCTGTGGCCTCCCCGCCTAGGAGCCGGACCTGCTGCTGGCTGCTTCCGTGGCACAGAGCAGTGACAGAACAGGTAGGAACTAGCCTGCTTTAGCCGAGCAGGGACTTTTAACGGCCCAATCAGCTGTGCTGACCAGAGCCGCCGCGACCCACTGCCTTACATTCTGCGACCAGTTTGAAAACCACTGATCTATAATATAAGCTATTCGGCAAGAAGGATCTTTTTTTGAAGTTAGCTAAAGACATTGACCCATTTCTGACTCAGGGTACATCTACACTGCAGCTAAGAAAATGAGTCCCAGCTCAGGTAGTCAAACATGCACTAGCTCTGCTCTAGCTAGCAGGCTAAAAATAGCCACATAGCTGGGGGTAGCCCGGGCACAGGGGCTGAGTATGTATCTGGGGGGTTCTGGGTAGGTTTGTATTTGGGTGCCTAGGCCAAGCTACTGCCCGACCTACCTCCAGCTACAAAGCTATTTTCGTATGCTATCTCAAGCACACTCCCAGCTGTAGTGTAGACATACTATGGAGGACTTTTTTCATGTTTCTCAATGCTGGTGAAGTGATTTTATCCTAAATCCCTTCCCTGAACTTCACTGTCTTCACTTCAGTAGCTGATTAATTTGTTTTGATAAATGATTTTATGGTTTTAGGAGCTATTATGCTATATACAAGGTACAGTGCTTAGTGGAATACAATATAGCTGCATGAGTGAATTTAATAGCTTGAATACTCAGTTCATTCAGTGAAGCAGGTGAACTTGATTCAATATTGAAATGGTTTACTGTAGATAATGCTTTAGCTGCAAGATGGGATCTTTAATTTTGTATATACAGCCAATTCAATATCGATGTATTAAATATTTGAGGTGATGGGTGATTTAGTAGGAAGTGTACCAGGTATTAATAGCAATTTACAGTCATGTTGGTGTGACTTGTTTTACATATCTACATCTAGGGATCAAATATTAATCCCAGTGTACTTCGTAATGTACCTACTATATTTCACAGTTGCTGCACTGAACAGAAACTCCCACTTTTATACAGCAGCATGTGCAGTTTCATGTTAGCAGACCTGTAATACTATGACAAATTCTAAAAGGGGAGGGAAGGAAATCTCCCCTTCAGACACAATGCTGTATGCATCTCTAATTACAACAGGTGCAAGATTTCAGCCAGTTGTCATCTGTTATGGGTGGTTTGTCCCCTTCGGTGATACAGTAGCTGGAACTCTTGGGAAACACTTGTTGTAATGTTGCCACCAAATCAAAGGGAGGGGTGGGAATGGTTTTATAACACATCAAGAGCACCCTCTCTGGAAGCTGTGCCAATTCATCCCTGCCAGAGATGATAGATCCTTGGAAATTTACAGAAATACATTCATATATAACAAAACTGTTATGACTAGATGGAACATAAGAATGATCAGACCAATGGTCCATCTAGTACAGTATCCTGTCTGACAGTGGCAAGTGCGAGATGCTTCTGGCACTTGGAGGTTTAGAGACACCTGGAGTATGGGGTTGCATCCCTGATAATTTTGACCAATAGTCACTGATGGACTCATCCTCCATGAACTTATCTAAAACTTTTATGAACCCAGTTATACTTTTGGCTTTCACAACGGCCTATGGCAATGAGTTCCACAAGTTGACTGTGTTGTGTGAAGAAATACTTCCTTTTGTTTCTTTTAAACCTGCTGCCTATTAATTTAATCAGGTTACCTCTAGTTTTGGGGTTATGTGAAGGAGTAACTAACAATTCCCTAGTCACTTTCTCCACACCATACTTGATTTTATAACCCCTTTCAAAGTCCTCCTTAGTCATTTCTTTTTTAAGCTGAACAGTCCATCTTTTTAATCTCTCCTCATAGAGGAACTGTTCCATTCCCCTAAACATTTTCATTGCCCTTCTTGCAGAAAATGGCCTTTTCATGGTTGTTGTTGTTGTTGTTGTTTGCTACGGTTATCTTGGAAGTTACTTTATCTGTAAACTGATCTGTCAGTACAGCTTTATACAGAGGAACAAGGTTCCAAGCCAGTTGAGTGTATTCCAGCATGGTGGGAGAGTTAAGGTTTTCCCATCTCTTACAATTGACCGAGCAGCCAACTTCAGCCTATCTATCAAATGCAAGGTTGAAGTGTCCTAAGAAATGAACTTCTGGGTACCAAAAATCTAGTGATGTTTTTGAGGCAATACAGAGCCAATCAGGAGTTAATTTTGGACAAGTCAGCTGATTGTAGTGTTTCCAGCATCTGGAATGTCCATTCTAAGCAATGTTGGCACCATTGAGGGTAACAAGCCTTGTGGATAGGGGGAAGCAGTAGATGTGGTATAACTTGACTTTAGTGAGGCTTTTGATACTGTCTTGCATGATCTTCTCATAAACAAATGACTTAGGAAATACAACCTAAATGGAGCTACTATAAGGTGAGCACATAACTTGTCAGAAAACCATTCCCAGAGCGTAGTTATCAGTGATTCACAGTCAAGTTGAAAGGACTTATTGAGTGGGGTCCCACAGGGACCAGTTCTGGGTCCGATTCTGTTGAATATCTAATCATTGATTTAGATAATGGCATAGAGGGTACACTTATAAAGTTTGTGGACAATACCAAACTGGTAGGAGTTGCAAGTGCTTTGGAGGATAGGATTAAAATTCAAAATGATCTGGACAAACTGGAGAAATGGTCTGAAGTATACAGCATGACATTCAAGAGGACAAATACAATGTACTCCACTTAGAGAGGAACAGTCAGTTATACACATACAAAATGGGAAATGACTACCTAGGAAGGAGTACTGCAGAAAGGGATCTCGGGGGTCATAGTGGATCACAAGCTAAATATGAGTCAACAGTATAACACTCTTGCCAAAAAAAAGCAAACATTCTGGGATGTATTGGCAGGAGTGTTGTAAGCAAGACACAAGAAGTAATGCTTCCGCTCTACTCCATGCTTATTAGGCCTCACCTGGAGTATGGTGTCCAATTCTGGGCACCACATTCCAGGAAAGATGTGAACAAATTGGAGAAAGTCCAGAGAAGAGCAACAAAAATGATTAAAGGTTGAGAAAACATGGCCTATGAGGGAAGATTGAAAAAACTGGGCTTGTTTAGTCTAGAGAAAAGAAGACTGAGGGGGACTGGTAACAGTTTTCAAGTATATAAAAGGTTGTTACAAGGAGGAGGGAGAAAAATTGCTTTTTCTAACTTCTGAGGATAGGACAAGAAGCAATGCTTAAATTGCAGCAAGGGAGGTTGGACATTAGGAAAAACTTCCTAACTGTCAGGGTGATTAAGCACTGGAATAAATTGCCTAGGGAGGTTGTGGAATCTCCATCACTGGTGACTTTTAAGAGTAGACTAGACAAACACCTGTTAGAGATGGTCTAGATAATACTTAGTCCTGCCATGAGTACAGGGGACTGGACAAGATGATCTCTCAAGTTCCCATCTAGTTCTATGATTCTATGATTCTCTGACAGATTTTTTGAAAGAGAACAAATCCCTGTGAAAGACACTATGGAATCCCATTCCTCTAGCCAGGAGCAGCAGAAGCAGGGCTGGCTCCAGGCTCCAGCTTCTCAAGCAGGTGCTTGGGGCGGCCGTTCTGGAGAGGGGCGGCAGGTCCAGGTATTTGGCGGCAATTCCGCAGACGGTCCCTCACTCCGCCTGGGAGTGAAGGACCTCCCGCCGAATTGCCACAGCAGATCACGATCGCGGCTTTTTTAGATCACGATCGCGGCTTTTTTTTTTTTTTTTGGTTTTGGCTGCTTGGGGCAGCCAAAACCCTGGAGCCGGCCCTGAGCAGAAGCACCCTAAAAGTGTGTGGAGGGGCGCACAGGTGCCCAAACCATGGCCCCATTCCCACACAGTCTCTTCCCCCACTCATGGCACCATTTCTGTGCCACGCCTTTCCCCCGGAGGCCCCAACCCCTGCTTGTTCCTTTCTGCCCCCTCCCCTGCCACTTGCCCTTACAGCTGGTAAAAAGTGGGGGGCATGGCCCCCTGGCCTCCCCAGTTCTGGCACCCCTGCCTCCAATTCAAGAGGATGTGTGCCAACTCTTTTCCTTAACAGGCAAGGAAGAAGTTTGTTTTGTACAATCTTACCAGCTTTCTGTGCTTCCTACTTAAAAACAGAATTTGCTCAAAAAGAAAGGACTCTAGTGCTGGCCCCTTGGAGCTCAGGCTGAGTAAGAAAACTCCTTGTAAACAGAGGAATACAGGGAATTCTGGCATGTTCCGTTTGTGTTTCGGGAGATCTCAGTTTTTTAATAGAGAATATATCAAATTCCTAAACTTCAGTCTATATTGCCAGCCACCTCTGTTAACAGGGACAAGTGAGAATTAGACCAGTTGAGTGTTAAAGGGGATACACTACTCAATTTTAAATTGGGCACTTCTATTTCCAGGAAGGAAGCAAGGAGAAAGGAACCTAGTTTGGGGCTTGCTGGTTCACTGAAGTTGTAAGAGATTTTTCATGCCTCTCAAAGGACATTCCATTTTTGCCTAATGACAGGTAAGTGGGGCCATTAACTGGGCAGCAGGATAGTACTATTTTATAATTCACAAGAAGACTTCCCCCCCCCCCCAGTTGAGATTTATGAAATGTTAGCTTAGCTGAGTCCCTTTCTCTGCCACATATAATTGTTTGCCTTAGGAATAGAACAGATTGAACTAAAGGGCAAGTATTTTTTCCCAGAATAGCTTTGCAGAGGAAGACCCTTCTGCACTGTCTTCTGCCCACACTCCCACTTTGGCTTAAACAGGTTGAACAGTAGGGGCCTGATCCTTTTCTAATGCACACAAATCATGAGCAAGTCCAATGAAGTCAATGTAGCTACACCCGTGCAAAACTTGTGTAAATCAAAGGGGACACAGACCCATAGTGTTGTATTATCTATATACACCTCTACCCCGATATAACACGAATTCGGATATAACCCGGTAAAGCAGTGCTCCGGGGGGGCGGGGCTGCGCACTCTGGTGGATCACAGCAAGTTCGATATAATGCGGTTTCACCTATAACACGGTAAGATTTTTTTGGCTCTCGAGGACAGGGTTATATCGAGGTAAAGGTGTACTTAAATGGGAATGGAGGTTTGTGTCTTCTATTTGGCCAAGTATATTTTTCAGAAACTAAAAACAAACATTTCCAGCCAAATGCAGCTTGATATGTCTGTTTAGCAATTGGCATTGCCTCTCTCATTGGCTGTGGCTATGATGAAGCATTTTGGCTAGATGGGTAGATCTCCCCTCATTTCTCTACTTTATGAGCACATGCACTCAGGGTGCATGGGGTTTATCACAGGAAGTGGGAGAGTTAGTGGGACTTTTGTCAGAATATTGACAAAACTTCCAGCTTTCTGCCTCACCTGCAAATAACTGTGGGCTCATGGCTCTTGTGCTGTGTGATGTGATCATTCCTAGAAATGGCTCCTGCAAGAGGCTTTGTTTATAGGAAGAGTGTTACTAGGTGGAAGTAGATGAAAAGGAACTTGTGAGGACCGGATTGTTGGAGTGATGCAAGACGTGGGGAAAGAGCATAGCCACAGAGAGCAAAAAGGCTGGTTCCAAAATACCCTTCCTTCCTGCTGTATTTGGCCTCCAAACCACTACCCCTACTTAAAAGGGCCCCAGTTCTCATAAACTGGCTCGGTTCAATGCCAAATCCATTTGTCTGAGCAGCCTCAAGTCTGTCACTTTATAATATTTTTATGTATAATTTATCGTGCTGGTTAATTACAACAGCAATTTGAACAATTGCGTTTACATCTCAGATGCTAGCGTCATTTTCACCATGTCCACGTAATTCATGCTTGCAGCTCATGATGGGATATTTAATGTCATTACACAGTAGGGCAACGTCTTCATATTAATAAAAATACAAATGCTAAAATGAAATGGATTAATATCTAATTTTATATCTTCATTTACATGATGTGCAAAATTATCTTAAATATTTGTTATGGATGAAGCAGCTTTCCACCAATTTAGGCTTTTTTCATACTGGAGAATGTTAACATAAATTGTATCATAAATCATAGCCTAGTAGAGTACCAGAAGGCGCATATAAAAACCCATATCTTTACTGCACATATTTCCCATTAACCATAATCTATTAGTAATTGAAGTTCATTACAAATTCTTGTAGACTTTATTGCTATCATGCTGCATGACATACTGAACCTGGCTTGCATAACAAGAAGTCCTTGCTGGGAAATATCCTATTAACAATGACAGTGCATTTGTCATAGTGATAATAAACCCAAGAGCTGCCTGTAGATTATAAATTATTGCAGCGCCATTTGCACTGCTGTAGTTTAAAGTTTTGTCAGCACTTCCGTTTTAAAGCCCTGTTTTTCAGGGAGTTATGACTGAACCGTAAAAATCTGCAACAAGCTGAACCATGGCTTTCAAGGTCTCAGCCCACAAGGTAGGGGGTGTTTGTGTGTGTTTGAGAGATTTGGTTCACTCACATTTAAGTTTTAGAAGAAGAAACCTAGTAGTTAAATTAGAAATACAAAAGGAAAAAATACATCCTAATGGATTCTACTGGAAAACATGAACGTTGACAAGCAATTGGCCAATATTGTTTCTAAAACTTTTGTTAGCATTAAAACTAAAGCAAGAAGAGGGTTGTAGCATGACCAGACGAATGATCATACTCAGCTATGCCATGAGGCCTTAGACAAACTCTGTGCTTCTGTTTCTATCTGTAAAATGGGATAATAATGTTTACCTGCATGCGTTGCAAAGGACTAATAATTAAAGGGTGAAATCCTGGCTGAGCTGCAGTCACCTTTATGTATATACAATGCTTTGAGCATGCAAAACTCTATAAAGGTGACAAGTATCAAAATAAAGTTACCAAGGAGTTATGAAGTATAAATATTATTTATGGCCCAAAGTACACATTGGGTCCAAATCTGCCCTTATTTAACTTCATAATAAATTACTTCAATTTGAGTGCATCTAACATATTTCAGGAGAACCATGTGTTCACTAGATAGATTGACAGTTATGCTTAGAATATTATAGGATGAAATACTGTCCCCACTGAAATTAGTGGGGAACTCCCCCTGACTTCAATAAGGCTAGGATTTCAGCCCATACCTACAGTACGTATTCAGTCTTTAAAGTACAACATGTGTCTGGATGGGCTACATAACAGAATAGTAAATAATCATGTTTCATGTATATAGCATCTTGCATCTCAGTGTTCCGAAGTGCTTTAAAATCTTTAGATGCAAAAAAAAAAATCACTTCCTCTACCACCGAGGTGCAGCAACCTCTCGGGTAAAATTTAGCAGATGTTTAATTGCTCACAGCACCATTACATAACAATTTATGGCAGGAAGTGGAGAATTCTGTAAGCAGCTGAAAGAGAGGAAATTTAGAGAAACAGAATGTAATTACTCACATTGGAATTTTGCCAGGACACTGGAACTAACACCTCTTCTCATGCCTGACCCATCTATTTAGGGGTGACGACAATCATGAGCCAGTTAATATAGCATGTTTGGACTTTCAGAAAGCCTTTGACAAGGTCCTTCACTGAAAGCTCTTAAGCAAAGTAAGTTGTCATGGGATAAGAGGGAAGATGATGGGATAAGATGGTAGGGGGAGGGATAGCTCAGTGGTTTGAGCATTGGTTTACTAAACCCAGAGTTGTGAATTCAATCCTTGAGGGGGCCACTTGGGGATCTGGGGCAAAAATCAGTACTTGGTCCTGCTAGTGAAGGCAGGGGGCTGGACTTGATGACCTTCCAAGGTCCCTTCCAGTTCTAGGAGATAGGTATATCTCCAAATATATTTTATTATTTTAAGGTCCGCTCATGGATCAGTAATTGATTAAAAGATAGGAAAGAGAGGGTAGGTCAGTTTTCATAGTGGAGAAAAGTAAATGGTGGGGTCTCCCAAGGATCTGTACTGTGACCAGTGCTATTCAATAACATGATCTGGAATAGGGGGTGAACGGTTAGGTGGCAAAGTTTGCAGATGTGTCCAAATCAGACAGGGAAGAGTTAAAAGGCACCTCATAAAATTAGGTGACCAGGCTTCAAAAATGTTAGATGAAATTCACTGCTGATAAGTGCAATGTAACGCACATTGGAAAATATCATCCCAATGATCCATACGAAATGATGGGGTCTACATTAGCTGTTACCCTCAAGAAGGAGATCTTGGAGTCATCATGGATAGTTCTCTGAAAACGTGTACAGTGTGCAGCAGTAGTCCAGAAAGCTCACACAATGCACTCAATAGATCTTGTCCTTGCTTAGATTGGCAAAGCTAATGAGGTCACAGCCTGACAGGGCAGAGCTGGGGTTTTACAAAATATCTAGAAATTAGGGCATAAGCACAAGTCTCTATATCTACTCGATAGCCTTGAGGCCAGATTTACAATTATGCTACAGCCTATTTGTACTGCCCTGAGGAAAGGACATGGCAAAGTTCTGTTAAATAACACTGATCCTCCACTGGCATTCAGTTCCAAAGGGTTATTTGCTAGTGGTGTATTTTAGAGCAGCTTCTGGAATGCTCAGACTAATGCTGCATCTGGGGCTGGCATAGACTAATCCATGGGATCAGGGAACCACAACTGGCTCCCCAACATCTGCCTTCTGCTGAGCAGGACACCCCACCCCCAGCTCCCCTCTGCTGAGACGTCTATATGAGTAGCAGCCTACTTCTCCTTATGCAACAGGGGACAAAACAAACTTTGACTCTGCCCATTTCCCCCCTCTGCCCATATGCACAGAAATGGAGCTGGAGCCAGGATCAGGCCATGGGCCCATCTTGCTCATAATGGCTGAGTACTGCACATATATATTATTACACTTTTTATATGATTTTACTGCAAAATCATATCTCCATCTAATAAAGGATTTAGTATTGTCCATCCTATAATTTGGGAGGAGACGAAAATGTTTCTCTAATAGGTTGAGTGTGTTTTCTTAAAGGAAAAAAATATAAAGCAGCTTGTGGAAGCTGTTTCAAAGGATTTAGAAAGTTAGAGTAAATCTCCATGGATTTGTGGTTAGAGTGCAGGTGATCTAGCCAAAAGTGCATGCCCAATGCAATTTATCTCCTGGCTATATAGATAACATTTTATAGAGAAAGGCAGACAGATATACGTGATTAGATGGAATGGATTAAGCTCAAAGGCTAGAACTTAGTTCCACTGAGGCTGATAGCAAAACACCCACTGGTATCACGGATACCAAAATTTGACCTTCAATTATTAATTTCTTTTGAAATATGAATTTCCAACCAAGAACAAAAACCAGTTTAATTTGACATTAAAAAGCCAGTAGACTTGCTTTGGTATTTCCTTCTAATCAATATATTTTGGTATTTCCTCATCCATATTTAGTATTCTGCTATTTTTAAGTTGTAAACTATCAACTGTTTTAAGAGCTTAAAATAATTTTAGTAAGCAACAGTCAAACAGCTGGAAAGTATTCTTTATTACATGATAAGTTATTTTCAAGTTAACAAAACAATCGTTTATTTTGTTCACTTCCAACAAAACCCACACTTCAGAATCCACTTTTCATACCTAATCAGTCTGTCTGTAAGACAAACTGTCTAGTGCATAGAGTGTTTACCTACACATAGCAAAAAGATGTGCTACATTAACTTCAAATTCTATAATATGACTAGCTTCCTTCTTTAGTCTCATTGCTAAACAGTGATGGATATCTGTTCTTCTGCATTGCTTTCTTCTCATATCTCTTTGTCCTGCTCCTATAATCGATCATAGATTTTTCTATCAGGCTTCATGTCATATTAGAATAGTGGACATGACTTGTTTAGAACAAACTGCATCAGAATGTACCAAAGTAAGCTAAGCAGTTGAGCTGTACTAAAAATTATTACTTTGAACTGATCTATGAAGACAGTAATAAGCTTTTATTTTTAAGTAGTTTGGATAGGCATACTCTAGACATGGACATCAGCTCTGCTATATAAAATTAGAAATATTCTGCATATCATATTCCCATTTTAGAAAGAAATCACTGATTCAGAATCAATGGAAATATGCTGCACTACTTGCATATATATTTTATCTGGGAAAGATTCAAATTAAGAATATGCACTTAACTTGTATGTGTGGTGGTTGATGTAGGCTATCTAGAAGAACTTCCATCTTGGGTTTCTCATGCATCTACATCTGTAAAGATTCTCAGTGAACACCCCTCAAATGAGAGCCAATCATGTATTTACATTGCAAGCTCTCTGGAGCAGGGACACTTACTCTGAGTTTGTACAATTCTTAGTACAATGAGTAGGGTTACCATATTTAAAAAATAAAAAAAGAGGACACTCCACGGGGCCCTGGCCCTGCCCCTTTCCCCACCCCCTTCCCCACCCCAACTCCGCCCATTCCCCACCCCTTCCCCAAAGTCCCAGCCCTAACTCCCCCTCCTCCCTCCCAGCCACACGAAAAGGGCTGCCTGAGCGCTACCGGCTTCACGGTTTGCCGGGCAGCCCCCAGACCCGGCACCCCCAGCCGGCGCTTCCCCAGCGCAGCTGGAGCCCGGGAGGGGAAGCGCCCAGCTGGGGGCGCAGGGTCTTGAGGCTGCCTGGCAAATCATGAAGCTGATAGCGCTCGGGCTTCAGGCAGCCCCCATGCGTCCAGACCCTGCGCCCCTGGCCGGGCACTTTCCCTCCCGGGCTCCGGCTGCTGTGCTCCTCCCCTGACTCTTCGGCTCTGTTTAAGAGCCGAGCTGCCCGAGCGCTACTGGCTTCGGGCAGCCCCCCTGCCTCTGGACCCTGTGCCCCCGGAGCCCGGGAGGGGAAGTGCCCGGCTGGCGGCTCAGGGTCCTGAGGCATGGGGGCTGCCCAAAGCCGGTAGCGCTCGGGCAGCTCGGCTTTAAACAGAGCAGAAGAATCAAAGTAGGGAGCACAGCAGCCACGGGAGGGGAAGTGCCCGGCCAGCGGTATTTTTCCCGGACATGTTCCCGGCTTTTTGGCAATTCCCCCCGGACGGGGGTTTGATTACCAAAAAGCTGGACATGTCCGGGGAAAACTGGACGTATGGTAACCCTAACAATGAGGCCCAGATGTTGGCTGGTGCTTTTAGACATTACTGGAAAAGAAATAATAAAATTATTTAGGGGAAGAATATCCATGGATGAGGAGCTACAGCATTTTGACAAGGTAACTGCTGACGAAGATGCTAACTGAAGTGTCCAGCCCTCTCCTGGAACATTCAGAAGAGTAACAAGGTTCATTGCTCCTCTAAAGAGGCAAAAGCACAGCAGCTTGTTGCTTTAGCTGGAGTTAAATCACTTCACAAAGCAAATCTAGCACTGGATTGAGTTAAAATAAAAATAAAAATAACACAGAATGTATTAAATAAAAGAGAGAGAGGTTTGAAGTGAGTTCAAGTATAAGAGACAAAGTCAGAAACGGTGACGAGGAAATAAAAGTGAAAAATGCTTCCTAGTGACTAAGCCTTAACCAATCTGTAGTCTTGGTTCAAGGGAATATTCTCACCACACCTCCTTCCAGCAAGATAGCTGCCCATCCCCTAGGACAGGATCTCTCACAAAGTCTGAAGTGCTCAGGTCCTTTGTCATTTTAGTTGTAAGATGCCAATGCCCATGATGTGAGGGAAGGTGCCATGAGGTCTGATGGAGAAGACTCCATGCTGGTTTCTTCCCCCTGGTACGTTCTGCAATGCAAGTTAATCTGTCCCTGCAACCTGATATGCCAGTGGATGACCACTTGACTGTGATTGCCAATTGTCTGTGAGTGCACCAGGATGGAGAAGCCTGCCTTTTCTTTGTCTGGAAAAAAAAATCTGTTTACCCACTCCCCAGACTTGTCTGGTTCAAACACATTTTAAGGCCATATTTCCTTTACATGTGCATAGCCCTTTGGGTGTTTACTGTACATACACCATATAAGAATATTAAGGCTCAGTGTGTTACTGGTTTTCCAATGATACCTTACACAGCCCTTATTAGAAACAGATTATGACATAAGTGAAATAGGATACACTGAACTGGTCAGGCCAGCTGAACCTCATTACCAGATACCAGTGAGCCCCTTGCCCTCTGGAATGGGGATGCTCTTAGGGTCACAGAGGCTATTCCACACAACATATTTGAGCGTGAAGACAGTTTTTCCTGATATTCAGCCTACAGTCCCCCTTTCTTAATTTCATTACATTACTCCTAGTAATCCTGGATCAAGTCACTCTGGGAGCCCTAGACACACCATGACATGGTGGGGCATCATTTGGCCCTGAGTGAGCATTTCTCAAATGAAAGGGATGTTCATGTAACTTATATGAATACACTTTTTGTTCTGAGTGGAAAGTTTTTTTTTTTCAACTGCAGGTTCTCTCTCAGGTTTCATGAACTGTTTTGGTTTATCTCGGGCTGTGAAGGTAAAGAACTCTTGAAATTCCAGCTTTCAGGAAAATAAAATCTAAGCAGACTTGTTAGTCATAAATGAAAAATAATCCAATGGAAATTGTTCAGGAGGGATCTTTTCAGAAATGAGGTGAACAAACTGCTGCTCAGGTGAACATTTGTTACTGCCATGGCAGAAGGGAAACTATTCTCATAAACAGGTAAATAGCTCCTGCCGAGCGGCTCAGTAATACGGTATGGCTGGAATGACGTAATATTTTTTTTTAAATTGGAAATGCAGAGTATGCAGCTTTTAAAAGATACAATAAAGTTTGCAGCCTGACAAAGGTTCAGTATTTGAACACTAAGAGAACAGAGAGATTTGCTCTGCCCTTAAGACAAGTAGCAGTAAATATAAAACTAAATCGGTTATATAGAAAAACAAGGAGCAGTGCACCCCTGCATTATAATTCCAGGATGAACTGGACCTTTGACCTCTCACTTAGTCTCTCCTTATCATCCTTCCAAGTGCCGAGCCCGCTCCTGTTCTTCTCCCAGGGTGTAATCCTGCTATTCACCCTGGTCACAGCACTTTTGATTTACCAACCATGAGTCCTCAGCAGGTCCAACTGGGTTTTAAGCTAGAGCTGGGCAAAAAATTTTGGCTGCAACTTTGTGTGTAAGAAAAATGAAGCTTCAGTGATACCAAAACATTTAGCAGATTTTGTGGCTGTTCTGCTGAATTGCTCATGTTGGGGAAAAAACACAAAAAAATTCTGAAGAAGTCAAAATATTTTTTGTTCATTCAGTTCGAGATGATTTTTGTTTTGCTATTTCCTTCACATTTTTAAAACAAATGTAAAAAATTACAAAATGCTTGAAATCAAAATGAAACATGTCCATAGACTTCCCTGGTGTAGGCCTCACTCCAGGAGCTGTGAACAGTACAAAAATGCAGCGACAGAACAGTTTGTTCAAAACAAAGTGTTAATTATTTATCCACTGGAACTTAACAGAGAAGAAAAGGGTTGTATCTTACCTAAACCTTAGCCTTTCCTTCCACATTTTGGTAGGCACCCTTTTTCCCAGACATCCCTCCAGTACTGGGGTTGAGCAAATCCTGCGATTTCTGCCTCTCAAGCTGTCCCTCAGTCAGCGTCTCCCTTTCTGATCAGAGGCCCAGCTTTTAACCACTCTCAAGCTCTGACGGTACGTATATACTTGTTTTAAAACCCAGAGCAGCAAGTCTCAGAGCCCAGATCTACAGACTCGGGCTCCAGCTCTGGTGCTAAAAAACAGAAGTGTACACATTGCAGTTTGGGCTCTGAAGCCCACCCTTCTTCCCAGCCCTCAGACCCTAGCCACAATGTCTATGTGGCTGTTTTCAGTGCTGTAGTGTGAGCCTGAATCTGTAGACGTAGGCTCTCAGACACGCTGCTACTGGTTTTTAAAATGCAGTATAGCAGGACCTGCTGTGGGCACCAGCAAACCAAGCATGTGCTTGAGGCGGTACAATTTCAGGGGTCACTTTTTTTTGCTTCAGCAGTTGCTCTCTCAGAGGTGTTGGGTTTTTTTTGCTTGGCGCGGCAAAAAACCTAGAGCTGGCCCTGAGTATAGACATACCCTACTAAAGTTCGGCATTTTAAAATAAGCCGGTCTGGATAACTTGTATCCAAGAGTTTTTAAAGAGCTGGCAGAGGAGCTTGCTAGACTGTTAATTGAATCAGTCAATCTTAGAACATCAGCAAAGTTACAGAAGACTGGAAAAAAACCTAATATTGTGTTAATGTTTTAAAGAAGGTAAATGGGATGACCTATGTATTTATAGGCTAACAGTCTGATAACAATTCTGGGCAAGAAAATGGAGTGGCTGATATGGGAATAGGGAATCAAAGGAATAATAAGGAATAATTAATGACAATCAACATGGTTTATTGAAAATAGATCCTGTTAAGCTAACTGGATATCTTTTTTGATGAGATCATATGTTTAGTTGAAAAAGGTAACAGCATTGACATAATATACTTAGATTTTTGTAAGGCATTTGAGTTGATGCCACATTAAATTTTGATTGAAAAATAGAAAGATAAAATTAGCATCACACATTAATTAATTAAGAACTGGCTAAGTGTTAGGTCTCAAACAACTATAATGAGGGAAGCATCAAATTATGAACAGGGTATCTCTCTAGTAGATTCCTGCAGGGATTGGTTCTTGGCCCTACACTATTTAACATTTTTATTAATGGCCTGGAGGAAAACATAAGATCACCACTGAGTTTGCAGAGGACACAAAAAATGAAGGAATGGTAAATAATGAAGAGGACAGATCACTGCTAGAGAGCAATCTGAATTCCTTGGTAAACTGGGTGCATGGAAACAATATGCATTTTAATATGGCTAAATGTAAATGTATACATCTAGGAACAGAGAACACAGGCCATATTTACAAGATGGAGGACTCTATCCTGGGAATCAATGACTCTGAAAAAGCTTTGGGTGTCATGGTGGCTAATCAGCAGAACACGCTGGAAGCTGTGGCAAAAGGGTGAATACGATCCTTGGATGCATAAACAGGAGAATCTAAAGGAGGAGAAGACAGGTTATTTTACCTCTGTTTGTCCCTGGTATGACCATTGCTGGAATACTGTGTCCAGTTCTGGTGTCCACAATTCAAGAAGGATGTTTATAAATCAGAGAGAATTCGGAGAAGAATCACAAAAATGACTAAGGAATGTTTTCTAATCCTATGTAGTGACAGACTCATCACCTCTTCGCAAAGTCATCAAAAAGACATATACAACCCTGAACAAAGTCCTTTCCACCAGGCTTTCACCCTACCCAGAAGACAGGAGTCTCTCGTTCAATCTCCCAGTCCAGCCACAGCTACCCAACCATGTCAGACTGCAGTTTTGGCTTGGATGACTCCTTCACCACAAGCACATTTGGTGCAGCTCTCTTATCCTTTCATTACCTGAAAAGGATAGTAATGTTTTGTGACACACACCCAATTTAAAACTTAACTGAATTGACCCCAAAATGACCTGTCACAAGGCAGGGCTTCTTCTCAGCTTGCAAGCATACGCTGCCCCACCTGGTCTCCTTTAAATAGCTTTATTGTCCAAACAAAAGCAAAATCAACACAACAGTTCCTCAGCTCACCCTTCTTGGTCCTTATTCAGCCAGCTCTGCTGTCACCAGATCTGTTACTTTGCTGGAACAGCAGACCACGGCAGCCTTCCTGGACACCTGGTGCCTTGGAATGGCGAACCGCGATCGGCCGAACCTGCCGCGTCAGCAGGTAAATAAAACTGGCCCGGCCCCCCGGGGTGCTTACCCTGGCGAGCCGCGTGCCAAACATTGCCGACCCCTGCTCTAGGGCTTCACCACAGGAGTTAGCCCCACTCCTCTGTAATACTTTTATAACTCCAGGTGTAGTCCTGCCCCTTTAATTAGCTTAATTGGGCCCACCTGCTTTGACACAGGGGGCATTGGGTTTGGTCTTCTCACAGGGATCAGCTATCCTGTGACATGGAATCATGGAATTATGGAATATCAGGGTTGGAAGGGACCTCAGGAGGTCATCTAGTCCAACCCCCTGCTCAAAGCAGGACCAATCCCCAACTAAATCATCCCATCCAGGGCTTTGTCAAGCCAGGCCTTAAAAACCTCTAAGAAAGGAGATTCCATCACCTCCCTAGGTAACCCATTCCAGTGCTTCACCACCCTCCTAGTGAAAAGGTTTTTCCTAATATCCAACCTAAACCTCCCCCCTTTCTAGGAAAAACAAACAACAATTCTTTTTTTCCTCTTTTGATCTGTGAGATGCTTCCTGGGGCTACTCTCACCTGCTCCCAAGGCAAAATACATTTCCACAGACATATTTCACAAAATATTCCTTAAAATACTCCAGCCCCCTCCGAATGTGGACCCGCAAATTTTCCCATGCCAACCAAAACGTTCCCCCACATATCACAGAAGGTTCCCCGTGTTCCAGGCTCATAGGAACAAATTCCTAATCCCAGTTCTTCTGAGTTATATGCTGTGAGGTCAGGATCACATAATCAGCCACAGGACAGTTAATATACCATCTAATTTTGTCCACCTGGACATCAAGATCCCTAAACCCGTAGGCTTGTGAGTCTCCACATGCAGTTTCTAATTGACTCTCAAATTCACTGACCATGAGAATTAAGCATCCTCTTTCCTCCTAGGTGAACTGAAGGTCCATTAACAGTTGCTGTTTCTCATGTCTGAGATTCTGTAGCTAGCATTCCACCACTTCTAATCATTCTGTGAGCTCCCCAGCCTTCAGGATGGGAGCCATAAAACAGGCTCTCTCCTTTCCCATACTGAAGCCCTGTTTCCATCCCAGGCCCCTTATCTGGGCCTCTACTTGTTGGTGAGTCCATGTCTAGGTCCCCATCCTACCCCGTTTAATTGGAAGCCCAATATGGGTCTCCATGATACCCTGTTGAGTTTGAGTGCCTCTACCTGGGGATTTATTTCCCTCACTTTGCAGGGTTCTTCCCCTGTCTCAGACACCATTCCTCTGAAGTTCTCTCTTCAAGGTGCACAACTACATGATGTGTCCCATTTTCCAACACCTGAAACACTTAGGCCATCTCCAAACCTCCCAGGGGTTGCACTACCACACGGGGTACCCAAATCATCAGCATCCAGGCTTCCCACAGTCTACATTGTTGAAGAAGCAATAGCCTAAAATGTTCCCCATCCCTCCACAACCAAAACATTCAACCCCTAACCCCCTTCACCCCCCAATCCTTGCCCCTTCTTGAGCTAACGTAACAGGCAGGATTCCACCCAGAGTGTGGTGGGATATGGGCAGGTGGTCAGAGCAGTGGCAGTCAGGAGCCAGAGTCAAGAGCCAGGAATCAGAGGTCAGGATCAGAAACCAAGAGCTAGGAACCAGGAGTCACAGCCATTGGTCAGAAATAAGGAGTCAGGAACCAAGTAGGGGAGCAGGGCAGGGACAGAAGCAATCACAGCTGTGAGTGTAAGCATTGAGTAGCCAATAGCAAGTGCCAAGGCTGGCTTAAGAGCAATACTGGCAACGCAGCTCAGGGATTTCAGGTGCAGCTAGCTAACTGATCACAGGCCCAGCTGCAGGCCCTCCTTCCTGACAGTATCTCACCCATCCCTTCAAGGGTGCCTCCCAGGGACCCTAGGGCCTGGTTTCTCAGGATGAGCCCAGTGGAGGTCCTGTAGCAGGTTCAGGGAACGAATGTTTTCAACCAGTTCCCAAGATTAGTCATCCAAGCTGTAGCCCTCCCAGTTCACTGGGTACTGGGGTTTTCCTCCAACTCACTGGGAGTCAATGATATGTCAGACTAAGTAGTCTTCTTGCCTCCAAATGGTTATATGGGGGTGGGGGGGCTTGGAGCAATTCAAGAACATATTCACAGTATAAGGTTTAAGGAGGGAAATGGGAAATATTAGATGGACCTAGAGGGAAGTGGGCTAGTTGCAGCTTGAAGGCTACAGGATTGACCTGTTCCGAGATCCTGAATGGGCCCAGGTACTGGTGACCAAGTTTGGCTGATGCGCAGGCCGGCTTGAGGTTCCAGGTAGATATTCAGCCCTTGTCCCCCACCCCTAGGTTAGGGGTGATCTGAAGGCCCTGGTCAGCATGGTGTTTGTAAGATCTGAATTGCTCCTTGAGCTCTCGGTGTATTTGGCGCAGGTGGGCATCCTAGTCTGCAGCTGCAGGTACTGGGGAGTTTATGGGTACATCAGGATGGAACCAAGGATGAAAACCATAGTTCTCAAAGAATGGGCTTTGTTGGGCTAAGGCTTGGGTTGTATTGTTATAGAGGAATTCTACATAGTGGAACAGAGAAAACCAGTCATCCTGGTGGTAATTCAAGAAACAACGTAGGTAGTGTTCTAGAATCCAATTGAGTCATTCTGTTTGCTCATTGGTCTGCAGGTGATAAGCAGACAAGGTAAGGGACTCTATGCTGAGAAGTCACAGAAACTCCTGCCAAAAGCAGGAGATGAATGGAGGGCTGCAGACTGATATGATGCCAGTTGAAAGCCAATGGTAGTGGGAAATGTTCTTCACAAAGAGGTGTGCTATTTCTGGGGTGCTAGGCATCGTAGAGCATGTAACAAAATGTTCCATTTTAGTTAGGAGATCAACCACGACTAGGATCACCATGTGCCCATGCAAGCGAAGCAGCTCAACAATAAAGTCTATAGATACAATAGACTAGGGTTTAGGGGTAATGGACAAAGGCTGGAGAAGGATGAGCATTTTAGAGGATGAGCTCTAAGCAATGGTTGCAGGACCTTACATACTCCGTGATGGATGTGCATAGGCCAGGCCACCAGAAACTCTGCAATATCAGGCCCCGGGTCTTGGATTTGCCAAAGTGACCAGTAAGTGGCATAGTTTCAGGATCTGGAGTCTATGTTGACCCTCTGGAATGTAAATAAATCCCTGTGATAGAGGATACCATCCTGTAGCCTGAATAAGGAACCAAACTGGACAAAGAGCCAGTTTGGTGAAGACTATGTTGGAGTGCAGTCATTCAAAGAGCTCACTAATATGGGGCAAGGGGTACAGTTTCAGATCATAACCTTATTTAATGCCCAGTTGTCCATACAAGGATGCCAGGAGGCATCTTTCTTAGTCACAAAGAAGATCAGAGCCCCAGCCAGGGATGTGGAGGGGTGGATGAACCTCTTTTGTAGGTTCTCCGTGAGATAGCTTCAGAAAGTATATAGCTCTGGCTTTGAGAGAGAATAGATTCACCCAAAAGGGATCCCTCCTCCAGACTGGAGATCAACAGGGTAGTTGAGGCTGCAATGCAGTGTGTCAGCCTTTTTGTTGTTGTTGTTGTTGAACATGTCTGTGAAAACCTGATACTTGGCAGGAATTCCCAAGGCAGTTGGGAGAGTAGCGCAGGCTGCCAGGGTTACTTCCAAATTTACTCCTTCAGTCTCAGGTTCTTCTGGAGGGCTGCAGAGGACCTCTAGCCTGCAGCTGGGTTCTGCAATACAAGATGCCAGCAGTATGGCAACTTAAATAGAACCATGCCAGTCCACCAGCAGATACATGGGTAGTAGATGATGCACCAGGGGATGCCAAGAACAACTGAAGAGTGTGGTTTGCAGACCAACCCCTGTAGACACCCTGTAGACACCTCCCCCAAGTCTTCAGGACCGGAGAGTGACCTTGAAGGATGATTACTTCTAAGAGGGCAGTTCCAATAAAAGCCATGGAGGTTAGGTCCATCAATGGCTATTAACCAGGATGGACAGGGATGGTGTCCCTAGCCTCTGTTTGCCAGAAGCTGGGAATGGGCGATGGGCTGGATCACTTGATGATTACCTGTTCTATTCATTCCCTCTGGGGCATCTGGCATCAGCCACTGTCAGAAGACAGGATACTGGGCTAGATGGACCTTTGGTCTGACCCAGTATGGCCGTTCTTATGACCTCACCCACCTTTTCTCTGAGATTTATCGACAAATCATTAAGCAAAACCACAGTCCATTCTGATTTATAGGAAAGTGTAAAATTGCACTGTAACAAAACAAGGGAACACAGATGTCCCGGCTTACTGTTCAAATGGCTTATTGATATGTAAGGTCATTTGTCAGGGATTTATAGTCCAGCTAGTGTAAAAGCCGATATCACAACAGGCACAACCTTTTCCGTTCCCATCTGCACATACTAGCCCTTCCAATGTTTGCTAATTACCTCCCTGCATATTACTGTAGTGGCAACAACTATCTGCAAAGCTGTAGATGCATCAATTAGGGCTACCATATGTCCGGATTTCCTGAGACATGTCCGGCTTTTCGATCTATAAATAGCCATCCAGGGGGGATTTCTAAAAATCTAAAAATGTCCAGGATTTCCCCCCGGTCAGCTATTTATAGATCGAAAAGTGGCACCGCTCAGCAGCCAAAGCCCCTTCTCGGCTCCCCCCATCCCCTGCAGCCTTAGCACGCTCCCGGCCCTGTAGCTGCCCCTGAATCAGATGTTCGCGGGAAGTCTGAAAAGAAGCAGGGGCAGGCGGGCAGCAGCAGGTAAGCTGGGGTGCGGGAGACACAAGGAGGAGGGCTCCGGGGAGGCGCGGCGCGGCCCAGGCCAGCCCCGGCCGGCCCCAGCGGCTCCGGCCCGGCCCGGCTTGGGCCCCAGGGCACTGGCCCCAGTTCCGGCCGAGCGCACCGGCCCAGCCCCGGCCCCAGCGGCTCCGGTTCCGGCTTGGGCCCCAGGGCGGCAGCCCCGGTTCCAGCCGAGCGCACCGGTCCTGGCCCCAGAGGCTCCAGCCCAGCTCGGGCCCCAGGGCGGCCAGCCTGGCCCCGGCTGGCCCCAGCGGCTCGGGCTCGGGCCCCAGGGCACCGGCCCCAGTTCCGGCCGAGCGGTGCCAGCCGAGCACCCCCAGCCCCAGCGGCTCTGGCCCGGCCCCAAGCCCCACGACTCCAGATGGAACACAGCCCGATTCCTGGGCTCTTGTTAAAGCCGGCCCTGGTCAGGGGACGAGGGGGGGGGTTGGATGGGTCGGGAGTTCGGGGGGGGCTGTCAGGGGGTCAGGTGTGTGGAGAGGGGTCAAGGCAGGCAGGGAGCAGAGGGGGTTGGATGGGTCGGGAGTTCTCGGGTTCCTGTCAGTGGGCGGGGAGCAGTTGGATAGGGCATGGGAGTCCCGGGGGTCTGTCTGGGGGTGGAGGTGTGAGTATGGGGTGGGGGTGTGGATAAGGGTCGGGGCAGTCAGGGGACAGGTAGGGTCCTAGGGGGCAGTTAGGGCTGGGGGTTCTCAGGAGGGGGCAGTCAGGGGACAAGAAGTGGGGGGGGGGATTCTGAGGGAGGCAGTCAGGGGGTGGGAAGTGGGAGGGAGTGGATGCGGGTGGGTCACGGCAGGGGTGGGGCTAGAGCGGGGCTCCTCCCCCCGTGTCCTCTTTTTTGATTGTGCCAATATGGTAACCCTACATCAATGTGCTCTGAAGGTGGACTGTGTCAACAAATAACATAACTTGCTGTACAAAGAGGCAGGGCCTCAGTTTAAAAACCTCTTTCAAAGCTCAAAATTTACTACTATTAAGCTTAATATATGGGCAATTCCACCTCCATTCAGAAGGAGCAGCTTCTTCTGAAAATAAGCTATTCATTTCCATTTGCTTAGTTAATAGAATAAATGTAATGCCACCCTATTATTTATTATTCATATATCATATATGTGTCTGATGGTTAACCATACATAAAAGTAGGCAGTTCCTGCCACACTCTAAAAACTGGCAGTTAGGAGATGGGATGTACTGGGAGAAAGAGACATGTGTTAGGCACACAGTTTATAAAAAGCAAAACCAACACTGTATCTATATATCATTATATAAAAGACTGTTACTGCTCAGGGCCTTCACGGAAGAGGTGGCAGAGTAGGTGAAGTGCTAAAGCTGCATCTGAGCACTCCCAAGGAACGGCTTCCTGCCAGATGCTATCAGTAGCATGGAAAACAAACTAACGAGCCTTAAAACAGGAAAGCCTGTTCCTACGTTCTTTGCACAGCTAAGGCTCTCACTGACCTGAAAGGAACCAGGCTCAAGTTCTAACTTATTATTTATTATTTAAATAATCATAGCTCCTACGAGGACCAGAACCTGAGGTAGGTGCTGTACAAACACAGAAAAAGACAGTTCCTGCCCTAAAGAGTTTACAATCTAAGTATATGGTGAAAGACAATAGGTGGAGCAGAAGGAAACTAATGAAGAAGCCCAGAGAGGAATCTTTTTAAAAAGCCTAATTAATCCAAATGGGATCAATAATGTTAAAATAAACTAATGGAATAGGAGTTTTTTCCACCAAGGAGAAGGAATGCGTATTATAAAGTTATTAATTTCTTTTATGGTCTTACATTTTCTTAAACGCGATCAAAAGTTATGATGCCATCATATAACTAAAGTCTCGCAAATCCTCCAGTTTGTTACTTCAGTATTGTCTGTGACTCTCACTTTGTTACTTTCTAGCTAGTGCAATAATAAATAAAACCAATCTCATCATTTACATTTATTTTGACAATAAAAAATGGTGGCTAATTAAAAAGGTTAGCTAGAATCACTGGGAAACTTTGATTACCTTAATTAGCATATTTAAGTCTAGCTTAGAAATGGTTTCTTCTCTGAAACATTACATTGTTAAAATCTGTTTAGTGCCTATAACCATTCTGCTGATTTTCTCAAAATATGTTCTCCTTACAGGCCAGTGCTAAACTGTGCATATTAAATGAGTTCAGCTTAATGTTGTGTTAAAAGAGTTGGGTCTCTAGAGCTGTCTCTCTTCTTAATAATATGTAATCATACACCATCTATTTAGTTTTCATTTAACTTGCCCCATGCAGGCAATGAATCCAGTTTAATTAAATGTTCCTTTAAATAGGCAAATGAACTAGTTTGCACCTATAAAACCTACATGCCATAGGCTTAGGGTGCCCTCAAGATACAAAATCCTAATAAAGAGAACATGTAAGATGTGCATCTAATAATCCAGAGGAAGTTTGACATTTGCTATGTAATTTAGTGAAACAGGCATTTCCTTATGGGCTTCATGAAAGATTATGGTGTGAGCAGCACCATTTTAGTGGCTGCTGGAGAGCCATATTTTTAATAATGTTAATAAACAATTAATTTAAAGATTAGACTAGCATGTTTTAGAGGGACATTATACACATATAATAAATTATACCCAGCTGCTGTAGGATATAATGCTTTGGGCTAGATCCTGAGCCCTGCTACAGCCCCTTAGCTTTAATATACCTCATCCTCCTTCCTGACCCCAAGGCATGTGGCCTATGAAGTAAGGGAACATGGCTAGAGTGCTCCTGAACTCCAGCAATCCCCTGTTGGTAGACGGTCCCTTGGGGGCCATAGCCAACCACGCAGTGTTTAGAACAGCCCTGAGGCCCTGATGACAGGGGAATGTTTTCAGTTTAAAAAAAGACATAATTGAAACCCCCTACCCAAGGATAAGAATAAGCATTTTAGGTGGGATTCAGAAGCGGGATTTAAACTACAATGATCAGCATTGCAACACCGACATTTTAGGTGCTCTGCTGCTTAGTGGAATCCAGAGCCCTGAGTTACTCTCCCAGGCTCCCTACGCAATGCATGGGGACAGTTAGGAACCTAAGACCTGGATTCACAAAAGCCAGCCTGCTGAGTGAAAAGTTGCCTAAGCTAACCAATAGGGAATGTGTAAGAGAGGGATGTGGCCTACACCCTGGCTTTCAAAGGGAGTTAGGTGCATAAGTCTCAGCCAGAGGACGACACCTAACTCCACTCAGGATTATAGCCCTGAACTCTCCCCTGGAGTTAGGCATGTAAACCATGGCAGCCCCTTTTCCAGAAAAGCAGCAGTCCGGTGGTTAGCACACACACTCCCTAGCTCTGAGAGACCTTGGCACGGACTAGAACCTAGGCCTCCGATCAGTGTGCCCCAGCCACTGCACTAGGGGGGTGTTGTAGGGCAGGGCTCTCTCATTCTCTCCTGTTGATGCTGTTCTGTTGTATAGAAATAATCAAATAGACACTGGGCCAGAGAAAGGGTGAGTAACTCTACAGACCAGTGGTGAGGGATCTCCCCTGGGAGTCCCACTCCCCGCTACTCTCATGAATAGTTCATTATTTATATCAAAGGGACCAGCTCCAACAGGAGAGCTTGAGAGAGCATTGTCCAAGAATACCCCTTCTGCCAGTGACTTGGGGTATCCTTCTGGGAGAGGGGGAGACCCAAGTTCACACCCCTGCTCCACAGTGGCCAGAGTACGGATTTGATGCCAGGTTTCCTGCATTCTGGATATGGGATTAATCACTAAACTACTGGTTATACTGGTTTCACTTCGTTTGACCCTTTGACCGCACTCCTGTCCCTGTTCTTTTATTAGTTGTCCCCCGTAATTTTTTGGTCTCCAGGTCCTGTGGACCCCCCCTTAGGCTAGGGGGGGATCCTTTAGCTGCGCCCGCCCACTTTCTGGATCCCAATAGAAAAAAAAAATACTCAATGACAGGTAGGTGCCTAAACCATTTCAGCTCAGGACCTTAGCCAAAGCCCATATAAGTCAATGGGAATTCATTTCACTGAGCTTTGGATTATTTTAACTGTTCATGAAATTAAAATATATTTTTTAATAGCTGTATTTCAGCACCAGGTGCTATACAATGCTTTAAAAAGAGGTGGATTTTAAATGTAGTCCAGTCCCTTCTTAGTCCTAGTCTTCTCTCGATCATTCAGTTCTGGCCCATTGATTCAGGCAAGTGTTCTAACACTTATGTTTTCAGAGGGCTGGAATGAGGTAGAACAGGGAAAAGAAGCAGAAATGCATGAAAACTTTGATTTTCCTTGAAAGATTTGGGGCCTTTTTAAATTTACTAAAGCAACAAGGAAGGAAAGACTGAAGCACCCAACTCATTAGTAAAATGCATGCAGTGGCTAATATATGCACTGCACCTGGAGATGCCAATTCACGTAATTACAAAAGAGAAAAACACCAGGGAAACAAACAAGCATGAAGACAATAGCATTAGAAACAATATTAAATTAAGCACTCCTCTCAAGATGTACGAATTTGCAGATTAAATTGTGCATTACAATCCCTGCCTTGACATCACTTAGCTAGAATCCCGGAGAGAACCTAGGAAATTTAAAACAGACTTTCAATTCATATTGAGATACCGTTAGAAATATTTTTTTTAAAAGATGGAAACATCTTTTCTTTTTGCCTGCACCAACTTTCAGAAATCAGCATAATGCCTCAGTCTGAACAAAATATGGATAAGGTGACTTCACCAGTGTCTTTAGGAGAAATAAGAGATCTGACAAGGAGTACACAGTGTGGAAATATGCCATGCCTAGTGGTGCATTAATGTCTATCTCGACCTGATGCAAAGCCCATTTAAGTCAGTGGGAGTCTTTCCATTGCCTTAATAATCTTAGAATCTGGCCTTTAGTGAATGTTTCAAGTGAGGTTGACCTTGTAGATATGAGAAAATATATGAGAAAATAATAGGGACATAACTGTTAACACGTTTTAATATTATTCTGAATATATTTATTGTTATTGTTTCTAGGTTTTTTTCTCTAATTTTGTTAGGTTTCTTGGGTAATTGAAACCCTTCTCTCTACCAGTCACTTAGAGCCCAGCTGCCCTTTCAAAATTGGCTTCTAACCCAATCGCAACTTTCAAATCACCTTGTGATATAAAAACTAAATTTGCAATATTGAATGGTTCTCAGTTCTCTAGGACACGGGTAGGCAACCTATGGCACACGTGCCAAAGACGGCACGCGAGCTGATTTTCAGTGGCACTCACATTGCCCGGGTCCTGGCCATTGGTCCAGGAGGCTCTGCATTTTAATTTAATTTTAAATGAAACTTCTTAAACATTTTTAAAATCTTATTTACTTTACATACAATAGTTTAGTTATATATTATAGACTTCTAGAAATAGACTTTCTAAAAACATTAAAATGTATTACTGGCACGTGAAACCTTAAATTAGAGTGAATAAATGAAGACACGGCACACCACTTCTGAAAGGTTGCTGACCCCTGTTCTAGGAGTGGTTTGCAAGTGGCTGGAGGCCCCCAAAGCACTGATGAAATGGTGGCTTGGCACTTTGGGGGCAGCTAGCAATTTAAAGAGGTCACTCTTTCTCCTCCAGGCCACCTTTTGGTCTCCTGTGCTTTCAGGAAAAGGGGTAGGAAACTGAAACCAAAACAGGGCTCCCTACATAAAGACTCCCCTTTGTCATCAATCATTGCATGGAAAACGTAGAAAACTGATTATTTGGAGGAAATGGCTAAGCAATGGAATAAGAGAATAGTAGGACAAGCCACCCTGGTTGTGGTGAACATCACGTCCTATGCTGGCTGAGTTCTGTTAAGAAATGGCTTGGATTAAAAATAAATGAATACCCTAATAGAGAAAAAAATAATTTCTGCTGTTTGTCAAGGTCCCAAGCAATGAACATATTCAATATGGTAGCTTTGTGTGGGCCATTTTATACTTTACAATTAAGAGTGGAATAGCCTATAAAGTGACACATAACATATTAAACACCTTCTGTGTCTTAGAATGTGCAGTCTACGTTTTGCTAATGGACATTCATATGGCCCAGCTGCTGTAAGCCATATGGCCGCTCTGTTAATTGTGCTACAGTATATTCAGAAATGTACTAGGGCTCAAATTGGATTGCAACAGGGTATGCAAAGAGGCAGAGGATGTGTGGGGAGTTAAAATTATGTTGGTCAGATAATGTGCTATTAAATGTGGTTCTCATTTTAGCATTTGTGGATTTAATTCAGCTTCCCTATTTGTTATATGTAGAGTAGCCAAAATAAGTCCATAAAAGCTAAGCAGCTGAGAACAGATGAAAACAGAGCTAATAATATAGTAATTAGGAATGGAGCCAAAGCAGCAATTACAGATGTCTAGGGTGAAAGGAAAAGTCAAAGAAGGGAAAGGAATTTGAATACTCTGGAAAGCAAGAGGAATATAAATAGTGTCCCCTCATAGAAACTATCTATACCAATGGGCTAGCAAGAGGCTATGCAGCCAAATGGGTTGGTCTAGCAGTTGAAACCACATCTCCCCCAACCCCGAAGTCCATGTTTAACGCTTGGTCACTTTACCGCCACCTTCACCTGGTGGATGACATGTGAGCAAGACCCAGGACAGGAAATCACTTAATGGACTGGGCAGGAGATGAGGGAGGTTTCAAGCAGGCATTCTTTCAAACCTACAAGACTCTCTGGGTAAGAAACAGCAAGTTTATGTCATCTTGGAAGATCAGGGTAAGAACTGCTCAGCGCTCTTGATAATACAGTTGCATAAGTAAGTACATTTTGAGATCAATTAACTGCAGGCGTCACAATAAGTTACAATGAAGGGGACAGCAACCAGATGTTTGAAAGCAGCAAACAGGCTGCCAGAGGAAATTCAACAATGACTATAAAGCAGAATGCCCACACCTTAGAGAGTTTTCAGTAAATTAAGTGCTGAGTGAATGGTTGCATTGGCTTAAGAGCATAAGAATGGCTATACTGGGGGTCAGACCAATGGTCCATCTTGCCCAGTATTCTGTCTTCTGACAGTGGCCACTGCCAGATGCTTCAGAGGGAATGCCAGAACAGGGCAATTATTTTATTACTTTTATACTGAGATTACAGAATTAGAAACTAAGCTCAGCCTCTATAACAAACTGTATATTTTATATGCCAATCTCAGCACTAGAGATGGCAAAGCATGGGCAAAGCACTCAGCAAAATTTCAGTGCTGTTTGCTTAACGGCCCAACAGTTCGGCTCCTACCACAGTCAGAGAGCTTCCATCTGAGGCATGAAAAAATGTTCGGACAGCTTCACAACTTCTTTATTGTAACGTAGAATTCACAATGCTTATTTTCAGGCTGTGCAAAGAGGCTCTGACATCTCACATCCACTTACAGAAAACTTAAAGTGGCTTTTATCAGTGAGCATGCAAGACCTACTTCCACTGCAGAATGGAAGGGGGGTTGCAGAGAGCAAATATGGGGCACTTAAAAATGCATTGTTTTGTTTCAAGGACAAAAAGTGTTGTTTGACCTTAGCAGAGGCCCACAATGATAAAAATGCTGTTCAGTAAATGATGCAAGGTCATACTTCAGATATATTAACTAGAAAGGTGCTTTATTGTTGTTTCTTCTGTTTTCTTCAGATTTCTCAGGTGCATCCCATCCAGCCTCTCAAGTTTTTAAGATTTAGAAAAATTCTAATTTCCTAATCACATGTTCTGGAATGATTCTGATTTCCCTCAATATTTCCTCCTGCCCCTGGGGAAATATACCCTACGCTTGTTTCTGGCATCTGTCTTCCATAATCCTCTGTACACACCAAGGCAGAGGATTTATTTAATGGTTTAGAAATGTCCACCTCTTAAATTATTTTTGGTTGTATTGTTCTCTCTTAGTGGGAGGAAGAGTGCTAAAGATCTTTTTCTTAAAGTGGCACTGTCAACTTAAAAGTCACACGTCAGTCTGAACATTTTTTTTACCTACTGTTGTTACAAGTAACACCTAAGATTACCATATTTAGAGAGATTAGAGGAAAAATATATTTCTATTCCCTTTCTTCCTCAGTTTGCTTACTTTCTGCATTTGACAGTATTCAATATGAACAGTCAATTTCCCTATTTTACGTATTTGTATGGTTCCCATCATGGTAGTATCTGAGCACTTCACAATCTTTAATTCATTTATGTTAATAACACCCCTGTGAGGATTATTCCCAGTGTACAGACAGGGAACTGACACCCTGAGTCTTTCTGTGCTTGTCTACGCTGCCCTGCCATTTGAACTGTGTGAGCACCAAACTGCTTCACTGTAACTCCCCCATGTGGATGCTGCAGGTGCAAATTAAAAGACAGACACAAACTAGGAACCTTTTAGTTTGCACCTGCAGCATTCACATGAGGTAGTTACGGGGCACAGCAATTTGGTGCCCACTGCTATCTACTCCTGTAGGACTGCTGGACAGTGTAGACATAGCCTCCGTGACTTGCCCAAGGTTAGGTAGGAAGTCTGTGGCAGAACAGTGAGCTGGACCTGCATCTCCTGAAGCCTAAGCTAACACCTTAAGAACTGCCTGATCCTTCTTCTCAGGGAAGAGAGAAATATTTTTAAAGAACACATTGTAGAAGCCTAAACATTGGCAGGGACGGATATAGAACTTGAATATTTTTAATTATTTTAAAAAATGAACTCGATTTCAAGTTGGCAGTATCCCTTTAACCATTTGTGTCATTTTGTTTGTCCAGGTACTTTTTCTTCTATTCTTTGTTTAGAAAAAAATAACATTTTTAAAAGGGGGTAAGATGGCTATTTAAAAAGCTGCTTTCAACCCGAGACTTGTGCCAAAAGAGGAAGATTTTCCTTCTTTCCTCTTCACTTCTTGAGCCATGCAGAAATCTCTCATGCCAAACCGTTTCGCTTCTTCTATCTTTATTACAGGCCTTAGGGTTGCATCATTCTGGACCAGCTGCAATCCAATCTGGCCTAACTAATACCTCTAATATAATATTTATAACAAACCCCTTTGAACCAAGGGTGACTTTTGCCGACAAACGCCATGAGCTATCTCTCTCCTTTCCATTTTATTGTCTGCTGCTTCTGGCGAAGGAGAAGTTCTGATAATGAAATTCTCCTTCACCATTTTAAAGGCACAAGCATATTTGCTCTACCAGTCTATTCATTAGAGAGTGCTTGCTGATCAGATGCTAGTACATTCTAGGGCAGCAAAAATGTGATCGCAATGGATATCATGATATTCTGAGCTCATAGCACATCAATATCATGATGCAGTTGCACATTGACTTTTACATTTGTTGCTTTGGGGACATATAAATTGCTGATCAGTTTTATCTAAGATATTTTGGACACAGGAGCGTTATCAGGTGTTGCAACAGGAATAGGAAAGTACATTCAATTTAAGAACAAATACCAAGTTTCATAGGACTATAAATTGGTGTAAAGCCTTCTTACAGGGGAGCAAGTATCTCTCCTATATTTGGTTACAGCAGAACATTAGAGCATATCCTGTAGGGACAATCCTCCGTTAGCTGGCAGATGGACTAAATAACCTACTAGACCTTTCCCCGTCTAACTTTTATGATTCAAATAGCTTCACCCTTGCAAAAGTAGTTTTGTGGGGATATTAGGTTTGGATAATAATCCAGATTACATGGAAGACAATAAAATGCCTGGAAAAATAAAGTATCCACCATGGTTAGAGATAACCAACATTTCTGAACTCTTCAACCCAATTCAAAACAACCAAGTAGAGACAGAAAACAACAAAGATTGTGGAACTGAGCGACACAATAAGCACATCTTGGTTTTAATGCTGCATCTTTTTAGCCACCCTCTGCCTCTAGTTTGTCTAATTAGATTACAATAGTGTGAGGGAAGGACTTGTTATATAAACTAGTGTAAGGAAGGTCAACTAAATATATATGGCAGCATTAAAAAAAACATGGAGATGTGTGTGGGAGCAGCGGACAAGTGGGGAACAAACATTTGGATGATGGGTCTTTTCCATCTCTTCCTGGTATGATTTAAAGAGAGTTAAACGGTCAACTCTCATTTCATATTGTTACTCATTGCTGTAAACCAAGGATGCTCCTTTAAACAGAAAGGCTGACATGAGGCAGAGGTGACCCATAGCGGTGGTCCTTGGATTGTCCAGATCTAATCTAAGTACAGAGCAAGAAAAATGCATTCTAAATACATGGCAAACAGCAAGTAGCTTGATACTTTCATTATTTCAATTGTGAACTATAGTTGTATTTGTTCTTGGATAGACAGGGGAAGTGATTTATACTGGAAACTCTCCATTGGCCACAAGAAGCAGAGTATCATTGCTTGTTGGAACCCTCATAGTACATATTTTAGAGTTTCAGTTATTCAAGGCAAAGACAATGCCTTCCTTCCTGTGTGTACAGGGCCTAGCCCACTGGGATCACTAATGGACAACAACAATAAATGTTGTCTGAACAGCAGCAAGGTAAAACCTATGTCTGACTGGCATCGCTCAAGTGTAACTATTTAGAAGTGGGACAACTTGCCCAGCTCAAACCCGCCTAATGAGCTGCCTTCTAGTGGATTCTTAATATATGACAAACCAAACGGCAGAAAAACAAGACAGCAGGTTCAGACAGTTAAGCTCTAGATTGACTTCATCCAAGTTAATGCTTTTTAATCACTCTCTGAACAAAAGATTTAGTTCTCATAATCCTCCTTTTGCTCAATTTGCTGTTCCTCCTTTATATGGAATCTACTATGTTTAATTTCCCTGGGTTTTTTTCTGAACGAGTTTTCATAAGAAAAAAAATTGCTAATGTCTCAGGACAAATGATTTTTAAGGGCCATCATTTTTGCAATGCCATCTTCCCTCATATGGGTTCCTCTTTGGAAAGCAGCAGCCAAAACCACATGTATTCTTTTTCAGTGTGTAATCTGCATGCTCTTGCTGTGCTTGTGTTATTCTTTATTGCACTGAAGTACTGTTACTGTGCATTTATCTAACGAAAAACATACAATGATTAAAGCTAGTTTGAATGAGAACAGTGTCTGCCAGCCCTTCTGTCTCAAAATTCTCAAGTACCAACCTTTCAATTATCCTTTAAATATGCACAGTGAGAGCCTGATTTTCAGAGATGCCTAGTGCCTGCAGCTCCCGTTGACTTTAACTGGAGCTGTGCTCAGCACCTCTGAAAATCTGCCCCCATATGTGCTTTTAGTCAAAAACTGCCAGCCAAGCTTTTCCCAAATACATAGTTCTGGCCCTCTGAGTAGTCCATGCACATCCCCTGGACTGCAAAGCTCACACCTGAACAGTGCAAGAACAGATTCTCTACATTCTAAGGCCCACTGTTGGAATCTTTAGACCCCATGGTCATGTCTACAGAGCATGCAAAGCCCACACGCACTAGCACTCTAAAAGCCCACCCCGGCTCTACCTCTCAAGCTTGAGAACCTGAGCTCCAGTTCACCTTGCATCAAAGCAACATCTATATAGCTATTTTTAGTGCACTAGTGTGAGCCCTGCTAATGGGAATCTGTGGACCTGGGCTGGAAGTCTCACTTCCAGATGCAGAGTAGACATACCGAAGACACAAAGGCATTTCAGATAGAGTTTTGTAATACCAGAATTTGTAACACTAGGGTTTTTTTCCCTATTTCTTTAAATATTAAGGGCCAAATTCCACTCTCAGATACATCTGTGCAACCTCATTATCTTCAGGAGGCCAGATCCTGTGATGGTGTTAATTGTGGCTGATTTACATCAGTTGATGATTTGGCCCAATGAATCAGAAGGGTCAAATGTGGAAAATACTGTCCTTTCAGACATACATAGCAATGGTGTGAGTGAGTTCACTTTATATAGTAGTATTACTGCATCCAGTCATACCCATCCTTCAAATTTATTATGGAACAAACAGGATGGACGATGACTCAGCCAGTGGTGGCTTGACATTCAGAAGCATAGACCTGCTCCCACTTCCTTTAAAGTTCACCACAAAACTATTGTTGGTTTTGGGGGGGTGGGGAGAGCAGGCGTGGGTTACATATTTCTTGGCTGAGATAACAGGCAGGCTGGCCAGCTTAAACAAAACCAACATCCTTGAATTTTTAACTAACATGAAGCTATGCTTCCCCCCCAAAAACAGCTTCTCTCTGGCATTATTTTTTGTATCTGAATGTAACATAGGTATAATATCCATGCAAAGTCCTCTTATCCAGTCAAGTCATTCCCTTTGTAGATTTAAGAGTGTGGGGAGCAGCTTCAGCATCTCTCATTTGTCTCTGATTTTTAATCAAAAGGTTTCTTTCTTTAGGCCAATGATCTCTTGTATTAAAGACTAACAAGACTCAGGGTGGAGAAAAAAGGGAACAATGTCACATTCTGAAGTAACAGCTAAGAGGATGCTACACACTTCCGGTTGGTGAAGTTGCCTGAGCTGCAGCCCCCTTGACGTAATAGAGAGGAGCCTGGTGGTAGAGTGTTCTCCAAGAGGAGCCCCCTCAGCTGTGAACCACGTTTTTGTCTTTGTTGGAAAACAGTCCAGGAGTGCTGGCCTGCAGGCCACGCTGCAAGGCCTGTCTTTGTGGTGGGCTTTTCAAGAGGGTGGAGCAAATTGTTGCGGGGTAGAGAGATGGGGAGTTCTTGTGGGGACATTCCCACCTATTGTGCTGTACTGAGGTTGGAGCTTTGCTGCTGGTTTTGGGTGGGCCAAGAGTTTACTGTTGTGGAGATTTTTGTTATATAAACAGTGTAGTGGGTGGGCACCTTTGAAAATATCACTATCAATCAAAATATATGGACAAATGATTAAAAAGTTCCAGCCTCAAGGATTGAGTCCATCAGAAGCATGATCCAAGATGCCCTAGCTACTGCAATGAGACTCTGCAAGTCCCATAGTGAGTGTTCCAGGTAGGCTGCCACACTCTTAAAAGCAAAGTCATTAGAGGGCTGATAGGCAAATAGTTTCCTTCCTGGGCCACATGTGGAGGAGGCCTATGTATTAATTTTGTTTGAGTTACAAATTCTATAATCACCATGAGGAGACGGGAAGGACATGCAAATGCAATGTTCTTACTCCTGGCCTTCGTGAGATAACTATAGTCTGTTTTTATTAGCGGTGGGTCTCATTTTGGTCTTATCCTGTCTGCCACCTGCCATTCATTTCTGTGTTCAATGCTGCATTAGACAGCATTGCTGCTTGCTTTTGTCTGCCTCTCTTAATTTCTCTTTTCTTTTGAACAATGTTGCACATTCTCTAAACTCTAATATTCACTGCCTAACCACCTGCATACGCTCTCACTCTCCCTGTCCAAAAACAAAAAAACAAAAAATCACCCTAAAAAAATCCTCTTTACTCCTGGGCCTGAGACAGCAAAGGAGTACAACTGTGTACAATTCAGGAGTTTTAGTTCAGAGAGGTTTGTATGAACTTTTGATTTGGTTTTGAACTTCCTGAGTTTGCACCCCGTGAGAGTCACTAGAGTTTCAGGTTCAGAGAAACCCAAAAACTCAAAGTAAAAACCAGTTGAAACCACTGACTATCACCTGGCTTCATGTCAAAACAATAAGAACCTGTGAATTTCACATGACTGCTGTGAGAAGCTATAAAATAGGTGTTCTTAAAAGCTCAGCAATCCTTTTGACAAACTTGGGCTGTACTATGAGTTTGTCATCAATCAGCTGAGTTTCATGTTTCATTACAAACATTTTGCAAAGTCCTAGAAGACAGCTGTGTACATGGTAAGATTCAGAATGATTTTGTTCATGTTGTGTAACATAAAAACATTGCACCTGATTCTGATCTAACACTGGTGTAAGTCTGGAGTGACTGAATTGAACTCAATGCAGTTATATGAGTGTAAAAAGCAGCGTAGGATTAGAATCAGGCCCATTGATCTGAAGGCTACTGCAGCCCTTGTTTTGGAAGGCTGATAGTCTTTTTGGTACTAAGGATGTGTTCTTAAGGGAAGACTGAATTTTTTACAGGACAGGGTCATATTTGGGTCTGTCATAGGGCAGGGCTTCTCCCCGGCTTCCAAACACCCACTGCCACCCTCAGTCTACTTTAAGAAGGTTTATTCTCTTAGCACAGGCAAGTAAAGCAACAGAAAAGTCTTTTAACTCACTCCTTTCTCTCAGGCTTCAGGGCCACCCCTCCCAGGCACTCTGGCACCCTTGCTCCTGGCAGCTTCCCAGTTCTAGTCAGCTCTGCTCCCTTCTCTTTGCAGAGCCTCTGGCCCCTGGCACCAGGGATGCACCACAAGAGTTACTTCATTCCGTAATGGCTTCCCATCCCAATCACTCCCTTCCACCTCCCCATTTCTTTTTTCTTTTTCCATAGTGAAGCAGACTTGACTGAGTAGTTTATAGCCACCACCAACTATAATTCCTTAATACTTATGAGTTTATGTTCTCTCACTCTGCCCTGTGTCTTTCAGGTAATATAACAACATTTTTAAATAATATTCTATATCCCTGATGTTTTTACTAAATAAGATAATGTGATTTTTGTTACCATCAGACATATGAATTCCTTAGAGAGCTTCCCCCTTCCTTTATCAAAGCCCTTACATACCCATAAAAGATGATCAATTGTTTCTTCCACCGTACGGAGTGCACAGGGTCCATCTTTCTGTCCATTTATTCAAAACAGATTTTTTGTTTACGCCACAATGGCCAGTTATTACGCTAAACAAAAGCACTTTGTCAGTCCTTTCCAGGCCCTGAAGGATGTCGTTATTCTCAATTCTAGAGCACAATTCAAAAAAATCTTCCTCCTCTTTTTTCATTAATCCACATTTTTTGCCATTCCTCTTTTAAACTTTTCTGTACTAGGCTTTTGAATTCCTGTTTACTCAAGGGTATTTCTGTGTCAGTCCTTCCATTCCTTACAGCACTTTTAGCTGCTTGGTCAGCCATTTTGTTCCCCGTTATCCCAATATGCACTAGGATCCCAGCTAATGCTACACATATCCCCAGCTGTACTAACTCTGTTATTAGAAATATAATGTTATTGATTAAATCACTTCTACATACTGAGACACCCCTTTGATCGCCATAAGGCCTCAGACTATCTGAAAAAATGACCGCTGTTGCTGGATATACATCCCAGATCCAATTTAATGCTAGAGTTATTGTTACTGGTTCAGCTGTTATGAGAGCTACGGAATCAGATATTCTTTTAGATGTACTAATTCCCAAAGTTGGTATGCAATATGCTGTCCCTACTCTTCCTGTATTTTTGTTTTATTTTTTGGACCCCATCTGTATATATTTCATCAAACCAACTCCACTTTTCACTATATGCTGGTACAGTTAATTTTTAATTCTTACTGTCTCTTTTTTACCCGTAAGTTTCTAAAATTAACCTAAATCCGTGTTTGGGCATGCGACTTTCCATCCATAACGAATTTTCCCTTGACTAAGACTTTTAACTTCATTCAGCTTTTCGTTTTCTTTCAGCTCCTGCACCCCCACTTTACCTTGAACAGCATATAGCATTCTAACATCATGTGCTATAGTTTGCTTACCAAATTCCCAACAGTCCTCATATATTTGATTGGTCCTTTTGTCATTGCAGTTCCCATTAGCTTTGGCCAAGAAAGTTAAGTCTAGCAGTCTCATTTGTACTGTAACTGGCATTTCACCAGAAGCTAGGTGTAGTGCAGGGGTCGGCAATGTTCGGCACGCGGCTCACCAGGGTAAGCACCCTGGCGGGCCGGGCCAGTTTATTTACCTGCTGACGCGGCAGGTTCGGCCGATCGCAGCCCCCCACTGTTCGCGGTTTGCCGTCCCGGGCCAATGGGGGCAGCAGGAAACGGCGCGGGCTGAGGGATGTGCCGGCCACGGCTTCCCACCGTGAGCCACGTGCCCATCGTCGCCGACCCCTGGTGTAGTGCATATAGGCATTGTAATAAATGCACCGCACACAATTCGTAGTGGCTGGGCTTGTATTAAATCAAATTTTTTATGTTCTGATTTTGATGCTGACTCAAAAGCTTGGCAGCCATAATCAATAACTGGTCTGATTAAGGCTCTGTGTACTATCAGCACTGTTTTCTTACCTGCCCCCCAATTAGTCTTAGCAAGACTTCTAAGCAGGTTAATCATTCCTGTACATTTATCCTTAGCATAGTTTGTATGATCTTTTCAAAGTAATTTAGTATCAAATATTACCCCTAAGAACTTAAACCCTTTTAATTATGTCTATTTGTTCTCCATATAGATGCAGTCTGGATTCCTTCGTAACTTTTCTTTTAGTAAAGATCAACCCTTTGGTTTTAGCAATGGATAACTTGAAACCCCATGCATTTCCACAGGCAGAAGTCTCGTGTACCATTTCCTGCCCTCTGGCCACTCTTTATAGGGGCAGTGTGGCCCAGCCCCCTTTAATTGGCTAGATTTGGACCAGCTACCCTGTCATCAGAGTCTTTTACTCTTGACAGTGTCCTTTAAATGTTAACAATTATTGTTATTCTGAGATATTTGTACGGTGGTGTTCAGGAACCTGCCAACCTTAAGCATATTCTCACCAGCAACCACGCATCGCACCATAACAACTCTAACTCAGGAACCAACCCATGCAACAAACCTCGATGCCAACTCTGCCCACATATCTACACCAGCAACACCATCACTGGACCTAACCAGATCAGCTACAACATCACCGGCTCATTCACCTGCACGTCCACCAATGTTATATATGCCATCATATGCCAGCAATGCCCCTCTGCTATGTACATTGGCCAAACTGGACAGTCACTACGCAAGAGGATAAATGGACACAAGTCAGATATCAGGAATGGCAATATACAAAAACCTGTAGGAGAACACTTCAACCTCCCTGGCCACACAATAGCAGATGTTAAGGTAGCCATCTTACAGCAAAAAAACTTCAGGACCAGACTCCAAAGAGAAACTGCTGAGCTTCAGTTCATCTGCAAATTTGACACCATCAGATCAGGATTAAACAAAGACTGTGAATGGCTATCCAACTACAGAAACAGTTTCTCCTCCCTTGCTGTTCACACCTCAACTGCTAGCAGAGCACCTCACCCTCCCTGATTGAACTAACCTCGTTATCTCCACACTGATATATACCTGCCTCTGGAGATTTCCATTACTTGCATCTGAAGAAGTGAGGTTCTGACCCACGAAAGCTTATGCTCCCAGTACTTCTGTTAGTCTCAAAGGTGCCACAGGACCCTCTGTTGCTTTTTACAGATTCAGACTAACATGGCTACCCCTCTGATATTTGAAATGACGGTCTCTACTATCCATTTCCAATGGCTCCAGCCATTCACTCTTTCAGGGGATACACAGTTGAGCTCTATAATACCTATATATATCCCAGATGTATCATAGACCCATTATGTAAATTTAGTTGCAAAAATAAAAAAGCACCCTTTATCTTCCTTATAATTTGCAAAATTTAAATTCAGCACAACTTTCATTACTTCCACTTTCAGTCTAAATGAAATCAATTAGATTGCACTATTAACATCTTACAAACTAGACAATACTGTTGACATATTTACCCTTTAAGTTGATTATAAATGTTGATGCACTTAAGTATAAGTGCAAATTAATATAGAGCATTCCATGAGATTTCTCTCTCAATTTAGCAATTTCAATGAAATTTCTTAATTAAAATAACTACTGTTTCTTGCCATTGTGTAAAGTCAGACAATGGTGATCAAATACACAGGCACATATCAAATATATGCAAAATCCTTTCTCAACAATTTTTGCTGGTGAGAGACAAAGAATATGCCCTAAAACCATGTGAAGGAGAGAAGGCCAGATGACTAGATTGAAATTATATCTAGATTCATCTGGAAAACAGGAACATGGTTTCTCTGAATAACAGACACAGAGCCCCAGGCATTTTATATGTTCAAAAATTAAACTTACAACTGGCATACATCTGGCAACGATCCTGTACACTGAATCCATTTGGTTGGCCAGATGGCCTGAGACTTGCAGCTTTTTAATCTCACACACAAAGCACTTCAGGCTGGAAAAAAATAATAAATACAACATAATACAGCATTGTGACACAATGCTCCCTTTATTGGTTTTGGAACTATAGGTACTGAAAAATATGGGCAAAACAAATGTTGTTTTCACAACTTACTTTCCAAATATGACATATTCTGCCACTGCTTCCCCTTTTCTTCTGTCTCCAAATGCTTATTTACCATCAGTCTGCATGCTGTAGACAGGGAAACTGCATCATTTGCCACTATTCCTTTGCAGTCAGGTGAAGCAAGAGCGTTAAGTCTTAATACTCCTCTATTTCCTAGGGTACGTCTTCACTACCCGCCGTATCGGCGGGTAGCAATCGATTTATCCGGGATCGATATATTGCATCTCATTAAGACGCGATATATCGATCCCCGAACACGCTCACCGTTGACTCCGGAAGTCCACCAGAGCGAGCGGCGGTAGCGCAGTCGATGGGGGAGCCACAGTCATCGATCCCGCGCCGTCTGGACCCCAGGTAATTCGATCCAAGATACTTCGACTTCAGCTACGCTAGTTGCATAGCTGAAATTGCATATCTTGGATCGATCCCCCCCCCCCAGTGTAGACCAGCCCTTAGTCTCTTCAGAAAAAACAGTCCGTGATGATTGTCTATTTAAAAGGGAAGCAGCTTTAAGATATAAACTTCTCTATAGTCAATATCTCCAAACAGCCATGGACTAGAAACACCTGACACTTTATTTTCATTGCTCAGGATCTGAGGTTTTTCAACTGAAAACTTTCTTGGATCTCAACTCCAGTTAATTCTATTTCTTCCATTAACTTGAACTGGAGCTGTTGTCTTTTCCCCTTTATATAATCTGAATTCCACTGATCATTCCTTCATTGAAGTTTCTCATATAGATTCATAGATTCATGGATTCTAGGACTGGAAGGGACCTCGAGAGGTCATCGAGTCCAGTCCCCTGCCCTCATGGCAGGACCAAATACTGTCTAGACCATCCCTGATAGACATTTATCTAACCTACTCTCAAATATCTCCAGAGATGGAGATTCTACAACCTCCCTAGGCAATTTATTCCAGTGTTTAACCACCCTGACAGTTAGGAACTTTTTCCTAATGTCCAACCTAGACCTCCCTTGCTGCAGTTTAAGCCCATTGCTTCTTGTTCTATCCTTAGAGGCTAAGGTGAACAAGTTTTCTCCCTCCTCCTTATGACACTCTTTTAGATACCTGAAAACTGCTATCATGTCCCCTCTCAGTCTTCTCTTTTCCAAACTAAACAAACCCAATTCTTTCAGCCTTCCTTGATAGGTCATGTTCTCAAGACCTTTAATCATTCTTGTTGCTCTTCTCTGGACCATCTCCAATTTCTCTACATCTTTCTTGAAATGTGGTGCCCAGAACTGGACACAATACTCCAACTGAGGCCTAACCAGAGCAGAGTAGAGCGGAAGAATGACTTCTCATGTCTTGCTCACAACACACCTGTTAATGCATCCCAGAATCATGTTTGCTTTTTTTGCAACCGCATCACACTGTTGACACATATTTAGCTTGTGGTCCACTATAACCCCTAGATCTCTTTCTGCCGTACTCCTTCCTAGACAGTCTCTTCCCATTCTGTATGTGTGAAACTGATTTTTTCTTCCTAAGTGGAGCACTTTGCATTTGTCTTTGTTAAACTTCATCCTGTTTAACTCAGACCATTTCTCCAATTTGTCCAGATCATTTTGAATTATGACCCTGTCCTCCAAAGCAGTTGCAATCCCTCCCAGTTTGGTATCATCCGCAAACTTAATAAGCATACTTTCTATGCCAATATCTAAGTCGTTAATGAAGATATTGAACAGAGCCAGTCCCAAAACAGGCCCCCACGGAACCCCACTTGTTATGCCTTTCCAGCAGGATTGGGAACCATTAATAACAACTCTCTGAGTACGGTTATCCAGCCAGTTATGCACCCATCTTATAGTAGCCCCATCTAAATTGTATTTGCCTTGTTTATCGATAAGAATATCATGCGAGACAGTATCAAATGCCTTACTAAAGTCTAGGTATACCACATCCACAGCTTCTTCCTTATCCACAAAACTCGTTATCCTATCAAAGAAAGCTATCAGATTGGTTTGACACGATTTGTTCTTTACAAATCCATGCTGGCTATGCACTATCACCTTACCACCTTCCAAGTGTTTCCAGATGATTTCCTTAATTACTTGCTCCATTATCTTGCCTGGCACAGAAGTTAAACTAACTGGTCTGTAGTTTCCTGGGTTGTTTTTATTTCCCTTTTTATAGATGGGCACTATATTTGCCCTTTTCCAGTCTTCTGGAATCTCTCCCATCTCCCATGATTTTCCAAAGATAATAGCTAGAGGCTCAGATACCTCCTCTATTAGCGCCTTGAGTATTCTAGGATGCATTTCATCAGGACGATGCAAGTCAATGGAAAGACATCTATTGACTTCAGTGGAATCTGATCAGGCCTTTACTAAACCATCATGTCCCTATTTTAACTTTCACACAGTCTGTCTCTTAGTTCAGTTTGTACCACCAAAAAGGGGAGTACATTGTTATGAGTTTGACTTCATTCATCTGGGTTTTATAGTAAAGGTACAAATACTGCATACCTGAATGAAGGAGGCAGAAATCCATCCAATAATATCTGTCAGAATTTCTACTCTCTCATCCTGAGCTGTATTTGTGTGTTAATAAAGGCTACATATTACACTCAGCTGGTTGCTTGTCATAAATGTTACTTGCCTTACTCTCTGGTTAGTGGTATTATTGATATATAGTCTACTCTGGATTCTGTTAACTCACTGTCCACCTACAGTTTGGTAGACACATTCATTGGTACACCCTATCATTCAAGTTATGTCTTTTGGGTTGATTCTTTGTGTTTGCAGCTTTAGGGACATCTTAGTGGATAAACTATTTGACCTACTAAAGTAAGTATAAAGAGAATCCTCTCTCAATTAATTCCTCTGCTCAAAAACGCATAGTTACTTTTTTTTTTCTGAGCGGCTTCCAGTTTCATTAATCATTTCAGACATTTTTAGGTCCCTTGGGTTGTGGTTTGGCTGTAGATTCCCTTCCCTGCTATACTTTTCCCAACATTTTCAAAACATTCCTACCTAAAAAGTCAAGCCCCACATTCTCAGGTGGTGTAAGTCGGTGTAGCTCCATTCAGCTCAATGCAATTCCAGTGCATGTGAAAATAGAGATAGACATTCCCATTTTATAGATGAGAAAAACGGAAGCTGAGAGGTGGTTTTCTCCTAGGCCCCAAAGGGAATCCATGGCAAAGCTGGGATAAGAGATTAGGAGTGCTTAGCTCCAAATTCTGTGTTTGGCCCACTAGATAGGCTTGTCTTGAAAGTTTCCTTAAATGGCTGTAGGACTGAGGTGTGGCAAAGGGGTCATAGGCCAGACAAGCATTATGGTTCTGTAAGAAGGGAACGCACATGAACGATGCAGTGATGAGTCTAGCAGTGGCAGTGACCTGTTAGTCTGTTTGAAGCATCTAAGCAAAAGTTTGAGCTCCAGGCTGAATCCTTTAAATAATATCAGCCTCTTCAATGGGATCTGCTGATTCTTTGCACCACCGAAAAGCAGAGAAATTTTATTTCATTGTTTTTTAGGTCCTTTTATTTAGACACCCAGGTCTTTAAATGTTATTAGTATTCTGGTGATCCCATTGATGATTTCATGCCAAATCAATTTTGGCATATTACAGTGATTTGTCTGAGATCCAGCAAAAGAGATTTTCTAATAATCTGGCCCCCAAGGTCTGAAATGCCAGCATTGAGGTAATACTTGCTAGCATAGGTACACTCCATCTGCTTTGAAAATTTTAGGAAGCTTTTATTAGAATTAAAAGCACTTTAAAGTATACACTTCCTTTCTAACGCTTTGTCATTTATTTTCTCTCTGGGACCTCTGTACTTTAAGGTAATTTTTAAGAGACAAGTTACAACTGTCATTTAGCAACACAAAATAAATATCTCAACTTGGTCTCCAAATTCACCTCCACAATTTTGCTTACGCATTTATTTATGGCGGCAAGAATACACAATGTGCACTTAGGATGTGCCCTTTCAGAGTAGCATTGAACTATCAGATGTGCATAACAGAAACAATGTTTTCCATTTTTTGTAGGCACAATGACTGTGCATACAAAATTGGGTGCAAGTTTAGTAAACCTAAATGTTGAGCATGCTCACATTGATACATATATGACACAAATAACAATTACATCCAAAAAAATCAGAGGTGAAAGGAAGTACTGGACTTGCTTCCCCAAGCGGCAATTTAAAGGGCCTGGGCTCCCAGCAGCGGCTGGCGCCCCGGCCCCTTTAAATTGCTTCCAGAGCCCCACTGCCGGAGACCCCGGGTAGCGGAGGTGTCCGGGACCCCCAGGGCTCCGGCGGTGATTTAAAGGGCCGGGGCTCTAAAGGCCCCGCCTCTTCCAGTTGAGGCCATGCCCCTTCCAGTTGAGGCCTCGCTGCCTGCTCAGGACTCCGGCATACCGGTAAGTTCTTTGTTACTTTCACCCCTGCAAAAAATCCTTAGGAATGATAACAGATGGATATCACTAACTTCAGATTCAATGTTATGTTTCACACAAATTTGGTGATCTCACATTTATATGGTTGTGAATTATATATATCAGAAATGCAGAATCATATAACTAACCTTGCAGGCCTGAACAAGAGCTCTATGAAAGCTCAAAAACATGTCTCTCTCACCACAGAAGTTGGTTCAGCAAAAAATATTACCTCACCTACCTTGTATCATTTGCAGAAAATATTAATGACACCACATTTTAAGCTTCCTACATGATAAAAAAAAAATTGGACCCTCATTTTGGCTTTGGCAGTTTAAGGGGTTTGGCTAGAAGTTGTCTTTTTGCAGAAAAAAGGTCCAGAGTTCTAAGAAGCGCTGACAACAGTGAAGTGTAAGCAGCCATAAAAGTTTAGTGGTTGCCTGGTTGTTTGACATGCATACTGTGTCAGCAGCCACTGCTCCGATGGTTGCAACATACCGGATATGTCGGTTAACATGGAAATAGCCCGTAATGATAACTAGATTGAAACTGAGTACATCCGTCAGCTCTACCGCCAGCCTTTTAAATTAGCATTTTAGTTTATAATGTATCTATTCATTGTTATTATTACCATTATTGATTTGCAATCTCAGCTAGCTGCAACACAGAGACAGAGCTGCCCTCAGTCTATTCAAAAACATGTTAACAGAATTCATAAAACCTAACAAACACATGCAAAGAAAATTAAAATAAACATTTCTGCCTCTTTATATTATTTCCCCAGTTATGGGGTTAGATGGCACCCCAAACTTTCAGCTAATTGGGGTCATGGTCGATCACTGAGTTAGCCAGTTGTCTGAACTATCTGCGGTCCGGTTTTGCAACCTCAGAGCACAGAGAATGGAATGCCATCTGGCTTTCCAGACTAGTTGGAGCATGGCTCCTCTAAAACTAGCCAGAATTTTCTTAACTGTCCCCCAGGGCAGATGAATCCAGACAGCAGACTGACAAGCCAGTCAGCCCCTTCCAGGCCAGTGAGGACCTCCTCATTGTGCTCTGTGATTTGGAGACTAGGGGCCAAATCATCTACAGGTGTAAATCAGCATGGCTCCATTCAAATCACTGAACTTCACTGGAGAGATGCCAATCTACATCAGCTGAGGATCTGGCCCTAAGTACAACCTGAAGAGCTTAGTGCAGCTCAGGGTGATATTTAAGTGGGCTTCAGCTACTCGTATTTGGAGATAACAAAGAGTTTGGTCATACAGAGTAAAACAAGCTCACATTTTACTAGAGCCTTATGGTAACAGCCTTTGAAAATAGGTGTGTGTTACAGAAACGGAGATCATATGTGAACAAAATAAGCAAATTTTCAACAGATTTTGACGCTCTGGAGGCTAGTAGAGAAGAAGTGCCTTGAAAGATGAGTCACAGAAACAGACAGACAAAGGAATCTATATACTAAATAAATATATTGACAGCACAGATTTCGTTGCACTGGAATGTCTCAAAGAGTATTATTTTTTTCCTACCCGGTGAGTGAATTTCTATGTGTTTCGGGTTCATGGTAAGGTTTCTATTGGAAAACCCATCCAGATGGTCATCAGTCATGGGAGGAGTCTCTTGATTTCTCTTAACATTTATTTATAACTGAAAAAATTTTCTACAACGTCCTTCTGCCTTTTCTGTTATTGCGCACCACGTTGATGGAATAAGCTCCTTTTCTTGATTAAGCTCTGTGAATCCCATAGAAAGTTTAAATCCTATCAGAAGGTTCATCTTTTTAGATGTTCTTTTAATTTCTTTAACTCTCTCTTTCCCTTATCCTTCTTACTATTTCACTCTCTATGGCTGAAGCTTTCATACTATTTTTATACAGTGATTGCAAATGTCATAAGCATTTTATATAATACACTAACTTTAAACTAATATCAATTATGCCTTGTGTACAGTATATGATGCCCAGAAAATTACACTGATGTATACATTAGATATTCAATACACAGACAAATAGTTAGACAGCTAGATAGATGCCTGATGTATGCTCTATTCATTATTTCTGTTTTCAGTTTTTTACAATAAAAAGCAGCCAAGCCTTTAACACAAAAATCTAATTTTTCTTCCTCTATATTGCTTAAAATATTCATTCTTTTCAGTCCCAATGTTCTCTTCTCCTGCAATCACTCTCCTGAACTGTGTTGACACTTTATCTGCTGCAGGCTCACTTGTCAAAGAAACCATACACTGCTTTCTTCCTTGTCTAGGAGTGAAACCCAACAGGTAAGACCTGCCACTTAGTGCCTGAACAAAGTATTGATACCACTAACAGAATGAGATCTTCAGATGTGATTATCACAGCTGCACAGTCTGAAATACTGGAGACATAGTCACAACTCAATCCCTAAATTGCTGTGCACAATTATTTTTAACAAAGAGAATTTTATAACAAATTACAGGTATCGTTTGAGGCAAATTCTTCACCCCCACAACATGAACCCTACAACAGGGTCTGTGGTGGGGTAGCAGTGATAGTAGTCAAGTATGCTGGCTCTTTTTCCTGCTGGGATCTCCTCCATGCCAGAGGGTATACTCAGCAGGGGACAGCCTGCTTCTTTTTGCTTCATTTGTGCCATGGGAGCGTAAGACTGAGAGTGATTTGCTACTGTATCTTTTAGAAGAACGACATGGTCATGAAGGAGGAAAGGCTAGCGTGGTGTTCCAAGCATAGTGGAATGCATGGGAGAGGGCATGTAGGTTAGAGTGCGAGAAAGACACAACGCAGGCAGTTAGGTTTGTGGATTGGGTGGAGCAAAGGTGCAACAAGTGGAGCAGAAAGATGAGATGAGAGAGGTAAATAGGAAGCAGACCACGCAAGGCCTTGAGGCAAGGAGAAGTGTGTATGAGATGTTCTGGAAGGTTAGGGGTTGGGAGTTCTCTGCTTCTAGGTAGTTGTTGACTATTAATCAGATAACGTTCTTGATAGTCAGTAAAGCTTCTTGGTCGGTGTTTCTCCTTTGAAATCATATTCATCAGTGAGCATGCATTTTATTTGAGGGAGAAAGGGGTGAGATTTTATATAATGAACTCTCAGAAAAAACATCAATTTTAGTATATGATACATGTTTCCTTAATAATACTTTGAAGCCAGCCTCCTTTGGAGCCAACAGTTGCCTTATTGAAGCATCTAAGATTTTGAATAACTGTTACTATTTCACAGCCAAAGTGTTCCAAATATAGCTTGAAATGTATCCCAAGTAAACATAGCTAAAGCCAGTCAGTATGGGCCTGATCCAAAGCCCAATCAATTCAAGAGGAAGGATGGTCTGTGTTTAGAATGCTAGCCTGGGACTTGGGAAACCCAGCTTCCATTCCCCCTGCTCCATCACTGTGTGACTTCGGAGCATACAGTCTTTCTGAGCCTCAGTTCTCCAACTATAACATGGGGATTAATGTATTTTCCTACCTCACCGGGGTATCATGAGGACAAATACACAAAAGAAGTTGAGGTGCTGATACTACAGTAATGGAGGCAGTTTTTCTACTGACTTTGGATCAGACCTTATATGCATTGTGTATTTGTTGCAATGTTCTCTGTAAGTAGTTATCATTATTTCCATCTGTTCTCTCGCTAACAGTGTTCTTTCAAAGGTATGGCAAAGGCTCTAGGGCAGAAGGACAATATGCTGCAGAATTTTAAAAAAGGAAGAATGTAATACATTCTCAAGACAGCATCCTCCTGTGAGTGTGAGAAATGTACATATCTCTGAGCCTGAGATTTTGCCTTTGATTCCCTGAATCATCTTGAAGAATTTATTTGTGGCTCAGGTGAATAAACTGAAATGGCAAACTCCTGGTCACACTGCAGTGAAAGGCATTGCTAGGTCACTGTCATAGTGGATCCTTAAAGGAAGAGGTAGTCTCCTCTTTCATCTCTACTGTATCGTTTAAATAGGAATGTAACATGTTTTATTTTGTGATACTGTGGGTCATTTTCAGAAAGGGGCAGTACATTGTTACCAGGGCATTATGTCTCGCCACCAATAAACAAAGGCTACCCACAAAGTGATTATTGTTACCTGACCAGAGACCATCCACAAATGTACAGCTTTGCTGGTACAAAAGGTGGAAGACTTGTGAAGTCACATGTAACTGGACAGTTGGTTAGATATGAGCCGGTCTTCCATTGACTTCAGTGGGAGTTGGAATAGGTTTTCCCTGAGGAGATCAAAAGCAGTTATACCAATTCCCCAGGACTGATTTCTTTTTAATTTGCAAAAGGCAAACACACAACTCCTCTCTCTTAACTTTTGTAAAGTTTGTCCAGAAAATTGTCTTCTATATTTCTTTTCGTTAAGAATCAGAATTCAGCAAAAAATGGCTGTGGATTATGTTATTAGAGTTTCTGAATTTGTTCTGCTTCTGTTGCAGAAGATTTCTGGGAGACAGAAAAAGTTATTAAGAATTTTAGAAATCTTTTAGGCATATGTAAACTGGTAAGAGCTGTAGTCCGGTGTTCAGAAATGTGAACTGACACAGTCATGGACCAATTGTCATGAACCAATTTGCATTCACAGTGAACAAGTCTTGGCAACTGTTGTGTGTCCACTCTGCCATTCCTCTTTGTGCATCTTCTTCCATGCTGTCCCCTATCCATGGAAGGCAGAGCGGGTCAGAAAATGGATTGTTTTTCCCCCAAGGAAAATTTTGAAAAGAATTAACATTTTTTCTTCATTGAAACATTGAAAACCTGATTTTTTATTTATTTTATTTTATTTTATTTATTTATTTTTGGAGGGGAGGCTTGGCAACTGAAAAATATGGTTCAAAACTGCCAAATTTCTGGTTTTGGGTTTTAAAAAAAATCACAATGTTGAGGAAAGCAGGCACCTTCACAAACAAACATTTTCATTGAGTCAAACCCCCAGTTTTCCACTGGGGGGGAAAAGGTTTTAGTAGATAATTTTCCACTAGCCAGAATAGAGGGCCAGAATGTTGAGAAGTATCTAACTGTACAAATAGCCCCACTGAAATCAACAGGACCACTTGGTGAGTAAGATACGACTCCACATGAGTAAGGCTCGTAGAATTTGGCCTGAAATGATACTTTGCCTATCCTAGTCTACTAGGTCCCCATAGTCTCTTTACATATGGCTTGATCCTGCAAAGTACTGAATGCTCTACTCCCACTGACCTCACTGGGAGCTAAATACACTCAGCACCTCACAGGAATGCTCAGCACTTTGCAGAAGCCTGCTAAAGATTGACTTCTTCCACGTGACCCGCCTAGCGTAACTCATTTCAGCCAATTGCCACCTCCAGGCCAACATTAAAATAATCCTGTCCCCAAAAAGAATCTGAAATCATCAAACTTTCCTCTGGATTTCCTAAAGCATTTTGGCTTCTCTGAGTGGAATTTGCAAACACACCTAAGAGATTTAGGAGCATAAGTCCCATTGAAAGTCAATGTGGTTTTATGCTCTTGTGAAAATCCTGCCTTCTGAGTCTATCATTTAGAGAGTACAAAGTCTCTGAGATAGGGACTTTATTTGTGTTTTGCCCAATGCCAAGTACCTCTAACAGTTAATATTAACATTTTGTAGTATCTTACATTTTGCTTTAGTCCCAGGTTTTAAAAGGTATTTAGGCATTGCTGCACTCAGCATTGCAAGGCCTAACTGATTTAGGAGCCTAAATCTCATTTTCAAAAGGGATTTAGACTTTTAGGAGCCAAAATCACATTGACAGTCAACGGTATTTAGATTCCTAAGTGTCTAAAATCCCTTTTGACAATGAGATTTAGGCTCCTAAATCAGTTAGTTGCAATGCTGAGCAACACCTAAATGTCCTTTAAAATCTGGGCTTTAATCTTTAGAATGGTTTCTGACAAATGCACATTTTGTTTACATTAGTTTCTGAGCATTGGGCAAAGCATAAAATAATGCATCTTTACCCTAGTCATGCATGCTATAAAATATTCCCTCATAAATGATGGTTTCATCAAACATTTCACTTCTGAAGTAGGTATAAGTCTTTCTTTAAGGAGAATAATTATTTTTTAAAATGGAATTTACCTCTTTCTTTTCTCAATGAATGCAGGTTGGATAACTATAAAAGTATGTCATATGCTCTTGCATGCCATACAGATCTACGATGCTGGGTTAAAGAATTTCAGTTTTTGATCCCAAAAATGTATACAACAGTCAGCAAGGTGTTAACATTCAGCATCCAAGACTTTCAAAGGAGAATAAAAACATTCCTTCTCAAAATACATTTCTATCTATGTGTGAATAGGCCTGTATATCTGAGAAATGTTATCAAGGTTAATTAGAAAAATTATCTCATCAGAACAAAAAAAATTAGGTGTGTGGAATCTCGGTGCCTGAGACACACTAATCTTTCCTAGTTCTGTTTCAAGAGGAACTGTGATCCATCAAAGTCATTTCCTGTGCAATCCCTAGGGAACATCAAAAGTTTAACCAAGCATGGCAATAATTGAATTGTACCTGTTATATTAAAGAAACTGTTTAAGGTACTCCCTACAGCAGCATGCAATAAAAAATAAGAGTAAGGTAGACATACCAGTGCAATTAAATGATGGCTATTTACATGGTCTTCATCACCATAGTATTTGAACACCTCCCATGAGTTATAAAAGATGAGTGTTCTCTCTCTTTCTTCATTGTCTGACACCTACAGGCAGGCTTAGAGGTTTTGGAGGGGTTTATTATTTTTTCAATGAATCAGTGAGAGTGAGGATACTGTTATGCAAAAGCTGGGAGAATCGGGGTGCTTTTTTCTGAGACAGGAGTCCACAAGAAAGGTTACTGATCCCACTGAAAGAGCAGCTCAAAACTCTGAATGTCCAATTTTTGTGAAATTTTGAAATTTCCTGCAAACCAGACAGTCAGGGCCGGTGCTACCGTTAAGGCGAACTAGGCAGTTGCCTAGGGCGCCAAGATTTTGGGGTGCCAAAAAGCAGTGCCCCCAATTTTTTTTTACAGCCTTCCTTCCCGAGCACACGGTCGCCACTCCACTTCTCTTGCCTCCCAGGCTTGCGGCGCCAATCAGCTGTTTGGTGCTGCAAGCCTGGGAGGAGAATTAGAGCGGGGGCGGCGTGCTCGGGGAGGAGGCGGAGCAGAGGTGAGCTGGGATGGGGAGGTGCTGCACGGCTCCCCGGGCCGGGGGGGTAGGGAGCTGCCGCAGGGGTGCCTCAGGGCGGGGGAGGAGCTGCCACAGGGCTCCTGACCCCAGCTCACCTCTGCTACGCCCCCCTCCCCGAGCATGCCGTCGCCGCTCCACTTCTCCTGCCTCCTAGGGTTCAAGCGCCAATCAGCTGTTTGGCACCACAAGCTTGGGAGGGGAAGAGAATTAGAGCGGGGGCGGCATGCTCGGGGAGGAGGCAGAGCAGAGGTGAGCTGGGGTGGGGAGCTGCTGCACGGCTCCCTGGGGGGGGCAACTGCCACAGGGGGGGGGACGCCTCAGGGCAGGGTGGGGGAGCTGCCACAGGGGGGGCGCCTCAGGGCGGGGGGGGGGGGTGGGGAGCTGCTGCAGGGCTGGGGAGACCGCCAGGTGGAAGTTTCGCCTAGCGCTCTGCAGACAGTTTGAAAAATTTCATTTAGGAAACAACAAAACATTGTGGTTTTGAAACAAAATATGCTCCTCTCCTTTCCCTGCAGCAGCTGGGTGAAATTGACATGATTCTTGTCAGCTTCAGGGTTACTCACAGCTGAATAGCAGCAGTGAAACTGAGAATCAATGATACTCAGCAGATGCTGTAGATCCTGTGGTCTGTGGCTCCAGGGCAGCCCTGGCATGAAGATTGCCCTGGCACTGGAGACTCCAGGACTTCCAAACTCCTAAACCACCTGACTCTCTGAGCTGCCAGACTCCTGTAGCCTGGGGAGCCCACAACTGGGAGAGCAAGTGAATATGGGCAGAGGAATGCCAATGATTGGGGTGAGGTGGGCGGGAGGGTGGAGAGAGGTTGGGAAATTAACCCAAGTAATGCTTTTGTTTGTTTTCCAGGGCTGATCCCTGAGGACTATACCTTGCTCATCCTGCCAGCATTTATTTCAAGTAGCCCAATGTTAGAGTCTACTTCTGCAAATTCTTACTCACACAAATAGTCCCATGTAAGGGGATTCACTACCAATTTCTCGTGCAAATGGGATATTATCTGGGAAAACTATAGTGGAAACCAGTAGCTTTTATTTTCAGTTATAAGTGTACTATTAACTACTCTTCTTTGCCAGGCTGGGGGTGGGGAGGGATCTTTGTCCCTAGTTCCTGGTTGTACTTCTCTTCATTCACATGAGTTGTCCCTTTAACTTCAGTGTCAGGAGAGCAGGATTAGGTCTCTGTGTTTCCTCCAAGAGAAATAAACTGTGGATTGTTTTTAGGTTTGACTTTCTTTAGATTTGCCCTGCTCAGTGGATTCTGTCCTTTACGTGATCTCTTGCTAGTAAGGTACAGCACATCAGAGATGCGAATGACGTGAACTCCTAAGTGCCAGCTTGAGATTAAGAAGCAACAAAACTGTCAGACACTGAAATCTATTTTTATATTTTCCTAGAGGATGTCAACATAAATAAAGAGAGAAATCACTTATGGGGCTCTCTCTTTCTTTCTCACTTTATCAGTTGTTGTCCTTCCCACTACAGCAATACAACACAAGCAAGCAAGGAAACAAATTACTCTATGATGCATGGAAGGAAAATGCCATTTAATATGGAGATATACCTATCTAATAGAGCTGGAAGGGACCCTGAGAGGTCATTGAGTCCAGACCCTGCCTTCACTAGCAGGACCACGTACTGATTTTGCCCCAGATCCCTAAGTGGCTCCCTCAAGGATTGAGCTCACAACCCTGGGTTTAGCAGGCCAATGCTCAAACAACAGAGCACCATTCCCACGAGAATTGCCAGTTTGCAACTGAGGGGGGTGGGCAGGAGACCCACCAATGTCACTGCCACTGTGGGTGTAAGAGGCTGTTACTTTTACTACAGCACTGTTGCATTTGGAAAGGTGCCAGAATCTCCTTTCCCCCTCCTTCTCAGATACATCTCTGTGCTGGTGGTGGTTTGGGGTCACCTCAGTGCATTCAGAATCCTGGGGGAATTCTCAAAGAGGCAGAACTTTCTAGGGCTCCCAGATGCACAAGGGGATCATGCCCACTCTTACACTCTCCTACAGGATGTGCAGCATACTTTTCCCCTACATGGTCCAATGCCCAGGGGGCAGAGCCATGGCCCCACCCAGTCTTCTGAGGAACAGGGGACTGCAGCTGTTCCCCAGAGCTGTGCACGGTGTTCTTTAAATCTTCCCAAAGTGTTCATGGAGCAGCAGAACATAGATCCAGCTCTTAGTGGAAATAGATTTTGGAATAGATATTGCTGCTAAGTCTAAAACATTCACACACTTTTTCTTAAAACAACTCTGACATTTTCAAAGCATTACATGGTGTTTGGGCTAAACCCTTTGATATAGTTACCTTTGCAATGAAGGAAAAACTAATTCCGGCCTGTTGAGTTAATAGAATTTGGTAGTGATACTTAAATGGGTACTAAAGATTAATGTAGCTATGAGTAGAAATAATCCCTGGTACATCTCCAGCACCCTATCCAACTGATTCACAGACATCCGATAGTTAAAAGCCAATCTACATTGCCAAATCTACACTGTCAGGGAACGGACTTCTCCATTAACATTGGCCTTGTACCAGCAAAGCGCTTATGCATGTGCTTCACTATAAGCACGTGACTAGCCCCACTGAAGTAAATGAAAACTTGTAAAAGAATGTTGCAGGGGGCATTCGGAGATACTATAGTCTTAAAATTCTGTGTGCCACATCACTGCAGCACTCCTGCCTTGATCTATACCAATACCACGTGTGTATGCTGTTATGGATTAAATATACCATGCATGTATGGCACATTTATACTTGTACACAAGCACCTACATAACTTGTTCTATGCCTATAAATGAACAAATATATTAACACTGTATATCAGAAACTAATGTGTACATGAGAGTGAATACTTTATTTTAACTAATTTTCTATTAATGCAATCACTTAGTATTCAGACTGCTAGTCACACACAGTAAATACATAAGGATTTGATTCTGATCTCGCTGTAAATCAGGGATAATTCCACTGAAATCAATGTAATTCTACCAGTGTAATATTGGTGTAACTGAGATCAGGCCTATACATGCTTTTAAAACTTTTCAACTTCTTTTTTGTCACCTGACACAGAGGTTGGCTCTCTAAATGTGTGGGTTTTTTTAATCTTTTAAAAAAATTGGTTTTGTTTTCAGTACAATGCACAGCTAGAAACCCTCCCATTCCTATTGGAATGTGTTTATTTTGTTCAGTGATGATTTTCAGGGTCCCTAATGAGCAGTGGACAAGATGCCAATTAATCATGCAGATGAGCAGGAACAGATATTAAAATGATTGTGTTATCTGGAGTTAAAGGATGTGGCTTCTCAATGTTTTCTATTTCCTATTAGGTTCATTTGTTTTTCTTTTTATGCCTTTACTCAATGAGATTGTTGATGTGCTTAACGATAAGCCAGGGCATAAGTGCTTTGCTGACTAAAGACCATAGTGACTGTGAGTTGTGCTTGGATCTTGTCAGCCAGAAAAGAAAAAGGGGAAACCCAAACACAGCCAACTGCAGTGCTTCAGCCATCAGGGAAGGAGATCCTTAGCACTCGCAAATAACATCTCGAACTATATTGGAGATTCTATTAATGAGGGACTACTGCATCCATCCACAGTCACCTAGAATGTAATTCCCATTTGTAGCACTGCTGTAGTTAGGGGATTGCCAGCAGTGAAGAGGGTTATTTATGGCAAATAAAAATTGGAGACCTCATGTATATGAAATCTGAGCCTTCAAGGAAACTCTGCAACATAAACCCATGAAGCCAGTGTTTATGAGGTTTCTTCTACAGGCCAACTTCTCAGCCTGCCATAGGGCCAGGATCTGCAGCTTTCTGAGGTTTGAATGGTGCAGAGGTTTTAAGCTGATCGGTCTACTGGGCCATAGCAAGAAATGTTTAAGACTCTTGGGTTTTTGTGACTATCAAATTAAACCCTAAGACTTAATTCTGCTCCCCACACTGCAGGCGCACAGGTCCAGCAGCACTGCTGTGAATCTGCTGCACATGGTGGTGCGTCTGCAGAGTTCACACATGGAGCTAAACCTGTCAGCACAGTGCATCCTACAGAAATTGGGGCTGGTGCAAGAGCATGACCAGTGGCTACACAACCACACAGAGCCACTTGCCAAAACCCAAGTGTCCCAGATCTTGTTGAATGCCCCACCTTGGGCACTCACCAGACTGTTGTAAACACTGAATCTGAACAGAGTCCAGGCACTGCCCCTCACTTGGGGTCTCTAGGCAGCCTCTTGGGGTGCAGATCCTCTGTCTAGCATCCCCTTCTGAGAGCTGCAACCCTATGAGCCAGTTTCCTAGCCCCTGGAACGAGTGCTGACTCCCACATAGCTTAAATACACTCTTTACCAGAACTCCAGCCATGCAGCCAGAGGGTAATTCTTTAAGGCGCACATGATAAGTGTAACACACACATACACACAAATTTGCACAGGATTCTAATACACCACTGCTCTTCACTAGGTAACCAGTGAAGAGATCGAGACAAAAAATAATAAACCTTGCACACATTTTCCCCTGCTTCTGTTTCCTCACCACTGTAAAGTACTCTTAGGGCTGGGGTCAGAGTCCCCTGGGGGTATCCAGGATCCTTTTACTGCAGGCCCTGGCTTGATTTCTGAACCATGGATCCTCTCTCTCTAGGTCAGCTTGTTTTCTCTGACCTTAGTTGATGCTTCAGCTAAACCAGTGTCTCTGTTGCAGTGAAACCATACTTGTCTTTTCCCCTCCTCTGCCCATGACTTCTTGCGTGGCTTTGAGTCTTCCCCTGATTCATCCAGCCGCTGTGGTTTTTAACAGCTAGCATCAATACCTTAGTGTCTTTGTTTTGCATTTAGGGATTTTCCACTCTTTCCCCATTACCAGCCCCCTGCTGAGAGGTAGGGAGAAATGGCTCTTCTAGGCTTGAGATTCTCTGTTGTCCTAAAGTACTGCCACCTGAATTTACAACAGTTGAGTTCTAAAGACCCCCATTGTACCTGGTCTGGGAGGCCATGACACATCCCTTGTCAGCAAGGGTACAAGCCACGTGCACACAGAGGTATTTAAAAATACAGCCGTTTCATAACAACTTCATAGCATCAACTAGCATTCATAGGCTGTCCAGACAGACTCCCCAAATCATCACTGCAGGGGTGTGAAGCAGCTACTGACACAAATACAGCTGAAGGGCTGCAAATGTGGGCATGCTGCTGTATAGATGCTGCATTGTCTTGTCTAACACACACGCCCCTTCGCCCTGCACTGCTATGCACAGCCCATGTACCCTGGCATTGGGCAGGCGGAGGATATGGGTGCTGTGTATTTGTCTAACTTAATTTGGTTTTGTAGTTTTGTGTTTTCTTAACTGTATTTATTGATTTTGCTGTTTTTATTTCTAGCAACACTTGTCCAGAGATTATTTGAAAGGCTACAAAGGCAGGTGGGGAATTACTCTTCTGCTGTTATGATTTAGGCTTGAAGTTGCTTAATTGGTGTTCCTGTACTTCTCATTTTCAGTTCCCCAAATGATTGTATTATTTTGCTCTCTGTTACTCCCAATGACAAGGCAGCATTTTGAGACACTTAAAACCTCCCTCCTACAAACCGCAAAACTCTAGCCCCCTGATTCTGCCTCAAGCCCCCTGGGGAAGCGAGGCCAGGAGGATGTTCAGTAATATCGCATATGGGGAAGGCTCTGCTAAAATCTTAGCTGAAGACCACTTGTAACTTTTTCAATTTAGTTAATTAATTAGTGCTGGCATTTTATTGGCTTTCTTAGAGGAATTACAATAGCTACAAGGTAATAAAAACACTTCAGTAAAATACATAGCAATAATGACAATGACAAGAATAGTAGAAGAGATGGAAAACAGAGGAAAGACAGGACGAGGAATAAAAGTGAAATCAACAACCAATACTGGAGGGAAAATATTATGGGTTTGTTTACAGTTATAGTGCTGTAAATTAGGACTGATTCCATTGTAGTCCATAGTGTTATGCCAGTGTAAAATGGATCTCAGAGAACAATCTCCCCCAATAGGTGTTTATACTTTAGATACTTTTAATCCTGGTGCAATTATCCTTATATTTTATATATTCCTGCGTACTAGATAAAGGTGCTAGTTCTCAGTGAGGACTATCTTCATATCAAATTTCTGCAATTTTCATTGTAGCCCTTTTTGTTTGTTTTTTATTAAAATGTAGCTACCAGTCCACTCCCACAGAATGATAATAAGCAATAATCTCACCATTAGAGGAAAAATACATATTTCCTCTGTTTTTTGACTGCTGGCCCAATTTTCAAGCTTAAGTGAAATTACAGTGAGGTCATCCAGTTCTGCGTTTTGGCACTCAAAATGGAAATATGTGCCCAAATGCCTGTTTCAGGTTTCTAAATCTATAATGCACCCTCTAACATAGGCTGCCAGGTTTGAAAATTAAATTTCCCCACGAGTTATCCCCAAAGAGTGTGTGTTGTAATGATACGTTTTCTGATGTGCATGTTTGGTGCTCCAAATGTGTAATGTTTATGGGGCTTATGTGTTCCGCCCATTGATGGTCATTCCATATAAATCTGTTCTTCTCTTTCTATGTTACTTAATCATTTATAAAACTATAGTTAAGAGACAAGATTAGGTTTATTATATTATTGTATTATATGGTTATAATTAGAACAACTATGGGCATGGTAATTTAACAGATGCACAAGCAACTTTAATCCTGCCATTTTCTAACTTTTGAGTGCTTGACTTTGTAACTGGGTGGTAATGTTCTTTTAATATCGTGTTTTGTGTGTAATTTCCTAGTTTGTTTGTTTTTTAAAGCAAACTGAAAAAAAACTCAGAAATTCCATCTGTGGCATCATATCAACACACACATGGTTCATCAGCAGGGCTGGATCCTTTAGATCCACCGCACAGACCTCTGCTATTTGAGCTAGCAGAGTAGGACAACCTCCTATGGCTATCAGTTACTTGGTTAGTGCCAGTGGCAGTCATTCCCCCTCCCCCCAGCCCACAGCTTCTAGTCTCAGCCTGCCCTCCTCCATCACAGCATCTAGTTCAGGGGTCAGCAACCTTTTAGAAGCGGTGTGCCGAGTCTTCATTTATTCACTTTAATTTAAGGTTTCGCGTGCCGGTAATACATTTTAATGTTTTTTAGAAGGTCTCTCTCTACAAATCTATATATTATATAACTAAACTATTGTTGTATTGTAAAATAAACAAGGTTTTCAAAATGTTTAAGAAGCTTCATTTAAAATTAAATTAAAATGTTGATCTTACGCCGCCGGCCAGCTGAGCCTGCTGCTGGTCTGGGGTTCTGTTCACCTAAGCCGGCAGCGGGCTAAGCAGGGCCTGCGGCCGGGACCCCGGCTGGCATGGGTCCAGCAGCCAGAACCCCAGACTGGCAGCGGGCTGTGGGGGGCCGGCGGCCGGAACTCCAGACCAGCAGTGGGCTGAGCGGCTCAGCCCGCTGCCGCTCAGGGGTTCCATCCGCCAGCTCCTGCCAGCCGGGATCCTGGCTGCCGGACCTGCTCAGCCCGCTGCCGGTCTGGGGTCCCAGCCCTGCCCACATATAGTGGATACCTACCTTCTCCCTGGTTCTGGCCCATTCTCTTCCTCTCTCTGCACTGAGCTGAGAGTGGGAGTGCACTGAGCACAGGGTTGGGGGTGAAGGAGCAGGCTGGGGGTTGGGGTGTAGGGTCTGGCCAGGAGTAGAATGAGGGAGGGGGCTCAGGGTTGGGGCAGGAGGTTTGGGTGTGGAGCGCTTACCTGGGCAGCTCCCATTTGGTGTGAGGGGTGCAGGTGGGAATGTGGGGGGTGCAAGAGTCAGGATGTGGGAGGTGCATGGGTTGTGGGGGGCTGGGTATTTGGGGGGGTGCAAGAGTTAGGGCAGAGGGCAGGGGGCATGTGAGGGGGGTACAGGTACAGAGCATGGGGCGTGGGAGGCCTGGGTATGTGTGGGGGTGCCAGAGTCAGGGCTGGGGTCGTGGGGGGTGAAGGAGTCAACCAGAGGGCTGGGTGTGTGTGAGGGGGGTACAGGGCTCAGGGCAGGGGCCTGAGGGGTGTGCTGGAGGGGATATGCCCCTATTCCATCCCTCCCCCTTCCCCAAGGCCCTGCCCCCACTTCTTCTCTGCCTGCGACAGAAGCAGCGAGCATGCTGACTCTGCTCCTTCCTGATCCCCTCCCTCACAAGGGCCATCAACTGATCGGCTGGCAGGGAGGGAGGGACGGAGAGCCGGAGGAGAGGCAGGAACCCAGAACACTACCAGAAGAGGCAGGGGAGCTGGCAGGACCCAGCTTCTGCCCCCTGCCCCCGCGGAAGGGGATGGTGGGGGGGGGTGGAGAAGAGCGGGCCAGGCCGGGCTGGGCAGGGCAGGATTTTTAATGGCACGCTGCTGCACGTGCCATTAAAAATCAGCTCGCGTGCTGTCTTTGGCACGCATGCCATAGGGGGGCATTGAGAGCACAGAAGAGACAGGTCCCTGCTTTCAGTTCCATTGCTCTACTCTGCACTGGTTAGGCCTCAACTGGAGTATTGTGTCCAGTTCTGGGCACCGCATTTCAAGAAAGATTTGGAGAGGGTCCAGAGAAGAGCAACAAGAATGATTAAAGGTCTTGAGAACATGACCTATCAAGGAAGGCTGAAAGAATTGGGTTTGTTTAGTTTGGAAAAGAGAAGAAGAAGAGGGGACATGATAGCAGTTTTCAGTTATCTAAAAGGGTGTCATAAGGAGGAGGTAGAAAACTTGTTCACCTTAGCCTCTAATGATAGAACAAGAAGCAATGGGCTTAAACTGCAGCAAGGGAGGTTTAGGTTGGACATTAGGAAAGTTCCTAACTGTCAGGGTGGTTAAACACTGGAATAAATTGCCTAGGGAGGTTGTGGAATCTCCATCTCTGGAGATATTTAAGAGTAGGTTAGATAAATGTCTATCAGGGATGGTCTAGACAATATTTGGTCCTGCCATGAGGGCAGGGGACTGGACTCGATGACCTCTCGAGTTCCCTTCCAGTCCTAGAATCTATGAATCTATGAATTGCCCAGCCCTACCCTGGCTAGGAGCAGCCATTACAGAGAAAGTCATTATCTGAAATGTCATGGGCTGGAGCATACTAAGTCATTCACAGGGATGCTGCATGCACAATCCATCACTTGCAGGAGCTGTGATGAATGGAACATGTAGTGGTGATGGTTCATGTATACAGTCTGGTCAACATTAGGAGCTGGGAGAGACTGGAGCATGCTCAGTGAGGATAGAATCTTCAGAAATTTTAGCTGTTAAACTCTAAGACATCTGAACATGGATTATAACTGGGTCAAATTTGAGCAGATTACATATCTGACACAAAGGTCACTCCCCTGCCAAATTCCGAGACTCTGTTCCAAAGTGTAGGGGCACTATAGCTTTTCAAAGGAAAGGTTGCCCGAATTCTTTAAAATGGGCAAAACAACATAGTGTTCCCTAGTGTCATTCTCAGAAACAGCCACTGCTTTGGCTGAAATTTAAAAAAAAAATTCAGCCTAAGGCAGACACCTGGAATGGAAAATGTCAGTTCATGTTTGGCAAAATTAAAAGCAATTGAAAACAGGGTCTAATAATGAGAAGTGGCAGGCAACCTTAACAGGCTGTGCTACCAACCCCACCTATAATCCTTTTGTAACCAATGGTAGTTTTTGCCATTTCAGTGAGAGCAAGAGCAGGGGATAGCACTTAAAGCAATATTATTAAACAAACACCAGTACCACATGTACCAAAATTCAGTCAATGTCCCTGTGGTATTATGCTAATTAAGACTATTTTGTTTTAGTACAATATTTGTAATACCGATCTGCCTGAAAATGCAGTTAGTATACCAGATCTGCTTATTTAAAGTTCACGCCAGTCTAGTGGTAGTGGTTTTGATCAGCCGTAGTGAAGCATTCTTTTTTAAAATCAATGGTTCAGATAAATAATACAGTATGTTCCTCATGAGCCAATATTCTTTTGTAAGCTTTTTCTTTTCTTTTTTTCTTTGGTTCCTACATTGTTTCTATGACAACTTGTCAAACCAGCCATGATTCTTTACACAGTAAACTCAGACAGCAAAAATCCAATCGTTCTTGCATCACAGAAGTCAAAAGCACCCAACAGACAGGTGATTTTTCTAGTGTCCACGCTGCTAGGTAATTCACTGCTTCCATACATGCAAGTTTTGATTCAAGCAGTAGCAGAAATTGCTATTTCTGGTATATAAGTTCCCAATGATGCTTTTGTGTAAGAAACTCAAAATGATGAGACAATCTGAGATTGTGGGAGTAACCTGAGGGTAGACTTCAAAAAGTATATTCTATGGTATATCCTCAAGAGTGACTAATCCTACAAAACTGCATATGTTACATATAGATGGCTTTCTTTCAGGGAGTAGCAGGGTTGTTTCTGGTACCTATAGAACTTAACGAGCTGGTCAACATTTCTGAATAGTCATTCTTTATTATTCTTGTGTCTTGATAGGTATTCTAATTAAATTTTACTCGTAACTGAGCTAGATTTTACAGGTCAAATTTCCTTGCTTAAGTATGTTTCCAAACATGGGCAGTCGTAAACATAATCTTTACCTTTTATAATCCAAATTAGATTAAACTAAATTTTAGCCACCAGATATCATATGGGACACCTGCCAGCAACTGACAAATGGTAGCCAGTGTGATCTTTGTCATGCTGGAAAGAAGACTTCATTCTGTTCTACATGCCAATATATTTCTGTTTTGATATGTGTTAGTGTCATCCCAACGTATGTTCTCCCAAGAAAACTGCATGTGGTTGAAAAAATATGCTAATAATTCTGCAATCAAATCCATTGTTTCCTCAGTGGAGTGAAGTCATGCTAGCATTTTGAAGCATTAGATTTCTATCTGAGCAACATATCATACAGGAACTGCCAATATTACTGACAAACGCACCAGCTAAATAAAACAAAAAAATATAGGGAACATAAGTAAAATCTAATAAACATGGAGTCTCATCGTGAAACAGATGGCTACCTAAAGGTCTTCTACATTTATATTGTTAGAGTGAACAAAATCCTGGAAAAATTGTGGCCTTTTTGCAGATTATTCATGATGTTGACTAATATTTGCTGGTTAGCATATATATATATATATAATATTAATTAATATGCATTAACCACACCATATACATTGCATTAAGCACCAAAAACATTAAGCACAAATATTGTAACAGTAAGATAGCCTAAACTGGCCTATACCATAATCCTCTTCACTTATGCTAAGTGTCCCATGATTCCTTACATTTAAGCATTTAGCATTAGTAGATAGAAAACTTGTCAAAATCAAAATACAATCATTCTGTGTCTTAGTACAAGCTTAGGGAAGTGCCTTCACAGACTAGTACCTGAAATGCTAGTATCTAAAACAAAGATAAGGAAGGAACAGAGCAACAAGATAGGGAACTGAGACAAACTGATTGGTTGGATTTTAGTGATGTGTAACTTGTAAAACCATCATATAAATAATACTAAAGTGTGGTCAAGTAATTGACTATACAATTTATCAACAATGAACAAAAATAAATAAATTGTTTGTTACAATGAGTACTTCTGCCTATGTTTGCTTATCAGATAACTCCATATGTCCTACTCTCTTTTCACTCTTAAGAAACATCTGCTTGAGTCTATTTTCCAGGAAAGGAACTGAGGGGCATTTGAGTCTGGGTGCCTGAATGTATTCTTGGTCCAGATGTTTGGATGCACTAGGGAGCACGTGCAGAGCCCCAACAGACACCGATAGTCAGAGGGGCCCAAATTTACTCACTGGGGAATGAGTCATCTCAGAAGTATGTCTCCATACAGAGAGACAGTCTCCTTGAAGAACAACAGGTACCCGAGAAGTAAGCTTCTTGGCCTACGATCATACCACCATACCATGATTCCTCCTTTAATGGGCACTGCTTTCACAAGATATATCAATTTCACATAATATTCTTTGCCTCTTATCATATGAGATGTTTGAGGACCTGAACAAGCTACAATTTAGATTGTAATTTGATATTTATTCATATATAAAGAAAATAGCAAACACAAGCTACTGCTGTTCAGAAACGTTATAGAGCAAATGATGATTTTTGCCCAACTTTATTCCAGTCGTTTTGTATCTTTGATGTAGTGCAGTGGGTCAAAATATGCACCGTGCACATTTTGTTTTGTTTGAGACATGTATTTGGAATTAACTTAGACAAGGTGCATTACCCTTGAATTATTTTTGTGAGCTAAAGCAAAGCAGCTGCTGGAGGAATGTGATTATCTTGATAATGTTTGTGAAGCAGATGTGAATGCAAACAGTAGAATAAAGCACACTCCTATATTATTAATGTTGCTGCCAGCAGGTTGACAATTCATTGCTTCTCAGCTACCATCTTACTTAACTTAGTGAATAAATATGCAAATAAATATAGTTTGGAGGGTTTAATACCTGTATATCTACCCAAAATAGATTTCCCATTGGAACTTTAAACCAGTGGCAAGCTTCATTTCCCTAAAGAACCATGTCTTGACAGAAGAGGATCAAAAATCATATTTCTATTCGCCCCTCTTTCACTCTCAATACTTGGATTTATTTTTCCAAAATGCAAAATATTTTAAAAACCACAAGGCCATACCCTAGCTGCTGCATATACTGGATTCTGCCTCCTGAAAGAAGTCAGAGACATGAGGTAAGTCCTTCATAACTTTACTCACTGTTAAGCACAGAGGGAATAAAAGATGTGATATTCCAGATCTTGAACCATAGGCCTGGGAATCCCCAGACTGCTGCTGGATCCTGGCCTCCACCCAATGTTTGGTGAAACCTGGTAGGCCAAGAAACTAGTAGGACTATAGCTTCAGCCAAGGCACACGTATGAGAACCCTGATTGGAGGATCACCCAGCTCCGCTAGTTGTTCCAATCACACTGTGTAAGCTAGAAGGAGGCACAGGAAGTTTGTCTGAGCAACAGGGTGATTTCCTATTGTGGCTGCATTGGGCCCTGCTAGTGCCTGACTACTGCACCCAACCCTGTTCCTGATTCCTACTCTGCTCCTGCCTCCTGCCTTACCCCACCTTTGCTCCTGTTCCCACCATGCTCCTGCTCCATGCTTGATCCTTGCCTGTCCTGCTGCCCTTACTCCTTGCCTCCAATCATCAGTTATCAGTCCTGGCTCCAAACCCAGCCTCCAGCTTCTGACGCTGACTCTGGCTTGACCTTTGGCATCGGCATTTGGTATCTGACGGCAGCTCTGACTATCAGCTTTGATTCTTGGTTCTGACTCTGGCTTGAGCCCTGGCTCTGGTAACTAGCAGTTGACCCTTGGCTTCGTACCCTAACCTGGATGCCTGCTCCACCCACTAGACCTGACTCCTGCTCTGACTACTAGGCCAGACTGTCTACATCCTGGTCCACAACAAAAGGCACATGACTACCTGCCCATGTGGCATTGCTGCCCAGATTGTGTGAAAGAGCTGTGAATGGAATTGTTCTCTGCTCACAATACTACTACTTTTGTGACATTAAAATGTAACCCTTCCTCCAGGTGACAATGGCACAATAAGGTTTGGGCTCAATTTGGATAGGGTCCTTTTCTAAATTAAAACTATGGCTTGAGTCTCCACCCAGAGCCATTCTCCAACTTCTGGCTCTGGGAAATTCAAATATAAACTCCTTAGTCATCTTTTCCCCACTCACTAGTGCTCAGAGTCCTTTGGGAACATGGAACAGGAGTATTTTGTTGTTGTTTTGTTTTGGAGAAAACAGTAAGAAGACGCATAAAATACCCTGTTAGTTATTTGCATATAAGAAATTGAGTAACCCAAAGGAGCCCATCGGAAGTTTGATCAATCCTCTTGACCCAAATAATAAACAGCCAATTTATGGAGTTCCAGAGCTCTGTCTCACCACAGTCCTCAGCCACCTAAAGCATAGGTCATGCTAATCTCAGTGGTAGTCAAGTGGCATCCAAGGATGGCTCTGCTCTGTAGGTCTGCTCCAGTCCAGAGAGAACTGCTCCACCACTCCAAATGCAGCTACCTTGTGCAGTTCAGTTATGTCAGCTCTGCTTTGACTGGCCAGGTGGGGCAGGGTGCTGGGAAGGAGGACTGCTAGGAAGAGATGAGGTCCACCTGACCAACCAGGGGAAAAGCATCTTCACACCTCCAACTTAGTGAGAAGGGCTTCAAAGTAGGTTCAAAGGGAGCAAATGACAAAAGGCCAACAGTAGGTATAAAAAAGGTGCCTTTAACAGAGGGACATGGTAAATTATAATAGGATCATTAAAGCAACAAGAGGGATAACAGTGCGTGAATCTGCGCAACATCTTAGCTGTTTATACACAAATGATAGGCGTATGGGGAAGAAATGGAAAGAAAGGGAAGCGTTAGTACATAAACTACATTATAACTTAATTGGCATAACAGAGACTTGGTGGGATAAATCTCATGATTGTAATACAGGAAAGACAGGCAGGGGGAAAAGGAGGAGATATTGCAGTATACATCGAGAATTATACACTTGTTCTGAGATCCAGAAGGAGGTGTCAGCAGACCGTTTGAAAATCTCTGGGTGAAGATGTAAGGGGGAAAACAGGGGTGATGTCATCATAAGGGTCTACTCTCAAATCAGGTGAAGGAGGTGGATGATGCATTTCTAAAATATCCAAAACACAAGACCTGGTAATAGTGGAGGACTTTAACTACCCAGACATATGTTGGAAAAGGAATACTGCAAAACACAACACGTTCAATAAGTTCTCGAACTATATTTGGGATAACTTTTTGTTTCAGAACATGGAGGCAGTAACCAATGGGGGCAGCAATTTGAGATTTGATTCTAACTGACTCAGAGGAATTGGTTGTGATTCTGAAGACTGAAGGAAATTTGGCTAAAAATGATCATGAAAAGGAAGGAAGGAGAGCAGCAGAATAAGGAAAATGGACTTCTAAAAAGCAGACTTTAACAAACTCAGAGAAGTGGTAGGTATGGTCCCTTAGAAAGGAAATCTAAGAGGAAAAGGCATTCAGGAGAGCTCACACTTTCTCAAAGGGACAATATTAAAAGCACAACAGTAAACTATCCTGCTGTTAAGGTAAGACAGAAGAATAATAAGAGGCCTCTGTGGATCCATCAGGATCTCTTAATCATCTGCAAATCAAAAGAAATCCTACAAAAAGTGGAATCATAAAAATATTGCAAGGATGAGTACAAAGGAAATAGCACAGAAATGTAGGGACAAAACAGACAGGCTAAGGCTTTGTTTACACTGCGTACCTTACAGCTGCACAGCTGTGCCGCTACAGCCGTGCCGCTGAAGGTATCCTGTGTAGCTGCTTTGTCGGCAAGACAGAGCTCTGCTGCCGACAAAATAAAACCACCCACAATGAGGGGTGGTAGCTTTGTTGGCGGAAGAGTGTCTCCCGCCAACATAGCGGTGTCCACACTGGCACTTTTTGTCAGTCAAACTTTTGTCAGTCAGGGGTGTGTTTTTTTCACACCCCGGACCGACAAAAGTTTGACCGACGAAAGTACAGTATCGACATAGCCTAAGACAAAATGAGTTACACCTAGCAAGATCCATAAAAGGCAATAAGGAAAGGTTCTACAGATACATTGGGAGCAAGAGAAATACAAAAGTGTAGGCCCTCTACTTAGCAGGGAAGGAGAGCTAATAATGAAGGACATCAAGAGGGCTGAGGTGTTTAAAGCCTATTTTGCTCCAGTCTTCTAAAAGGTAAAGTGTGACCAGATATTTAAAACCATTAAAATTAACAACATGGATGCAGGAGCACAATTCAAAATAGAGAAAGAAAAAGTTAAATAAGATTTTATCATTTAGATGTATTCAAGAGTGACAGCTAGGTCTTCTCCTCTCTCACTTTAACACCAGAATAGCTCAGTCAGTGCCAAGTGACTTTCTATGTCCTCTCTAGGACAGGAGCTGCTAGTATCTTACTACACCCCAGGGCTGAGCACAAGGTCTGCAATTCTGCATATCCTTCATGCAATCCAGACAAAGGGAGAAGGTTCCTTGTGCCCTCCCCATCATTGCAAGCTTACAGAAAGGCCAGACAAAGTTTGGCCTTGTGTGTTTGGTTCACAGAGTATGTCTACATATCAGTAAGGGCATGGGTCCCAGAGCTCAAGCTCCAGCCCGAGCCTGAATGTCCACACAGCTATTTTTAGCACCACAGCCCGAGCCCCCAAGCCCAAGTCAGCTGACCTGGGCCAGCCGCAAAGTGTATGTGTGACAAATACAGGTATAGAAACCCACTCTCCTAATACTCAGTCTTATGCTTTAACCGTGACACCATTTTTCTTCCCAGCCACATTTCTATCAGGTACAGATTAACTAAAGTCAGCATCTGTGGAGAAGTACACATCTTCTAGGAAAGCTGCTCTCCTTGTACTCTGAACCTCAGTTAGTACAGGTCAGAAAAACAAAACCTTAAAGAGGTAACACACTTCATTACCAAAGCATGTTGCTACTGTAATACTGTAGGGAATAAAATACAGAATATATATATATTTACTATATTTCCCCTGAATAAATATAGAGCTCTCTCTTCCCCGTCAATACTGTGTAAGAAACTGAATGTGAAATTCTTACTTTAAAATCTTTGGCACAAACAACTATTGTGCACTATTTCTTTAGATATCCAATGGGGCTTCATTGAAGAAGAGCTAATATCTTTATACCGGTAGTTAAAATAAGAACTCATTTCATGCACAATTGATAGTGCATAAGGAACTTCCTTAATATCCAAAATAGCAAAAGATTTTATGAGGTTGCACATGCATTTATGATTATTTAAGATTCTGTTATAATGAGGATCCTTTAAGGATAGGAATATTGTATTTTCATTTGCATAAAGACAATAAAATCTCTTTTAGAAGCAATTTCCCCATATATAAAAAGTGAGAACATAGCACCTTAGTGGCACAGACATCTGTTACTTAAGCAGATGCCACCATGTAAACTCAATCAAGCAACACTATTTGCCAATCAGAGACTACCCAAATTACATCTGAAACTGAAATTCAATGGGTGGTTGGGAGCCTCAAAAACGGATTGAGAAATGATGTTTTTTTCTTCAAAGTCCTCACTTACATTTATCAGTTAGCAAACTCGGCTGTATCTTATGGCTTAGTAGCTGCTTCTTGGTATAATGTTAATCTCTAAGATCTAAGTGGCCAATTCTTACTCATGAGATTCATATCAAACCAGCATTAGCTCTTCAACATATGAGATAAATAACCACTTCTTTGCTTCTCATTATAAATATAGCATAATGTCTTTCTTCTGCCACTGATGTATCGATGTCTGTGGAAAAGATTAAATATTGCTTGCTTAAATAGTATATACAGTGATACAAAATCAAGGGGCTGCATCCCATAGTTATACAGTGCCTAAAAAGTCTGAAACTTATAAGCCCCTTTGTGAAGTTAGCTTACACTTCTAAATCAGCAGTTCATGAAAGGCATTAAGAAAAACTATTATACTGTGATAATGGATGGCAGTACAGTTTTATATGTTACACCTTGAAGTAAGCAGTAGGATTTTCAATCACTTGATAACCTTGAAACTGCTAAGGTATCAAATTGCTATCATGAATATTGTGCAGGAGCAGAAATAACTCAAAAAGCTGCCTTTGTGAATAATAATTTGGGAGAACACAACATTTTCATGGAGAAAATGAGCTGGAGTTACAGTAGCATCAACAATGGAATCTACATGAAACTAAGGCATGTATTTAAACAAGCATATTTGCATTTGACTATATATCAATCAGTTATCATCAGTTCTGTTACATCTTACCTGTTCCACGGGGAAAATGAAAAGCTTGCTGGAGAACCTGCCAAGCTGGAAAAAACAAAGAAACTTAATTTTATATATGAAACCAAAACCAATTAGAATAGAATACCCTGCAATTTGGTAAGTGTTACATCATGAAATGGGTATTTAATAATAATTGTGATAAAAATTGTGATATGAAGGAATTTAAAAACTAAAACAATACATTCTTGTATTGTATGTTTAGCATTTATTAAATCCAAAGGACCTGATTCTGACTTTATTCACACTGGTGTAATTCCACTGATTCTACACAGGGTAAGAGAGAGATCAGAATTGGCCCTCTAGACTCTCTTCTGAATCCAGGAGGTTTATAGCAAACTCTGCCTTTGTTCTAAAGCAAAACACGGTTTTAGTCTTTTGGCATTTTCAGGTGATACAGCCTACTGAAATCATTTGACAGCCATGTGAAAACTCAATGTCTGGAGTGATTCATCATTGTGTCAGATTGTCCTGCACTTTGTCACAGTGACTGACAATAGAGGAAACTTGGAAATAATACAAAGATTCTACGTTCACTGATAGTGCCTGCATTGTGATTAGAGAAGAAAGCAGAGGATGTGAGAAGAATCTTAATTTCCACCCCCCGCTTCCCCAACAAAAGAAAAATCGTAGTGGTTTTACCCTTTATGGCAATAGTTTTCATTCAGGCTTTTCTATTGTGAGTCACTCGTGCAATTTTTAAATTCATAACTATTTCCCAGTGAATTAAAGGGTTATATTATTGCAAATCCAAAAGGGTAAATTATGATGTAGAATGACAAACATTGTCAATAATATTACACCATTCCGGGTAACAATATTTTCTATGTCTTTTCTTTCCTATCATCTGAAGCTTTTATGGCATTTTACCATAGCATTAATAAAGAATGGTTTTGCTCAGTAAAATCCAATGCTGTTGTGAAAATCTACCTGTATGTTTACAGCTGTTTGTGCGCAGGGGTATTGTGGAGGATCTTAAAATGGTGATCAGTGAAAACTTTTCTATTATGCTATATTAACTTGCAACAAATTCAAAATAAGCTGCTAAGCTATAAGACTCAGTAGGGCAGTGACACAAACAATGAGAAAAGCTGGTTGCTTCAACCTTCAAGCTTTAAAGCTCCTCAGGTTTTATCAGAGTGTTTGCAGCAACAACATCAAAGACCACAAGCTCAACTACATAATTAATAGGGAGAAAGTGGGTATTCCTGAGAGCTCCAAGCTCCCACGTTGTTTCTCTGTATAAAGGATTGATGAAGAAGAGGAAACAAAGACAAAGTCAAAAATCAGAGTCCCTATCAAAGTAATGAAGGCAGCAGAAGCTCTTCCACTTATGCTTATATCAGTACAGCAGTAACTTAAACCATTCGCATACTGTGGTCATAACAATGTGTGGCCATTGTTTCAGACCGGAGGGTCTGGCTCCAATTCTGGCCCCTATATGCCACTCCAACAAACGTGGGCTGTAAACCCATACAAGAAGAATTGCGCCAGCCTGGACCAGTGTAGGATGACTGTATGCAACTCTATGCAGCCCTGTCCCAGTCCATGGAGCAGGGGATATGCTGGAAGAGGTGGCAGGACTATGGATGAGAAGGATCACATCACAGATAGAAGGGAAAGTCCCCACAGCACTACAGTGATTCTGGGCTACTCTGGACTGCAACATGGCACATAGGCAACCCAAGAAAGACGGTTCTAATTTCTGCTGGGTGTTGCATCAACCCCAAGCTGGATCAGAATCCAAATGAGGGACATGTAGCATAAAGCCACCTTTGCCCCTGTATCCTAGAGTTATGCTATTTTGCTGTCTCTCGCACAAGGAGGTCGATAATGGAGGCTGGTCACCATAATGGATGGTGGAGGAAGGCAAAATTGCCTTTTGAAACTGTGCCCAAAGCCTATCTCATAGATCTGGAAGGGACCCTGAAAGGTCATTGAACCCAGCCCTCTTGTAAGTATTCTCACACTTATTATCAAACTGTCTGTACTGGGCTAGCTTGATTATCACTTCAAAAGTTTTTTTTCTCTTAATTAATTGGCCTCTCAGAGTTGGTAAGACAACTCCCACCTGTTTATGCTCTCTGTATGTGTGTATATATATCTCCTCAATATATGTTCCATTCTAGATGCATCCGAAGAAGTGGGCTGTAGTCCACGAAAGCTTATGCTCTAATAAATTTGTTAGTCTCTAAGGTGCCACAAGTACTCCTGTTCTTCTTTTTGCGGATACAGACGAACACGGCTGTTACTCTGAAATCTGAGTTCTGTTCAAGTTTCTCTGACCAGCACTAGATAATACTGCATCTGACTCACCATAAAGGTGGTATAGTCGGCTCAGGCTATCCCACCATATGGAGCCTCCACTGATCTTTTTTGTTCAAGAGCTGTAATATGGACTCTTAAAAACATAGATTACAAGGTATTTGGTTGATAAAAGTCATAGTGTTGATGAAATATATTTAGAATTCTTTAAGGTGCTTCACTTGGTAGCACAAAGCATTTTGATTAAAAAAACTAGAAAGATATCAAAATAACATGGCACACATGAAATGGCTTAAACGCTGGCTAACTGATAGGTCTCAGCATTTAATTGTAAACAGGGAATCGTCATTGAGCAGGTGAGCAGGGATCGGTTTTTGTTATTTATTATTTGTTGTTATTTAATATTTGTATTAATTATCTGGAGGAAAACATAAAATTATCACTGATAAAGTTTGCAGAAAGCACAACAATTGGGGGAGTAGTAAGTAATGAGGAGGACAGGGTACTGATTCAGAATGATCCTGGATCACTTGGTAAAATGGACGCAAGCAAACAATGTGCATTTTTATATGGCTAAATGTAAATGTATACAGCTAGGAATAAAGAATGTAGGCCACACTTAAAGGATGGGGGACTCTATCCTGGGAAGCAGTGACTCTGAAAAAGATTTGGGGGTTGTAGTGAATAATCACTTGAACGTGAGCTCCCAGTGTGACGCTATAGCTAAAAGAACTAATGCGAGCCTGTGATGCATAAACAGAGGAATCTCGAGGAGGAGGAAGAGAGAGGTTATTTTACCTCTATATTTGGCACTGGTGTGATTGCTGTTGAAATATGCTGTCCAGCTGTGGTGCCCACAATTCAAGAATATTGATAAATTAGAGAGCATTCAGAGAAGAGCCGCAAAAATGATTAAAGGATTAGAAACCATGCCTTATAGTGATAAACTCAAAGAGCTCAATCTTTTTAGCTTAACAAAGAGGATGTTAATGGGTTATTTGATTACAGTCTAGCTTCTTGGGAACAAATATTTAATAATGGTCTCTTCAATCTAGCAGAGAACAGAATAACACAATCCAATGGATGGAAGTTGAAGCTAGATAAATTCAGACTTGAAAAAAGGCATAAAGTTTTAGTGGTGAAAGTAATTAACCATTGGAACAACTTACCAAGGGTTGTGGTGGATTCTCCATCATTGACCATTTTTAAATCAAGGTTGGAGTTTTTCTAAAAGATCTGGTCTAGGAATTATTTTGGGGAAGTTCTGTGGCTTGTGTTGTACAGGAGGTCAGTTTAGATGATCAAACTGGTCCCTTCTGGCCTGTAATCTATGAATCTATAACCTTTAAACATGGAGAGGATTTGGCCTTGTTGGGAAATGTGTGTGTGTGTGGGTGACAGAGAAAGAATAATTACAGAAATAGAATGGAAGAAAGAAGAGCCTGTAATCATCATTGGAAACTTTGCAGAAGACACTTGAATTGAATGTCCTGACATGAAAACTTTCCAGAATAGCAGCTTGGGCTTCATCTCCTAAAGTATGTAAGAAGTCATGCATTGATAAGTATCTTCATAATCTGTTTCAGTTGAATTTTCTATGTCCTACCTTGTGTATTATTTAAAGGTAATTTAAAATTCCTACATACAGTATACTGAAACTTTCATTTCATCCACTGTACAGTCTGTTTTATCAAATCCATTCAGTCATTTCTGAATTAAACTGTTGCATTTAAATATGAATATAATCATAAATGACAAGGTAAAACTTAAGCCTCAGCAGTTATCAACAGCAACATAAGAAATATGAGCATTTTCAAATTCAAGATGCTGATATTAAAATCCTCTGTCAAAGGTATAGTTAACTATTGATACCCAGCAGTTACCTGTAAGCAAGGTACTCCATTTACTCCACCTAGCAGCAAAAAAATACGTTCTGCCTAAAACCCACAAATGATATTTGCACAAGTAGTCTCATTAATGTGAACTGCTCTACCATGAGTTAGGGTTTGCAGATTGGGCCCTTAATTGTTATAAGAAAAAGTTGTAATTCCTGTAAGTAAATAATTATTAATTTCACAATTCTTTTGTTATTTAGCACCCACAATATAATATTAGAAGACATAACTTGAAGCAAAATCTTGATTTAAATAAATAATAAGGACTGATGGGCAAACCTTGAAAGGTTTGATGGTCCAGTGCTATCCGCTTTGGTGCCTCTAATGCCAACTCAGTGTGGAGTCTCAAAGTTCACACACAACTTTGAAGCACAACAAGGTGATTGGTACAAAAGCATCATTCCTATCTTAATTCCACCCTCACACACAAGAGGGACACACTGGCCAGATGAGCTAGTGTAAATTGGTACTGCTCTATTAAAGTAAATGGAGTTACACAGGAGCTCTCCATTTGTAGATGTCAATCTCTGGCTGGAGAAAACAGGGACACATTCCAGGCAACACAACCTGAAGGTGGTGTTGGAAGCAATAAGGAGAATCCCCAATGGCTTGGTCATTCCCTTCCAAAACAATTCCTTTACTCCCCATCGACTCCTCAAAGGGAGGACTCCTCTCTTCCTCTCTCCACTGTCTCTGAGGAAGGAAGGGTATTGGGAATCTTTTACTTGCATTTGTTGGAGGGAAAAGTGCTAAGAAGCATTGATGCACTCTTATCTGCCAGCAACTTGGATGGACCCCAAGTCTTGTCAGAATGCTAAATTATTGCTGTTCTAGTCTCCTGCATAACTTTAAACCGCAATGTTCAAATGGCCTTGAAATGATGTGAACTGTGTTCAGTTCCAACACAGCATATAACCATGACCACTAGAAATTATATACTCTTTACTGAAGGAACTATTTACTTTCACAATCTTAAATTCTCTCCTCGGTTACACCAGTGTAAATTAAGAGTGACTCCACTGAGGTCAATAGGGTTACACTGGCATAAAACCAGTCTGAGATTGGAATCAGGCCTACTGACCTCTCCCTTCTGACATTAGCATACCATTCTGACTGAAGGGCACCAGTATTGCTCATCTGCCCAGCCCTAAGCACTCACTCGTTTCATTAAAAAAATTCCCTCACTTTCCCTCTGACCCTCCTCCCATTATCATCCCTGATTCTTTTTCCTATGGAGAGAGAGTCCAATCTGATTAGGGAGATTATTAGATTTGTGTTTTCTAACCTCTTTTTTTCCACCTCTGGCAGAGACTGAATGGGACACTTTCCTTTCATGAGAGGGAGACTCCTATACTATGAGAAGGAATTGTGGACATGCCTTTTGGGGGCAGGGCATTGACCAAGAGGTGGAGTCAGAAATTTGAGGTAGCTAGGAGTGGGTGTAGTTTCTTTTATTTTCCAAGTCTTTTGTTTTTGACAAAACTCGAAAAATGTTCACAAAATGCTTGAAAATATTTCATGTACCTTTGCAAAACCTTGAACTTCATAACAATCCTCCCCCACACCCCAGTTGTGGTATTGTGCTATGAAGATAAATGTATAACCTTATTTGATGAATGTGGTTTAATTCAGTGTGGTAGCAAGAGAAGCGTAGGAAAATTTGGGGTATTTTTCATTTTTTGTTTTAGCCATCACTATACGCAGTCCAAAGATTAGAAACATGCCAGAAGTTACCTTTTAAATTAAACCCCACAAACATTACAAGCTGAAAGAGAGAATGACTTTACTGAAAAATATCATCTCTGCCTTCATTTTCCTTAAAATCACCAGGAAGACGAACAGATGCATTTCTTTACTCTGTCTCATTGACAAGATGAGTTTGAAACATCAGGTTAAGGTCTCTGGACCTGTGACAATGATGATGGAAGATGGGAGTTTCCCAAATTGTCTTAACAACCCCAACATCATCTGTCCATGTAGATAGTAAAGATACAGTTGGTGAACCCAATACAAATCCATAATGAGATTATGGTCTAAACAGCTGGGAAACAATTGCTATTCTTGATCATTCTAGTGAAATTGTTTCTGGACTTTGTGATATCTAATTCAAATAATTTTTACTGTGTTATTACTTTCCTATAATTAACATGTTGTACTTAGCACTGGATCTAAAAAATCCTTTCAAAACTGTTTGCAATTATCTTTGAAATATTGCAATATTAAGAAAACAGTGTAAAATAAAAAGTGGTGTGATTTTGAATGTTCCAGTTTAATTAAGAAAATGTTCAAGTAATTTAAAAATGTAGGCATTAAATATACCAATTAAGCTTAAGGCAAGTTTTTCCTATTAATTTTGATGACACCAATAGAAGGGCATCACACTGAGGTGATCCTCTCAGAAATAGGTTAGTCAGAGTACCAAACTTGGCTGTATTGGCTGTGATGGAAAATAATTTAATTGATAAGGAAACTGCACTTATTTTGCTCAGTCCAACAAACTGAGCCCTGATAACCACGAAGCACTTATCATCATGAATAAACTGTGAGATGTGGTTTTCTTTCAAGGTTTGAATTACAATTTTAATTATCAGACGTCTGTTGTGGGCAGCCATCTTGTTGAAAAGTAAGAACACATTTTTACTGTGATGGGATGAGAGCCTTGGCCCACTGGAAAAATTCCAATTCCCAATCTGCTATAATAATCAGAGGAAAAAGCTTTCTAGGGCTTGATCCCAGAAGCCCTCTATCTTAGGAACATATATAGCCCCCTCCCCCTCCCATTACCACAGTATCTGAATGCCTCACAGTCTTTAGTGTAGTTATCCTCACAACATCCCTGTGAAGTACACAGAGACTTCACCAATGGGGAACTGAGGCACAAAGAGACTGAGGGTACATCTATACAGCAGACGGAAATGTAATTTTCAGCTTTGGTAGATTTACACATAGCTAGCTTTGATCAAGCAAGCACACTAAAAATACCAAGATAGCCTCAGCACAGGTTTGCCCATTATGGCACAGGAAACTTGTAGTGGAGCAGGGATTTGAACATGGGGTCTCCCACATCCAGGGCCGGCTCCAGGGTTTTGGCTGCCCCAAGCAGCCAAAAAAAAAGCCGCGATCGCGATGGCAATTCGGCAGAAGGTCCTTCGCTCGGAGCAGGAGACTGTCCGCCGAATTGCTGCCGAATAGCTGGACCTGCCGCCCCTCTCCGGAGTGGCCGCCCCAAGCACCTGCTTGCCAAGCTGGTGCCTGGAGCCAGCCCTGCCCAGATCATAGGTTAGTGCCATAAACTCACAACTGTCCTTCTTTCTGGTGCTGGGGCTAGGGCACCCACTGATGCTAAGATAAGATTTGGGCTGAAGGAAGAACCCATTAGAACTTAGATTAGTGCTAAAGGAATAAGATGTCTAACTGCTGAGATTGAATCTGAAAGTAGTATTATTTTGAATTAATCTACCTCTTTGGTTTACCTGGCTCACTGGTTTACTAGGAGCCATCTTCAAATATTAACAACAGAGAGGCTACAAAGTATTGGCCCCATCCCACCATGACTAAAATTAGCAACTTTGGTATACAATTATAAAAATACTTTGCCAAAAAATACTTTAGGTGAAAGTTTTTGTAAAACCATACAGTGGATCTTGATTGCATTAATCTGGTCTTCCCGTTGGCATGAAATACTCAGCTTGAGGATTAAGGAGGACATTTCCTCAGTGTTTTATGCTGAAAAAAACATCTCCTCTCTTGCCACATAAAACTCAGTCTGGAAGCATCTTAAGGTCCTGATCAGCTAATTAATAAACAGATTCTCTAGGAACTCTAGCTGCTTTGCACTGCTCCAGCAATGCAAAGCAGATAACTGGCTGGTTATCATGAGTTTATGGCTGCTCTGCATTGCTGGAGCAGTGTAAAATAAATGAAGTATAATAGCAATTCTAGCCCCAAATATTTCTAATTTATTTGCGTATAGAGAATTGGACCCTAGAGTATACTTGTATAAATGTAAATATAGGACTGCAAATCCTTACACCCATAAGTAGTTCTTATTTGTGCATGCAATTTCATTGACAAAAAATCCCATATAAATAGTTCCATTGGAGCATCTGGTCCATAATTTTAAAAAAATATAATAACTATTATTTTTAAAATAATAGAATCTTAAAGTCACAGAAAAATAGTGCTGTAAAGGACCTTGAAAGGTCTTCTACTCCATCTCCCTCTGCTGAGGTAGGACCAATAAACCATCCCTGTCAGGTGTTTGTCCAACCTGTTCTTACAAACTTCCAATAATGGAAATTCCACAATCTCCCTTGAAAGCCTATTCCAGACTATCACTACCCTTATAGTTAGAAAGCTTTACCTAATATCTAACCTAAATCTCCCTTGCTGCAGATTAAGCCCACTACTTCTTCTCCTGCCTCCACTGGACATGGAGAAAAATTGATCACCGTCCTCTTTATAACAGCCCTTGCCACATTAGAAGACTTACCTGTAGAGCTGGATTAATGCACAGGCAAACTAGACCCACTATGACTGTTCTTATGTTTATGTTCAATGCCACTCACTAAAATTTAGTGTAGCCACCCCCACAGCTATCCCCCGTCATGACAGAGGGGCAGCCGGGCCAAACCTGAATGGCACTCGACCCCATTCACCAGCTCACAATCCCACTCACATCAAATCATGACTGAGGGGTGGCTGGTCCAAACCTGAGTGGTCAGCACTGTAGCCAGGGTTGCTGTTCGTTGCTGCTGCTGTGGGGCCAGCTCCTGTACCATGGCTCCCCCCTGGGCCTTCCCGATCTTGCCTCATTTCCAACAAGTCCATGTCCCCTCTGTTCTGCTTGCAGGACTCATTCAGCAACAGCCTCAAAACATGTTACCAATACAAGGAGCTGCCATAACTGCCCATAAGGCATGAGAGGGGTGGCAAGGATCCCTTGTTCTGGCATGGACATGAAGAGTTAGTAGGGCAGTGTCTGTGCAGCACAAGCCAGTCTCTGACTGACTTGGATAGGAGAGAGTTAACTAAGCAACATCCATGCAGCAGGAACCAGAGGTGCTTGAGTTAATAGATCTCTAGTGCAACTGTGCTGGCCAGAACAGTGTTAATATAAATACATCCTACCATGACAGCATCTAGATTTGCAGGCCAGTACAGAGACCCAGAAGTGTCTATTTGACTAGCACCCAGTGTGGCTTAATCCAAACCTAGTTATCAGGTTCCCCATCAGCCATGTTTTTCCAAAACTAAACATGCCCTTTTTTTCTTAACCTTTCCTTGTGGATCAGGTTTTCGAAGCCTTTTATCATTATTGTTGCTCTATTCTGGACTCCTTCTCATTTGTCCACATCTTTCTAAGGTGTGGGGCCTAAAACTGGGCACAGTTCTCCAGGTGAGGCCTCGCCAGTGCTGAGCAGAACATGCCTTGGATGCCGTATATACAACACTCCTATTAATAAACCCCAGAATGATATTAGCCTTTCTCGCAACTGCAGCACATCGTTAATTCATATTCAATTTGTGATCCACTAGAACCTCCAGATACTTTTCCACAGTACTACTGCCTAGGCAGTTATTCCCCATTTTGTAGTTGTGCATTTGATTTGTCCTTCCTAAGTGCAGTACTTTGCACTTGTCTTTATTGAATTTCACCTTGTTGATTTCAGACTAATTTTCCAATTTGTCATGGCCATTTTGAACTCTAATCCTGTCCTCCAAAGTGCTAGCAACCCCTCCCAGCTTAGTGTTATCCACAGAATTTATAAGCACACCGTCCACTCCATTATCCCGGTCATTAATTAAAATATTGAATAGTACCAGACCTAGTACAGACACCTGGGGGACACCATTAGATACTTTATCCCAGTCTGACTGCGAGCCATTGATAACTACTCTTTAAGTACGGCCTTTCAACCAATTTTATACCCACCTTAGAGTAATTCACCTAGACCACATTTCCCTAGTTTGTTTATGAGAATGTCACGTGGGGATGTTTCAAAAGTCTTACTAAAATAAAGATACATCATGTCTACTGCTTCCCCACGTCCACAAAGCCAGTAACCCTGTCAAAGAGGGAAATTAGGTTTGTCTGGCATGATTTGTTCTTGACAAATCCATGTTGCCATAATGTATTACCCTATTATCCTCTACGTGCTTACAAATTGGTTGTTTAATAAAATGTTCCCATATCTTTCAAAGAACAAAAGTTAGGCTGACTGCTCTATAATTCCCAGGCCCTCTTCGTTCCTCTTTTTAAAATGGATTTAAAAGTTGCCCATCTCCTGTCCTTCACAAGTTCTTGAAGATAATTGCTAACAGTTCCAACACTGCTTCTTCTAGCTCCTTAAGTACCCTAAGTTGAATTTCATCAGGCCCTGACAATTTGAACAATACCATAATAGAGGCTCAACTTAAATGTATACCCCAATTTAAAAAAAACATAGTAAGAGAACCAAAAAAGAGCCACTGTGATTAAGCAACAAAGTAAAAGAAGTGAGAGGCAAAAGGCATCCTTTAAAAAGTGGTAGATAAATCTAATGAGGAAAATAGAAAAGAGCATAAACTCTGGCAAATGAAGTGTAAAAATATAATTAGAAAGACCAAAAAAGAATTTGAAGAACAGCTAGCCAAAGACTCCAAAAGTAATAGCAAAAAAAAATTTAAATACATCAGAAGCAGAAAGCCTGCTAAACAACCAGTGGGGCCACTGGACGATCGAGATGCTAAAGAAGCATTCAAAAATTATGAATTCTTTGCATCGGTCTTCACTATTGATGATGTGAGGGAGATTCCCAAACCTGAGCCATTCTTTTTGAGTGACAGATCTGAGGAACTGTCCCAAATTGAGGTGTCATTAGAGTAGGTTTTGGAACAAATTGATAAACTAAACAGTAATAAGTCTCCAGGACCTGATGGTATTCACCCAAGAGTTCTGAAGGAACTCAAATGTGAAATTGCAAGACTACTAACTATCATCTGTAACCTATCATTTAAATCAGCTTCTGTACCAAATGACTGGAGGATAGCTAATGTGACGCCAGTTTTTAAAAGGGGCTCCAGAGGTGACCCTCGCAAGTACAGGCCAGTAAACTTCAGTACCGGGCAAATTGGTTGAAACTATTGTAAAGAACAAAATTGTCAGACACATAGATGAACATAATTTGTTGGGAAATAGTCAACATGGTTTTTATAAAGGGAAATCATCCTCACCAATCTAATAGAATTCTTTGAGGGGGTCAACAAGCATGCGGACAAAGGAGATCCAGTGGATATAGTGTATTTAGATTTTCAGAAAGCCTTTGACAAGGTCCTTTGCCAAAGGCTCTTAAGCAAAATAAGCAGTCGTGGGATAAGAGTGAAGGTTCTTTCATGGATTGGTAACTGGTTAAAAGATAGGAAACAAAGAGTAGGAATAAATGGTCAGTTTTCAGAATGGAGAGAGGCAAATAGTGGTGTCCCCCAGGGATCTGTACTGGGCCCAGTCCTATTTAACTTATTCATAAACTATCTGGAAAAAGGGGTAAACAGTGAGGTGGCAAAATTTGCAGATGATACAAAACTACTCAAGATAGTTAAGTCCCAGGCAGACTGCGAAGAGCTACAAAAGGATCTCACAAAACTGGGTGACTGGGCAGCAAAATGGCAGATGAAATTTAATGTTGATAAATGCAAAGTAATGCACGTGGGAAAACATAATCCTAACTATACATATACAATGATGGGGTCTAAATTAGCTGTTACCACTCAAGAAAGAGATCTTGGAGTCATTGTGGATAGTTCTCTGAAATCATCCACTCAATGTGCAGCGGCAGTCAAAAAAGTGAATGGACTGTTGGGAATCATCAAGAAAGGGATAGATAATAAGAAAGAAAATATCATATTGCCTCTATATAAATCCATGGTACACCCTCACCTTGAATACTGCACGCAGATGTGGTCGCCTGATCTCAAAAAAGATATATTGGAATTGGAAAAGGTACAGAAAAGGGCAACTAAAATGATTAGGGGTATAGAACGGCTTCCACATGAGGAGAGATTAATGAGACTGGGATCTTTCAGCTTGGAAAAGAGGTGACTAAGGGGGGATATGATAGAGGTCTATAAAATCATGAGAGGTATAGAGAAACTAAATAAGGAAGTGTTATTTACTCCTTCTCATAATACAAGAACAAGGGGCCACCAAACGAAATTAATAGGTAGGTTTAAAACAAACACAAGAAAGTATCTTTTCACACAACGCACTGTCATCCTCTGGAACTTCTTGCCATAGGGTGTTGTGAAGGCCAATACTATAACGGGGTTCAAAAGGGAGTTAGATAGATTCATGGAAGATAGGTCCATCAATGGCTATTAGCCAGGATGGGCAGGAATGGTATCCCTAGCCTCTGTTTGCCAGAAGCTGGGATTGGGTGACAGGGCATGGATCACTTGATGATAATCTGTCTGTTCATTCCCTTTGGGGCACCTGCCATTGGCCACTGTCAGAGGACAGGATAGTGGGCTTGATGGACCTTTGGTCTGACTCAGTATGGCAATTCTTATGTTCTTATGAATACATTTAACTTATCTAAACATTCTTTTACTAGTTCTTTCCCTATACCAGGGTTCCTTCCCCTTGTTAATATTGTGTTAAGCAATTGGTCACAATTAATCTTTTTAGTGAAGACAGAAGCAAAGTAGGCATTAAACACCTCAGCCTTCTTCATGTTGTTTTTTATTAGTTCTCCTTCCCTGCTAAGTAAAGGACCTACGCTTTCCTTCATCTTTTTCTTCCTCTGTTTGTATTTATAGAACCTCTCCTTATTGCTATTTATGTCCCTTGTTAGGTGTTTTTGTGCCTTAGCCTTTCTGATTTTGTCCCTATATGTTTGTGCTATTTCTCTTGTATTCATCCTTAGCAATTTGTTCATGTTTCCACTTTTTATAGAATTCCTTTTGATTTTCAGGTAGTTAAACAGGTCCTGATGTAGCCATATTGGCCTCTTACTATTCTTCTTGTATTACCTTTGCATCAGGATAGTTAACTGTTGTGCCTTTAGTATTGTTTCTTTGAGAAACTGCCAGTTCTCCTGAACACCGTTTTTCCCCTTAGATTTTCTTCCCCCGGGATCTTTCCTACCGCTTCTCTGAATTTCTTAAAGTCTGCTTTTTTGAAGTCCATTGTCCGTACTCTGCTCTTTTCACTCTTTCCTTTCATTACATTCATGAAATCTATCATTTCATGATCACTTTCACCTAAATTACCATCCATCAATTTGTCACCAATTCCTCTGTGTTAGTCAGAATCAAGTCTAAAATGGCTGTCTCCCTGGTTATTTCCTACACCTTCTGAAACAAGAAGCTCCCAGGGCATTCCAAGAGTTTACTGGAACTTTTATGTTTTCCCGTATTACTTTTCCAGCAGATGTCTGGATAAAGTCCCCCATTGCTACCAGGTCTTGTGTTTTGGATATTTCTGTTATTTGTTCTAGTAATGCCTCATCCACCTCCTCATCTGATTTGGTGATCAACAGTAGTAATGAGATTTATCCCACCAAGTCTCTGTGATGCCATTAAGTCATAACTCAGTTTATGTACTAATACTTCCAGTTCTTCATGTTTATTCCCCATACTCCTTGTATTTGTGTATAGACATCTAAGATATTGAACAGATTCCCTCACTATTTACACTCTTGTCGCTCCTATGACCCTACTGTAATTTATCATTCCCCACACCTGCAACTTCTAGACCTCTGTTAAGGTCACCTTTTTCTTACTTATCTGTGGACTTTTGTCACCTGCCTACTTTTAATCTTGTTTTAAGCCCTCCTCACTAAATTGAAGAGTTGGTGTGTGAATAAGTTCTTCCCCTTCTTGGTCAGGTGGATCCCATCTCTTCTCAAGTGTCCTCCTTCATGGAACAGCATCCTATGGTCGAGGAAATGAAAGGCCTCCTCTTGACACCTTCTGCACAGCCATGCATTTATATTCAGGATGCATGTGTTCCTGTCTGCACTTGTACCCTCAAGGGGAAGAATGGACAAAACACCGCCTGTGTCCCCAGCCCCTTCACCTTTGCTCCCAGAACCATGTAGGCACTGCTGAGCTGCTTAGAACCAGAACTGGGGGTATCATTACTGCCCATGTTGATGAGCACCGTAGGGGAGTGATCAGAGAGATGAGCCTCAGCAACCTTTCTGTCACTTCCCAGAGGCAGGCTGAAGGCGGGCAGCACACCTCCTGGGATGTCAGGTTAGCAGATGGATGCCTCCATCCCCCTCAAAAAGGGAGTCCCTGACATCTCCCCCCAAATATTCCATTATTGATATGGTTACACATCCTATGTGGGGGAGGGATAGTTCAGTGGTTTGAGCATTGGCCTGCTAAACCCAGCGTTGTGAGTTCAATCCTTGAAGGGGTCACTTAGGGATCTGAGGCAAAATCAGTACTTGGTCCTGCTAGTGAAGGCAGGGGGCTGGACTCAATGACCTTTCTAGGTCCCTTCCAGCTCTAGGAGATAGGATATCTCCATTAATTGTTATTATCTGTCCTACATGCTGTATCCTTTCAATGTAATCTAAGGCAGAAATGCTGCAAGTTCTTCATAACTATTGGTATTTCAGAGGCACTAACAATGTTAACAAGGAAGTAGTTCATACAGTATCTGTTACAAGTGTTGACAGCTATCAGTGTCTTGGATAGGCAAACATATTGATAAGCAGTGGATAGATTTCAATATACATTCAGATCAGATTCAGATCCTTGTGAAAACAGATTAGCTAATTACTAAAATCAGCCTTTTTATGATGGATTTAAGATGAATTTATCTCATATCATCTTAGATCTTAAATCTGTTAATGAGGCAAAATCACACTCTCTCTGAGGTGAGACACATTGATCCTCATAAAGCACAGAATGTATTGTGACCTTTGAATTAATTGCAAATACCACCAGCATTTCTTCATTATTGAGTTACGTGGGGGTGATCTATTCTCTCCAGCAAAACTTGAACAAAATGCCAGGGAAGGAGCCTTTCTGTAAGAAATCAGCTATTGGTCCAAAGCAATTCCACCTTTCTTTAATTCATGCCTTATAAGTGCTCTTTGGAAGAACCTCTGTAGGATCTGATCTTATATCACATCCACTGAGTCTCACTTAACTAGTCATAACTGAGGAATGCAGCACATTTCCTACCACAAAGTCCAATCTTATGGTTTATGGGCCTGCTCCCAAGCCCAGGGAAGTCAATAGGTGTGATTTAAAAACAACAAAATCTCATCTGCTGGAAACATCTCTTTTCATGGTCAGAGCAACATCTGAATGTATTACATTTTATTTATTTCTTTATTTATTTTTGCAAACACATGTTCTGTGAAATGACATTCTGCTTCCGCCCCTCCACTCTCCCCTCCTCCCCCATCACTTGATTTACGAATTGGATTGGCAAGAATAAAAAGATAGTAGTACAGCGCTACTATTCCAAATTCCTTCCATAAACCATAGTCTGCCCACAAAATAAACCCCTTTGGATGCCAGAATGAGATGCTATTCATAGTAGGCTGTGCTGATTATACATGCCTTCTGGCCTCTACAGGCTACTTGAGTTTAGTTCCTTGTAGTGGGGTTTGACTACACTATGGGGCTTACCTGGGCTCCTTGAGCTTGGATCCCCCTTGGTGGGGCTCAGATGCCCTATTGGAGTTGTTGGGCCTGGCTTCCGCTAGACTCAGGGAGGGGACAGAATGGTGTTATTTTCCCAAGCCCAATCTTTTGTGGCACCAAAATGAAACTGTACAAATGTTCCTTACCTGGTCCTTCCTCTCCTTTCCTCCATGCTTTGCTCAGCAGTGAAATAGTTGATATTAACATTTGAGTATCATCATTGGGCATCTGAGATAGCATTCCCTGGAAATTATTGGGGCAATTCACTTGTTTCAGGCTCCCTGCAAACTCAGGCAGACACCTCTGCATCAATTACTATTGATTCACTTTCTCAAGGTTTTCTTCACAACCATAACAGCTAGCAATTGTCACTGGGACTATGCCAACTGGCAGCAACTGAGAATATGGCCCACAAGCTCTGCTCTCAGAGATGGATTGTGGCCAGATTTCTGTTTAGACCAAACACATCAAAATTAGCCATCTGCCACAGGAAAAAAATCTGTGCGAGAGTGCATAAAAGGAAAAAAACAAACAAAAGACAACAAAGGCCAAATTCTACCCTCATACACACATGTACAGAATGGCTTGAGTGGAAGCCACATGCGTAGTTTAGCACATGTGTACTGTTTAGCCCTTAATGGCCCCTTCTGGACTTAAACTTGCTAAAAGGAATGGAAATCAGTAATTTTTTAAACTTCTTTCAGATTGAATGAAAACATCTTTCAAGGAGAGAGGTTGTTTCTCCATGCTTGCATAACGTTCAGCTCAGTTGGGTCCTGATCCTGACTGGGAACGTTGGGAGCTGTCATATTAATCAACAAACAACAACAGCACCACCATATTTCTTCTATAAAAATTATAAAACAAGAAAATCATAAAAAGAAATCTTACAATGAATAGTTTGTCATCGGGAAATGTATACTCTGCAGTTTAAATTTATGCAAAGTTTCTGCATAAATAATTCTACTTTTATGAACTCTAGCCTAAGTAACATACAAAACAATACACAGTATAGATATTTTCTTTGGAAAGTTTAGTGAGCTATACTATTACCCAGCTTAAGAAATTTAAAAGCCTTGGGCAAACAGGCTAAAGTAGAACAGGAATGCCTAGGAATTATTTGTATGCTTGATTTGTTTTACTGGGCTTTTGGTCTTTAGTTTTGATTGGATTGTTTTACTGAAACATGAAGGGCATTTAGAAGGCAAGAAAGTGAACAGGATGCATTTGCAACAGTGTGCCCAAAAGCAACATCTTAATGTCAGAAGTAAATTATAACAACTTACATTACATACATTATAATTCAAAGCTTGGCAAACTACATCAAGGTTGTTCTTACTAGGTAATAAGAAAGAATGTCTTTAAAATCTTATGTAACTTAACTTTTAGATTAACCAACCCTTACTTATGTTAGTTCTGGCATAATGTAGAAAACAAATAACACCAGAAGTAAATATGAATTTCCTGAATGCTGCACTCTTAAAAATGAAAACACTCATGCATGTATTTCACATGCCTATACCTATAAAGGAAGGATTGTCCAACAGTTAGGGTGCTGGCCTGGGACTCAAAACACCCAGTTCAATTCCCTGCTAAAGATTTGTTGTGTGAGCTTGGGCAAGTCGCCCAATCTCTGTCCCACAGCCACAAAGGTTTTAGGCTTCTAACTTCCATTAATTTCAATCAGAAGTTAGGAGTTTAAATACTTTAATGCCTCTGTTTCCCCATCTGTAAAATGTAGATAATAGCACTTCCCTACCTTATGAGATGCTCAGATACTTGGTAAAGGGGGCCTTATATGTATAGATAGATTTAATAAATAAATATGTATTTTTCAGTTATTTCAAATGTAAATTACACTGCAGATCTTTGTCGCCTCTCATTTGACCCTGGCCTTTTTAAGCATCAGCCATTCCTAGTTCAGGGCTTCAGCCAGTCCCTGTAGGAGTCAGGAAGGAATCCTCTCCCCCCCCCCTGCCCCCAATGCACAATTGGTCACTGGCCAGATGTATTCTGTTTTGGGTGTCGGTTTTTTGACCTTCCTCTGAAGAATCAGAACTTGACCACGGCTGGAGACAGGACACCAGATGTGGTAGACTAGTGCTCTGAGGCGGTACAAAGAATTCTCTTCTCAGACGCTTAACTCGTGAGTCTCACTCACATGTTCAGGGTCATACGGAGTCAGATGCCAAATCTGGGGAAGGAATTTTCATCCAGGTCATCTTGGCAGGAACCTGGCAGCACGAGGGGGAAAGATAACTTCTTCTGCAGCATGGGGTGTTGTTCACCTACTGAAATCACCCAGGCATATCTGACGTAATGAATTCCCTGCCATTGTAGGAGCCTGGGGAATTGGGGGCACCTCTGTATCTTCTGCCTCTACGCTGACACAGTTTAGCCTTCTGAGGATTGAAATGCTTTAGTCTAACTAAAGTCTTTGTGCTAGATATAGATGTATCTAAATGAAAATTAAGGGATTGTGATATACAGGAGGTCAGACTAGATGATCTAGTGGCATCTTCTGGCCTTAAACTCTATGAACCTATGAAATGCACAATAGAAAATGACAATGTTCTACGCTATTGTACTCTCATCAACTTCAGTGGACTTACTGCTGATTTATTATGATCTAAGTGGCAATCACTTCAAAATCAGGCCCACCTAAAACCAAAACAGAACTGACTCACAAGCTTTAAAAAATAATGGGCCTCATTCTTCTCTCATTGTTACTAGAGTAAATGAGAAATAACATCACTGAAGTGTAAAATTGCTAAGTGAGAGGAGAATCAGATTAACTGTGTATTTAAACCAGTGATGGATCCAAAAAAACCCAACAGCTGCAAGTTCTACCACAAAGTTTGGAAAACTTGGATCTATACACGAACTCTGTCATGATGATTACATTGCAGCCTCTTGATGAATTGTTATGACATGAACATGACTGTGTCATTACACCAGCTCAAAAGACGTCATTGGGATGGAACTCGGCAATGGAAGGGGCAAGAGAAGGTGCTCCTTCCTATGATAGTCTCAAGGAGCTCAATCTATTTTGTTTAACAAAGAGAAGATTAATGGGGTGACTTAATCACAGTTTATGAATACCCACATGTGGAACGAATGTTGCTCTTCACTCTAGCAGAGAAAATTATAACACGATCCAGTGGCTGGAAGTTGAAGCTAAGAAAATTCAGTCTGGAAATAAGGCTTAAATTGTTAACAGTGAGTGTAATTAACCATTGAAACAATTTGACAAGAGTCATGGTGGATTCTCCATCACTGCATTTAAAAAAAAATCAAGATTGGATGTTTTTCTAAAATATATGTTCTATGAATTCTTCTGGGGAAGTTCTATGGCCTGTGTTACACAGGGGGTCAGACTAGATGATCACAATGATCCCTTTTGGCCTTGGAATCTATGAATCTATCCTCTCTGGAGGACAGGCTAACAGAGCATGGGATGTGAAGGGCTGGTGGTGGAATGCACCTGAGCCACTGGGGTTCTGGTCTGCTGAAGCTGGTTTCAACTTGGCTAGTTTTTAACAGTTCATAATGTTTTTGAACGTTTTTCACTGCCCAAATTTAAACATACTACATAATTAAATTCCCGGGGAAGTGGAATTACTCTATGGATATGGATATGCCAATCTAGAGCCTCATTCTCTTTGTGTACAAAAGGATTTGCATTCTTTTTTTTTTTTTAAGATACTATTATTGTCTTCTATTTCCCGGAAACCCTAAAAAATCAGTGGAGAGACTAGAATAGAAAACAAAGCTACTGGAATATTTTAAAAATAATAGAAAACTTGTGTTAGGTCAGTATTTGCCAGTTCTACTGGCTGTGGAGTTCTGCTTTCATTGCCATCTTGGCAGGGTAGATCTCTCTGTGTGCGTACGGTAGTTTATCCAAGGCAAAATCACAGAAATTCTTCATGCATACGTGCAGGGGCTCCATTGGTTCCAATGAAAAGCTAACAACTCTTATGGTTTTATTAAATGAGAAACTAAATAGTGACGCATCAATATGAAAAGTGATTCTCTAATCCATGCTGCTACCCTCCAAAAACAAATTAATATAAAACGCCTGAGAAACCTTATGGTGGAACTAGTTGGCATACAGATACCTTTCCCACCATCATGATTAGGTGGTGCTGAGTGATGCAGAATGTCCTCAACTCTCATTGAATTCTTTTGTACTGCTTGCCAGATATGTTACTATGTAAACACCAATCCTGTAACCATTTCTCCTGGAAGTAGTTCTATTGAAGTCAGACCAAGGTTATTAAGATCAGGAAGTTCCACTCAAATCAAGAGTTTCAGGACATTGTCAGAACACAGTGTTTTCATTTCATCTTTCAAAACAACTTCCAGTTGCAATTCTGATCCAAGAAAAATTTTGTTTTTTAAATTTTCTTCTGAGGAAGTTTCAGATTACATTTCATTCCAAACTGGAACTAAAAAAAATCTCAAAACCTCAAAATGCTCAGCAAAATGGCATTTCTGTTCTCTGCACAACTCTAGATAATTTTCAGCCTTTTGTCACATCTCCCAGCTTCCACTCATAAAAGGAGAAGAATTTGTCTTGATAGGTTATTTTATAGATCCTGCATTTACAATGGCAGTTACTTAAAAAGTAAGAAAACATGAGGAACTCAATATTGCAATGGGGAAGCTATTCCTTTTAGGTCAAGCTAGATGACGCTGGTTATAATGAAGGTTCCCATTAATTAACAAGTGATAATTTTTCATGCAACCAGTCCTGCTTTTGTTTTAGAACCAGTAGTAATACAGGTTGTAGAGGTTTTATTTACTGATGAGCAAGAAACAGCTTTTGTGCTTCATCCCTTTTTCAGTGTTGAGAAACATGTGCTGATAGATGTGTTATCTTTATGTACATAACTATTAATCTGAAAAAGCTAGAAAATGTCCATTAATCTTTGAGTACCTGACTCCCTCTTAGAACCAGTGTTGCATCCACTAGTTAATTTGAAGGAGCGCTGGTGTTGCCAGCACAGAGGCCCAAGGACAGCAACAGCGGGGTTCGTTGCCCGGTGTGCTTCGCGCCAATAAACATACCGGGGTGGAGAAACAATCAAAGTTTATTTGAGATCTCAAAGTGGTGCAAGGAGACAGGCAAGTCTCAAATCAAGCACACCAGCAAAAACAGTTTCTCTCTTCTTATACATTTTATAATTAAGTCCCCACCGTTTCCCCCCCTCTACCCCTTCCTTTCCTCCCCCTCTCTACTGAAGGCATGTTTATACATTTAAGCAATTAAATCATTCTAGGGCTATAAATCTAGCTTGTTAGTAACACTCCTCTAAACAGTTATTTGGTCCTGTTTACCCTTAATTTATTACCCTTTCTCCAGCTAGAAACATGCAAACCTCATCATTATTGCTTGGTACCTGGTATGAGCAAGGTCGTAATTGATAACTGACTGTTTACACATTCCAATTTCTGTCCTTGGCTTTTGAGGTTGATTAGACTTAAACATGGAAGGACAGAGTTTAAACATGGAAGAACTTTGGTTCACATAGGCCTAATGACGTCAACACTGGGATTGTGAGGAGACCTTTTAAGGGGTAATGTGATCTTCCTGTTTGAATTCTGCTTCTCTGCTGTTGCATCAGCATTTACCAAATATTTTTCTTCATCTGGAAGCTACCATTGAATCTGGTGTTAAGCTGCTCACTGATAGACTGAACAGCTGCTTAACATACCCTCAAAATCCATTCCATAACAGAATAGCTAGGATATGTTATCAGTGCCAAATTTCTTTCCTTGAAATGTACATCATCTGAGTCTCTTTTGCTTTATACTTTAAACCTGGGAATACTAACTTTATGATTTGTACTATGGCAGTTACTACCAATTCTATCATCCACAGCATATAAAACAAAATTTTTCAGTGAATTATTTCCATAGAAATGTTCACAGAATTCAAACATTGCAAAAAAGAGGGAAAACTCTTAAAGAAAGACAATTATGCAAACATAGAACCCACCACCAGTTGTGTATAGGCAGACTGTATTAAAAACAACAGACAGAGATGTTCTCATTTGCACCTCACTCCACAGCATCTTGAAAATAAGTTGAGAGGAGTATTATAGGCACCAACAAATCCTGAAATTTCACAAAGCACTTAACACTAGTTCTTTAAAAGGTCAACTGGTAAGACCAATGCATTTTTGCACCAGGGTAATGCTACACAGCTCTAATGCTTTAAAGATCACTTAACTAAGAGGCAAGGATCCTAGTTAATAACCATATGCCCCAGCATGACCCCTGTATATTGCAATATCCCGTATTGTATAACAGCATTTAGAAAACTTATTGAGAAACGTAAGTGTTAGAGATGTGAGTCACTATTTCTATAAGGGTAGGTTTGAAGAAAGGTATCTATCCATTAGATTCACTCGTCAAAGAAAAAGGGCATTTTGTTAATCTAATTTTTCTGACCCTATGTAAAATGTTCATATATGCTGCTCTAGAGGGACCTAAACTAAACAAGTTCTGCAGAGAGAGACCTTTCAGCTCTCTGAACAGCATAATGCTATTGTACATGGCAGGAATGCACACCATGTAGCATGGAAGCCAACTCCAGCTCTCACCCACCTTCTAGATGTAATTGGAACATGATAACAAAGTGGATCAGCTTCAGGATTTTCTTGCTCGCGACTCAAACAAGCAATTTCTAATAGTTCAAGGGAGACATGAGTACTAGGAAATATTGTGTATTGTTGTTATGACAATGTATGTAAATATATATGCAAATGAGGCCAGACACTCTCATTCTGTGCAAGTTATCAATCAGACAATATGGCAGGGATTTTAGGATTTTCTGATACAACGTTCTGATTTTGTCCCAGCTGTAGATGGTAAGTTGGGACAGACAAACATTTCTAAAATATATAGTGAAAACATGTCAAAAATATGCCACAGTTATCCCAACAATAAGAAAGTGACCACTTGTCCTCTCAGGCAGATGTCCCACAGAAATGAATGAAGTGACCTACAACACATGACAAAGGTTTGGTTAGGAGAGAATTACTTGTTCCTTTAATTGTTAGTGATGCTCCTGAACTAAAGCTTTGGATTCAAGCTGAACATGTTCAAACTCTAGTAAGTGCATTTAGATTTGGATCTAAAATTTTTAGCAGTCCCTCTTTTAATAATGAACCAAACTGGATACAAATGCTCCGATCTTTAGGGGTGTAAGCAGGGTCTGAATGAGCTCCCCCCTGACATCCAGGGATGAACTGGAAGAAAAGACTTCGGGAGCACACCACGTTTGCATAGACATGCCTACTCTGCCTAGGTGGGTTACACATCACTCATATTTGAATGCAGGAATTATGAAATGTTATTATCCTTATTGTATGAGTAAAGGGCAGCTGAACTGTGCTTAACATGCCTTGACTGATGATTTCACCCTAAACTGAACCTCGCTTGCTAAGGGAACTCAAATCTCAGTGAAGATGAGCGGGCGTGGGGACAGATGTTCCTACTTGGTGGTGTGGCTGCGGCCTAAAGAGTCCTAGACATCATTTGACCTGTTCTTTTCTAACAATTAATGACAGCTGATTAGACTCAATTGAGAGTTCTTATTCCAGTTAGTGATTCCTAGAGCTGTCCTCACTGCTGAGCATGTCTAAACCTGAGACCTTGTGTGGGAACAGTGAAAGGCAATACAAACTGCACTGGGAGTGAGATTCCTCTCTTTCTGATGAAATCACTGAGAGCTGGGTTAAGTGGTGGAACCTCAGAGTGTGATGTTTCTGCAGCGGCCAGTGCCAGCAGCAGAGAGACAGTGATAGCAGAGGGATGGTGGTAGAGAGGCAGCTGACCAAGGACAACCAACTGTGAGTGGGGTGCTGTGGAGGGAGAGTGGAAGGTGTGTTAAGGACAATAGTTCAGACTTTACCACTGCAAGGGAAAGGACACTCCCCAATGCACGGTGGGGTTGTGTTTGCTTATGGTCACATGCTTTTGAATGTGGTTGTGGTGTTTTCCCAGATTAATGCTGGGTTCCCTTTCAATAAAAGTTCTCCTTTGTTATACACAGACTCAGTGCTGGCAAGTGGGGCATCACTTAGAGGCACCCGGGAGTGGTTGTAGGTTTTCCCAGCTTACTGGGTGGGGACTCAAGCCAGTTCTGTTTTGTATTGTTAAGAGTAACCCCAAGATATTGAACCTGGTCCTTGTTGCTGCTGATGCCATCTGGCAGAATGGCTACAGGGGGTTCCAAGGTCCAGATGCAATCTCTGCAGTTCAGACTCATCTCTACTAACCGTGAGGGTTACTATCAACACTAGGTGCCGGGAAGCGTAGTGGACTAGTACTCAAGTCTTTTATCTCTGAAGACTTGAATTCAGATCCTCAGCCTAAATGGAAATTAATCTGAAGCTCTTATCAAAAAACTGGGTATGTTTCTCTGGTACATAATGCTACTATTCAATTCAACATGACTGGCACTCTCCCTATGACAGACACAGAAATGGAACAGTAGCAGGGTTGCACAGGTCAGAAATGAGGTGCTCTTACAGACCTAGAGGGGAGCTTAAATCATGCCTGCTAAAGTCATGCCTGCACAGTAGCTGGCACATGTTTAGTCCCTTGTTTTGATGAGCACCAAATTCACAGAAAAAAATAGGAGAAGTGGAAGCCATCCAACCCTGGAGGTGTATTTTGAGCAGGATGAACTTTTGTATGCAAACTGGCCAGATGCCAACACCCTGATATAGTTGCTAAGTGCATATTTTGTTCTTTATTCTTATGCAGAACCAGTAAGATGCCAGCTTATTTAAATGAACTTCAGGCCCTCTGGGTCCTTGCCTGTAGATTTCAGATGATTGACATAAATAGTTGGCATATAGCCAGTCCAGCAGCAAAGTTTATAAAAGGATAGATTTATATTTCTTCATTCACACCCTAGACTGTGGATGCTACTTTAGAAAGAGATTGGTTAGGAGCTAGTTTGAGGAACCCTTCCTTGCGAATCTCCTTGAATTGTCATTGTTAGAAGGTGGCTTTCCTTGAAAATGTGAGCATCACATACCTCCCCATGCTAACAAAGAGTTTGATACCAAGTGCTCAGATATGCAGAGCTGCACTAGTGAAATAAATTATTATCTGAAGAAGACCTCTGTGTGAGCTCAAAAGCTTGTCTCTTTCACCAGCAGAAGTTGGTCCAATAAAATATATTCTCACCTACCTTGTCTCTCTAAGTTTGCATTATTTATCTTCAGTGCTCACATTGTCTTCAGAACTCTAAACACCTCTGTTAGCCTGAAAAAGTGAAGAAAACCCCCAAACATACTCCATTTCCAAATCGCATTATGACATTAGATTCAGACCAGAATGTACTTTTAGGAACACCCGTTTAAATAAGGAGTAACTCGACTGAAATCAATGGCTTGACAACTGTATAAAACTGTTGTGAGACCAGAATCAGGCCCTTTGGGGTTAGTCAAAATTTATTCAAGTGTAACTGAAAGCAGAGTTTGGCCCATTGGCTCAAGAGAGATCATATTCCTGATCCTAAATTGGAATGGAATCGGAGCTCTTCCTGGGAGCCTTCTCCACATTTTTATATTTGTAATAGATTTCATCCATATGTCACTATCAGCATTTCATCCATATGTCACTATTAAGTTCATTATCAGGGGAGTCAAAGCAAGGAACACAGACCCTGGCCCCCCTGCCCATTCTACATAAATCCCTTTGGTGATATTTTGATCTCAGTTACATCAGTGGGAATGCACATTATATCCAGAGAAACTCCACTGATATCAAACTGGTGTAAATGAAAGAAAAATCCTGGTCAACATATAGGGGATTAGGACCATTCATATAAATGCAACCTGGAGTGAAAGGTATAATGCCCATGGAACATTCTTGGCCTGATTTGGCAATGACAAACAATGCTGTAATTTAGTTAGAAAATGGAACTTAGTATTAAAACAGAATAATATTCACTGATTTGGTATTCAGTAGGCAGCCAAAATGAGTGTCACTTGCAGATCATCCCTTCCTTGTACCCCAAAATAGCAGGAAAACTCAAACTTGAACTTCTTCCCCTTAGAAGATCTTCTCTTTGATATCCATGACTTGTCCAGGTCATGGAACTAGTTCTGCAGAAATATGTTAGTGTCTTCCAAAGTGATCATCATCAAAATGACATGAATCTACTCTCTGCTAAACTACAGTGCCCTTGAAAAAACAACATTTGCTTTCAGCTACTATATTTTGGTACCTGAGAAACAGTATTTCTCATTACTTAGAACAGGAAATAACTGCACTCTTTCACAAATCACAAAGAGGGCAAATGTTTATTTTTAATGGCTACTGCTGTATCTGCTTCTCTGCTGTCTACATCTTCACCTAATATTAATAAAGTGAAATCTCACTAAAATCTCTATTAATTCCTTTCTAAACCACTGCACAGAAGCTGGGTATCAGAACACAGATAGCAAACTGTAATTCGTCTTCTCTCTTATTACCTGCTGTCCTGCCATTTGATTCTTCATCTCTCTAATGAAGGTCACTAGGCCTGTAGATTAATATTTTCAAACTTTGAAGCTAAACAACCTCACTTTTTAAAAATCTCTCCAGGCCAGTTCAGCAACCGGCTTGTCTGACTCTGAGAGCTCTCCCTGTTATCTGGGCATTGTTAGATTCCCTGAGCAAACTCATTTGAGGCCATCATCACAGATAGCTTCTTTTTGTTTTTTAATTGAAAATAATTTATTTATAAAGGTGTGAAATATATATAATAATAAGTGCAGTTTTGGAGTGTTTAGTAGTGGCCTGGGGATTGTAGATTCATCCCATTGCTCACTTCTCACAACCAGTTCCCTTTGAAACTTTATTAAGGCAAAGTTTCAATAAAACGTTAACATACTACATTGTACATTACTTATTCAGGATAAAGTTAGTATTCAAAGAACCTGGCTAAAGAGTCTGGCTTGCTGGCTGGGGAACTCTCCTCCTTTGAAGGGGGGCTAAAAAAGGTGACCACATTTCTAAGTACCTGTCATCTTTTCAAAGAAACAAGATGGGTGAGGCAATATCTTTTATTGGACTGACTCCAGTTGGTCCAAAAAAACAAAAAAAAAAGATACTACTGTACCCACCTTGTCTCTCTAATATCTTGGAACCCACCCAACTACAACAATACTGCAAACAACAATGGAAGATATAGCCTTCTCTTGTGTACGTACTTGGTGTGAAAGCTTTTCCATTACAAAGACAGTCCATATTTTACTATACCAGAATTCTATGGGAGAAGTAACATTTATCCAGTAAATGTGCAATATAAAGTCTTGCTGCTAACAATAAAAAAGAAATTCCGTGTATGGCCATCAGCTAGGTGGCGAGCAAGGCTGACCAAAAATATTATTTTTTTGCTAAAGCAAAAACTAAATGTAACCCACACGCCTTCTGGGTGTGGTGTTCTGTCCCATCTAGTGGCACTGAGACCACTTAGAGAGAAAGAGATTGCGTCTGCTCTACAGCCTTAGCTAATAGCCAGTTGGCTTTTAGCTCATACTATAGAGGCTCATACACTAAGATCCAGAGGTCCCCTGTTCAATCCTGCCCACCAATGACGGGGGGTCTGTCGGTGTTACATAAACACAGCCCATAACAATCACATATTTCCTATCCCACATTTTGAAAAGGACAATGAGAAAAGTTAGCCCAAAGTCATCAAAACGCAGTATATCCATTGTCCAATTGTGTTTGCCCAAGTCTTTGCTTAAAAAAATCCAGAAATAATTGACATTTTTCTGACTAGATTAATTCTTTTGCACAGCTTCAAGTGCCACTTGCATGGTTAGAAAAGGAATCACTCTCCAGATGTAGAGCACTGCTTCATTTGCTGATAGCATTGCTATTTATATGGCAACAGATAGTTGTGCCAAGAGCAGATGGATATCTTGTAGTATTAAAGAATTGCCTAATTGTTTGTTGCTGTTTCGCTCAAGTTCATAGGGGGGAAAAAACCATTGGTGTTCTTCAGAGCAAGACATGAAGAAACTGGTTCAAATTGTGCATTTGGCAAAGTGATCAAGTGTCTCCTGTGATGGTATAGGAAAGACCCTGAAGCAAGAAAATACATGGCAGATGCTATTTTAACAGCCACTAGTAAAGCATGACTCCAAAAAGTAGCACTTTCAAAATCTCCCATAAGGTCTTTACAAAAATTCTAAAGCTAAGACAGAAGAGTTCACTGCAGAGATTTTGAAGTGAATGTTCATTGGCATCAACGTATATCTTAATTGGTATATAGACATATAAAAATGTTCTTACCCAATCCACTTAATCATCTGAGCCGCAATCTATGTTTTATCAACATACATCCCTTTCAATTCCACACATATTCCTTTCTTAATATGTTGGATGGTGTCTACTAGCTGACAAGGAAAGGGCAGGTATATACTTGTGTATCTCGGCATGACAAAATGATGTAAAAATTACCATGTCTGTACATTAGGCTGATGCACATATTGTCTGCTTATGACATTATGTATCACATTCCAGTGAAATCTAAACAATATCAAGTAGCAAAAAATGCTGCTTGTAAAACTGAAGTGTTCTTACCTAACTTTTTGGGAAAAAATGGAATTTAGCATCATACTTACATGTCCTGATTTTTTTAATATAAGCACTAAAGAAAACTTTAGTTAGCTTAAAAAAGTCTCAAATCTGATTTATCTGTGAGACACACTTCACAACACAAACCAATTTTGCTCTAGTAATACCATGTCAATATTTCCTGACAGAAGACAAATGTTGTTATTATTTTGCCATTTCTTACCTTTGTAAAAGTTTAGAATTTTACAAAACGACTCTTCTTTACGTGTCAAAATGGAAAGTTGTAGGAAAGAAAAAAATTGAAGCCATTCTTATAGATAATGACAGTGATGGATTCTGCAGTGAGATTAAAAATGATTCTGGCATGATAGTGACATTTTGAAAAGTGAAAAATAAACAATATTTTAATGGATAAATGCATTTTTTCTTGCATAAAAGGGGATAGGTAAGGTAAAAAGAATTTTAACAGAATTTTTTTTATTGCTTCAGCTCTCATACTAAAGGCAAAGTTATCTTTATACTATCTGCTAGAGCTGTATATATACTACTATGTACAACTGAACACTCATTCCATACTGGTGTACTTCCACATTTTCAAAAAAGTAGTCCCATCTAAAGAATTTTTCTTATCTTCATATTAAATGTTATTTTGTTGAAGCTATGGGGGGCCACATTAAAAATGAAGCATCAACTTTAGATTCAGTTTAGGAGATTTTCAAAAGTGCCTAAAGGGTCCTTGGAGCCTAGTTTTTTAGGATTTGTGCTCCCAAATCCCTGAGGCATTTTTTTTAAATCTCCCCTTTAACATCTAATATATCCCATGTTAAGGGATCATGTCCTGCACTTGCAGGCAGATTTGCTGAGTCATTCTAACAGGTATTGTCCAATTCTGGCTATTATGATCTCTCATGGCAAACAAACTTGTTCTTTCAGAAACCTGAGAGACTTTGTCTCTTTGCCTTCGGCTGGGGGGCAGAGAAAGTTGTCCCTTTTCTTATCTTGAGGGGTAAATTGCGCTAAGAGTGGCTGACTCCTCCCACTTATGCTTTTGGGTGAAGGTGCATGAGGCCATGCACATTTCTCTCTTACAGTGGGGAAACAGGTCCATATCAAAAAAGTGACTGTAGAGTAGATGGGGAAATAGTCTACTGCAAGGGGGCAGAATGTAGGTGGGAGTAGATGTATTAGGGTGGGCATATCCAGAGATGAATATGGCATGAGGATGGGGGTATGCATGAAAAGAGAGTATCACAGAGTGGACTTGCTTTTTAGGGTGTTGGACTTCGTTATTTGGCCCAAGGTGATGGAATGAGGCATAGCTCATTGGTTTGAGCATTGCCTTGCTAAACCCAAGGTTGTAAGTTCAATCCTTGAGGAGGCCATTCAGGGATCTGGGGCAAAAATCTGTCTGGGGATTGGTCCTGCTTTGAGCTGGGGGTTGGACTAGATGACCTCCTCAGGTCCCTTCCAACCCTGATATTCTATGAATTGGCTGGAGAGGGTGGGTGGGTGGATCAGCTGACCAGGCATCATGTGATGGTAGCCTGGGGCAGGGCTTCCTAGAAGTGGGATCCTGCTCAGATAGAGAGGGAGAGTGACCTGCTGGAAATCCAGAGAGGACTGGGTTTTCCATACCAGCCAGAAGGAAAGGCCTTGCTGGAGTGACCTGCAGTGAGGGCAGCAAAAGAAGCATTAAGAGGAAGATGCTTGAGGAAATACAAGTCATCAGAACCTGGGGTTTTGGGAAAAAGCTGTTGAGCCCAGCAAGGGGCTGAAGAAATTGTGGAATGAGGGGAAAACTTGTTTTGATGTATGCTGACATTTGAATTGTTGTGTTGTTTCAATAAACCAGTCCCCAAGAAGGGACATTATTTGACTCATAAGTGGCTAAGTACCATTTTAGAGAAGCTTGTGATGAGAAAACAGAGACAGCAGCAAGATCCAGGGTTGGATCTGGTAAGAGCCTGTCACTGATGGCATGTTTCTTGTGTGGGGAATGCACTCAACTTTGCTCTCTGACAAACCGTGGGAACAGTTTTGTGTCTAGGAGAGAAGGTGTTTCACAGAAATTATCAGCAATGGCACTGTATCCAAATGATGGGTCTTTAAATTAGCTCCACTCTGATCTGTATCTCAAAATACACTGTTTTTCTTCTATGTATTTTATGACCAAAACATTTTATGAATATTGTCATGACATACTTCCATAAATATGCTATATTTTGATAAACAGAATAGCTCAGAGTGTGGGGGGGAGAGGAGAGGGATAGTAATGGACTATATTTAACACATCAAACCCCAAGTCAGTTGTGACCAAATGTTGTCACCAGATGGCTGTCTTAGTGTTGGCCCCAATATATAGGTGTCCAAAGCACAATTGGCACTAACTGGCCCCCTTGTTGCTTGTGTCAGCAGAGAGACCAAGCATTAAATGGACTAGGATACTGAACTACATTCTCATCCATATTGAGGACAGAGTTTAAGGACAATGTATGCATGCTGACACCAACATGGTACCTGTTCTGGGGAATGCTAAATGACTTCATTCTTTCGTTCAGGTACAGAGCTGGTCAAATGGTATTTGCCAGCAGAAATGGCCTTATTTTGGCCTTCTCAAAATACTTATAAACCAATCCAGATATTTGCAGACCTATTCTGTCTTTAAAGATATTTATTTAGAAACAAACAAATGGCAGTTTATTGTTTACTTGTGAAGCATCTAATGTTGGCATTTGGTATTTAAGCTTCAGAACTGATCATGCAAGACACCAATGAGTTAAATACACCTATTTCACTTCAAATATTGAATCAAAAATACAAATTTGAGTACTTTGATATTTAATATATTTGACTAAATTATGCAGTGAAGTTTTGAAGCTTTGTGAATAATAAATGTCTCAAAGACCAGTATAGTCAAATCTAACCAAAAGCCATAGAATTCACATGCCTTTGCTTTTAATATTCAAACGGCTCTAGTCATGAATTTTTTGTAATTGCTAACATTCATAGATACATACAAAACCAAGAACTATGCTATATCTTTTATGAAACTAAAGATGATAGAATGAAGGCAATAGTCTTTTCACTTATACTGGTATAAATCAGGAGCAGATGCACTGAAGTCAATTGAATTACATTAAATATTACTATTGCTGCAGTAGCTACGTTGGTGTAAAACTAAAATAAGCAAGGAAAAAATCAGGCCATATTTAACTGCAACTTGTCCTGCAGTACAGTTCCAAGCTGATTACTTTGATACATTTCCCAACCATGCTGTGCAAATAATTGTGGATTATTATTATCTTATATTGCTGAAACAACAAGAATGATATATCATATATAGTATGGCAGTAAGGTTACCCTATATACAAAAATGTTATGGAAAGAATCCAGTTAATAACTTATCTTTAACTCAGCCTAATATGTAAGCTTAATATAAATTCTTGCCTTAAAAATAAGGCTTCTAAAATAACCTCTCTCTTAATTCTTGTCTATTACTATTACAAGCAATACATAAGATTCCAATAATCAAAGAAGTTTAGAGAAATATTTCTCTAATTTTCCTGTTTGTTTCCTTTGTACAATGAGTAGCACATTCTCTATAGCTAATTGCATAGTTTCTCATATACATTTGTTTTTTAGAAGAGTTGGTCAAAAAAGCCACATACATTTTTTACAATAAAGTGCCAAATTGTCATTTTTGCCCTCCTTTCCCCCCCAAAAGAATGACAAGCTCTTTTAGGTCCTTATTTTGTAAAGACCAGCTTATAGCAGGTGATTAGTTCCAATGATTTCAATGGGATTGCCCACTTGCTGCAAGTTTAGAACATGCATAAGTGTTTGCAGCACTGAGGCCTTAGCTTGTCAATTTTCCCTTTATTCATGTTTGTCTTTCAAACAGCCACAGGGACTCAAAAGACATTTTCAAAAACAGGTGATTATAAAACAACAAAAATTGAAAAGGAGAGTCAGTAGCAGGTATAGTAACTGAAACTACTTTTAACTGTTCAAAAAAAACTGACCAGATTTTAAGTTGCTGGGATCTCTTTTTGAATTCCCAATGTTAGAAAGATTTGCAGATAATTGGCCAAATTCTCTATTGGCATAATTCCATTAAAGTGCATGAAGTTATGTCAGAAGAGAATTTCACTGAGTAGTTTGGAAGGTTGTTTATCACAATTTTTTTTCTAAAGAAATATTAGCATGATTTTTTCATGAAACTAAAATATGGAAAATACTGCATTTTTCAGTGCATTTATAATATCTCATTAGAATTAGATACAATGTGCCTGATTCTCCTCTCAAATACACCAGTCTTACATTGGTGTAACACTACATACTTCAGTGGAGGTAATCCTGATTTCAGCCAGGATAACTGAGAGCAGAATTTGTGCTCATGTGTAGAAAACAGTTTAGCGGCAGTTATCTGAAAACAAAAGGTACCTGGCTGTCTTTGAGATGAGACAGGCATATGCCAGATTTAATTTATTCTCCAGTTAATTCAGTTATGAATATATTATCAAGGTGCTTTTCTAAAGCATAATTACAGGTACATTTTTTCTCTACCTATGCTGAAAGATTTTTGTTTCTGTATTTTTGGGGTTTTTTTACAAAAGATACTGTAAAAATCAGAACCATATAAATGAAAGAATAGAATAAATTTAGATCTTAAGAGGAAAGCAAGAAGATTTGCAGTTTCTACTAGCTGAAATCACAAATGACTGAGATCAAGTTATTTAAACCTTTCTAAAGTTCGATTGTGTGTGCGTGTGTGTGTGTGTACAAACACACCCATATATCTAACCATAAAATAATACCCATACCAGGTATCACTAACACAGAACTCAATCTATATTAGTAATTTCAGTACTATAATCTGTATTTGCTGTAAGTAACTCCAGCCATACTCCCCCACCTGAGTTAATGTTCTTCATTCCCCAACAATTTTAGCCCATTGTTACACAGAAGCCTATTCTCTACCACACATGAAGCAATTAATTCACCCTGCCAAACACAAGAGGAATGTAATGCTTTTTCAAATATCAAATCAGTCCAATTTCATTTAGTCTTAAATGATTTTTCTGGTCCCTCTTCATGTAGATACCTCTACAGTCAATTAGCATTGTCACTTTTAATCTGTAGTATTCAGATACTGGTCATTTCCCATTAGAGTCTCATTAAATAGATTCTTATGGTCAGACAGAACCTTCTGCAGTGTAATATCTGAGGAGAGAAAGCCGACAGTCATTATGCAGCTGGCATTTACTAAAAGGTTAGATATTACAGATAACCTTAATCACAAATTACTTTGAACATCAGTGAATTAGCTCACAACTTTGCATTTCCACCAAAACAGATAAGTTTTCACTCAAACACTTTTAGGCTGTTTCTCAACTAAAGTTAACTAGCTATATGTTTTGTTTCCTAATTAAAATGTTTTTAAAACTTTATAGAATTTCTGACAAGATCCATGGATTCCAGAAATTGCGAAATGAAAGGAAGTCACATGAATACTTGCAACTTCTTCAGAGTGCTGCTAAAGGTTAGATTTCTTAGTTAAAGAGAATAGAAAAATGCTTGCAGCCATACCCACTTCTGTCTGTGATTGAGGCTTAGCCTTACCAAAGGATGCCATGACTAGAAATGGATTAATACCATCATATTTATAGCAGGAATACATGTTGGTGTGATGGTATAAAAGGTTTAAAACAGCATGAGTTTGGAAGAATTGACTGGTGAAGCCATAAAGCTATTATGCTGATCAGCACCAATGAGCGTTAATAAAAGTTTTAAAGGACACCAGACTTTCATTAATTGTGTCCATACCGCATATTTCACAGATAAAATTATTTTAGAAATGTCTTGGAGAGCTTTAAATACATTTATTAGGACCATTTTTGGTATCCTTCTGCCTATGAAGCAAGGTGTCTTAGTTACCTCTCAACTGCTCAGGATGGAGCGATAAAAACCTCTAAAGGTGACCTAAAACAGTTTTTTTGTCCATAAAAATGTCAGAAAGCTAGTATCACGGGCCTTTCCAGGGAGAGAAATATATACTGTGTATCCTCCTGAAAGGCTGGGCATCTCTCCTTTCCCATCATGTCAATACCCAGTTTCTAGCAGAGTTATGAGCTATTGGGCCTTCAATCTCCCATTGTCTCATGCTGAATATTTTCCATCCTGGGTATCAGACTAGGGTAATTTTTGAAGAACATTTCAAATACTTGGGAGAGAAAGGAAATTGGGGGGTGGGGAAATGGGGGTGGGGATTTTTTTTTAAGTAGCAGCTGTGTGAAGCTGCCTTGGACTGTGGAATATGACATAAGCCTTAAGGGAGATGATTTAGTGGGTGGAATGCAAGTGAGGGAACAAAAGGTGCATGATAGATACAATATGTCACATGGTTCTACAGAACTAAAGTTTCTGCAGAATGCAGCAGTCCTCTGATCAAAGGCCTGATTCAATGTTATTTATGTATATCATGTGGCCATCATCAGACACGTGATCTAATCAAGACGTGCACATCTATACTCCCTTAGGAGTTGTATACACTGCCTGATTGGTTAAGGATAGTCACAAGACCATGTCTAAATGCATACTGTTGGCCTCCCAAGCAATTTACATCTGACATATCTGAACATGGAGCCTCTTCAAGGAGACTGGCCAACATGGCAGCTTGGCTCTTCCAAGTCTCCCTTTGAAAAGATGAACCAGCCTCTCACCTGGGGAGGGAGGCATTGCCTTGGGTGACACTGTGATATTGCTTTCAAGGGTTAGCTGCTTTATGGGCTCTGGATGGTGGAGTACACAGATGGATTTTCTTTACATATTGATTTGTGCTTTTTAAGAAAGAAAAGTGCCCAGAGCCTGGGAAATGTACCTTTTAATATTCTTATAAGGCTCAATACAATTACAGATGGGGAACTGAAGCACAGAGAGAAACTAAATGACTTGCTCAAGGTCACACAGGATGTCTGTGGCAGAACAGAGAATTTTACCTAGATCTCCAATGTCCCAGACTAGCCCCCACCCCAGCCACTGAACTATCCTTCCTCCATATATTTTTTAAATAAATCTATAAAATAAGTTGAGAGTGTAAGCAAAAGCAAGCTAAAGATCTCCATTAGTTATATAATTTGATCAAAATATCTAAATATTTCATAGCTGAAGGTGTGTGTGTTTTACACTTCAATTTATTTAATTGATTGCCTGTCTGATCATTCTTACTGATTGTTTATCTCCAGTGGCATAACAGCATACACAGAGCCTAAGCTGCAATTGTGACAAGACATCTCACTGTATGGAATAATTCAATGGCTCATTAAAAAACAGAATTAGGTTTTGTTTCAGGGATAACTGCCAAGAGATTTTTGCATGTTTATCTACTTGTGATGTCTATTGTATTGATATGTACAGTTGATCAGCTGGACCTTCATTAATTAAGCACACAGGTCGATGTAAGTTAGCTTATACCTGATTTTCAGAGGTCATAGAACTCTGTGTCTATCTATCTATCTATCTATGTAATTCCATGCAACACACTAGTGTTCACAAAACATTATAGTTAAGAAATTATCCATGACTCTGGTCCTTGTGTTTACATGTTATAATCTCGCTGTATATCTTTATACATGCTTTGTCAGATGTTACAATATGTAAAACACATTGGTATTTCTTACACAACCTTACTTCTGTATGTTTCACAGCTGAATATACAGTCCATAGACTGGCTTTGTTTTTAAATCTCAGTGGGACCTACAAAAGGAGCCAAATTTGAGGTGAGGGGAGGAAAAGCACAGGACAGAAACTCAGGCATTCTGGGTTCTATTCCCAGTCCTGTCAATGACCAGCTGAATGACTCTGGGCTAACTTCAGTTAACTTCTTTTTGGTGCAGTTTCCCCACCGGAATATAATAATGGTGGGGTTACTCAAAGAAGAGTTGTAGGGATTAGCTCCTTCACATTCTGAGGTCATCAGATGGAAGAATATATAAAAGTAAAGTATTTTTTTCCAAATCTTTATGTTTAAGGTCTTTTATTAGAACTAACACCAAGCTAGCAGCATATTATACATTTTTTTAAGAAAACACATGTATATGGGATTAGGAAAGAATTTAGAGGGTGTACATGTATACTTTATTATGCGAGCTTTAATTATATGATCACATAGTATTTCTATAAGATCTCTGCCTCATTCAGTGCACATGATGTGAACCAGGAAGCGTTACAACACTTATTTTAAAATCACTTATTAAAACAGAAGTGAAGAGGAAGGTTTTCATGATGTTGTCTACTAGCGGAGTAGGGTGAGAGTTGGATTTGACCCCAGACAGAGGGTCGGATTTGACCCCAGAATGCAAACCAAGCCTGTGTAATTCCTGGGGAATCTGCCAGAGGCTAAGGACCTCTGACCTTCACTCTACTTCATGAAGCCCTGCAATTCTTGCCCCAGCTGCCGGGGCCATGATGACTGGGCTTTTCCTCCTCTGAAAGTGGAGCTCTGCAGCACAGAGGGGGCTCCACACAGGCAGTGGCTGACACCCCTTTCAGCAAAGGCAGGGGACATCCAGCTGTAGAGTAACTATACAGCCATTTAACTGAGTTGGGCAAACATGTGATACAAAATGAGCGTGAGATTTCCTGACAGTGCATGCACCACATACATGTCCCACGTAGCACCCAATAGTTCTATTCCATCTCCTAACATTTTTTCTAAGAGCCTCACATAATGTTTATACTAAGTCAGTTGCAGCTGCTCTGTCAGGAACTCACTAGGCGCTGCAGCCATCAAAGCAATTAAAAAAATTGCACAGAAGGTAATTAAAAGCCTTACTGGTTCTTGCTATTAGACTGACATTTTAAATGCCTCTAGATGTTTTATTGTGCCAATAACCTATTTCCCTAGTCTCCAAGAGAAATACAACTGACATCAGTAATTTACCAAAATACTCTACAGGTACTGCAACATGTGCCAAATAGAAATCTATATCAAATCAGCTACAATATTCTGCTCTGTGCAATTCATTGCATACCTTAATGGAACAACAGTTATTTCTTAATAGCTTTGTCTTATATTTTCATTCCCACTAGTCATCTTGGTAATAGTTGTGTGTTCTACAGAAACGGGTATTTCTGCTCATCAGATGAGAGTATGCAGTGGGGGGCGGGGGGGAGGGGGAATGGAAGGCAGAGAATTTTTTTCCCCCAACACACCTGGACAGGAATTATAAGCAAAATAATACTGAGTATTCTGAAGACTTTATGTGAACCTGAAGTGATGCATAGGCCTTGAGTTGACCCTCTCCACAGACCCTAAGTGAGGTAAGTCTAATGTTTCTGGCTACCCTCTGTAACCCCAGTGGGGGCATGGTCAGTTTGAGGAACTGGGAAATAGCTGTATTTTTTATTAATATGGTTCAGGCCACTGTGTGTGTGTTTATGATGGGTTCCTTACTATGGAGTTAGATCAAAAGGGGTTGTTAAAGGAAGCAGGAAAAGTGAAACAATAGCTGAGACAAGGAGCATCCTGATATACCCACATAATAGCCAGGTCTATAGCCAAACAGGGATGACTCCTTGGTCCCAATCCTGACGAGATAGCTATTTTGGCCCGGCTGGGAAGGGGGAGAGATCAAAAGAAACATTAAGCCACTACAGGACCCTAGAGCCTAGAAGAGAGAGAGGGTTGTATGAATGGAAGGGGCAGTGCAAGTGGACAGGCTGGCAAGGGGATACACAGATAGACTAGGATTGCCAACTTTCTACTCGCACAAAATTGAACAGCCTTGCCCTGCCCCCTGCCTGGCCCCTCCTCCGAGGCTTTGCCCATGTCCCGCACCTTCTCTGAGGCCCTGCCCCCACTCACTCCATCCCCCCCCGCACCCCCCCCCCGTGGCTCGCTCTCCCCACCCTCACTCACTCATTTTAACTGAGCTGGCTCAGGGGGCTAGGGCGCGGGAGGGCTCCGGCTGGGGGTCGGGCTGTGGGGTGGGGCTGGGGATGAGGAATTTGGGGTGCAGGAGAGTGGGATCAATAGGTTCGGAGGGCAGGAGGGGGATCAGGGCTGGGGCAGGGGGCTGGGGCCTGGGAGGGGGTCAGGAGGGCAGGCTCTGGGCGGTACTTACCTGAAGCAGCACCTGGAAGCAGTGGCATGTCCCCACTCCAGCTCCCATTGGGAGCTCCGGGGGCAGCACTTGGGGTGGGGGCAGCGTGCAGAGCCACGTGGCTGCCCCTATGTGTAGGAGGCAGAGGAGGGGACATGCCAGCTGATTCCTGGGAGCCACGCGGTGCAGAGGCTAGCAGGGAGCCGGCCAGCCCCGCTGCATGGTGCCACCAACCGGACAGTCAACAGCCCGGTCAGACTGCTGACCGGAGCCGACAAGATCCCTTTTCGACCTGGTGTTCTGGTCAAAAACCAGACACCTGGTCATCCTAAGCATGCTGCGAGCAGGATGGTCTGTTTTTCCCAACCATGTGTATGGGCCTTTTGTTGTTTAACCCTTTGTTCTGCATGATATATAGCTTTGGGGGAAGGACCAAACAATGCTGTGTTTTGAAAACACTTTAATCTGCTTTAATCTGTTTGCAGGTCATAGATGCCTGGAGTGCCTGCCAGGTGCCAGACACAGTTGGGCGGTTATGTTAAAATGGTTGGGAAACAGCAGAGATTGGGCTTGCCACCCAGAGATCTAATTTAAGGGCAGTCAGACCATGGATCCACCCAGAATGAGGAGCAGGGAGTCAGGTCTGTCACCCAAGGGATACACACAGGAGAGTCTAAAAAGGATCTAAGGTGCAGCTCACCCCATAATTACGACAGTCAGATAACTGAGAGCATGGCCAGGCCCACTCCCATGGGCCTACTGATGTGCACTTGCAGGTGTTAGGGTTACTATAGTTCGATCCTTTTTGGACCAGCCAGAAGAACCACTGCTTCTCTTTCTCTCCCTTTCTGCATCTGCAGTATTTTTAAAGTCAGTAAACGGTTATAAATACATTAATAATAAATTATTTTGCAAATAAATTGAAATAAATTCTTTCCACATAAACTACGACATACTCAATAGAGTCTTCTTCTGATTTCATATAATCCGTATAAATCAAAAGAAAATCCATTGACTTCAATGGCATTACACTGAAAACTGCAGGTTTGCATGGGGTTTTCTAAGAGGTATAAATTCAATGTATAAGTGAAGTGCTGTAGGAATGTGAGTTGGTGATGGCTCTCCAGAAGATTTTGTATTCCAGTAGTTTAAAAAACTTGTCTTTCCAAATGCGTTTTCATAATTTCAAATCCAAACCACTGACTTCAATGGAGCTGGGCAGATTGCACAGCAGCTAAAGATCAGACCCATAGCTTTAGTTTAAATCAGAGAGGTTTGGCCTATACTACTATTTTATTTTATTTTACTCAGAAAGTGAGAAATGAGATGTATGCACTAGAAAAAAAACAAATAAGTTAGTATTGCTCCATATGCTCTCATGCTAACAAATATAAAAAATAAGGCTTAAGCTGTATCCATGTCATAACAAGACACAGCGTTTACTGTGTCTAGTATGACACTCTTCTGTTTTAAATATTGTATGTGCATGAAAAAATATGTCTAAAAAGAACAATTCTAACTATATATACAAATAAACCTCACTTGCTATGAGTAAAGAAGGATGAGTGACAAACTAAGTAGGAATACTGAAAGTTTTAAATTGATCCACGGTGTCTGTTCTTAACTAGGAAAAAAGTAGAAATTAACCAAATAAAAAAGTAGGAGTATAATTATACTGGAGTCTGTGTGTCTATGTGCTTATATGGCTCTCATCACCTTAGGTGTCTGAGCCTGGATAGCCATTTAACTATATTCAATTAACGCTAAACTGATCAGGATTTTTTTTCCCAGAAAAACATTTTGTTGTTGTTTTTCCTCAATTTTTCATTGAGGATACTTGAGTTTTTGCTCAAAAATTTCAGCAGCCAAAAATATTTACAGTTTTAATTTTGACAAAGCCCTGAAATTTTGGCAAATGTTCACTTCCCACAAAAGGTTTTTTTTTTTTTTTAACGGAAAATGGCTTTTTTGGACCAAGTTTATATGAAAAAAATTTCAACCAGCTCTACTTAACACTTTATCAATCTGTGTGGAGTAAAATCTCAGAGGAAGAATAAACATAAATATGAAGATAGTTAAATACAGGAAAGGAAATGAGAGAGGAGAAATAAGAGTGACTGGGAGATCCATCCTCCTTTGCAATGAGGACTGGCAATAAAATGTGATAATAAAGGTGTTTTTTTAGTATCTCGCAGTGTCTTGCAACAATTCCTGGGACTGAGAGAACAAATGCCATATGCTCCTTCAGGAGGGGGTAGTTTATTTTTGTACTATAGATGATGGTAAATTAGTTCCACTCTCTGAGTGGTGGAAGATGTGGATCTTTCTAATGTCTATAGTAAACACTTACAAAGGTAAGAGTTGTGAAGACACTTTTTCTTAAAGATAGGCTAGTATGTGGTAGAATTATTTATGGGGTAATTTCTGAAGCTCTTTCAAACTCTGTAACTGAGTAGTGTATTGTTAGGACACATGTTTTATCTGGTATTATTAGTCTCATTAATTATCAATTTTTGTTGATTATCAGCTTTATTTTATGGAGTCTTATTGGATCATTGAATGTTTTCTATGTTCCTCTTTCTGACAGTGTTTATCAATGCAAAAACAGAAATTAGTTTAGAGAATATAAACTATCACACGGAACTTAGTATTAGACGGGTTGCTGTGTTAATCTGTATCCACAAAAACAACGAGAAGTCCGGTTGCACCTTAAAGACTAACAAATTATTTGGGCATAAACTTTCATTGGTAAAAAAACCCCACTTCTTCAGAAAAAAAACCCCACTTCACCATGCATCTGAAGAAGTGGAGCTTTTTACCCACAAAAGCTTATGCCCAAATAAATCTGTTAGTCTTTAAGGTGCCACCGGACTCCTCACTGAACTTAGCTTTAGTGCCAGCTACTTTACTGAAGTTTCTGCAAATATGAGATGCAAGTGTTTGCTATTTATCATTTAGCCACAGAAGTCCAAGTATTCTACTATATGTGTATGGTCCTGCTCATGAGAGAAAGAGATTTGTAATGATCATGTTAGTATCAGGTTCCAGTAAGAATCATGATATTATATTTTCATATAGCTATTTTAACTGCAATCTCTCAGCAGTGTTGTAATGTTTTAATTTCAGCTAACAATTAGACCTTCCATTTTGCATCTTCAGCTCATTATTAAGTATAGTGAACAATAGACAGTCTTATTATGGATCCCTAGGGCATCCACCATTAACTTCTCTCCAATCTGATAAATGGCAATATAGTCCCCTCAGTTTCCTATATTCCATCCAGTCGTTAATCTGGGTCAGGACTACACCTCTCCCATCATGGATTCTAAGGCCCTATCTACACTACCCTTTAAACTATGTTCAGTAGAACTTTGTTTAAAAATTATTCTTGCTACCAGGATACAAGACCAAATCATCCTTTCCATGAGAGAGCTTGGGATCTAGAAACTCCACAAATTTCAACTCACTTTTCATGGCATCCACCTGTCTGGAAAAGAAGGTAAGGTGGTATTTGCACGAGTTTCCTCCCCTCCATACGCACATTTTGATGAGATAATTTAGTCCACAGACAGTACTAACAACTCAAACAGAGGCAAACTCAATAGCCACCCATCAGCAAAAAGGATCAATCCCCTTTGGTACAAAGAATGGAGAGGGGAAACCCGGAACAATGGTTGCCAGGCGTATTAATCAAGGGAGGTGGAAAAAAACAGATTAGGAATAAGCCAAGTAAAGTAAACATCTTGAAGCATTACACCCTAAATGGTCCACTGCTAAGGAATGAGAAATTCCTGCCCTTTACCTGTTTTCAATGGAACCCAGAGCCAGAGACTTCATAACCATTTGGTTAGACCTATAAAAATGTACTATAGAATAGCCTATAAAGCAGGTTCCTTTCTCCCCTCAGTTCAGCTTCAGCCCCCTTTTCACAGACCAGCTGTCCTAGCACCTTCCTAGCAAGAACTCTTCTGGATAACAAGGTTTGATGGTGTCCTTAATTGGTTTTGTGAGGAACAACTGGTTTCCTTTTATTTACTATTCTGTTGATTGTAAGAACTCTAACAAGCTTGACAAGCACAATTTACCATTGCAGAAGCTATGCTGGTTTGTCCCTATCAGCAGATATATGGCAAGGTGATTTACTCTGTCCTTAACTATTTCTCTGTTGGCCCTCTAGGTTACTTATGCTGCCATCTTTTCATTAACATCCCACTGATGTCAATAATACTTTAGAAATGTAACTGATATAATATTCAGCAGCACAGCAAGTGCATCCTGCCTGGAAGTTTGGCAGCAGTCAAGGAATTAATAGTAGTTTCAGTTTCTCAACTATCTATAATTTCTTAGATTGCTCGGATGCCTATTTCACTGATAGGCACTGCTATGACCACTACTTTTCAGAAATAATTGGTTATTTTATGGGCATGATCATTAACAGATTCAAGACAGCCCTTGTAATGATTCTATTCATTCACCACTCCATTAGTACCATTGTAGATGACTGGATTCAGAGTTAACATTAGTTGTTTATGAACAGTTGCAGTGAAGTTAATGCAATATTTGTATATTGCTGGCTAGCATCTAGATGGTTCATAACAGCGTAAGTTTATCTTAGAAACATGTCATTTTTTTCTTTGCTATTTTCCAGTTAGCTTTTTCTGCTACTGTTTAGAAATGTAGGCACAGCAAGTGGTTTGAGTATGGCTGCTGTTTTAATATGCTTACATATGGGGATAACGAGTGTTATTTAATGTGCTTATTTGTTTGTGTGAGGTAATTTTGTCTAGACTTCCCTTTAGCTTTCCACTTTCTTCCATTTTTTTTAAGTGTATCCTCTTGCTCACTGCGGGGAATTTGCTTGGATTCATTTAACTCTTTTTTCACATATGGATAACTTGAATATGGTCATCGTGGTTTCCTCTGTTTTACTGCAGATAGGATCAACCTGTATTTTGCTCCGCTCCTCTCTTCCAGCTGGTTGCTTTGTGATCCACCTTCTAAAAAGCAATTATATATTTTCTACTTTGCCATGACTAGTATTATCAACAGTGCTCTAAGTAATGCTCAACTATGCTCGATGGAGCATTAAAACTGCCTGTATCCTCCTTGAAATTATATTATATTTGGCTAGTAAAACAATCCAGGCTACTATTTGATTTCTTTTTCACTGCCACTGCACACTGGAATGAAGACTGTAGGGATTCTTTTAATGCAGAAATTCCCAGATTGCTTTAATTATCTGTATCAGCACTTTTTCCTGTTTACAGACAGCGTGTGTTTTTATTCTTTGTTCTTCAGTTACCAGGGCTGAATTTCATTTGTCAGAAATAAGCATCATTTAAATTATCTTGATCTCTTCCCAAGTGAACTATTCTTGCTCTTTTACAGTAGCTCTCAATATACTATTCTCTATATATTTGGGATTCTTTTTGGTTTTTCTAATGCACTGGGTTGACATGAGATTTGGAGAGCCAGTTACTAATTAAGCCTCATATTCTGCTCATGTTGAATAGAATCTCCCTCTATTATTAGTTCCATACATTTCAGTGGGACTACTGGAGGAGGAAGGGCAGCAGAATCTGACACCAATGTGTTATTTGTATTTCAGTAAAAACCTTTTTCCAGAAAAATCCAAATCTAGATTTACAACTGGAGTATGATCAATAACTACCCTTCAGCTAACTTTTAGTTTGCACCTTTGACATCAACTTCCCATGTAGACCACAATGAAATGCCTTCTCAAAATCTAAGTACAGTCACTAGTGTCCTCCTTAATGACTGAGGCAGCAATAACTTGAGATTTTTTATTGAGCTACTGGGCTAGCAGATACTGTCCCCTGGAATCCATCCTACTAAAAGAAACACTCAAAGACACTTATACACTCAAAATTAGGCCTACTGGGCCTTGTTTTTTGTCATGTGCAGTAAGTATGCTCAAAGCCCATTTAATTATTTATGCATACACACACATATTTAGAATCAATTGCTTTAAGGATGATTTTCCTAACAAAATTAAATACCAACAGCCCAGCATATATATATAAAACCCTAAAAACTAATCTATGTTTGTGGCATCTTCTAGAATTCATTCTACTGATTATGGGAACGCTGCTTTCTCATGGAAAAAAAATATCATCTTGAAGTTTTTATTGTCCTTTATTTGTATCCCAGTCTTGAGATCTTCCTGTGACCAACAGGCAATGTGATTTTCAGATATGTCAGAGGCAGAAATGGGGTTTAGAAGGTAGAAATGGGGCCATTAAAGAAGAAAGACACAGGGAGATTCAATGTGAGAGTGTTCTGTGGGTCGCTCCTCACGGAAAAGATTCAAGGTAGGGGTCAAAGAAAGACAAGGAATGTACGAGGAGATAAAAAAAAGAGATTCTAGCATCGTTGAGCAAGAAAGCCAAGTCTGAAGAGAAGTAACAAATAATTTTAACACATCTTCCAATTACACACTATGGCCAAATGCAATTAGTCATAAAATGTTTTATTGTACTCTGAATAAATTCCCTTATAAAGACCAATGTGTTTGGGAAAAGTTCCACATTTCCCTGAAATGTTTTGCTGAACAACTGAACTTCCTGGTAAACTGAAGATTTCTGGGGAAGATTTCTACCCCAAGTTCCCTGGGTTCGTCCCTCAGCTTTTTGGATAAAAAGTCATACTTTTTCCAATTCATACTAATGTCCTTTGACTTTGTTGTTTTTGTGTTACTAGCAGTTTTAATCTACACAGCCAATGGCATATATTGTTTAGTTGGCAGGTGGGTCTGCTCTATAGCACCGCTGCTGGCCCAAGTGTGGTGCTCCCTGCCCCAATCCATCAGTTGTGGCTGTCATTTTGGCATCACTCTGGACCCAACTCAATAACAAACTCAGCTTTGGCTGTCTTTGCCTTTAAATACACAAACAAAATAAAAACTCCAAGTCAAACTCTTATCTGCAATGGCTCAGGGCAAGGCCTTGGCCTGGCCTGGAGTTCTAGGCTATCACTGAGGGGGGGATCTGCTCTGTCCCCGTTTGACCCTACATGGGCCTGAGAAGAAGCAGGCAAGCCTCTTAATTGGCCTGATGGCTCATGATTGGCCAGTATTTCCCCCTGGCCTTACTAGGCCTCTGGAGGACTGTCTTGCTGGTAACCTGGTCTGAGTGGATTTTCCTTGAGTACGGGTTGTCAGGGCACCAGTGCCTCCAAAAAAGCTGATTCCCACTGCTTCATACTATGAGTGTGAGGAGGCTTCAAAAGGAGGAAGTATGGTTAAAATGGGACTAAACTATATGATTAAAACAAAGACCTTGAACCTGCAAGCAAATGTGTAGACAAACCCCTAGGCTTGGGTCAAGCCTCATTTACTCCACTGGGGCTCTGCTCATGGGTTCAGACACAAAATTCTACTGGCGGCAATGAGGCCAAAGGATGAAAAGGCAGGACCTATCTGAAATCATCACTTATAAATGGAAAATGCATCCTAAGCTGATTGTGCTGTAAAGGTTACAATATTTAGTGGGTGACCAATGGAAAATAATATCAGACTATGTAAAATTATTTTTTAAAAAGCCCCACCACAGCATAGATGTTCATCACCTTCCATCTATTTTTTTATTCTAAACATGACCTGCTGCTTTCTGAAGCTCAGAGTGGAATAGCTGCTGATTTTTTTAAGTGGTTCAACAAGCTACATAAAGAATCAGCACTGTATTATTGCTACAAATATGTACTCTTAGTCATTTTGTAGTTCTCAATATAGTCAATGTCAGGGTATTTAATATGACCATTCTTAATAAAGAATAGTAGTCCCATTTGCTGCTATAAGATTGATAGCTCTTCGTGTTATCAATCCCAAAAGCTCTGATGCGGGTCATGGACCTCAACCAAAAGATTCCTTTTGCACTATCAATCTCATGGCTCTGTACTCTCTCCAAGTCTTAAATCAGGCTGGTTGATATCTTTCCAGTTTCTGTACTCCTGCATCAGCACTCTGTCTAAATATGGCCATCACTCAGTACCACTGTTTCAGCAATGGTTACAAATACAGTATCATTTTCTGCAATGCTACACTATTATTGTCATTATTGTTTATATTATAATAGCATCCAAAAATGAGCTCGGTACTTTCTAAATACAGAGGAACACAAACTCTGTCCCAAAGAGTACACAACTCAACAGAGCCTGATGGGACTTCCTGTCACAGAGGGCCTTTTAAACTTTGAGAGCAATAGATAAACATATAGTCATTCCTCTGTTGAATAACTGATTACTATAATATTTGTTCATTTACAGGTGTTCTTATTTTTAATGTTTTGACATTGGAGGGAACACAGAAACCACAAGTTTCTGCCATGTATTTCGGTCTTGTGCTGGTCTGTTCAAGCTTCTGAGTGACATGTTGATGGATTTGACTTCCTTCTCTATTCTGGGTAAATGTTTCTGTAGGTTGCCCTCTTTTTTTCCTTGCAGGTGCTGTTCATATTATCACTTGCCCTGGAAGTCATGCTGGTGGCATCCTTAAAGCATTTCCTTAATGTGTCCATCACTCTCTTCTGATGCTTTAGATTGATTTGCTCTATTTACAATTTCTGATTTGCAAGAAACTCTTTCCATTGAACTCTGAAGATATTCCTCAGGCATCGATTTTGGAATGAGTTGATCTTCTTATCAATTTAATGATCTACAGAAATTCTTTTTAGAAGGGCTCACTTGTAACATGTTCACTGAAGGATATTGTTCTTCTATCAACTTTTCTAAAAATCATTAGCTTTCCCCCCCCCCCCTCTTCATTTTACAGTATTGCATGCATTGGTTTCATTTCTCACAGCAGTTACATCTGTATCACGAGACTTTTGCAAGTAGACATCCAGTTTAAAACTAAATTGTATGTCAAGATCATATTTACAACCTGAATCTTGGTAAGCATAAGAAATCTTTGGTCAGAGGCTCATGGCCCGCATAAAGAAGACTGGAAATGCCCTCGTGTATTCGACTCTTAATATAAGCTGATTAAGCAACTGTCATTATTGTTGAATGTGAATTTAAAATCCTTAAAAATCTGGGAAATGTCAAGTCACCTTTCCCACTGAGATAACTTAGCAATTGAAATGTATGAGTCATATCCTTCATTATTACTTCCATTATGTAAGGGTCTTAATTTTAAGCCCAGTCCAATTTCTATAGCAGGTTCATGACATTTTGTGAGAGCTTTGCTTGACAGAGTTTGCCTATATGAAAATGGTTATTCAATATTCTACACTAGAATTTTGGTTAAATATGCTCGGAGGCAGCAATCACACATAGTTTGACTTATGATGCCTACTTTGGGCCCCATATTGGTTGACATAAAAAAATAAAAGAGCACAAAGACTAAGTCCTAACCAGTGGGGCCACCAAAAATAAATGAACGGAAGCAATAGCAAACGAAGCAGGAGTATTCCTCCCCAGTGACCTTACCAGACAATGTGAGAAGTCAATACCTTGCACCCATAGCAGGTCTGGAGGGAACCATGCACATACAATTTCTTTACTCCTCCATCTCTATTGTGTATCCAAATCAGAATAAAGGCGTAGGCTAAAAGAGAAGCATGAAGGGCTGGGTTGTTATCTTTTTCACATCAGTCCACATGTCCCTTGTTACTATTCAGAAGAAATATTTCAGATAAGTAGTGATGATGGTATTAGAATGAGACTGTAATATAATCCATTTCTAATAATCATCTAATTTTAGGAATAATGAAATATTTCATTATTATTCTTATTATTTAGGATTTTATTTCAGTAGGGCTTAGAGGCCCATTGTGAGATCGGAGCCCCATTGTGCTTGGCACTGTTCAAAAAGGCTTTACACTGAAGAGTTTACAGTCTAAGTCAGAGGTGGGCAAACTATGGCCCACGGGCCACATCCGGCCTGACGGACCCTCCTGCCCAGCCCCTGAGCTTCTGGCCTGGGAGGCTCATTCCCGGCCCCTCCCCTGCGGTTTCCTCTCCCCCACAGCCTCAGCTCGCCCCGCGGCTGGTGCAACGCTCTGGGTGGCGGGGCTGTGAGCTCCTGGGGCAGCGCAGCTGCAAAGCCCGGCCTGACCCGGTGCTCTGTGCTGCACAGTGGCGTGGCTGCCTCCAGCCAGGCGGTGCGGCTGTCTGTCCTGGAGCAACGGGTGGCGTGGCTGTAGCACCTCCAGTCACCGGTGCACCAGGCAGCGCGGTAAGGGGGAGGAGGGGGGGGTTGGATAGAGGGCAGGGAGTTCGGGGTAGTAGTCAGGGGTCGGGGCGGTCAGAGGGCAGGGAATAGGGGGGTTGAATGGGGGCAGAGGTCCCGGGGGGGCAGTTAGAAATGAGAGGGAGGGTTGGATGGGGCATCAGGGGGTAGTCAGGGGAATGGGTTCTGGGGGCGGTTAGGGAGAAGGGGTGGTTGGATGGGGCAGGGGCTGGGGTTGGCAGTCAGAAATGAGAGGAGGGGTTGGATGGGGTGGTGGGGAGCAGTCAGGGGCAGGAGATCCAGGGGGTGTCAGGGGACAGGGAACAAGGGGGGGTTGGATGGGGCAGGAGTCCCGGGGCTTAATCTCCTAAGGGTTTAGTAGCTTCTAAGGCTTGCCTTTTTCCTCCCCAAATGTGTACTGTTCGAATGTAGGCTGGTTTGTCAGCCTGAGATAGAATTTTGGGTTTGACTTTTTGATACTTTTATATCTTGTCCTTTGTTCACATATATTAGTATAAAGACACTGTGTGTGTTCCTTCTGCTGGCCAGATGGGTTTATTGTTATAATGGGAAGAGATAAGGGATAAAACTAAAGTGTTACAGAGTATGGTGGGAGTGTAATATATGAGCATATACTGAAAGGCTGCCTGGCTCCTTTCTCAAGCCACAATCAAGCAACCAGTTAGGAGAGGCATAAGAAACACTAAAAGCCAAAGAAAAGCCTGGCCTTGGCCAGAACACAACCTCACTCCGTACCCCTCCCATGGGACACAAAAGAGGTGGGACGAAAACCCCAGACTCATGACCCTCCAAAACGTAACATGGCCATAAGTTGTAAGGGATGTGACTAAAGGCGTGCACTGCAGGTATATTTGGGCCTGCTGAGGAGGAGGGGGGGGGAATGGAGAATGGGGATACAGGCAAGGCTCTGTGGTGTCAGAGCTGGGAAAGGAGACACGGGGTAAACGCTCTGCGGCGTCGGAGCTGGAAATGCAACACTGGGAAACAGAATCTGCCGGCGTGTAGAGCTATGGATATGTTTGCTTGGAACTAATCCCAATAAACATCACATTGCCTGCACTTCGGACTTCTGGTCTTCTGCTTTCTGTCTGCGTGACAAGAACCAGGGGAAGGAGTGAAGGGAAAGCCCTCTAACAGGTACAGTACATGTCCTCAGCATTACTATTTTGACTGTGAAGTTAGGTCAGATGTCTGTTCCAGGAAAGAACTGTGTAAGACCACCAAAAGTCCATCTCTCAGCCCTCTTCCTCATGCAGGAATGTGTTGCTGCTTCACCAGTCCTTAAGATGGAATCTCTGGGGGAAGTTTCATGAAGGAGAGAGATTACTTCAGAATTGCCAAAATTGTATGAATATATTTCCTCACAATCCCAAAGCAGCTGCTAATACTGTCTACCTCACACTTATGCATCTATTAGTTTTTTATTGCCAGTTTTCACTTGCACTGAAATGAACATGTTTTACTTTGTATCTTTGAATTTTCAAGAATCTGTTGTACCTTCATGTTGAGTAAGACCCTCAATAGAAGATTTTAGAAATGCTGCCTAATATTAGAAACAAACAAATTCAACATCACAAACCCAGAGGTTAATTTGTAGTGAAAGAGGTGCTGGGGCTCAAGCCATTTTTTTTTACATTCATATCTGATGCAGCAAACCCAGAGGTGCCGGGCCTATGAACTGCCAAGCCCAGAGGTGCCGGGCCTATGAACTGCCAAGCCCAGAGGTGCCGGGACTATGAACTGCCAAGCCTAGAGGTGCCAGGGCTCAGCCCTGGCAAGCCCTAGCACAAATTAAGCACTGAACACACCTCCAAGACAGCAGAAATAGTGGTGCAGCTTCATTCTTCACATTGTGGATAGGAAGCCACTATTTGTGGTAAGTTACCTACTACCCCACTTTCTGAGTATCTACATAGGTTTATAGCAGGACCAGGTAGGACCAGGAGCTTGGAACGAGCTTACAAAATTACCGATCCGTTATAGAGTAAGGAATAGCAATGGTGCAAGCCATCTACTCTACAAATGCAACCATGTTCCAGTATGTTTGTCCCCAGGCACAGTTAAAGCATTCCATCTTATACTGTAGCTGTGTCCCCAAACTGTGCTAAAAATGTGCACTGGGCAGTTTAATTCTGCTGTAGTGCTAGTTTCCAGACAGTATGAAATCTTTGTACCATGAATACCCATATTTGCCACATGCTGCTGGTCTCTCAAGAGCCATTACAGAAGCATAAGGTTATTTCAAATAAATATTCTTGAAGTGAGCAGGAATAATACCGAGGGTCGCCATAATAGGCACATCTATGATTCCACTGGCATGGTGATCGGCAGCGCTATCATATGTGTTATAAGCACCTTCTTGCCTTTGTCATTAGCCAGCAAACTAAGACTCTAGTCAGGCCTTTGCTGTGATGGCTCAGGCCTCATTGCCACATGGATCTAACATTCTGTATCAAAGAACCTGATTAATGCCACTCACACTTTGTACTCTCTCTCAGATGGCTAGTTTACATGCACAGGTACACAGTATGCATTGTGAGAATTGAACTGGGCCTTGTGTCTTCTGTATTGCAAAACCAACGTGATCAAACAAAGCTATAAGTAGTGTAAAGCATTGTGTATGTCTTAGTATATAAGATGCTCAGATGCCATAATGGTGGGCACAATATAACTACCTAGGTAGACAGATAAGTTGTTATCCAAATTGAGGTTGTTTCATTGTTAGTATACAGTTTTATATTAGTACAGCAACAGTATGAAAGTTAGACTGTGTAGAGTAAACCTGGATTCGAGAGTTTTTTGGAGCAATTTTTAAAAGTGGTGACGTAAAAGCTTTTGATCTTGCTGGTTCTTGTTTCTTTCTCATTGATTTATTGCTGTAGAAATTACACATAGTGGGAATTATTAGCAGAATGTTTGTCTTTGCTTTGAATTATATTTGTACTTCAGGTGTCAGTGTCAAAATCTGCATGTAGCTATTACTCCATATTGTGCTGGGGGAAGCGCTGACAGCATCTCTTTGGGGTCTATGAATTTTTGTCTAGAAACGAGAACTCACAAGCTGGTAGTGATCACCACACACTAATGATGTCGTCGTGTCCCTTTACCCTTTTATCCCATCCAATTTTTAATTTTTAAAATATATTTCGTTACTGTTAAAAATGACAGATTCTGCCAAAACAAATAACGTATTTGAAAAAAAAGGTCTAACAATGTGGCTAGTCACAGTGTATCGCTCCAATACAAAACACACACTATTATTCATAAAAGATCTAAGTCTGCCAGTCACTAAGTGCTTAGATGAGGCATTCAGCACCTTCAACTCCCATTAAAGAGAATGGCAGTTGTCGGGGTTCAACCTTTCTCGAAATCAAGGATCAAGTCCAAAATTATTTCAACTATATTTCTCATGTAGATTTCCATTCTCTTCTCCATTGATTTGCTATAAATGAACAAATGCTCATCAACAAGAAATCCAAGGCTGTGTGTCATATGATTAACTGCATAAACACAAAAATATTTTGAATCATGAATTCTGTGACTAATACTACACCTTACGTAGGCTAGACATAAGATTTTTAAGTTTACAGGATGAGCGCTTTTTTCATCTTTGTACTATTAGCCCTGAAAAATAATTTTATCTAACTGTTGAATCTAAAGTGGCTGTCTTTAGAAGGGATTGTATGTGTAAGATTTTTTTTTCAAATAGACCTTGCATTTCCCAGCATCTTATTTGGCCAATATTTGATTATGGTGATACAGGTCATATACAAGCTGGCTTGTTGTTTTTAATGAACTGAGTCTGTTGTATAATCGATTTGCTAGGTTTGTGTTAAACTACAGCATTGGGAGGCATTACTATGAGATGGAATATACTTGAACTGGCTTCTTTTACCATCTTAAGTAAATTCAATTTCTTCCTTTGTGATAAATGGAGTTTCGGGTTCTGGGGTTTTGTTCTATTCTGGATCCTTATCAAGCTGATAGCTTACCTGTTATAATTCATATATACATATACATGTGTGTGCATGTACTCATGCACACACAGAGGTCAATGTCCATTTAGAAAAACAGGCCATACTGTGGAATTAGTTCCTTAGTCATTTATGTTGGTTGTTTGGCACCAAAACTTTCAAATGTGTGCATAAAAGTATAGATGAATGTTTGCGTATATCCAGCTTTGGCATGCAAATATCTCAATGCATGTGGAAAAGTCAGGGTGCACATCATGGTTTCATTTGTCTAGTGGGGCAATGGGGAGGAAAGCATGTATCCTTTCTCTTGTATGCTTGAAAATTTGGCCTTTAGTTAGTTTGTTTTGGCACTGTTGTTTTTTAAAAATATTAATGGGATTTGAATCATAATGCAATAGTAGTAAATAGACAAACAATAGTGCTTACGAAAATAGTTCAGCTACTCTGTGGATGATAGTGTATATGCATGACTGCGTATTGACAGAAATTCTGCTGAATTTGACACCTTTGTGTAGACAAGCCCTTAGAATCACAAATTCTGAAGTGATGTGTAAATTAGTCGCCCATACACTGAGATTCACTTAGACCTACTTATACCCACTCCTTCAGTATCAAAAGGAGTCTAAATTAGTGTAATTACAAATCAAGCCGCTGTAAGAGCAAACAATCCCCCCCACCCCTGCAAAAAGAAAAGGAGAAAGAAGGTGTATGTTAAAGCAGGTGAGAGATGCTTCCATTTACACCTTCTCATAACTTTTCACCATATAAATTACACCAAGTTGCATGGTGAATACTTCATTTTAGGCTTGTCAATTAAACTCTATTCACCAGCAATACATTCATGAAGGGCAAAATCTTAGATCCCTTTCCAAAGCCTGAATAAATGGGCATTGCACAAGGAAACTCCCTGGATTCAAAAGGAATAGAATTTGGATAGCCTGGAAGCAGGACTGTGGAGAATTGTCTTCTCCCACCCAAGATGGAGGTAACAGGGTGCAATAGAACTTAACAAAGCTTGCAAGGCAAGATTAAGGTTCAGATAAGGGGAAGCAGGTGTTTAGGTCCTTATTGTTTTTACCCTTTGCTCTGCGTGCTTTGTATCTTTGGGTGAATGAACAAATGCTTTGTTTTCAAGAAGGTGGTTTTGGGTCACTTTAATCAGCTCTCTCATTACAGTTCCCCAGAGGAAAAGGGCTGACCGGTGCCAACACAGGCCTGCCATGTTAACACAGTGGGGGAAATGGGGGGGCTGCCACATGGAAATCCCATCCAAGTATGGTTGGACTGGGGGGTTCCTAGTTTGAGTGAGGTGCAGGAAGCTAGGAACTAAAAAGGTTCTAAAGTGCAGCTCTCCCTGTAACCAGGGCAGGACATTTGTGGTGTCACTCCCCAGCTGCTACCATAGTCACTGTGCTCTTTCAACTCCCAGCAAGCTTTGGCCAGTGGATCATGACAAGAAAACCCACTGGCAAGGCCTCCACCATGCACTGCTCCCAAGTCATTTTTGGTTGTGCGGTGAAGAAACCACCATGGAGCTCTGAGGTGCAGATGTGTGTGGACTCACAGTACATAGCCCCAGCCAAATCATGATGATGCAGCTGTGTTTGGAGGACTGTCCATTGCAGAGCAAGGACTATCTCCCTTAGAACTTACACATAATTTAAGAAAATAGAAATGTTGCAGTGCGTGAGTGATGGTGCACATTGATAACACACAGACATACCACTTCCACCCCCAATGTTTTTCAGTTTTCTGGGAACACTATCTTAACTACTTCAGTTTGAAAATTGATGCCTTTTCAATCAATACAACTGAAGTCTAGACCTACTAATGAATTGAAGGTTTAAGAATAGTAAGAGGATTCAGAGGGAGAACATCATACTTAGGATGCACCTTGCAATACAGTAAAAATAACCTTTCCCAAACCCAAGTAAAATCAATAAGCAACAATAAATATTCTTTGAGTCAGCCTTATAACCCTTTTTATATTGTTCATCTAAACCATCCATGGTCCAGTCTGACATGTAGTATAGGGGGAAGACATATTGGCTACTTGCTATCATGCATATCTTAATATTTAGTGCTGATTGTAACAGTGAATGTGACATTGAACATAGAACAGTCGACGCCTTTGTTGAAATAATCTTTAAATTATCCTGGACCTTAAACAGAATTTTTTTTTGCACAGAGTAGAGTCCTGTGCCCTATTTATAGCCTTTCACCTCACCTTAGTCACCATTGCTCATCAAATGTTATATACTATAGGACATGAAATTTTACTTTGTTCCTTATTCTTATTCTTCCGTAAGTTCAAATTTTCGCATGACCTTGGTTCTCTAGGTTTTGATTTACACATATTAATAGCTTTATAAGTCAGCATTTGTTTGCTTTATTGCCAATAAACAGAACAGTGTTACTGATATAATTACCAGTTGCTTTTTTCCTATTGTTTTTGGCATGTGCTAATGTTTTGGATTCCAGATCACTGATACAAGTAATTAACTTGCTTCCATTTTTTAAATAGACAATAAATGAGCTCCTCATTTTTTTTCTTCAGTAAGAACTGAGTAAATATGAGATATCTCTTACTATGGTGTGATTAATAGCATCATCATTGCAACATAATTTACTTAGAAGGGCTTGCACATGACACTCTAGCAGTTGTGTTTCTACTAAACTGCAATCTAAGTGAACTGTATTTCAGGTTTTTATATCCTCATTTGTTTACTGTAAAGTTATTACTGTAAGAGTTATATGTTTCTTCAGTCATACACTATGATCTGTAAAAGTTAAATCAATTCTTTTTGCACGAAGAACAGTTTACATAAAAACAAGTAATTATATTTCTGATAGAGGAATACATTGGTTTACCAAATAAATGTATTGCGAACTGAAGTTATGCCTATAAGAGACCTTTACTGCAATGAAAAAAAGTTCAGTTTCAAATGGAGATCTGTCCTCAAAAGGTCAAGGAGAGAAATGGTTCAATATTTACAGCAGGTATGATGCCATCATTTCTGGGCATTAAAGGAACCATGGACTGTATGGATGAACTCAACAGAAAATCAGTTTATAGGTTATGAAATAGTCATACATAATGGTGCCAGAAAAGTCCACTGGGGCTCTCCAATTTGACTGCCAGAATTTTGAAGAAATTATTTCCTTCTTTGTAGCGAACCCTGTTTTTCACGGAGGTGCAAAGTGCCAGAGTGGTGGCCTCTCCTGCCCTGGAAGAGCTTGGATAACTCAGTATCTGGCAGTCACATTGATAGTGTTTGATGTTCCACAGTTTCACCTATTATCATTATTATTTATTAATACTACTGTCATGCCTAGCAGCCCTACTCATAGAGCAGGACCCCATTGTGCTAGGCCAGGGGTAGGCAACCTATGGCACGCGTGCCAAAGGCGGCATGGGAGCTGATTTTCAGTGGCACTCACATTGCCCGGGTCCTGGCCACTGGTCCGGGGGGCTCTGCATTTTAATTTAATTTTAAATGAAGCTTCTTAAACATTTTAAAAACCTTATTTACTTTACATACAACAATAGTTTAGTTATATATTTTAGATGTATAGAAAGAGACCTTCTAAAAACGTTAAAATGTATGACTGGCACGCAAAATCTTAAATTAGAGTGAATAAATGAAGACTTGGCACACCACTTCTGAAAGGCTGCCGACTCCTGTGCTAGGCACTGTACAAACATAGAACAAAAAGGCAGTCCCTGCCCCAAGAGACTTACAATCTAAGTTCAAGACAAAAGACAGATGGTTACAGAAAGATGAGTGAATGCAAGTAAAACAGAGATAATATTGATCAGCGTGGTAGGCCATGGTGTCTGCACACTAGTAACCTAACTGTTGTCAAGTATTTTGTGGGCATCACGGCAAAGGAGAGCTTTGAGAAAGGATTTGAAGGTGGACATGGATTAGTTTTGTGGATGTTTACGGACAGCGCTCCGAAGAATGAGGGGCAGCATGCAGGGACAAAGCAATAGGGCATGTGTTTGAAAATTTAACAAGTGGGCACAATGGGGCTTGATGGAGGAAGAACTAAAACCAGACCTACTTTTAACTTTGCTCTTATCAGCACTCTCACAGTGCATGTGTGTTCAGGTGACATCCCTTAGTGTCCCACTGTGTAGCTGACAGGAGATTTCCCCAGCTAGCAGGGAAATCTCCACACCCAAGTCCTTCTTAAGGCCCTGTGACAAAGCGACTCACCAGCTGGGGGCTGCCCTCTCACAGCTGTGTGTGGCATTGCAGGGTTTTTCTCCATTATAGTTCTGCTCACTTGTCATCCAGATCTGCTGGTGGTTCCCTTTTTTTATGATTTGCCCCTCCAGCCAGGACACTCTTGAGTCTTGCCCCTTTTGGGGTAATACAGAGTCAAATCCAAAAGACAGGAAAAACTCAGTCTAGTAGCCTCACTGCCAGGCCCTCTGCCCCCATCTGGGGGTGGTTGTTCTTGACCCTGTTCAGTCTGGAAGCCTGCTCTTCTTCCTTTGGTGTGGGAGAGGTAGGGGAACCCAGGAACACCCTCTCCTCTTTGTTCAGCACTGTTTTAGGCAGCTAAGAATTGTTCCTTCAATCCCTCCACTGCTTCCCTAGGCTGCTCCTGTCTTACTCTGCTTGTCAGCATCTTCCATAGGTCTGCGAATGCTGCTATTTCTGTAGTGGATTTGTTGTGCCTCCTCACAGCTTATTTCCAGTTGTTTATTGAGAAGCTTCTGTAAAATTGCCCTCAGCCTCTCCAGCCATAGCTGAGCTGAATTTCAAACAACCCTTCTGTTCCCCCGCAGTACTTCTTGTGGAACTAGGGTTGTGGTTCAAGGCAGTTCCTCAATCTCGCTCTCCCCATGGCAGGTGTCCCCCAGAGTCCTCTGTGGAGCTGGGTTTGTAACTTCAGCCAGCTGTATGGCCTTAGCCAGTTTCTTCAACTGGCTTCTTTCCTCCCAGCTAATCCCTAGGTCAGAGGGTTCTGCAAGCCTCCTTGTAGCTAGTGGAGGGAGCTCTGTCCACCTCCCAGGGCTGGGCCTTTCATAGGGACTTTCATAGATTCTAGGACTGGAAGGGACCTCGAGAGATCATCGAGTCCAGTCCCCTGCCCTCATGGCAGGACCAAATACTGTCTAGACCATCCCTGATGGACATTTATCTAACCTACTCTTAAATATCTCCAGAGATGGAGATTCCACAACCTCCCTAGGGAATTTATTCCAGTGTTTAACCACCCTGACAGTTAGGAACTTTTTCTTAATGTCCAACCTAAACCTCCCTTGCGGTAGTTTAAGCCCTTTACTTCTTGTTCTATCCTTAGAGGCTAAGGTGGACAAGTTTTCCCCCTCCTCCTTATGACATCCTTTTAGATACCTGAAAACTGCTATCATGTCCCCTCTCAGTCTTCTCTTTTCCAAACTAAACAAACCCAATTCTTTCAGCCTTCCTAGGTCATGTTCTCAAGACCTTTAATCATTCTTGTTGCTCTTCTTTGGACCCTCTCCAATTTCTCCACATCTTTCTTGAAATGCGGTGCCTTCTTGAAATGCCTTCTGATCCAGGCTTTGTCCTTTCAAGGCTCCTCCTCCAAGATTGGCATGTGCAGCAAGGCAGGGATGCCTGAGCCAAAAAGCTGTTTTTTAACCCCTTCCTCCCTGGTGTGGGGTACACCCATCACAGTCCCTTTCCTCAGAGCGGCAATTCATGTTTACAGTAAAGTCACAAACAAAACAAAATAAAATAAAACAATGTATGTAAAGTAAATACGGTTTTTAAAATGTTTAAGAAGCTTCATTTAAAATTAAATTAAAATGCAGAGCCCCCGGACTGGTGGCCAGGACCTGGGCAGTGTGAGTGCCACTGAAAAAATCAGCTCGCATGCCGCCTTCGGCACGCGTGCCATAGGTTGCCTACTCCTGCTATATAGGATGTCCTATAGGAGTTGCTATGCAATCTAAACTGTGTAAGTGAACAAAAGTAGACCTGAGTGTGTCATATGGGGTAGCCACTCTCTGAAGGAACTAGTTCGCTATCAGACATAAAGGAGAAATAATTTTATATGGGGCTCAGGAACTGAATAGACAACAGATCTCAACAATGCAGGAACAGTTGTAGTGTTATCCATGGCAATGGACAAGTTTTTAAAGTTGGCCACTCTACCTGATGTATGTAGAGAAAAGAGGATGGTGCATGCATACGCACGCACACAGACCTTAGTTTTAAAGTAGAGGGTTCCAGTAAGTTTCAGTGCGCTTAGGATGCAACCCTGCTCCCACTGAAGTCAATGGGAGTTCAATGTGTGGCGTTAGAGATTTACGCTGTTAGCTGCTTTGCTATATTGCTATGATATTTCTTTCTGGAAAACTATGAGCTAGAGTTTCCTCAGTATCACGGCAATACAAAGTGATCAGCAAAGAATATACAAGTATTTTGGAAAGCTGGTTTGTTCTTGCCTTACCTAGCACAGTACATAAGAACATGCCAGGCCTCTACAGATAAAAGGCTTTCTCTGAAAAAAATTAAAGTGAGACATATTTACAGCTACAGACGTTCATAAAACATTTCCTCAGATGACATACGATCACTCTCTGGAAATTAAATGGTAATTTACTACTTCATTCTGTACACTGAAAAGCAATATACTGTACAAAACATCATTTTGCAACTAAAGAAACAGCCCCAGTCCTTGGATCTATACCATGACTGTCTCCAATGAAATGTCATTGCAGGCTAGAGAGAAGTACACAGCGAAGCAGTGAATTAAGCATGAAACTTACCAGTAGGCACTTGGCCTGCCAACCAGAGAGAAGCATCCTTTCCGCAATGGATTTGCTTGACTACCTTCTCTATTAACGAAACAAGGTAGGTGATGTAATAGCTTTTATCGGACCGACTTCTTTCAGTGTCAGCTAAACACAAGGTAGAACAGTACCACAAAAAACAGTGTGACATACACCAACAATTTGAAATGCATAATAAGGAGAAGGATAATTCTTTCAGTAAAACCACTGGTTAAGTGGTGCAGTAATTGCAGCAAAGCAAGTAAAATCAATACAAAATAATACATTGCACTGCGACTAAACTTTATGTTCCTTATATTTTTATACACTTCTTTAATATCTTTCCCCATAACTACTTTTGTCCTTTATAGCTTGTTCCTGAAAAAGGCCTCAGGGTGGAAACATAATGCTGACTTTATTTTCCATTATCATCATGAATTTCAGATGCATATTTTCTTCCACTTGCAGTTGAGGCAGTGCCCTCTGGTTTCTTGTTTCCATAGAAGTAAACTTAAGAATACTGGTCTTTCACACAGGTGGCCACTGCTATGTCACAGCAAGTAGCCTATTCTTCATGTTAATTTAGGATTAGAGTCTAGCTTTCAGGAGCAAGTATGTTAGATGGGAGAGAGGACATAGGAGCAAGTTTTCCTCCCAGCAATCCCACTCAGAAGGCACTCAGGATGAGGCAGCCTGCACTCTCTGGCCCAAATTCTCAACATTTTACATGATTCCTGCAGACTAAAGGGGTCCCAAAGCAGCCAGATGGTCCGGGTTGCGAATTTCCATTGTGCATCCGATGAAGTGGGTTTTAGCCCACGAAAGCTTATGCTCAAATAAATGTGCTAGTTTCTAAGATGCCACAAGTACTCCTGTTCTTTTCATTGTGCAGGGAGTTTCACAGGGTGGTACAAGGTTGGCATAACAGCCCTACGGAGTTTCTCCTCCTTGCAGTCCCAGGGGTGGAGTGAGAAAGAGTGGTGTGGTGTGGGGGAAACACTAGAGTGACTACTCTGGACTGCCAGGTGGTCTCTTGTGGCCTTTTTGCAGCCCAGGCCCAAGTTACAGCAGCCCCCTGCAAAGAGAACATGACTGACCTGGTTGGATGAATACCACAACTACCTACCTGCTAGCCCTTAGGACAAGGCCAGTGAAACATGCTACATCTTTTCATAGGTTACAACAGTCCCCAGTGTCTCTAACAGTATTCTACTTCTAGTTGCCCTCTGTGGGCAGAATAATGCCTATGTCCCCCATCACCACTGCTTGGGCTACACCTCTGAAGGCACGACCCAACATGACTACCTTGGGAACACCAAATTTATCCCAAAAGACTATGACATCTGGGACTGGGATCATGTTGCAGATATCTATATAGCACTTAAATCATATCAATGAGTCTCTGAATTTTGTATTTGTCAACCATAGCCTCCTTATTTCTAGTTCTGAAGACATCACTCCCCAAAATACCTCCATTTCTTGATACCCCCAAGTGAGCCTGCTGCTCTTCTCTGGACACTTAGAGATGGACCCAGGTAGCAGTGTTTGGCTTTGTACTTTCCAAACACTTTTCCTTTGTTGCTTTCATGCCTAGTGCTCTAGTCTTTGCATTATGACTCAGTACATTAATGATACTAGGCATTTTATCAGCCAGGGCAAAAGACATTTTCAGTGACACCCTGTAAGGAGTTGTACTCACCCCTGCAGCGCCTCCTGCTGGTTGTCCTGGGGAATTAGCTCATTTTCCAGCCAGGAGCGCCCTATGCAGGCCAGTGATCCGCCTTACCTTACTCTGGCCCCTTTGTCCCTCCCAGGATCCCGGTACCGGCCCCTTCACTGGGTTTCTGCCCCCCTTGCAGAACCCCTCAGTCTCAGGGTCTCCCCCCAGGGGAACCCCCACCTCACCTCAGTGTACGGCTACTGCCAGTCACCATCTAGCCCCACTCCTTGGGGCAGACTGCAGTATATGCCACTCATCACAAGCAAGGTTGGGCTGGACCTGCTGCCTCTCTCTATAGCTGGGCTGCCCCTCTGCAACCCCGGTACTGGTCTTAGGCCCTCAGCTAGGCCCGCAGCCTGGGGGTTTTCCAGGCTGGAGCTCCCCAGCTCCTCTAACCTTCCCCAAGCCCTGCTCCACTCCCAGTACCCTGCTCAGCTCCTTTACAGTCAGGCCCTTCTCTCTTTACAAGCAGAAAGAGACTATCTTCTTGAGAGCCAGGCTCAAACCTTTATAGGGCCAGCTGGGCCCTGATTGGGGCGTGGCCCCTGCTGAGCCTGCTTCCCACTCAGCTTGAGCTGTTCTCCCAGCCCTCCAGCCTTCTTCCCGGGCTGGTTTTCACCCTGTCAGAGCTGGAGCGAGTAGCCACCCCACTACACCCCCCCAGAATGGCCAAGCAAAAAACAAAAGGCCAGCCAACCAGCAGAGCAAAGAAAAGAGTCACAATGGTATAGCACCCACTGGAAGTTGGCACCCAGGGCAACCATCCTGATAGCCCACTCCTAGAATGGGCCCCGAGTCAGTAAATTTTGATACTAGGCAATTTATTCCAAGTCATTTAGACAAATATCTTAAGTAGGATTGGTCCAACTTGCAGGGGAACTCACTAATTCTCTTTTGCCAAGTTACTTGTTCTGCTTTACTATCCTGCTTTGAATTTTTCATTCATCAGTGACCTACCTATATCATCTTTCATTGATTGCACTTAGAGGTGGGGCTGAACCAAAACATTTAAAGAAATGCTTAAAGTTATGCCTATATTTCAATGCTTTGCTGGACCAGGTCCTAAATTCCCTAACCTTTGTGAGGGCTTTGGAATCCTAACCAGGAACCAAATTTTGCAGCTGGCCAAGTGTATAATGGTCCAAATCAAAACCACGGATCCAAATACCTCTGAACTTTTTGGTGTTTGAAATCCGAATCCAGATCTTGCAGCCAATTTTTCTGGCCCCATCTCCAATACTGATAAGTTTATCTGCATATTAACTTCTTATATAAATCTTTGTTGAAAGCCGTGCTGAGATAAGAGGAGTTGACATCCACTGCCCATAGGCAGAGGGTTAAAGTATTCTATGGGAGGGGGGGGGGAGCGCTGAGTGACCTGGCTCCACGGTCTGTGGGGAAGGACTCTCTAGGTGCACGGAGTGGGCAATCCCACTCTACACCCCCATGGGGGACAAGCCCACATTCTCTTGGGGGTAGGAGCAGGCCATGCTCTCTGATGTATGCAGTAGTGGGGGTGTCGCTGTGCAGTCTCCATCCCAGTTCAGTGCAGAGGCAAGGCCCTTGAGGATGTGGGGAAAGGAGACAACTGGAAAGCAAGCTCACCCTGCATTCACCCCAGGCAGCGGTGGCTCCTGTCCTGTGGGGCTGGGCCCAGGAATTCAGAGCAAGCCGGCCCCGGACAGTGGCGGTTCCTGCCCATGGGACTAGGCCGGGCTCCCAGCTACAGCCCATTGACTATCAACACTAGGAGGAGCCCACCACAGCATAATGTACATGTTTGCACACAGGCAGCACCTTCAGCCTGAGATACGCTGTCCCCGGCACTGCTGGACATGGGGCTTTGCCCACAGTGGGTCGTGTGTGAGCTGGTAGATAAATTTGGTGGGGCTGAACCCCATCTAGCTAGCAACCCACTGCCTATGGCACTGCCTCCTGGAACTCAGCAGGTTTGTGTGTTGGGATTTGTACCTCATAAACCTGTGCTGTAACTTTTTCCACACTCAAAGTTATATTACTCTTTACTCAACAATATCTTTCTTACCCCTGGAGGTGGGTTAAGCAAAACTGGGTGACTGGGCAACAAAATGGCAGATGAAATTTGGTTTTGATAAATGCAAAGTAATGCACATTAGAAAACATAACCCCAACTACACATACAAAATAAAGGGGTTGTTACCACTACCAATAATTAGTTGTTACCACTAAAGAAAGAGAACCTAGAGTCATTGTGGATAGTTCTCTGAAAACTCAATATGCAGAGGCAGTCAAAAAAGCTACAGAATGTTAGGAACAATTAGGAAAGTGATAGATAAGAGAGTAAACATCATAATGCTACTATATAAATCCATAGTACACCTGCACCTTAAATACTGTGTGCATTTCTGGTCGCCCCATCTCAAAAGAGAAATGGAAAAGGAAGAGCAACAAAAATTATTAAGGTTATGGAACAGCTTCCATATGAGGAGAAATTAAAGCGACTGGGATTGTTCATTGTAGAAAAGAGACAACAGCTAAGGTGGATATGATAGAGGTCTATAAAATCATGAATGGTGAGGAGAAAGTAAATAACAAAGTGTTATTTACCCCCCTCACCTAACACGAGAACAAGGGATCTCATCTAGTCCAATCCCCTGCTCAAAGCAGGACCAACACCACCAGATGCTGAAACTGGACGACAGAGGATGGGTAACTTGATAATCACCCTGTTCTGTTCATTCCCTCTGAAGCATCTGGCATCAGCCACTGTCGAAAGACAGTATACTAGGATGGGCCATTGGTGTGACCCAGTATGGCCATTCATATGATCTTATGGACCTGAGCTAGAGAACTACATCAAAACACGCTAAAACTTTGGATCAGATTCAAACTGAAACATTGGTGGAGCCCATTTCTACTTAAAGGGTGCGGTCCATTTAAAAATCATTGATTGTAAATAGACACTTCTTTATGTATGGTACTAGGGACATCTTAGAGTATTGAAAGGTAGAGAGACATTTTAAAATCCAGAGTACTTATAGGTAACCCAGATCATAGTAACATTTTTCTTAGCATGGTCCATGAACATCAACTCTTCCAGTTTCACTTTTATTTAGAGTCAGTTTCGTTTGCAGGCCCTCAGAGCTGCAATGCCTGGGTCTCATTGTTTACTAGTTTAAAAATAGCAGTTTTCAATGGAATTGAAAAACAAATTGTGGAAACATTTCTACTGGTATTAGGTTTCAAAAAGCTTGTTCCTGTTATCACCCCCTCCTCAAAAAAATCAGGGCCCAATTTAAATAAACATTATCCCTTTAAAAAAGAAGTACAGTATCAGTTGCTGTCATCTGTCAGCCCCCTAAATCCTGTCAGTGTCCTCACTATAATGGCTTCCCTACAGAGAGAAAATTACTTGGGGGGGGGGGGGGGGGGAGTTTTTCCAAAAGGTTTTCCTTTTCACAGCCAATTAGATTAACATAGTGTCGTTATTAAGCGGGGGGGAAATCAAGTAAACCTAGCATTATAGATATTACTATCGAGGCAATGAAAATGTTGTTACAGTACCCAACATGCAGCTGCAATTCTATCAGAGACATTTTATAGCTGCAATATACATGCTCTTGCTATATTACTAGATTTCTGTCTTGTTTATGGAATTTAAATGGACTTGCCTCTGCCTACTCCACATCCATAAGAGATCTCAATACAAATTCTAATCTTGTATTTTACTGGCAATAAGGCTAAATCCCGCGTATTGATCCTCTGTCTCTTTCAAATACAAAATATTCCAGAGAGCTGAGGTACTCTGCCTTGACAAATATGTTTAAGACCCACAAACCCACCAACACAGAACTGAAAACGGTTTCCACTTGTGGAAAATCCTAGTTATTAAACACATCTATTTGGACTCAATAGGCCAAATTCTTCCCTGGCATAACTCACTAATGCCACTGTGGGTGGGGGTGGGGCGGGATATCACGCTGGGAGGAATTTGGTCTGCTAACTTCAAGATCTAGATTCTGTTCTAAATCAGAGTGTGAGATTCTCACTCTGTTCCAGGCCCTTTAGGCTGGAGGGCCAAAGCAGCTTCAAGGGACTGTAAAAGCTCAGTTCCAGCCTAAAGCATCCTTAGTCTCCTTCTACCTGGGCTGAAAGTTTTGTGCTGAGCCCCATAGAGTGTGGCTACTCAGTAGCTGGAAGGTGTGATTCCCAGCCCAGGCAAACAGACACGCAGCAGCACAAGTAGCCACCCAAGGACAAACCTGCCTGAGCCCCCTTGGCACATTCTCAGGCAGCTAGTTTGAGCTGTTGTGGCTATGCTGCTATTTTTAACACACTCGCTTGAGCAGAAGTAGCGCATTACCCGAGTTCGAAGTCACACCTCCCAACTGCTGTGTAGACACAGTCTGAGTGGAGCTGTAGAGAACCTCATCCGGCCAAATTCTGCTCTCAGTTGCACTGGCACCTCCACATGGATTTCAGTACTAGGAATGGGTGGTTTCAATGAGTTTCTGCTAGTGCAAGTGAGAGCAGAATTTGACCCATTATCTCCTTTAAGAGCCTGATTCTGAACTCAAATAACCCTTTGCCAGGTGTTGTCAGAGCAACACGGGTTCAGTTCACATAGCATGGGGTCCTGCTTACAACTAACGATCACCACCAGCTCAAGCCCCACCCAGAATTTCTGGGATCACTAAATGCCTTCTTTAGTTGTCCTCAATAGACAGTACTTCTCCACCCCCAAACACAGTCTGTGTCTGAGATCAGGAAAACTTTATTAGGGGGGAAAGGAAACAGTATCATCTAGGGAAAATACAACAATCTCTATATGAATGATAAATAAAACACCTACCAAAATAACGCTGGCAGTAGTCTGTTCCCTCTGTTTCGTATCTGCCAATGTGAGCATATAACAGATATCTCCTTTACTCCATCTGCTAAACCCTACTCATGGGTTGATGGCAGTGGGCAGCATAGAGCACCTGAGTCCTGAGGTGTGCTCCAGCAGGCCTGTCTCCAGTCCCTTAGGAAGTGCTACCTGATCCTATTCTGAAGCTCCACCAATTAACCCACTTAGTGATGTCAGCTTTAATTCGGGCCATACTGGAGTTCTTTCAGCTCTACTCCAGTCCTCTCCTATCAAATAGGCTTCCCAGTAGAACAAAATCATTAGTAGAAAAGACCCTGTAGTACATAGGCCCTTAACAGACTTGTAACCACTCCGGTACACACTTGTGAGGATAAAGTAGGAGCCATTTTCCTTTCCCTTAGTTCAGTTCTACTACCCAATCAATTCTGAGTTTATATTTAGTTATGATGACTCCCAAAGTATCTCCAGAAGAATTTTGGGTAAAAAGCTTACGCAAATTAGAACTTTTAAGTTGTATTCCCCACTCCCCCCCCCCCATTCACAAACAGATGAGGCAGAGAGTTCCTTCACCTCTGGAACTTCTGTCCATCTAAGAAGTCTGGGCAAATAACTTATGCAACTGAAGCAGCTCTGTGGCTATTCTGCACCCTGTTCACTAACAGATAGACACAGAAAGCTCAATGCCCTTGAAAGCTTCAGGCCACAGGGCTTATATGTAAATCTGGAGTAAGTCACTGTAAAACCGGTATAAGTGAAATCAGAAAAAGCCTCTGAATCTTTAACCTTACAGTACTGGGACGCTAGCATTATTCTGTTTATTCAGCCTGTCTTTCAAGAAAACATCCAATTTAGATAATAGCCAGTAGGCCAAGCAAACCCCTTTAGAGATCCACAGTGGTCTTTATATTATTTCTTAACAACTATTTTCTCAGCAGCATACAAGTCTGCTGCTAAAATAATTCATTTGTAGCACATGAGAGTGTAGCCTCCAGAATTGCTTGTGTCTATTAGAATAGAGGCAGCTCCCAAAAATGTGAGGTGAGGATTTGTCATGTAAGATTTAACCATTCATAACAAATAATTTATCCAATTAATTCCACCTCTTTTTCTCAGGTCACAAACTGCTTGTTATTTGAACACATTCACAGAAAAATCTCTTGGTCTGTAGCTTGTTCATGAGCAAATATTAGATCATCTGAATATGAATTGTTTTGATTGTACATGTGGTATATTTCTGGTCTTGCCTGGGGGCTAGATTGTGCCCTTAGACCAGGAGGCATTGCATGTCAGAGATACCCCTCCAATGCACAATTTCCTCCATTTCCGTTTGGTGACAGAGAAGGAAGAAAAATGGGGAGGGCACATTGTGTGTAATAATTTGCTGCTGGCATATACCAGCAGCAAATTCACCACCCAGACCCCCACTGGTTCAGCTGTACTGCCTCATTCTAGGTCTCCACATGCCTATCTCTTGCCTAAGACCCAGAGCAATTCACATGTGGGGGGAGGGGAGATAGGTATTCAGCTGGCTGAGTCACATGGAGTTCCCATGCAGTAGGTGATCTCTGAGCACACCTATCAGATCAGATCCCAATCTCTCTCACCCTATCCCCCTCTCACTTCCAAATGTTATTGATCAACTGTTTAAGTATTTATCCGCAGTGAAACAGTCATTGGATCAGAAAGAGACAATGACTCTATAGCCCATTGGTTAGGACATCCACCTGGAAGTTGGGAGCACCAGAATCCACTCCCCCTGCTCTAAATCCAATTACTCTTTCATTATTTGATCCAGAGTGGAACAGCTTTAACAGGAGAGACTAAGGGAGGCCCATATCAAAATATCCTATAACTTGGTAGTTAGTGACCAAGTGGTCAGTGGCTTAGGCAGAGGGGGGAATTGAACCTGAGTGTTCCACATCCAAGGCAAGTGTTCTAACCACTAATTGTTTAACATGGGGCACCACCACCTCCTCCTCCAGCTGTTTTGTGTGGAGCAAGCCAGGCACCTAATTCATTCCCACAATAAACTACTTAGGCGCCTAAGCTGCCTGACTCCCTATGGTGGGTCCTGTTTGTGGATCACTTGGAGAGATAGTTACCTAATTTCAGGGTACAGGTAGGTGCCTATTTCTGAGAGATGGTGGGGCTTAGGACACACCCCTTTCATTTGCATCTCCTATGGGCTAGCTTAGATGACTCCCACCTAGCCTGCTGGCTTTTGTAGATCCCATTCTAAGGTGCCTCTCTCTCCCCATTCATTGGATAGGAAGGCCAAGCACCTAATTCAAGTTTTGTGGATCATGGTGTTGTTCCTATGATTTTATAGGTGCTGTGACACTCAGCATTGCCACATGTAAGTCCCTTCATGTATCTAGGCCGTAGTCTCTCTGTGCCTCAGTTTGTTCATCTGTAAAATGGGGATAATAGCACTTCCCTACTTCCTGGAGGCATTGTGAGAATAAATACATTAAAGACTGATATGCTCAGATACTATGGTAATAGGGAGTGGGGGGAATGTAATTATCTTGGCTACAAAGGTGTTTTGTTCCAAAAACATTTTATGCTACAGCACAGTGGCAAACTACAAGGAATGCTCTGAGTTTGCAAGATTGTAATTAGATCACACTTGAGAAACTGCAACAGTAAAGAGGTAGATAAAAGCTTTTACACTGAAATCCTCCCTGAAGGAGACATGAAAACATGTGTCTGTCATTATTAATACTTATCCATAAGCCGTAGTGTGACAGCTTTAGCATCACATTCACAAACTCACTGACTCACAGTATTTCTACAAGTTGGTAGAGACAGACATCACCTCTAAAGGGAAACTTAAAACTACACGATAAAAAGAAAAACTCTGACAATAAAGAATTGATTTCATTTGGAAAATAACTGAGCAAAGGAAAAATGAAATAAAAAATGATGGTCATAAAAGCCCAAGAAAAGTTCAAGGCATATAGCAAAGTCCTCATTCCTGCTGACAGGAGCAAATTCATAATTGTAGAGGGAAGGGAAAGAAAAGAAGGCAAGAGAGAAAATTGAAGGCAGGGAACAAAACATTATGGTGCAAAGTTAATTTGGATGATCAAAGTCTACAACACGTACTCCCCTCTCCAACATACTTCCTTAAAGCACTAGGTCACAGTGAGCTTCTTTGGCCCAAGTGAAAGTGACAGGACTTAATCTGTTGGCTAGAAGTGAAGCAGTCTATCCATGAGATACTGGCTGTCCCAAGGGAATGAGCACTAGTAGGGAATTTTTCAGCAAAATGATTTTTAATGGAAAAATGCAATATCTACAGAATATTAATTTTCCCTAGCTCCTAGGGGCTGGGCTCATTGGCCAGATTGCAGTGCATCATGGAAGATGCAGTCGCCCCTCTGAGCCTGGGCAATGCATCATGTGAGCCACCTGAGTGTGGTACATCATGGGATATGTAATCCACCCAGGGAACCCATTCCACAGGGAAGAATAAGGGCATGAGGCATGTAATTATCATGAAAATGCCTACAGATCTGCATCTGCTAGTAGCAAATATCCCCAGTGACCAGTGATGGGAAACTAGATGGGGAGGGCTCTGAATTAATACAGAAAATTCTTTCCCAGGTGTCTGGCTTGTGGGTCTTGCCAACTTGCTCAGGGTTAACTGATTGCTATATTTGGCGTCAAGAAGGAATTTTCCCTGGGGGTCAAATTGGCAGAGACCCAGTGGGGGGAGGTTGCCTTCTTCTGCAGCTTGGGGAATGGGTCACTTGCAGATTTAAACTAGAATAAATGGTGGATTTTCTGTAACTTGAAGTCTTTAAATCATGATTTGAGGACTTCAGTAACTCAGCCAGAGATTGTGGGTCTATTAAAGCAATGGGTAATCAAGGTTCTGTGGCCTGCAATGTGCAGGTCAGACTAGATGATCATGATGGTCCCTTCTGGCCTTAAAGTCTTTGAGACAACTACCACAGCACCTTTGGCACATGCAGTTTAACATCAAATGGACTCAAAATGAAATCTTTCAATTCGGTTCTGTACATCAAAATGAAAGGCTTTGATTCCAGAATGTCAAAATGTTTCATTTTGATCAAAAATGTCAGAACATCTCACTTTGACATTTCCAAATTGAAGTTTCTCAGAACTTTGTTTGCTAAGAATTTTGATCTTTTGACTATTTGTCCCAATTCAAGATGTAAACAACTATCAAAATTTCCCATAGGACAGAAACTGATTTTCACTCTGCATTAAGAAGCATAGTGCATCTGCCAACAATACTAATTTGTTACGTTTGCAGAGCTGTTCCCAGTGGGGCACGAGTGGCACCCACTAATAATTCTATAGACAATGTGTCTGTACTTCCCTTGTGGAATTAGGTCTCCTAGCTTCTACTCTTTTCCATTTTCCATTTACAATTCACAGTTTAACTGCGAATAGCTTACAATTTAAAAAAATGTTCATTGTATTTGTTATTTGAAATTACTCCCTGAGCAATTTGGGGTACTGATTATTGGTCTGCACATTGCATTCTAGTAGTTAGTGATAAGATTTCAGCATTCAAAAGTGTTAGATTTTGTTTTATATCTTTGACCTGGTCTACACTACAGAGTTAGGTCGACGCAAGGCAGCTTACATCAACCTAACTCTGAAAGCATCTGCACTAAAATGATGCTCCTACCTATGTAACTCGCATGCTACACTGACTTAACTCCACCTCCTCAAGAGGCATAGCACTTAGGTCAACGCAGTATCAGTGTAGACACTGCATTACTTACGATGACTTTAGTAGCCTCCAGGAGGTGTCGTACAATGCCCCACTGTGACCACTCTAGTAACTGTTTTGAACTCTGCTGCCCATCAGCCAGATACAGAAGTACGCACCTCTCCCCTTTTAAAGCACCACGAATAATTGAAATTCCATTTCCTGTTTGCTCGGTGTGAAGAGCTCACCTAGCAGCTGCCCAGCTGACTATGCCAGTGCCACACTCAGTGTTTAATTTGTGCCAGGGCTGAGCCCCGGCACCTCTAGGCTTGACAGTTCATCCCCCTGGAACTGCTGGGCTTGCTGCATCTGTTATGAATGTAAAAAAAATTGCTTGAGTCCTAACACCTCTTTCATTACAAATTAAGCACTGTCCACACTGCAGACGCACTCTTGCCTGGAGTATGCAGGGGGTGGTGAATCTCCTGGGCCTGTGGGGAGAAGAGTCTGTGCAGGCACAGCTCCAATCCAGGCACAAGAACGTTGATATCTATGAGCAGATCACTCGTGGCATGGGGGAGAAGGGCTACAAGAGGGACCCACAGCATTGCCTTGTGAAAGCCAAGGAGCTGCGGCAGGCATACCAGAAAGCAAGGGAGACTAACAGTCACCCTGGTGTAGAGCTTTTACCAAGAGGGCATGCCATCCTTGGCAGAAATCCCATCACCACCACCAAGATCCCTTTGGATACTTCAGGAGCGAGCAGGAGGTGTTGGAAAAGGAAGGGGAGGAAGAGAATGGGGGACAGGTGACCTGGTGTTCCAGTAGCATAGGGAGCCAGGATCTGTTTTTGACTCCAGAGCAGTTGAAACAGTCCCTAGAGCCCAGCACAGGAAAGCCTGATGCAGGGGAAGGCAGTTTGGTTTGATATTGTAGGGACACATCAGTTCATTTACTCTTCTTTAATCATGCTAGAAGAGATAGTGAAATAACAAATAGAGGTAGAGTTGCTATCTGATGCTCATTCCTTTGTACAGTTAGACAGAGGGGGTCCTGCAGAACAGCTTATGTGCACCAAGATGTCCCCTGAATTCAGAGGTGAAAGTAAGCCGGTACGGTCCGGTACGGCGTACTGGCAAGAGCCAGTACGCCGTGCTGGACTGGACAGGCTTCTGCGGTGGTGATTTAGAGGGCCCAGGGCTCCAGCCACTGCGGGGAGCCCCGGGCCCTTTAAATCCCCGCCCGAGCCAATAACCAAGCCAATAACAGAGGCACCTCTTGTCACACAAATCAGCATAATTCACTGAGGTAACAGGTGAGGCGATGTGGCAGCAGGTGCAGTGCTTCCCAAGGATAAATATGCTGATCACATTATGTCATCCATTAGCAAAGGTTAACCTGACATCTCAAGCTCCTAAATGCTTTGACTCTTAACATCTCCGTATTGGATAGTTTGCCTAGGAGCATAGGGAATTCTAACATCTCACTTAAACACTTACGGACAGACTCTGATCTCATTTACACAGGTGTTACTCTAGATTTACCCAGTGATCTTGAGATCAGCATCTGTCCTTTACCATCAATAGGGCAAGACTTCAACAAGATGCCATGGAATGTGACTTAGGGTAACTTTTTCTCTTGGGTCTGATCTCTCTCTGACTGATGTAAATGAGGAAGTGAATGGAGGTACACCAGCATTGTGTCCTGCTCCAAAGCCCACTGAAGTCACTGGAAAGGCTCCCAGCGGATCACACTCCCATGGAAAGTAGAATGAGACCTTTACATTTGGAATGTAATTAGATAATTTGCATAACATTATAAACTTTACATTATGGCCAGCACACTCCAACCAGGCAGTGGCAGGGGTGAAACAGCGCTACACAGAGCGTAGCAGCCATGAGGCTCAAGCAGGTAGGGGATGGGTAGGTTGGGGTGTCAAGGGGCACTGGGATTGGAGGGGGAAATGGCGGTAAATTGGGATTAGATGGATGGATATTGGGATGTCTGGGCCAGTGGATGCTAGAGCAGTGGTTCTCAAACTTTTGCACTGGTGACCCCTTTCACACAGCAAGCCTCTGAGTGCAACCCCCATTATACATTAAAAATTTTTGGTATACTTACCATTATAAATGCTGGAGGCAAAGCAGGGTTTGGGGTGGAGGCTGACAGCTTGCGACCTCCCATGTAATAACCTCGCGACCCCCTGAGGGGTCCTGACCCCCAGTTTGAGAACCCCTGTGCTAGAGGGTAGGTTTAGTCTGGGGCTGTCTAGGGGTAGCTTGATGCCCTCAGGAGGAGTGACTGGATAAGTGGGTGAGAGCAGCGGGGTTAGAGTTGGATGGAGGTTAGGATGTCGGGGAGCACTGGGGTAAGTGGGTGGTTGCTGTCTGGGAAGGAGTCTGGGGTCTGTGGAGGCTGGTAGCTATGATCCCTTTGGAGGACCGAGATCTGGGTTCTCTCGGTGGCAGGGGTCTCGGGTCAGTCTCTGGAGGGGAAGGATCAGGAATGTGGCTGGGGGCTGAGTTTGGCTGAGGGAACTTGGGGACACTATTGAGCTGCCTCACCAGCTCCTGTCACCACCAGCTGACCCACTAATCACTGCTGTTGCCACCTCTGCAGCCTCCTCTAGTTTCACTGATGATGCTGTCACTGGCGGCTTCACTGCTTGGATCTAGCAAGGGAGACAGACATGCCACTTAACCACCTGAAGCCAAACTCCTCAGTGCGCTCTAGGGACTGCAGGAGAACTGCAGCTCAGCCAGATGTGACATTCCAACTAAGCCACAGGCAGGTGCGACAGGACGCCAAGTATGTTACAGTCACACAAGATGAGTGACACTTCACAGTCAGGTTATATATTACACACACAGTTGTGTTTTCCATATTTCATATGGAATATAGCTATATATATTTCAGATACTGGCCTTGATTCCCCTGCGACAGAGACTATTTTCAAATAGCTATTGGAGTTCGTGTAATCATTTGCAGTCTGCAGCTATGTTTAATTCAGCAGTAAATATTACAGTCCAGGCTTAGTTCTGCAGTAGTTCTGCTTTCCCACCCCCTGTTCACTTAGATCAAATAGCTCTCCAGTTTCAATATCACATTTGCAATTTAAAAAAATATAAAAACCCCACAAACAACAATTACTTGTATTTCCAACTAAGCTTAGATTACATTTCAAAATTACCATAATGAATAGGCTGTCCAATATGGTATGACATTTATAGTAACCAACTTAATTAAGTAATATCAAAGGCAAATTGATATGTCTTATGTCTTAATCTCGCTTCAGAAATTCGCTTTATTGACAAAAAAACACAATAAATTACATTGCTTGCTACCATCCTAAAGTGCCTGTTGAGCCTAGCAAAGGGCTTTTTTCGTGTTGACATGCAATGGCCAGATCCCAAACTGTGTCTGAAGAGCGAGAGGTGTGTGCAGGGGGATAAGGTAGGAGGTGCAGTTGCAAAAGTGGTTTTAAGCCACCTTTGCTGTGTTCCTTACCACTCCGCCCACTCCTAGGGCCAGTCTGTTCTCCAGCACAACTCAGACCAGCCAAAAGGCCTATTACAGTAGCCATGGATCAATAGAGTACAGGAACTCACCAGTAAAATCTATTAGTCCAGAGGGAGGGAGTTGTAGGAGCTATTTCTGTGGCTCTATGCCACTCCAAGGACCACCACACAAGGGAGCTCCTCCAAGGTGCTGAGTAAACTGGCTTTGTGGTGGATCCTATTCCCAGTACTACAACTGGGCAAGTCACTTCAACTCTCTGCCTTATTCCCCCCCCCCCCCCACACACACACACCCCTATAAAACAGGGTTAACAACACTTATGCTTCTTTACTGAACCTGTGGAAATCCTTGGACTATATAATGATGAGTGTTAAGTATTGTATCTGGGGACCATTCATGTTTCATGTAAAGAAACTGTTTACTTATACTCATACCCATGAACCTATCATCTCCTTGTACCCAACCCTTCTTTCACTTTCTTCTGTTTTTTTCATCATGACATAATTTTCTTAATATTTTGACTGACTTTTCTAGCTTCTTGGTGGTTGTGCACACCTCTTGCTGTTATATGATCATATTTACAGACAGGCAGAGCCTACTTTTTTTTAACTCTAGTTAATTCTTACTTTTTCAAGATTTACAATAAAATCGATGTAGATTTAGATCTTTTTATCTAGCCTTTCAGTTTACACAGAGTCAGAGGGTGAGGCTAAATTTGGATGACACATCCATGTGGGGAATAAGATCCTTGCTTTTATCCCTCCACGGGCTGCCCAGTTGCACAGGAGTGCATCTTGGGTCCAGATGCACAGGAGTACACACCAGCTTACTCCCCCACAGAGCAAGTGGGTGGGGAGTGGGCATAGACTGAGCGGAGCTTTGGTGCAACCTCTCTACTCACTGAGCCAACCTGGGGACAGGAGAAGAGCGGGGAATAATTTACTGCTGCTAGAGGCTTGGGGAGGGGAGGGAGGAGGGAAGGCATTGCGACTCATGGGGTGAGGCAGCTTATGCACCAACACTGTTAGAGCTGTGCCTACAGTCAAATGCTATCCCAGCGTTTGCTGGAGATCATCTCTGGGAATTGCCAGGAGCATATTTTGTGCAGAGTGCTGGGGTTTGTGCAAGTGTAACTTCCGATAAGCAGTGCAGGTTCACTGGATTCCTTTGTCCTTTCAGTTGATTTGTTCAGTGTGTCTTGTTCGATGATGTATAACAGATTGCAAACTGTTTCGGGGCAAGAATTCTCTTTTTGTTCTGCATACATGGCCTAGGACAATGGGGTCCTGGTCCATGACTGGGGCTCCTAAGCAGTACCACAATATAAATACTAAATAAAAAACAACACAATGATGGCAAACGGGAGCCCGGTGCTTCTGGGCAATGCTGACTAGCGTCCAGTTCTGCTTCCTTTGGGTCAATGGAAGTTCTGCCACTGACTTCAATGGAAGCCCGACCAGGCTTTATTTCTGACAAACCTGTACATATTCTCATATCAACATGACTCAGCCTTTTTTCAAATAGGGCTGTAATTGCCCTAGTACCCTTCTGAAATACAGCTAACCTTGGCTTCCTTTACACACCCTTGTTTTTGGCTTGGGATGCATAATTCATATTGCAAGCAATTAACTCACAGCAGTGCCCACAAAGGGAAGTATTTCTTCTAAATCAATGCCAGCTAAATTGCTGTAACAATTAATAAAGTGGTCAATTTGCAAGCAGAAATCTGTAGGCAATTCAGGTTCTAAATCACACCAAGGTAAGGGCTCAAGAATCTCCCGTGCAGGCATATACGTAGGGGACCATTCGTGGATGGATTTTCCCCAGCATGTGTGTTGCTTTCACAATACCATTCAAGAAGGGGTCTTCAGAAGGTTTGGGGGAAGAGCCAGGGCAGGAAGGAGTGGCACCGGGCTGCTTACTGCACTCCATCCCCTGCATACCTGCCCCATTTCCACATGAAAATCCAGTAGGGTGTTTGTAAAGCTTAGAACTACAGAGGCATCTAGCCAATAGCTGTTCAGCTCATACTGGAGATATATTGACTGGTGAGAAGGCAGTGGAGAAACACAGTAGGCCAGATGCCAATGTGGCTGTCTGATGCCTCTACAGATCTAGTAGTTCCACAGATCCCTGGATTGGGAAGTCTCACCCTCTTCCAAATTTTGTAGCCATCCAAACCCTTGAGAAGATAATTTGCTGGAAACTCCACAAGTTCAACCTCACAGGATTTTCTTCCTTCTCTCTGTATTTTTGCAGTATTTCTCCAGGAGGAGGGGATGGTTTGGCCCTTAATTTTTTTCTTTCCTAGGATAACAAGCTAGGATAACATAGCAATATAGTTAAATAGAAATTAAAAGGTACAGTCACAAGAGTGAAATGCCTGCAAGCTGCATGGAAACTATTTTAAAACATCATAACAGAGGTTCAAACTAAATGTATACTCCAAATAAAAAACAAAAGAAAACACACAGTAAGAATACCAAAAATTACCATCTGCTAAACAGCAGAGTAAAAGAGCATGATAGAGACAAAAAGGCATTCTTTAAAAATTGAAAGTCAAATCCTACTTAGAAAAATAGAAAGGAGCATAAACTCTGGCAAGTATAATTAGGCAGGCCAAAAAGAATTTGAAGAGTAACTTGTAAGACACAAAAACTAAACAGCAATTTTTTTAAGTACATCAGAAGCAGGAAGTCTGCCACACGATCAAGGTGCTTAAGGAGCACTCAAGGAACACAAGGCCGTTGCGGAGAAGGTTAATCCATTCTTTGCACTGGTCTTCACTGCAGGGGATTCTTTTTAAGTGACAAATCTGAGGAACTGTCCAGACTGAGATGTCAATAGAGGAAGTTTTAGAACATATTGATAAATTAAACAGTAATAAGTCACCAGGACCAGATGGTATTCACCTAAGAGTTCTGAAGAAACTCAAATAGGAAATTGTAGGACTACTAATGGTTGTATGTAATCTATCACTTAAATGAACCTCTGTACCAGATGACTGGAGGATAGCTAATGTAACACTGATTTTTGGAAGGGATCTAAAGGCAATCTTAGCAATTACAGGGCAGTAAATTTAACTGCAGCACCAGGCAAATTGGCTGAAACTGCGATAAAGAATAGAATTATCAGACACAAAGATGAACACTATGTTGGGGAGGAGCCAACACAGATTTTGTAAAGGGAAAACATGCCTCACCAAGCTATTAGAATTCTCTGAGGGTGTCAACAAGCAAGTGGACAAGAATGATTCAGTTGATATAGCGTTCTTGGAGTTGCAGAAAGCCTTTAACAAGGTCCCATACTAAAGGCTCTTAAGCAAAGTAAGCAGTAATGGGATAAGAGGGAAAGTCCTTTCATAGATCAGTAACGGGTTACAAAGGGTAGGAATAAATGGTCAGTTTTCACAGGGGAGAGAGGTAAATAGTGGGGTCCTCCAAGGATCTGTACTGAGACATGTGCTGTTCCACATATTTATAAATGATCTGGAAAATGGGGGTGAACTATGAGGTGACAACGTTTGCAGACGATACAAAATTACTCAAGAAGTTAAGTCCAAAGCTGACTGTGAAGAGTTACAAACAGATCTCACAAAGTTGGGTGAGTGGGCAACCAAATGGAAAATGAAATTGAGTGTTGATAAGTGAAAAGTAATGTGCCTTGGAAAAAATATCAACAACTATCCATACAGAATGATGCGGGTCTAAATTAGCTGTTACCCTCAAGAAAGAGACCTTGAAGTTAACATGTTTTCAGAGAACTATTCATCTGCTCAGTGTGCAGTGGCAGCCAAAAAAGCTAACCGAATGTTAGGGGCCATTAGGAAAGGGACAGATAAAACAGAAAATATCATAATGCTACTATACAAATCCATGATACGCCCACACCTTGAATAGTCTGTACTGCTCTGATTGCCTCATCTCAAAACAGATATTAGAAATGGAAAAGGTACAGGGAAGGGCAACAAAAGTGATTAAGGGTATGGAACAGCTTCCATATGAGGAGAGATTAAAAAGACTGGGACTGTTCAGTTTAGAATGAGATGACAACTAACGGGAAATATGATAGAGGTCTATAAAATCATGAACGGTGTGGAGAGAGTGAATAAGGGAGAGAGTGAGCCCGGCTAGATTGTCAGGCTCAAACAGTAATGATCAGTGGTTCGATGTCTAGTTGGCAGCCGGTACAAGTGGAGTACCCCAGGGGTCGATTCTGGGGCTAGTTTTGTTCAACATCTTTATTAATGATCTGGATGATGGGATTCATTGCACCTTTAGCAAGTTTGCAGATGACACTAAGCTGGGGGGAGAGGTAGATATGCTGGAGGGCAGGGATAGGGTCCAGAGTGACCTAGACAAATTGGAGGAGAGGGCCAAAAGAAATCTGATGAGGTTCAACAAGGACAAGTGCAGAGTCCTGCACTTAGGAAGGAAGAATCCCAGGCACTGTTACAGGCTGGGGACCGACTAGATAAACAGCAGTTCTGCAGAAAAGGACCAGGGGATTACATGGACGAGAAGCTGGATATGTCAGCAATGTGCCCTTGTTGCCAAGAAGGCCAACAATATTGGGCTGTATTAATAGAAGCATTGCCCGCAGATCGAGGGAAGTGATTATTCCCCTCTATTTGGCACTGGTGAGGCCACACCTGGAGTATTGCATCCAGTTTTGATCTCCCCCCCCCCACTACAGGAGGGATGTGGACAAATTGGAAAGAGTCCAGCAGATGGCAAAGAAAATTATTAGGGGGCTGGGGCACATGACTTACGTGGAGAGGTTGAGGGAACTGGGGTTATTTAGTCTACAGAAGAGAAGAGTGAGGGGAGATTTGATAGCAGCCTTCAACTATCTGAAGGGGGGTTCCAAAGAGACTGGAGCTAGACTGTTCTCAGTGGTGGCAGATGACAGTACAAGAAGCAGTGGTCTCAAGTTGCAGTAGGGGAGGTCTAGGCTGGATATCATTAAACACTATTTCACTAGGAGGGTGGTGAAGCACTGGAATGGGTTACCTAGGGAAGTGGTGGAATCTCCATCCTTATAGGTATTTAAGGCCCAGCTTGACAAAGCTCTGGCTGGGATGATTTAGTGGGTGTTGGTCCTGCTTTGAGCAGAGGATTGGACTAGTTGACCTCCTGAGATCTTTTCCAACCCTAATGTTCTATGATTCTATGATTCGAAGTGTTATTTACCCTTTCAACTAACTCAAGAACCAGGAGTCACCCAATGAAATTACTAGGCAGCAGGTTTAAAATAAACATAAGGAAATACTTCTTCACACAACCTGTGGAACTCATTGCCAGGAGATGGTGTGAAGGCTAAAAGTATAACTGCATCAAAAAAGATTTAGATAAGTTCATGGAGCATAAGTCCATCAATGGCTATTAGCCAAGATGGTTGGGAATGTAACCCCATGCTCCAGTTGTTCTAAACCTCTGACTGCTAGAACCTGGGACTCAATGACAGGGGATGGATCATTCCATAAATGCCCAGTTCTGTTCATTCCCTTTGAAGCATCTGGCCTGGCCACTGCCAGAAGACAGGATACTAGGCTATATAGACCATTGGCCATACTGGGACAGACCATTCTTATGTTTCTATATGATATATAGAGAGGAAACTAAAAAAGTGTAGATAATATGGAAATACTGTTAAAATGGAAACACAGTTGATTACAAAAATTGGAACACAGATAATTATTATATATTCAGTATGATGTTGGGAAGAGGTGACAAGTGGAGTCCTGCCCCAAGGGACAATAGTAACATAATTAAACACATTAATTTAGCGCCTGACTTTGCCATCCGTATGCATGAGCAACTACCAATGAAGTCAATGAAACTTTATGAAGGCTGCAACATTTTATGGTGGCTGTTACACAAGGTACACATTGTATAAAGCAAGTTGTCCCACAATGCCTCCTTTCTGACAGGATGGGTAATGATGGTAAAGTGGGGAAAGCATTTCTTAGCATGGATTTCTAGAGTTCACCCATAGTACAGCATCTCTGTGCGCTAGCCACTGGATGCCACTGTTTCTCCCCATGGTCCCAGACAATATAATAATCTGGCAATCAGAGTGTAGATTTTAAGAGATCACATACCAAATGGCACATGTCTAGCTTACTATTAATACCATGGCATATCTTACTAAATCATAGTATATTTTTAAGGACTAGCCTCTATAGTGTCAAAAAACATTTAATCGGATTGTTAGTTTTCTCTAGAGATTTGTCTGATTAAGCAAAACCAAATACTACATTTTGAAAATGCTGGATTCCCTTGCAGTTACCTTATAAATAAATTTCTATTTCAATGCTGTTATAGAGCACATAAAATTTTCATATAACTGATATGAGCTGTGTAAGGTAAAAGTAAATGCCAGCAGGCATCTAAATGTTGTAGGCTCTGTTATATTTTACACTCTAATCACAAATGTTATAAATCTTCCTTGAATTTTAGACTGTATTCTTCAAACTATTGATAGCTAGTGTAATCGACATCTTTAATATACCAAACTACTGGAACTGTCCCCTTGCTTTCTGGTAGCAAAGTCCGTCCATCTTATGTTTCCATAAGTATAAGTTGTCCCAATAGACAGTTACATTACCTTCTACTAATATTTTTACGTGTCATTATAGTGTTACCTTACCTTTTTCATCACAATATACACTCTTATGTCTATCTATGTACATAAAAAGTACATGATAGTGTGGGGTAGTATACACCATGACCTTTGATTTTCAAAACACATTCTTTTATTTATTTGAAGGAAATAATTACTTTTTTTCCTACTATTGAGGGATCATCTGTGCCATTAAGATGAGAAGATTGGGCTAAGCAGAGCTGGGCAACACCGATGAAAACTTTGGTCTGGAATTTCAGTACATTTTCAAGCCATGCAAAAAAAGGTGAAAAAATACTTTCATGCAAGAGTTTGCAAATGTGAGTTTCCAGCTAAATTAAACCCCACTTATTTCCAGCTGGAGAAGCTTGCTTGGTCTGGAGTCGCAAGCACAGGGCTGAGAGCCTCTCAGGTTTAGCCATGCCTCTGGCACTCTTTGACCACAATATTTTTGCTCTTATAAAGCAGTAGATGAATATAATTTAGTTATGCCTCACGCTGTTTTTACAAGGACATAAATATCCTCTTCCCTGATTTATACATGAGGAAACTTAGAGATTAAGGGAAATTCCTAATATCACACAACTGGCTAGAGTCAGAATAAGGATAAGATGACACAGGAGCAATTCAAGCAAAATATGTAGTTTTTACACATGCTGTGCACATTATATAGACAAAACAAAAAAATTGCTTATATCTAACTCAACTGCCCTTCAACCTATCCTTACTTAGCTGGCTTATGACTTGTATGCATCAAAGAAGAAATGGGTCTTGAGAAATGAGTAGTGGTGTGGTGCCTTACAGATCACTTCAGGAAGGATTCCACAGAGAAACAGATCATGTATAGTTCACTTTCTAGTCGACGTACAGTTGTAAAGTACTGACATATATCATCCAAACCTGCCCTAATATTACAAACAGATATTTGAAGATATTTTAGTGCTACATCTGCCTCAGTTTTAAGGCACCTTTTAATGAAACAAAACCTTTCTTCTAGTGGTGAAAGGACATGGATAGTCTCTGAACTAGCACTATCTTTTCATTTTACTGCTCGGAGAAAGGTAATCTAGGTTGCTCAAAATGAAAACCTACATGAAATTTTGACACACTGATGTTCATGGGATAGCACAGAGGGTTATTCAAGACACGATCTGGCCTTCTATTAGACCCTCTGTTGTTACAGGATACATTAAGTTATGGACCTTGGTAAAATATATACAGTAGCTAAGGTAAATGGCAATACTGGGAACCTGTTTACAAATTTTTGCTCACATGACTACCATGGAACCATTGGAACCAATGGAACCATTGACTTCAATTGGATCACTTGTGAGTAATGATTACGTGGTTTGCAAGAGTAGGTTCATGGTTCCGTTCTTGAGACAATCCATAGAAATTTTCCTTTTAACACATTCATCTTATAGTTGGAGGATTAAAAATATATCTTAGCACTTGTGATTGCTAATATATTAAAAATGCAAGGTGACATTAGTTTGAGTAACAAACCTATCTCTTTAGCATCTTATACTGTTTACAAATTTAGTTTATTAACAAGTTGTATATCTAATTAATTGAAAAAAATCAAGACCGGTTTACAAGCAATGAAATATTAAAATATTGAACATCTGTAGAGACATGTGTCATGAGCAAAGACAATTGAAGGCATTCACTGTCCTAATTTCCACTAAATTGACAGACAATGCCCCAAAACTGCCTTTCTGATCCAGCATTAACTAATAAGCTAATCAGAGCAGAACAAGCCTTATGAGTGACTTTAAAATAAATAAATGTGAGTATATCGCAGTGACATATATAATGGCTTGGGTTGGGGGGCTGTTTGTTTTACAAGAGGATAATTCACTTTGCTAAAAATCATCTATTATGCTGAATATTGTGTTCAATATTATTATCCTGTTCAGTATAAAAGTGGCCAGATTCTACCACTATTACTGTACATTCAATAGGGACTGCAATAAACGCTACAGTGCTGTACTCTGGCCAATGTCCCTCTCAAAGCTCATGAGATGTACTTTATGCCATACAATGCTGCCATTTATCCGGTGAGTTTGTTTTCTATGGTGACCCTCAATGTACCCACCAGTCTTGCAATAATGAGTGCTTTACAAAAACAGCCTCATAAAGCGTGATGCAGCTTGGGAACATTTTTAACAGAAGAAAAGCTTGCTTGCCGGGGGTAGGAAGAGTCTATATCCAGCTTACAGAGTATGTTAGTGACTCCACAGAAAAAATGTTAATAGAAGGCTTTAGGAAGTAACAATATAGACATTTTTATGTACAGTAAGAACTCCTTGTAGTCTGGATTTATTTAATTGATAACTGAATTTGTGGCAATTAATTTTAGTTGTCCGTCCTATAGCAACTTGAGTTTAAGGCCAGAAGGGACCACACAAGACCATCTGTATATCACAGGCCAACAACACCACCTAGCACCTGCACACAACCCTTACAACCAAAAGTAAATATGGTTTGAAGCAATAAACAAGGAGCTACCATGATGTCTGCCTGCCATCACCCCGATTACTTGCTTTGTATCTCTTTCCTCTACGCTTCTATTTTAGAATGTAAGCTCTTTGGGGCAAGGATTGTGTCTTTCTGTATGTTTGCAGAGCGCCTGCTCAAATGGCCCTCAAACAAGACTGGGGCCTTTTGGTACTATTGCAATATAAATCATAAATAACATTTTAAAATGGCTAGTAATGATACCAAATGATAATCAATATTAGATTATTTCACAAGTCATGTTTTTTTAATTGGATCTCTCTCTCTCTCTCGGCATAATGTTTCCATTTATGTATCTAATGAGGTTACCACTGTTCTATATAAGCAGCAGGATCATAGGAGACTAGAATGGAAACAACCTATTAGTCAGAGTTGGACTGATAACAGAGGAAACTGCAGTTCTCTCTTTATCCATCCAATACATACAAATAGAGCTGGGTGAAAATCAAAATGTCTGTTCTGTAGGAAATTCAGGTGACTTGGTGTTTGTTTTCATCCCAATCAGGATAAAAAGTCAAAATATTAGAATTTCTCAGATGGGATAAAGGAATAAAGCCACTGAGTGAATGGACCCACACCTGGAATAGATTTGGCCAGTGCTGTGTATCTGAGGAAAGCTTGTTAATGGTCAATTGAGAGAACTCCAAGCAGAAACAAAACTATAGTTCATCTTATCAACCTCTTTGTATCTTTTCTGTGAGAATGCCGAAGTGTAAACCTGTGCAGCTGACTACAGACATGAGGCTAACGTTGAGACACGCACAGCTGGTTTTTATGCAAAGGATTTGTGGACAAATTAATGTTGCAGTGAAGAAACGATATCTTAATTGTGCTGATAAAAATTACTTTGTAAAACTACTATCTTCAGTCAATTTTGTTTTGAACTACTAGCAAGCCAGCTTGTGGCTCACCTTGCACACCATCTAGGAGAGTAAGGAGATGTAACGTGCATCCTGGCTGATGCAGGATACTTCCCCTGCCCCAACGCAGAAGGAAACCTACCCGCAGGACTAGTTTACATGGGCAGTTAATGTGCAGCAAGCTACGGTGTGAATTTACAGTACACTAGCGTCTCTGCACTACCTCCCTGTGTGGACATTCTTACTGACCACTTTGTGCTCTGTAGCTTAGTACATTGTAAAGTGTATCTAAACCGCCCAAGGGCACTTTTAGTGCAGTAAGAGCACAGGCAGCAAAAAAGTAAATCAGCAATTAAATATGGCATAGCTAATATGCTGTAAATTCACACCCTAGCTTGCGGCACACTAACTTCTCAGTGCAGTCAAGCCCTAAGATTGTGACCCTGATTCACAATTGCATTCCTGGTCTGCTGCTGGGCCAGTGCATCTCCTTGCAGTTCCAAATGTTGGGCTTGTGACAAAGACAAGGGTAAGTCCAAGAGTTCTCTTTGGAAGCAATCAATCAATTAAAGTGTAAAGGCAGCGGAACAATAAGCTAGAAGAGTGAATTTGAGCATGGCAGCACGGAAATTCGGTTGTCTAATCTCAGGTTTGTCAGTGGCTTTGGGCAAATCACTTAACCTCTGTGCCTCCATTTCATCATCTGTAATGGAGATAAATACTATGGACCTTCCTCACCATGGTATTGTGACAATTAATGAATTATTGTTGGCAACGCGCTTCAATAATGTAAAGCACTATGTAAGTCAGTGATACTCAGACTGAGGCTCGCAAGCAGCTCTTTAATGTGTCTCCTGTGACTCTTTGCAGCACATGGTATTAGAACCCTGTGTGGTTTAATTATTAACTAATCAGGATGCTTTTACTATGTTATTAACCAATTGTAGTTGATAAAATAATAATCCTTGGTCAGTCATTTTGCTGTGAGAATAATATTATATATATGAACTAAATAATATTTCCCATCATTCTGTTTAAATATGAATATATAGTAATATAGTAAATGAAACAATGAATTCACACTACTGTGGCTCTTTTGGGTAATGTTGACTGATAATTTGTCTCCTAACTACTGAGATCTGAGTATCACTAATGTAAGTGATAAGTATTGTTAAGATTATTGAAATGCCTCAAAATGTTGACATATGGTGTATAGGTCTCTTGAAAGCTAAGGGTCTTACTGAAAGGGGTAGATCTCATTAGAATTTATTGGGAAAAGGAAGGCTGCATTAAGACTTTATTTATACCAGCACATCAGTCTGCTGGAAGATTCAGCAGCTGCAGTATTTCAGTCTGCTGTGATTAGTTTTGTGGGTGACACTCCATTGCCTTGGTGGAAACCACAGTTGGGATAGGGCTCAGACACTAGAGGGAGAATTGGTGATATAAGAAGAAAACAATTGAGAAGGAGAACATTTTTGAGACTGTAAAAGAAAATCACCATAATTCCTGTGGGAATACAATACATCTGACCACTTGATGTCAGACTTGACCTACAATTCAATCAGCTTCCAGGGTAACAGGAAGTTTCAAATGGGTTTCATACAGACCAAATGCACATTCAAAAGGCTTTAAAATGCATTCACTAGACAATTCTTTTGGGAGGCGAGGGTGGTCAGGATCAGTAAATGAAATAAAGTGAAAAGCTTTATTAAAATTTTAAAATACTCCAAAGAATCATATTACGAATAAAATCTTCTGGTCAGAGAGATCACACAATACAAAAACCTTCACTATTTTGATCCAAGATGGATCTGGACAAAAACCCTGGATCCAAAGAGCCCTAAAATTTGTGAGGAAGGTTTCAGAATCCACATCCAAATCCAAATTTTGCAGCTGGCCCTGCTCTCTGTAATCAGCTGAAATGAACCCCCTGATCCAGATCCCCACCCCAAAATTTTGTGGAAATCCAAATCTAGTCTAGGTTCCAAATTTTGAACTCAAGGCTATCACCACCAGAAAATACTAACATCTCACGTTGCTCTTTGTAAGAAAGAATGCTGTAAGGCTCCTATTCAAGAAATTACTTAAGTAATGCTCTTAACTGTAAGCACATGCTTTAGTTCTGTTGAAGTCAATGGAACGAAAGTATGCACTTAAAGTTAAACACATGCTGTAGTGTTTTGTTGAATAGACATAAACTTAAGCACATTCTTGAATAGTTTCCTGAATGGGTCATAAATCTTCATAGAATCCTGAATAATCAAAGGCAAGTAGATTGGTCCATCTGAGAAGTAAACACAATAGTTCAAATCATCTTGTTCAGCACAGGCAGAAGGAAAGTAAATCAGCAATTAAGCATTAAGTTTATGCATATTTATTTTGAGTCTGCCTTCATTTACTCACAAATACACCAATTCAACAGAGAAGTTAAACACTTACTTAAAGTTAAGCATATGTTTAAGTTTCATTGGCTTCAAGGCAGCTTAAGCACATGCTCAAGTGCTTTGCTATACTGGGACCAAAGTTTCGGACCTCTAAAGCCATACATGTCTGAAGCTTTGGGATTCTCATTGCACTTCTCAGAAAGACTGCCTGGTACCTTACCTGCTGTTTGCGAATGCCTGATGATTTGTGTATTTTTCAATAGCGCTATCATCATCTTTATCAGAGCATTCAAAACCAAAAATCATTACCCTAGCCTCAGTGACTACAGTTACTATTTTGAAATATGTAATGCCATTTCCTATCCTGTACACTGATTTTCAGCAATCATGAAAGACAGGCCCATCTAGCATCCAACAAAGCAATGCAATAATCTGTATTCCCTGTGCTAAAGTGGGGGAAAAAATCCAATTATTGAAATCGTACAGTGTCAGCACAGTACTTGAGACATTAAAAAATAAAATAAATAGAGAAGCTCATGCATTCAGCATGAAGAATGGCTAGATAATTAATAATAGTTGTAGTAATATTGGCAGAATAATTTTATTCATTCAAAAATATGAAACAAAGTGACCGGTATTTGATTAGTTAAAATTTGAAAGTTATGATTTTAGTGTTTTACTTACTACCTGTAATTTACTCTCTAATTAAGATAGCCTTTTATCTTTCTACCTCTAACACAGCCAGACAATGAATTCTTGCAGTACCTCCCCTTCTAGATTCAGCAAGATAGAAAAAGCGTGATCACATTTTTTGTATCACCTAAACAGAAGTGGTCATGACTCTGAATTTAAATGATTAAATAAGTACAAATGGATTACCACACTAGAACAGAGCAATTGTCATTCTAGTCCTCTGTTCTGTCTGACCATGGCCAACTCCATAGGCTGAAATGTCAAACTGCAGACCATTCAATATTACACCATAGGTGAGAGAAGAATTTCTTCCTGAGCCAGCTGATAGGTCAGATTTTGCTCTGAAGCATGAAGGTTATTTTCACCCTCCCTAGTAGAACAGTAGCTGCCGTTATTATTCTTATAAGCATCTACAACACACTTTCCTAGATATTACAAAAAAGGTTACACATTTTTCTCTAGTGGAATTTGTAGTGTAAGTTTACATTCAACCATCTGTTATCAGTTTACTCATCGGGGGGGGGGGGGGGGGGGCGAATCAACCCAGCCTTCCTTCAAGCCTAGCTGAGAAATCTTAATAGCAACGTGCCCATGGGCCCACTCAGTACTTTGCTGTGTTGTAAACAATGTCAGTGCAATTCTGGGAGTGTTTCCTATTATTGCTTCCTCTGCTAGCTGGCTGACTCATCAGCAACGGAATGCAGTGGGCCTGATCCTGCCCTGAATTAAGGTTGCTTTGTGCTGCTCCAGAATCCATGTTTTTAGGCGCCGTGATAGGCTGTGACTTCACTAGGCCCCACTTGGGTGTTTTCAGAGTCTCTTTCCCTTCTAAAGTCCTTTCTCCCTTTGAGAACCTTACTTCAGACATTCAGTCTCTGAATTTTCCTTGAAAAGAATCTATAGCGGTCTGGCTTGTTTATAGCAGTTAGGTACAGCTAAACCCCAGGTCAGTTTACTTTCAACTCTTCCCTGAGGCAATAAGCTTGGACCTGGTCTGGTGAGTTTTTGTGGTCAGCAGAGGTTTTCAAGCTTTCTCCCGTCATGAGTCAGCAGCTATAGCTACACTACAGTCTATGTTAACATAACTTATGTTGCTCAGGGTTATGAATAAAGGAGATTAAAGGAGGCAGCCCAGCTCAGTCGGGGATGGCAGAGGAGAAGGAGGACACATGCTGCAGGCTCCTAACAATGAACCATCAACTCTGCAGACTGTAGGGACCATCGACCCAGACTACACTGCGGACGAGCAGCCGACTGCAGAGACTGACTGGGATGCTGAGCCACTGCCAGCCGAGGAGATGCCCAAGATGGGCTTTTTGGTAGGAAGCGATCCAGGTGATGTGTTAGGAGCCGATGCCTGAACGCTTAATAGGCAGTTTACTGGTGGAATAGGGTGAGCCCAGGTTCCCCTTCACACATCCGCCCACTCTTGCCACTAGACATGACTGTTGGGGCTCCAACCATAGACTCAGTGTTTGCCCTGCTCTTCCCTGCCCTGCCCCAGGGGCTACAGACTGATTGTTCTGCTCTGCCCATGGGGCCAGAACCCACCAACTGCTATTGCCTGCCCCAGCCAGGAGGCTCAGGGGACCTAACCTGAGTGTTTGCTTGCTCTGTCCTACCCCAAGGGTTATGGACTGCTTGGTTGCTCTGCCCCATCAGGGGTCCTGAGATACCCTGATCATGACTGACCAAACAGGGAATCCCGACAACCATGTGACAGGGCATATCAATGGGCAAAAGGGGGCAGCCCCGCTCGACACGCCGAGCCCCCATGACACCAAGCACTTTTCCTGCAAACATAGCTTCTGTCGCTCACGGAGGTGGTTTATTGATACCAGTGGGAGAGCTCTCTCCTGTTGGCACGGAGTGTCTTCACCAGACGTGCTGCAGTGGCATAGCTGTATTAGTACAGCTGCACCGCTGCAGCACCGTATGTATAGACATGGCCCACACAGCAGCCTTTCCCTCAATGCACACCCCTTCCTGTGGGAAGTTCTCCCTTGTAAGCTGTTTCCTCCAAGTGGAGCAGACTCTGCAGTTGTGCCAATTTAGAATAGGTTGAGCCTAAAGGAGCTCCACAGCCTTCTCCTCATTGCCCCACCACACAGACACCAAAATGAAAAATGGCCTGATTCAACCATCATTCGCTGCTGGTGCTCAACACCACTGACAATCAAGCCATTTTGTTTAGATGCCTAATTATGGATCTTGGTGCCAAGCTTTATATATCCAAGTTTGAACATTGAATCAACACATTAATGAGACTTTAGACCAGGGATCGGCAGAGTTTGGCCCGCGGCCCACCAGAGTAAGCCCCCTGGCAGGCCAGGCTGGTTGTTTACTTGCTGCATCCGCAGGTTCGGCCGATCACGGCTCCCACTGGCTGCGGTTCACCGCTCCAGGCCAATGGGGGTGGCGGGAAGCGTCGGCCAGCACATCCCTCGTCCCGCGCCACTTCCCGCAGCCCCCATTGGCCTGGGGTGGCAAACCGTGGCCAGTGGGAGCCACGATGGGCCGAACCTGCGGACGCGGCAGGTAAACAAACCCCTGGCGGGCCGCGTGCTAAACTTTGCCGATCCCTGCTTTAGACTAAAATGTTCAGTTGAGTGAGTACTGTTTTGGGATGTATATTTGAAATTCAGCACAGATGCAGTTACATAGCAAGTACTGTCAGATACATCATAAACCTGAACAAACTTACTGAGGCCTCCATACATGAACAATGTCTGTATAAAAACATACCTGCCAGCAGAAAACGAATGCCATTATTTCTAATGAACTTCCACAAGGAAGAGAGTCTAACTAGGGATAAGCCTAAACAAAAATGCAGCTCCAAACATCCCTGAACTTTGGAATCTGAACTTCCAGGACCGAGGCACTTTTAGGCTCCTTTGAGAACTCCAGCTTTCAAGGTTTGCCTTTGGTTTCACAGGCTATGGCTACACTACAGCTGGAAGCATGCCTCCCCTCATGTAGAGATTTGCACAGCTACACTCAAGCTAGCAACCCCAGCTCAGACCCATGGCATCAGGCAAGACTGTACTCAGGTGGCTAGTCCAAGCCACCATCTGTGCTGTAATGTCCACAATGCAATGTAGACATACCCATCCTGGGCTGAGCCAAAACCCAGGGGTGAAATCCTTGCTCCATTGAAGTCAAGTGGGGGCAGGATTTCATTCCCAGATCTGAGTTGAGTTCAGTGGGGGCAGGATTTCATCCCAGATCTGAACTCCCCCCTCCATTGAACATTGGAAACGTGGCTTTAGATCCTAAGTGTGTAGGATCTTTACATCTTTACTTCTAACCTAACAGACACTCTCTCAATGGAAAGTGAGGGGGAGGGGAGAGGATTATATCTTGGCTATTCATATTCAGTAGCCATTGATCTGCCTTTGCTCAGTAAAAACGAAGGAGCTCAGTTCAAGAAGTCAGGTTGGTCAGAACAGCAGACCTATTTTTTTTCCTCACTGCAAACTTTTTTGGCTGTGCATATAGATGGATAAAGGACTAGTAAGATGTGTGCGCCCTTGTTTAATGCTTGGTGCTCTTGCACAATCTGGGCTGATCACATAGCTATCTTTGTAGCACATCAACTAACTAGCATGGGATGGTTGGTACATAGGTTGGCTACTTTCTGTTAGAACGCTGAAGGCCTCCCTCTGCCTTGTAGGATGCAGTGAGCTATTATTCCCACCATCACAACAAATACTGCAAGTCAAAATGTTCATGATGGACACAGAAAGCTTCTCTCTCGAATGATCAGCCTGTAGCTATCAGATGGCACATTTTGGCTGTACAGAAAGAGAATTATACTGTATCAGTGCTACTGCCAGACATGCTTGGAATGATTCTCCACACAAAGGAAAAATCCTCACTCAGCTTAAGGCAATCCAAGCTTTAAAGTTAGCATGCATATTAAAAATGGGTCAGTGTATATTTTTCTTAATACTGCTGAAATATTGTCTCTGCAGTGATGACGGCCCTTTGAAACACAGGGCGCTTGATTGTGTTTGGCCATGATCTATCACTTCCCCAGATTCCTCTCCCTATACAACAATGGAAAGATGATTTGAATGAGATCAAACAGAGATCATGATACAACTTGTGCTTGCTTAAATTTGTTTCTCAAAATGTCTGTCAATAAATTAGGTGATGTCCTGGAAAACCTGTGTGTGAGGGAATTGAGGGGTGGGTGGGAGTATTTGGAGGGATCCATTCAGAAATGTTAATAAATGTTGCTGGCTGAAACAATTTATCATTTCTATGGGGAGTGGGTCCTATGAGATTACAATCACTATCACTCGAGTCCTTTTATTGAGGTTGCCGTTGCACTTATTGACCAGATTAAAAGCCAACCTGCCAGTTAATGCACTCCTAGAAGAGGTTGGGGATGCCTTCAGAGCAAAATGTAAACTCACTTCAACCAAGCCTTCCCACTAAAACAAATAAAAAACAAAACCAAGTAAATTAAATATACACACACACAATGGGTCTGGTTTTCGTCTGACACCAGCGCAAGGCACCAGCTTCAACAGGACAACTCACACAGTTAAAGTTAGGCATGTGCTTAAATACCTATCTGAATTGGGGCCCAAACCAGAAGTAACTTCTCCAATGTCAGTGGGGTTAACAGTAGTAAAAATCCAGGGCTACGTACACCCAACAGCTTAGGTCAGTATAAATTATGTCATTTAGGGGTGTGAATAAGCCACCCTTCTTCCCCGAGCGATGTAAATTGCACCAACCTAAGGGCCAGTGGGGACAGCACTATGTCAAGAGGAGAGCTTCTTCCACTAACATAGCTACCGCCGCTCCCGGGGGCTGGAGTAATTAAGTCAATGGGAGAACTCTCTCCCATCAGCTTAGAGCATCTGCACTAAGCCACACTACAGCGATGCAACTCCATCAGTGCAGCTGCACCGCTGTAAGCTCTGTAGTGTAGTCATAGCCCAGTACAACTGAGCGGTGAAAGGGGTGGACTAAGTTCTGTTTCTGAAGACTAGAAGAAAGGAAAAATATCTGTCTGCAAACTCTATAGTTTTGTGAGTGGCTCAGATATCACAGTAATGAGCATAGTCCCAGTAGCTACAATGTAAACAAAAAGGCTGGAAAATGGGGGTTGGGGGCCGCTAAATACCATTTCCCTGCTTCTTATCTATCTACTGTCTCAGGGGAATATTAACCAATGAAGAATCAGACCCTTGCATCTTGGCTATCCTTTATTACTGTGCAAAGTGAGCACACAACTGGGGGTAAAATGCTACTAAAACTGAATAGTAATGTTTTCCACCCACTTTTCACAGGTGTAATTGGCCACACAAGGTGTAAGGCAGTGAAGAGTCTGACCCATGTTTTTCTTTCTACACACTTGATTTAACAGCATAGGAAGGAAGTTCAGTAACCAGATTTTAGCTGATGGGCTACATTGACAGTAACATGACCATCCAACCTTGGTTATTTTCAACCATACTCATTGTTCTTAAGAATTTAGCAAAAAGTTTGTCTGAATAATTTTCAGGTTATAGTTTATTTGTGAACGGTTCACTTTTACTATTTGCTTTTTCAGTTGTGTGGCTTGTCACCTAAGTCACATGCTATTGGTCCTGCAAGGAGGAGGGGAATAATAAATAACAAATAATAACAAATAACACATAATCAAAAGCACACTTCTGGTACAGCGTTTTGGAAGGACAATCTTTTGTGCTGAAATTCATGAGAGTTTGAGGATGAATGAATTCTTTTTCGGTTACTAGGCAAGTAACTTAACACTTTCAATAACAAATAATATGAACCCATAAATCATAGAAAACGTAACTGGTTCACAAATACATTTTCTTTCTAAATAATAAAAGCAGAGCAACTATATTCTATCAAGTGGGGCCCTTATATTAAAGTGATCGTTTAGTTCTAGAAGGTATTTGAGATATTAGCTATTTTTAGTGGCATGAGATTTTTACAACCTTTGACTCAGAACCTCCCACTAAAAGCTTCCTTTCAGAAGAATGAAATGCTTGAAGGTTTGTCTATATTATTCAAACCAGCAATTAGAACCAGATGTTACTGCACTTTATATTTAGACACCAAATTTCAATATCTTAAACAGAAAGAACACTTATGAAGGACAGAAGGAATAATTTATAAATGCAATTACAGCATATTGTTTTGATTCCATCTCATTAATTTACCTGATTGCAAAGTAAAATTAAATGAGTTTTTATTTAAATTTAAAATTGGACCTGTGAGTAATTTAATGTCTCTTTGCTTGAACTATGTGTAAAAAGAAAAAGTAGTTTCAGTGTATATTTAACGTTTCATTAATCAGCCTTGTACCATAGATAAGACAGCCATAAAACAAGGAAATTTTATAACATACTTTTATATTTAATGGGACAAAAGATATTACACTTATCTCATAACTAAGAAATAATATATTGCTATTGTTATTTAGAGGCTTGAAACCTCAGAGGTGTTTTTTCCACAAGACAGATTAGTAGTCAATTCAAATTTAACTTAACTCAATTTAGGGCATGTCTATGCTATAAACATAAGTTATCTTTTGGGCCCAATCCTGAAAATCTTTATTTGTGAGAGTTGTCCTGCTGAAATTATTGGGACAAACCAAATGAGTAAGAATTTACAGAAGTAGGCTGATTGGGCCTGATTCTTCTCTCACACCAATATAATCCAGAAATAACTCCACTGATTTCAGTGTAAGTGAGAGCAGAATATGAGCCTTTCTTGTTACTCAACCCATTACATTAATTAGGAGATCCAGAACATTTTGAGGTTCTTCTACCCTAATCAGATTTGCCAATATGCTTTGGCCTTTAAAAAATGTGAGTCATCATTACACATTTTGCTCAGAGCATTGTTCAGACAGTTCTCTCTGTGGTTATCTATTTTATTTATAGACATTGCTTTGGCACTTATCACTGTAGTACCTTAGGGCCTCACAAGCATTAATGGATTTATCCTACAACATCCCTGTGTGGAAGGAGGTCTTGCTTCTCTGCATTTCTGCGCCACGCTCTATGGGGAGATGATTTGCATCCTCATTCCACAACCTCAGTGTGCCCTGTCCTCCCCAGCGCCCCCGCCCCCATCTTCCCTGCTCTGACTGAATCCCAAAGACAATGCATTGCCTAATCTAGGCAAAGAGGAAGAACCAGGTGAGTGAGTCACTATTCTGCACCAAAGAGATAGATGAATACACTGTGGGTCCCTCCATGTGTGGCTCATAGGGCGCATTCAGGCCCCCAGTAAGCAAATCAATGGAAAATGTAAGTGCAGGTTTTGGATAAAATAACCTCTCATCTACCTAGTTTACTATATATATTTATGGCATGCCCAACGGTGCACTATGATCTCAGAGATAAAGTGAGGAATTCCTATCTGGGTAATGAAGTAAATGGGCCAGGTATGGTTGATTTTGTTGTTCTCCAGGGTCCTTATATATATTTGAGTGCCCTTCAGGCATAGCCTGAATGGTGTGGATCCCTTATCTGATTAAAGGGTCCGAATCCCACTGGTGTCATTGGGAACCCATAGCTGTAAGATCAGAACCAAAGACTGTAATTTTGTTGCAAGTTTTATTACCCTTTCTATCGAGACAATGACCAAAAATTGTTTCAAGTCATTGGCAGCTGAGGGTAAAAATTCTGGGTTCCAGATTATGACAATTTGTTTCTCTGCGATCTGAAGTGCTCTAAGTATCTGTTTGCATATGTCTATTGTACGGCAATTTCTTCATCAATGTGCAGCAAACAAAATTTAGGAACCAAAACCTTGCTTGTTGTTTGTTCTTTTTTTTTTTTTTTTTAATAGGATGGAGAATTTCAATAATCTCTCTCACTGCAGTATACATTTATAATCAGTCTCTCCTTCTGAATTATTTCCAACTCTCTTCTCAGCTGGGTTTAGAGTTATTTCTGTTTCTGCCTTTCATTTTATGTTCTCTCACCATCAGGACAAAGAAAATCTGCCTGGATTACTTATGGGCTTGTTTCCTCCTTAACATTAATCCATGATCTCTTGTTTTAAATTAGTTCATGACATGGAAACTGTATGTTGGCACCAATCCATTTTCATTTGTTCAGGATTTTATATACCTATATAAGAATCACCCTTTAATCGCCTGTTCCTTAGCTATAGAGGACAAATATGACCAATCTTTCTTCATAAATCATATCCTTGTTACTAAATCATTTTGGATTGCCCTCTGCTGCACCTTTTCAATGTCTTTCTATAGAAAGGTGGCTAAAACTGAGCATAGTATGATTTAATGAGGCCAGTAGCATGCCAGAATAATTTCTGCAGGTTTGACACTTAGAGATATGTTTCAGAAACTTGTTTGCTCTTTTTTCATTATTATTGGTGTTACCAGAAAATAGTGCTAATGATTTACTCTATTATCTACAGTCCCTTCCTGGTCTCTTTCTCATACGAATGTGTTGTGTTTCTATATTCACTGTAATCTTTATATTTATTATTTGGTAATTGGCTACATTATTTCACATTATGCTGTACTGAATTTTATGACTCACTTATTCACCCAAGGGCCAATGTATTTGTAAATATTACTTCCGTAGCCATTTTTACTCATTCCAGGTAATAACACTATCATCAGTGCTTAAATCTTTAATGTATTCCACCCTGAAAAACACCTTTGTGCAATATGAGTGCCTGGAGTTAAATGGGCCAGTTGCTACTTTTTGGGGAGGGGGACCAGGTGTCCAGTTTTCAACCGGCACACCCGGTCAAAAAGGGATCCTGGTGACTCTGGTCAGCACCGCTGACCGGGCTATTGACTGTCTGGTTGGCGGCACCACGCAGCAGGGCTGGTAGGCTTCCTGCTAGCCTCTGCGCCACGTGGCTCCTGAGAAGCAGCCAGGGGGCTCTTCACGATGCCCCCACCCCAAGCACCTCTCCTGCAGCTCCCATTGGCTGGGAACCACAGTCAATGGGAGCTGCAGGGGCAGTACCTGCAGATGGGGCAGTGTGCAGAGACACATGGCCGAGGTTCTGCATAGGCACTGGAAGGGGAGATGTTGCTGCTTCCGGGAGCTGCTTGAGGTAAGTGCCATCCAGAGCCTGCACCCCTTACCCTCCCACACCCCAACCGCCTGCCCCAGCCCTGATCCTCCTCCTGGCCTCTGAACCCCTCGATCCCAGCCCGGAGCACCCTCCTACACCCCAAACCCCTCATCCCCAGCCCCACCCCAGAATCTGCACCCCCAGCCAGAGCCCTCAGTTCACCTACTCTCCGCCTGGAGGCCCCCTTCTGCTTGCCACTTCCCCCTTGGCCTCAGCCCGGGCATGCTGCTCCTCTTCCCAGAAGGGTGCTGGGGCTTCGGCTGGGGCTAGAGCAGCTGGACTTCAGCCGGGACTGGAGCGGCTGGGACCACCCAGTGCCCCAGGGCTGGGAGCACCGTGGGGCTTGGGCACTGGGGCCACCCGCCTGGTGCTCGGGCCTGTGCTTGACAGAGTGGGAGGCACTGGGGCTGGAGGTGCTCGGAAAGGGCGACTGGACCTGGGGTGGTGGGGCGGCGGCTGCAGGGAGGAGGCACGGGCTCAGGGCTCCAGCAGGGGAGGGTCATCAATGCCTCTGGGGCAGGGCAGGGCCAGAGGCTAGCCTCCCCCAACGGGCAACTCACATGTCACCCATGGAGGGCTCCACAGGACTCTGTTCTTGTTCCCCTTCTCTTCTCCCCTAAACAATATTTCTGGGTAATCTCATCTGCAAACACAAATTCAACTTCCAGACCAGTATCCTATCCAAACTATAATCTCTGCCTGTCTGTCCGACATCTCCTCATGGATGTCGAGCTGTCAGCTCAAGCTAAACATGGCAAACACAGAGGTCCTAATCTTCCCCCCAAAATCTTCTCTGCCACCTCCTTCATCAATCACCATGGACAACACATCATCCCACCTGTCACTCAGGTCTGTAACCCGTATGTCATCTTTGACTCATACCTCTCTCTAGGTCCTCGCACCCAGGCTATGTCTAAGGGCACGTCTACATGAGAGCACTAAGTCAACCTATGTTAGGTCAACTTACAGCCACCTCAGTAATTACTGCAGTTGCTGATATCCCCTCCTGTCGGTGGTGAGCGTCCTCACCAAGAGTGCTTCCACTGGCTGAAGAAGGGCAGTTGGGGGTGCGAGGGCTGAGGACTCCCAGCTGGGAGCCTCCAATCGGCCCTCAGAGCTCCCTGTAAACATCCACAAAGATACCTCATTCTTCTCCTGCAAAGCCCCTCTTAAAACTTTTTCCTTGAAGCTGTCATAGGAAGACTCCTGTAGCTGTATGGAGCCCCACGGGAATCATAGGTGACATGAACAAAGGATTAAATGAGGAGAGGGCAGTGGCCTTCCAGACCAGCTCAGGGAAAGTGATCTAGGTGAAGATCTTCTATGTGAGGCTGAGGGTGCAAAAAGAATGGTGGGAGAAATGGATAAGTGAACTATTAGCACTAGCACGATGGGCAGAGAAGGGGGCCAGGGCGGTAAAAGACAAGAGTGGATAAGCTGTGTGGAGCACAGGTGTGATAGAACTAGAAGCATGAATGTGAGACTTAGTGAAGGGATCTGAGGGGAATGGAAGGTGACCTGGTTAAATTAATAGGCAAAGCAGATAATCTTAGCAGCTTCTTTTTGAAGGGAATAGAAGGGTCATTGTGAGAGTCAGGAAGACCAAATAGAAGGAGGTAACCAAAGCTAGGAAATAACGAAGGCCAGACCATAAGTTATAACTGTGTGGGTTGAAATGTTATGGAAGAAAAAGTGACAAAATTTGGACATAGCCTGGTTGTCTGAGTCATTTCTTCTATGCCTAGAATTTTCAAATTCCTGTTGAATAGTGCTGTTGTTTCCACAGCAGAATAAACAGTGCCTCTATAAAGGCCAACTCATTTCACAAAGAGAAACACTACCCTTAATTCTGAATCTTCCCATTCTTCTTTGTGATGATCCTGTGAGGGGCTAAGCACCAAGTTTGAGGCACTGAGCATACTCTACTCCCACTGAATGAGATCTGGGATTATTCAGCAGCCCGTAGAAAGTATTCAGCGCCCTACAGGATTGGGTCTTTATTTCCTTCGTTTTAGCCTGGAGCTAGGAAAAAAGTGCCAGATTGCTTTTTGTTTATGTAACTCTAGCAATTCAATTATTTTCCCTCAAATAACTTTAAGCACTTCAGATGGCATCTTTACATTTTTCATTTTGATGCACCCACATTTTATAAGAGCAACGAAATGACAAATGGAAGGACACTTCCTTTTTAATGAGGTGTTTATCACTGTGTTTATCCCTTTAAAACCTATTAGCTTTGCTACAGCTTATAAACCTATACTGAAAGTTGAAAGGAAGGCTCAGAATGAATGTATTTCAAAACTAGTAAGGGAAGTACAGCTGGCTGGGGTTTAAAAGAGAAGATATAGAGAGAGACTTATATATACTATACATATGTATTAGCTAAAGATGACATTTTAAATGGAATACATTTGATGACAGTTACCATTTTTAAAGGACTCAAATCAAAACCAACAATTTAAAATGGCAACAGTTGGAGAACCGGAAACTGCTCGTCAATTGGAGTAAATCAGTACAACTCCATTGACTTCAATGGCACTATGTTGATTTACACCTGCTGAGGATCTGGTCCTCAGATTCTTGTAATACCTGTTAGACTGCACAGACTAGGTCAGTCGTGGTTTAAAGACCCTTAAACAGGCTGCTCTTGGATTTGCTCTGTTTTCTTAAGGAACATGTCCTACTTGACCACACAATACAGTAGCAGCTTACAGTGTTTCTGAGAATAATGAAGATCTGGACAAGGCTGGTTGGCAGATGCTTTTATGCCATTCCTGTAAATACAAAAGATCCATCAGTGACTTAACAAAACTAAAAGATAATCCAGATTCTCAACTACTATAAATCAGCACAGTTCTGTGGAAGTTAATGAAGCTACACAGGTTTACACTAGCTGAGGATCGGGTCTCTCATATTAAAATGTAGGAACTACTTTACAGGAATCAAGTCCAGTCACTTATTTCAATCCTGATCCATTTGTCATTACAATATTTTAGCAGAGCTATTGTAGAGGACCCTTATGATTCATTTTGCCTTTGTGGGATTCATTGCAGGAAAATGACATCGAAGATCCTGCTCCCTCTATGCCTGTGGAAGTCAACGGCAAAACTCCCATTAACTTCAAAAAGAGAAGGATCAGCCCCAGATTTTGTTGCAGAGCATTGTGCTCTCCTTTTACCTCCTCCTTTTTTCTCTTCAGCCTTCCCCCCTTTTTCCCTTTCTAATGAAATGATCAGCATATTTTTATACTGTAAATATTTCGGGCCAGGGACTGTCATTGTCTATAAGTTTGTACAGCGCCAAGCACAAAGGGACTCCATAACCCAGATGGGTGACTTCTGGTAAGCTTTTAGCATGCTTATAGGAACCTTTATTGTTTTTAATGTTTTCTCTCTAATGATTAAGAATGAATGTGCTTGCTTATAAGGTACCTTGTAACTGCTGCCAATCACATTGTTCATAGCCTTGGAAGAGAAAGCAAAGTGCAGACGCTGGTCTGTTTGACTTGCTGCAGGTATCGCAGGGCACACAGGGAAGTGTGTAGCCTCAAAAGACCCTGGTCAGGCCGGACAGGTCTCTGCCCAAGAGAGGTGACAGTTGGGGACCCAGGAATCGAGGGTGGGTGCCCTTGGTGGACCAGGTGCAGTTGCCGGAAACTATGACATAAATAATAATTAATAATAATAATATTAGAGGCTTTTATTGTGCCTTAAGTCATAGATGCAGTAGGGAGTGACCCTGATGACAGCAACTACTTGGTTTGAGGCAGGCCCAAGGCTTCTAGGAGTGCTGGTGAACAAACACCCCAAGAACCACTGCTACATCCTTTAATAAGAGGCAGCATGCCCTCCTCCCATGCTGGCTTCTGTCTGCCAGCCAGTACGGCAGACGAGTGAGGTCATCCTCTCCAGGGAATCTAGGGCCCTTGGCTCTAGATCCCTTTAGTCCTTGCATAGCCGGAGCATATGGACAGGACAAGCTATGCACAAAGAGCAATGAGGTCCCCGGTGAACTCTTTCCCCTCCCACACCTTAGTGCACACTTGTGGAGCCAGCCATAATCTGGCCCTATCCATAAGCAGAACATTCTTTAACTGCTGATTATTACAATGGTTTGATAGGCAATGAACTTCGAAACTGGTTCATTTGTGCAGTGGTATTAGGACCCACACCTCCTGCAGGTATCTACCGCTACCAGGCATCCCAATGTGCACATTTGGTATAGGTAGGACATCCAATCTATTATCTAAAGGAAAAGGACACACACACACACACACACACACACACACACACACACCTATTCAAAGAGAAGAATGGCTATCTGTCTATGTGCTTCAACTTAATATTTCATAAGTCCTGTTTAACAATATGAATTAAAAGCATGCTCCCCTCCCCAATGTGCATCTGGGTTAAATGTGGGTATCAGAGCCCAGCCTGACTAGCTATGGTCTCATGCATCCTGGAGGGAGGAATCTACTTCTGCACCCCTGGTTATGGACTAGTAGCAGAGCTACTCTGTAGCCTGTCCTGTAGCCTATGGGATCCTGTAGGCTGTATCTCTGGCACCGTGCCAGCTCCTTCCCTCCCTCCAAATTGCTGGTAAATCCACATAGCTGTGGATCCACTGGTCCTGCCCCAACCCATGGGCTTCCATCTCCTCCCCCATAGCATACAAAATGATTCCCTGCAGAGCTTTACAGAGGTGCAGATAGCGTACACTCGCCATGCGGGCTCCCAGTGTATGTACTCAAATCTTACCTAAGAACCAGCAGATTAGTTTGTAAGCCCCTTCCGAAAATAGTGGTAATGAGTCACCAGAAAACAACATTATTTCAGATCATTGTTATGTCTTTCAGCATATATTTTCAAGTATCTGGTACCAGATTTTAGCTGTTGATTAGAAAATCTGAAAGTGGGGAGCCTAAAAACACTCACTTATTCTCCACTCCTTACAGATACTGTACCTTTAACAGGTGTTATTAAAGAATCTGGCATATGCTTTAGTATATTTTCTGGTTTCATGATTAGCTGATACAAAACTGAAGTGTAATCTGTACAAATGTAATCAAGTGAGGATTCATTTTTTGATTAGCCATTGAAATGATCTGAAGCATAATCAGATACGTGGCTAGTTTCTCAGCCTCTAGTATGGAAGCTTTATTTCCAGTAGCTGGCCCTAATCTGTTCACAAATAGGAAGTCTGAGTTAAGTACATGTGAGGGACCCTCTGAATCATCTTTAAGAGTCAAAATGGACAATAAAAAGGAATGTTTTGGTGTGAAACTTCTACTTTACGTAATACTCCTTCACATGCAAAGAGAGAGTTTTCAAAGTCATTTTGGATTTGATAGCAATGTGACAAAATTAGATATGGAATTTATAGCATGTGAGAGAGATTTTATTGGGTCAAATGTCCTGCGCAGGTTTAGCTGCAAAACCAGGGTCTGCAATACTGCACGGATAATGGCAGTCTCCTTCTAAGCGATTTTGACTGGGGCCAGAACTATCTAATATCAAGATTACCCCTGTCTACTCCAACTGATATGCCAACTCTTGGAGGCAAATCATCTGACCCGCTTTCAGTCCACGTTGCTGGGCCAGGTAGATGTGCAGGGTGTTGGAGGGAGCGGTAGAAGACTACACTCTCCAGGCCAGAGAGAAGCTATTCTAGCCCAATGGGTGCAGTAAACGCTGCAGCCCCAGCAGGGGTGAGAGGACAAGAAGCCCCACACAACAAAGAATACTTGCCACTGACCTTCCCTTGCCCTGCCATTCAGAATGCTGTCTATAGTGGCTCGGCTGTCAAAGGAGCCTGCATGGCTTCAGAGGCAAGGGCCAGATTTGCACATGTGAGTTTTTATCTAATCTCTGTGCAAATGTTTCCTAGGATGGTATCGCAGTGATCTCTCTTGGGCTGCCTCTCCACTACCAGTCTTCATACCCAAACCTCACCACTGGTGCTGTTTCACCAGTAGTAACATTGCTGGAAGCTGTAGTGCAGACAGAGCTCCCATGGTTTTATTTAACCCTCCTGAGAGATACTTGGGTGAACAATAGGTTATAACTGCAAAACACAATCTGATTTCTTTTAATTCGGAGGCATTTCTCTATTTGTCTATATATAGAGAAAAAATAATTGCACTACTGAAATTATTGTATGTAGTAGGGTAGTTTCTAAACGCCTCATTGTGTGAATTACTGTACACATGTAAGAACTAGAGCTGGTTTTAAAAAATCCATCGAAAAATGCAGTTTTGTCAACATCAAAATGTTTCACAGAAACTTGTAGATTGTGATTAAACTTTTTGATAGGAAAAACTCAAAATGTTTCATTTTGACAATGTCAAAACATTTCATTTAGATTTAACCGTCATATTAAAATTAATAATTTATGTTTATATAGTTAGTGTATGTTTATTTTTTAATATAATATAAAAGTCCAAACAAAATGTGTTGACACTATCAAAATGAAATAGTCCCAAATCAAATTTGTCAGAATGTTTGTTTTGTGCAAAATTTCATTCTGATTCAGAACAAAAAAATCTTTAAAAAATCTTTTGAAATGTTGGAATTTCCCATGAAACAGAATTTCTAGTTCCCAGCCAGCTCTAGTAATAGCAGAAATAGTCCCTGATTCAAAGCCTTTTTGATCTTAACTCAGGACAAGAGACACCAAGTGGATACAAACAGGGAGAAGGGAAGGTTTAATATGGCACTGCCCACCAATACAGCATAACAACTGACTAGCCATTGTCAAGTGTCCATGTATGAATTAATAGATAATTAAATGTCTAGTTAATGTCTTCTATCCAGCTGTTACTTTTCTTTTCCACAATATTTCATATATTCACCTATCCTTTAAAAAACAAACAAACATTGAAAGTGTATAATGACCTCCATTTCAACATATGTTTATAAGTTAAATCTCCTTTCCACAATAATTTACAGCAAGTAGGGTTTGTGTATCTGATTAAAACCACTGAGACTGAAAATTTACTACACAGACATATGAAATGACTGCATTTTTAGCATTGCTGCGGGATCTGAGTATGATTTTTTTTAATACTAAGTATCGTAAGTAGTTCAGAGTTAATCCTGTTTGCTGCAGTATATTATCCTTAAAATTCTTCAAAATCACTGGCTAAAATTACCATATCATTCTGATACATAAAACAATTTCTCTTTGCAGTTCTTCTAAAACAGCCTCCAACAATCAAGGATAGTAGTTGAGGCATTTTATAAGCCACACATTATCACCTTAAATTAAAACATTGCTGATTGGTGACAAAAACAATTCTTGCTTTTCTGATTTCTGACACATCTTCTCATCAATAGCTGCTGTTTAAATCTCAAGTAAAGACAAAATGCTATTACAGTATTGCAAATATGTCCTGGACTTAGAAGGGAAAAAATCCACTTGGAGTTTCAGGTTCAGATTTGTAAAACTGAAAATACGCTTGTATACTTCTAAACACTGTTCTATTTTTTTAAGTCTGGATGTATGAATACAAATTATTTAGAAAAACAAAAATGTTAACTAAATGTAAATAAACTTAACCCCTGAAATCAAGTGTTAAGCTTAATCAACAATTACCTACGGATAAAGTTCCCCTATGCCCTGAAAGCCAATTGAATCGAAAAGGGAAGCAAATTCAGCTTTGAACACACAGCCTCCAACCCCAGAAATTCAAATTTAGTCACTGAACGCAAGAGTGTACCACCTGATTTCAGCTGTCACTCGGGGTGTAAAGAGAGAGGCAGTTTCTCAGCCTCCAGTGATGAAAAATCCTGGGCACAATAAGTGCTGAGTATCGTACTAACTGTCAAATGCATTGTAATTGTATCCTCAGAGGATGAGGCAATACTGTATATAATGAGCACACAGCTAGACCAGGGAAGAGGGACTGGGAAAAACTGCTTCTAGGCCTGGCCCCATGGAGGACCACATTTAGTTCTAGCATAAGCAAGAGCAACTCCGCTGATTTCACCAGGACTGAAATTTGTGCTAAGGGCTTTGCTTCAAATGAAGCTTTTAAAATGGGCCAAATTCATCCTGGTGTAAGTCTGCTGATTTAGGTGGAGTTTCCACAGGGATGAATCTGGCACTTGATTTAAGTTAAATACGATTCCAACTAAACAACTCTCTAATAAGATTTTTACCAGCCAGAATGGCCGGAGCCAACCCATGCTGGAACCATGACCAAAACCTATGGCAGTGTGGCAAGGAGGGGTGCGGGACGACTAGTTTTCCTCCCCAAAGCTAATTATATAAAACACTAAATTAGTGCTTAATCCTGCCAGTAGAAATTGACCAAACAATTTTAGAAGCTGATTTAGCTGGAAGCATGGTTAAGGCAGTTTACATGAAGCATATTGAAAAAGAAGGAGAGTGCACACTGTCTCTCCAATATTGACCAACAACCTCAAGGACATGGCTGGTAGAAAGGCATGACACTCACGCTGATATCACACTCTGTCACATGGTATGGTACCTCTAATCTCTCGCCACCCGTGCAAAACATAATATGGAGTTCTATATGAACTATGAAATTGCAGGGCTTAAGGACCCAATCCAATGCTCAATGGGAGTCATGAGCTATATTGCTCATACCATTTTTGGCATCACAGACATAATTCTGCAACAGCCATAAACACTCTCCAGTCATTTACCTTCAGAGGGGTCGAGGTCACTTGGCTACTCTCAGGATCACAGCACGAGAGCATTTGGGAGATCTTTAGGAAATGAAAGACCATATTCTCTCCCACAAAATGTATTAAAGCTCATCTACATTTATGGGGAAAGTGCAAGCTACATAAAGATACTAAATGCATAGATACTAACAAACAGAAGTAGAAGAAAGGAAAGGAAGGAAAGAAAAATCTGTCAGGAAAGATAAAAAAAGAAAAATTGAATCAATGACAGCTGAAAAGAAAAAAACAATAAAATTGAACTCCCACTCCACTTTGCTTTGCAGTCCAATAGCTTGGAACCAGAATGGCTCATGAGACACCTATAATACAAACAAAGGAACCCTCGGGGAACCACGTACATTTATAATCTCAGAAATAAAATAATAGACAAAACTGAAAAATGTAAATTGGAAGAAATTCTAACAGGAAAATGTTTCCTATCAAGTATTATTTCCTTCTAAAATGTATACCAGGATAGATACGTATTTGGAAAAAGATCTTGGGATCTTCTCAACAGAACAGCCTTCATCATCACTGCATTCAACATGACATTGTAAGTTGCAACCAATTCTCACAGGCTTCAGTAAAAGTGGACACTAATTGGAAAGGTCACTGAACAGTGGAGGACTCTGAGTAAGATTGATTTCAATATACAAAATAATCCTTAAAGGACTCATTGGAAACAATGGTGCAATGTAAGCCTTTCAGAAAGCTCACTATACAGCAAGGCATCTCTAGGGTATTCATGTACAATGCTAAGCAGCCATTACTAGGTTGAGCTTTAAAACAAAGCGAAATACAGCAGAACCATTCTAAAGCCTCCTCATGGCTTCCTGGTAACAATCAGGAGTAAGAGGGCAGTGGAAAAGCTTAAGGGGCCAAATCTTATAGTCATTACTGCTGGAGTTGGCCCAAAATGAATAAAACTATTTCCACTTACTTTTATTAATTTAACCCATTTTCAGCAACGTGCATGATCCCCAATGGAACAGTATGAGAATGCTCCAGAAGTGCCAGAGAACCTAGGGGACGCATGTATAGTTTGCATATTTTACTAGCACTTGACAATGGATGGTTGCATCCACCTGTTGTCTCATTTCAAACTTAGATTGTATAAGCTCCTTGGGACAGTGTTATGTGTTTGTATGGTGCTGGCCCCACGAGGCCCTGATCTGGGCCCCTAAGCTTTTCTATTCATACAGTAACACTCACTTATGTGAATAATTGCTGAATGAATAAAACATCTTGAACAAAACCTTCTAATATGCCTAATATGCAGAGATATCTGCAACCTTTAGGATGATGCCCAACCATGAGGAGGGGAAATATACACATGGAAAAGTATATCCGGTTTGAAACAGAACTTGTCTTTTTGTTCATTTTTAAGAGGGTTTTTTTTTATTATTTTAGTTCTTTAACTTCCTCTCTCTCAAGGAAATCCCCTTTAAACTCCAGGGCAGAGTAATGTTTGCAGGGGCTAGGAAAGATGAAAAATTCCACTATGGGAATGTCGATTGCCACGTTTTCTTAATGGTACAACTCATATCCAACTCTTCCAGTATCATATATATCCTCTATGCAGTTCTTTGGAATTTAGCTTTTTAAAAGTAATGCCCACTATAAAATATTTTGAGTCATGTGCAAGGATTTTCCATGCAACCCTTGTAACTATGGAACATTCATTGATCTTTTAAAAGTATCCCAGTGCACAAGAATTTACACTTAGAACCAAGGATCTAGAACCTACTTGCAGAAAGGATTTTTTTCTACAAAGCTGCATACGTTAATGGCAAACAGTGAAACCAATTATGACCAAATTTCCTATCTAATTAATGTCACTCATGATTTTTCATTTTCTTCCGATTAATGATTTCAGACCTATTGCCGCTTCAGTTACATTTAAATTAAAATTCAGGTGTACTTTTTGTACATTATGTAAATTCACTGTGCTCAGTTACAGATTTGTTTATCTGAGAACTTCTGAACAATTCTGTTGCAATCCCAAATAAGCTATTAAATTGCAAATTCTAAAGGTAGAAAAATAATTTCCATTAAGTTGAATGCTGAAATTAGCAATTACTATATACTTAAATAGAAACCAGGAGGGGATGTGGTGGAAATGTCCCAGTTTTTTCCTTGGATGTGGAAATGTGGATGAATTTGAGGCTACCCAGAAAACTGATATTTATTTTAGAAAGTTGAATAATAGTAAGTGAGAAAGAGACTCACTGATGGACAGAACAGGTGACTTAAAAAAAAATCTTTATAGAGAAGTCCAGACTTTTCAAACCTGAATTTGTATTATTATAATCCTAAATTCACAGTTAGGAACCCAAACAGAAATAGGCTGATTTGCAAAGATGCTGAGAATCTGCATAGCCCATGAGAGTTGGCATTTCTCAGCATTACTAAAAATCAGGCCACTTCTATGGTTTGCATATCCAGGTTTGCAAAATTTGGATCACGGCCTACAATGCTCACATATTTTATTCAACTTTGCTGTCCTTCTTATACAACCCTATAACCTCCTTTAAACTTTCCCTCTATAGTTTCCTAGGTTGAAATCTCCTTGGGCAGAAAATATCTGTTTTTGTATCTTCTACAATGAAAAGTACACTTTTGGTGTTTCAGAAATAAGCTCTATTATTCATTATTATTTATATATGATGCCATGGTAATTACTATTCCTAATTCTTAGCCTACCCTCATACTTTCAGGTTGATAATTTTTAAGTGTGTTGTCTTCCAATAAAATTGTTAAGGAGCTTATCCTTGAGAGTGCTGAACAACTTTGGGAACAAGCCACAAACCTGATACATTTCCAACCTCACTTTAAACCAGTCTACCATTTCAGCATCAATTCTCATACAACTCATCATTCTTTTGTATATCTATCCAATCCTTCTAGTGAGTCCGCAGAGTTCCATCAATTCCCAGACACAATCTTTCCATACTGAGTAATACAGTTGTTTAAATTCCAAAAAACATATCCACCTATCATTTCCATAGTCCCAGGCCTATTTGTTTATTCATCTCAGCAAAGCACATGCATTCTCTCCTGCAGACAGACACTTCCCTGCAGCTCCTAAGAGCTGTAAGAGTACTCAGGAGGCACAATGAGGAGATTAATGCCTTTTGAATTCCTATATAGATGCCTGTTCCCTTTTTCATGCAGCAAAAGACAGTTGCTATCACTTTTCTCATTTCTCCCCAATATATAGATATTATGACATTTTTTCATTATTTTATGTCTATAAGTAATTTAGACATTTCACACGCATACAGCTCCATGTGCTATTTCAGCTCATCCTCTGCCTGACCACTTATTCTGCTTTCTGCAATTCATATCCTTTTCTGACGTTCTCACTAGTCCAAGCCTTTGCTTTCCTTTTCTAAAGGAAGTCTTACTTAGATTGGCAATACACTTCAATAATAATATATAAGTGGTATCATCGCTTACAGCACCTTCTTTAACCTGAAACCAAAGCTTAACTTTTTCTTCTTTTTGCATTTGCCCTGCAACTCACCAGATCTGAGACAAGGAATTTTCAACATTCACAAGCCCAAACATTTTCTAGCTGCTAGAACCCAGTATGCCATGGCACTGGGTTTTTTTATGATGTCACTCACGGAAGTATTGTTTCTGGTTTAATGTCCAGGAATTATGAAGTGGTCCAAAGCCCATTGAAGTCAATAGAGTTGTTTCCATTGACTTTAACGGAATTCCATCAAGTCCTAAAGCATCTAAAATCAAGACAAACAAGTTCAGAGGCATTGTAGGTGATTTAAAGAAAATAGATGACCTAGCTCTTAAAACTCAGGAATGCTTGGGCAAGGAAATAACCAACTCTGGTACCTGTCTGACTCACCTCTAATTGTAACTTCCAGTCTAGGCTTCGAAGTTATGAAATGTTTTCACTGAGCAGGATTCACTGTCACTAAGTAGTTCATTGAAATATTCATTTTCTTTATCTCCCTCAATGACTAGTGTCTTCCTTGCAGCTCTTTTACTAGCTCATTCAGCCTCCCACAATCCTTCTCAGCAGCCAGTATTTCCTTGTCCAAGCATTCCTGAAATCATGGATGCTCAGCCTTTCTTCTTTTTATAGTCTTTTTATTTTTGTGATAGTTTATTCTTGCTTCTAGCTTTTTCTACAGGCTTGACTTTGTTCCCACTGAAATCAGTGGCAAAATTCTCAATGACTTCGGTGGGAACAGGAACAAAACCATCGTTCATAAATATAGTCACCTGCTTTTTGCAGTGATCACAATAAAATGAGTTATGTGTATTGACACAGTGACAAGTGACAGTTCCAGAATGATATATTTAAGAAAGAAAGAAAGAAAGAAAGAAAGAAAGAAAGAAAGCATTAAATACATGGTCATCCCAACAAATTGCTCTGGTTGGGCTCAAGCATACAACTGGAGGCTTCCCTTCCACTTTTCTTGCAGTGAAAGGACCACACTTACTCTCTTCATTACTGCTTCCTTGTAGAAAATCTTGACATGCCTTAATCCTTCACCAGACCAGCTAGCTAGCTGAACAAATAAAATAGTACTACAATTAGGCAACCTTGTTCTGTTAGCTCCTTCCAGTCAGAGCTCATAATCATGACCAATGCTTTGCATTTCCATAGTGCCTTTTATAGGTGGATCTCAAAGTACTTTATGAAGTCTAATGAGAAGCTTCTCAACACTCCATGAGGTAGTATTGTCACCCATTTTACTGCCCAAGGGCACACAAAAAGGGATTGAGCCTTCCATACGTACTTAAAAGATTATATGTTTTAAGACTTTAAACATTGGTGATGTGTAGGGGGAACTGTTATTTCCAAATATCAAGGTACAAACAAGCCAATGTAACCTCACAACATTAAAATCATATAAACAGTAAGATAATTATAAAAATATGGGCCTGAACCTGCCACCCATATTCCCATGAACAAGCCTTATTTGTGCAGGTAGTCACATTGAAGTCTGTGGAACTATTCATGTGAGTAAGGATTTTCTGTGTAAGTAAGGGAAGCACGTACCACTGATAGGTCAGATGTTAGTAAATTCAGAGATAAAGTAGTATTTTCTAGTCTTTCAACTGCCAAATAATAACTAGCAATTAACTTACAAAGTCTTAGATTATTGTTTATCCATTCACAAATACAGAAGATGGAGGATGTTAAAGAAAGGTTACAACCCAATCTTTTAAACTCCACTGAGGGGACTAAGAAAAGTTTCAGCAGGTGGCATTTTCTGGCCCTATTCTTCATCAGTGTTTGGATCCTCACCAGAGGAGTCAGTCCTTATGTTATCCAGCAGCTTTAAAAGACCTATCCCATTTTTGCTTTTTTAACAATTCCATTATGACCCAAGCATTTAACACAATCGTAAAGTCCATTCCCTCCCAGTTGATAAAGCTGTCCCTAAGGAAAATCAGGTCATCTATGGACATTCTCAGTTGGAAATATTGCTCTAATATAAAAATCCACTATCTCCTAGGTGACCTAAATGAGCTTCCTGACTCTTAGAAACTCAGAAAATGCTCAAGCTTAGACACCTAGGGTCTGGTTATGTGGTTAGATGGCATAATGCTCAAGGGGAGGCAACATTACTCTTTGAAGTGAACAGGAATGATCTGTCATCATTATTGTTGCCCTTTATAACCATACTTGAACATGTGATCATACGACACCATAAATCTCTCTAATTTGTTTGCATGGAACAGACATTCAAACACAAGGGATATATATTTTTTCATATTTTTCTATAGATGTTTCACAAGTATATTTGACATGCTGAACAATAAAGATTAATAAGTCCCTCAAGAAAATACCTATTGCGTTTAATTTACAAACAAAAGTTCCTGATTTATATGATTTATTTTCATTGCTACAATTCTTTTCTGTGCAGATGTTGCTGCAGGATCCCCTTCACCCTATCCAAATTCCCTTCCCAAAAGTGAGTGTGTGCTCACATGTGTATGCAATGAAATCTCCACCTTTGATGTAAGGAAAATCTATTAGCTGGCAGTAGTAATAGAGTTGATATTTCCTTTTCAGTACTCAAGCTACAAGAGGGCAAGAGAGAGAACAATTAGAAACTGATAATCCACTTGATATAATAACAGTCCCTCCATTAGAGCATAAGGTTACATACTGTCTCCCCCTTTGGTGTTGCTTTTGATGCTAAGACATGAACAAACCCCCAAACTCAAGCTACCTTCAGCTGAAACCATTTGAGTCAGTCAAATCCATAATAAAGCCACTGAATAAGAAGAACAATAGTAACAGTAATTAGTAATAATAACGATTTCTATTTCCGTACCATCCAAAGGGCCCCTTCAGGACTGGGGACCCATTATGCTGAGCACTGTACGCACGGAGATAGAGGGAAAATCCCTAGTTGCATGTGGTTTCCACCTGAAACATTAACAGCTCATAGTCATAAGAACCTTTTCCCAGGTTTACTCCAAATGTAGCCCCTGGTTGAGGAACAACAGCGAAGCCAGCCTGAGTTTCAGGAATTTAGCAAAACATGAAATAAGGTAAGATTTGCCTGGTTTTGGATTTCTTTCTGAAAATTTCCCATAGCGCAACAACACAGGAGAGACTTTCTTAAAATAGATATGTCCACGCCTTTCCTTATTGTGTAGTTCATACCAGCAGTAATTGGTATTTTTAGGCTAAATTGCTACATTTCCAAATACTGAACGATAGATTTCCTCTGACTGTCCAAAATGACTGAATGCCATGTCATTTTTAATAAATGTGTGTTAAGATGCTTAGAGCTAGTATAATGTCTACAATTAAAGTGTAACCCTACACAAAGTATAGATTTTTGGAATTCTGACAACTCTACTTTGATATTTATGCAAATAAGCTCTTTAGTGTACTGCATCTGCTGCCTCAGTCACACAAAGTGTTAGCTTGTTGCAGAAAAACACACGTAATTACATTAGGTTGGCTGCCAAGAAATAATAGTCCTAAAAGTAAAACCTATTGATCAGACAACTGGTACATCATTCTGCATGTCATATCACAGCTGCTGCTAGAGGCTCTGGGATCGTTCCTTTGTTGTACTTCTAGCTTTTCATACTTTCACACACTGATTTTCTTCACTCTATATAGCAGTGTATCTTAATGAGGTAAAGAAAGCACCCTCATTTTTTTCACATTAATAATGACAATTGTTTAAAATCTTACAGATCTCTCTTTCTCTCACTCTCTCTGTATTATATATGCAGACTTACATATGCAAAATATACATATTCTGCAGTATCAAGTGGATTTTCAAATTTGGGTTTGGGTACACAGCAGGGAATTTGAGCAATCATAAATAAGGAAGGAAGGAAGGAAGGAAAGGCAGATGGTGTTAAAGTATTGAAAGTTTGGCCAGTACTCATGGTGCAAAAGCTGACTGCATACTCAGCCACCCGGATTTTCAGAAGCCAGCTGCCCCATAAGGTAATGGTCAGGGGCGGCTCCAGGCACCAGCGCACCAAGCGCATGCCTGGGGCGGCAAGCCGTGGAGGGGCAGCCTGCCAGTCGCCGTGAGGGCGGCAGTCAGACTGCCTTCAGCGGCATGCCTGCGGGAGGTCCGCCAGTCCCGCGAATTCGGCGGCAGGTACACCAAAGGTGTGGGACCGGCGGACCTCCTGCAGGCATGCCGCCGAATCCGCATGACCAGCAGACCTCCCGCAGGCATGCCACCAAAAGCCTGACTGCCGTGCTGGGGGTGGCAAAATACATAGAGCCGCCCCTGGTAACGGTAGCCAGCTATTGTTTTACCACTGACTTTAAAGGGTGCAGGATTTAGTCTTAATTTCTCAGTCATCAGATGAGATGTTCACACTTCCACTTCCTTTAGTGAATGCAGAAAAAATTACATGTTACAAAAAACAACTTAGGGCTTGTCTACACTACCAAATTTTGTTGACAAAACTTATGTCGACACCCAAAAATCGACAAAACAAAAATCGCAAAAGGGTGTTCACACTTGCTCCCTCTGTTGACAGATCATGTCCACACTGGGGACCCCATCATCGACAGGGTGAGCAATGCACTGTGGGTATGTATCCCACAGTGCAGTGTTATGGGAAGGAAGAGCTGATCGCTGGGCATCTTGGGATTCTCTCCAAGTTCTCCCACAGCCCCCTCAGCTGCAGAGAGCAGCATCATGAGTAGCTCTGTGAGCTCTCAGTGCTGAGAAACATCAGTCTGTCCCCCACCTTCTGCAGCAGCAGTCTGCCTGCTGCTGTGTTCCTAGTGCCGGGCAGAACAGGAGCATTCCAATGATTTGCTCTTTGTTTGTTCCCCAAACGGAGCAGCACACAGATACTTCCCGGAGCTCTGAAAGGCAAGGGGTGCATTTTGCAGGGCAGCAGAAATCAAAACACTGAACAGAGCAATCAGGGCAGGCGTTGTGGGATACTGGCAGAAGCCAGTTCTGTCAACAAAACAATAAGCAGTGTCTACACTAGCTCGTTGTCAACAATAAAGGAAGGGGAAAAGATAGGGTTACCATACGTCCAGATTTTCCCGGACATGTCCGGCTTTTTGGGCCTCAAATCCCCGTCTGGGAGGAAAACCCAAAAAGCCGGACATGTCCGGGAAAATAGGGAGGGAGGGATCATGGGGCTTGGGTCCGGGCTGGAGCCACTGGGGCCAGAGCCGCTGCGGCCGGCAGTGCTCGGCCAGGACCGGTGCCGGGCCGGAGCCACTCGGTAGGAACCGGGGCCTGAGCCGAGCTGGGCCGGAGCCGCTGGGACCGAGGCCTGGGGTTCCTGAGCCGCGGGGGCCGGCGGTGCTCTGCCAGGACCGGTGCCGGGCCGGAGCCACCGGTGCTCGGCCGCCGGCCAGCGGTGCTCAGCAGGTGCCGGGCCGGAGCCACTGGCCAGCAGTGCTCGGCCAGGGCTGGTGCCGGGCCAGAGCCGCTCAGCCAGAACCGGGACCTGAGCCGAGCTGGGCCGGAGCCAGGGCGGGCTGGAGCCGCTCGGCCGGAACCAGGGCCGGTGCCCCAGGACCCAAGCCGAGCCGGGTGGGAGATGCCGGGGCCATAGCCTCTTGGCCGGGACCGGCCGGCCGCCGGAGGGAGCCGCTCGGCCGGGGGGCCCGGACTGGGCTGCGCCCCGCCACCACCCCAGCCCCAACTTACCTGCTGCCTCCCTGTTTCAGGCTTCCCGCGAACATTTGATTCGCGGGAAGCAGGGGAGGGGGAGGAGCAGGGGGGTGGAGCGTTCAGGGGAGGGGGCGGAGTTGGGGCGGGGACTTTGGGGAAGGGGCGGGGAAGGGGCGGAGTTGGGGCGGGGGCGGGGCCCCATGGAGTGTCCTCCTTTTTTTAAATTAAAATATGGTAACCCTAGGAAAAGACAAAAGTCTCTCAGAGGGGTGGAAGTTTTTTGTTGCCAAAACTTGGTGTTTTTTGCCACAAAAATCCCATTGTAGTGTGTACGCTCTTGCTGTTTTGTCGCCAAAAGGCAGTTTTTGGTGACAAAACTTGCCAGTGTAGACAAGCCCTTGTTTTCTTAATCACTTCTTTGAATGGTGGAACATTAATGATATTACAGTCAGAACATTCTCACCTTGCTTGCAAAACTGCACAATTACCAGGTCAATGTCTCCATTTCAAAGATAGACAAGCAAAGACAGATAAACATAGATAAAAGTCAAAACAAAAAGAGAAAAGAAACAAGAACAGGAGCACTAGGGCTTTGTCTACATTGGAACTTCCTCGGCAAAACTTTTGTCATTCAGGGTTGTTAAAAAAAACACACCCCTGAACGGCAAAAATTTTACCAACAAAAAGCACCGGCGTGAACAGCGTATTGTCGGCTGGAGCACTCTCTGGCCGACAAAGCCGCTGCCGCTTGTGGGGGGTGGGAGATTTTGTCGGCAGGAGAGCTTTCTCCTGCTGACAAACAGCAGCTACACTGCGCACTTTTTAGCGGCACAGCTGTGTCGCCACAGCCATGTCGCTAAAAGCGAGGTAGTGTAGACAAAGCCTTACTATACTTTACCATAGAGGTGGGTGCTATAGAAACCCTTAAAAGAGAAAGGCTTTTACAGGTTCCCAATCTACAACATAGCTCTTATTTGTAGGAGAAAAATTATATATATATATAAAACAAATCAAGGTTACAGCCAAAGGGCTTATTTACAAGTATTGATTTTAAAGTAACGTAAGCCCTGTGGTCTGAAGCTCTAGAAGGTTAGGAGTTCTTTGCTCCCATCTGTTGGTAAACAGGGGAAAGAACAGCCATAAAATTGCTTCATCTGCATAAGGAATGTACCCAGAACTCCAGATTGTCAGCAGCTCCACAGGGGAAGGAGCTCTCTTCCTTCTTCTATTAGTTAACGGGGGAAGTATGGCTACTTAACAGAGAAGGTTACATTTGCATAAGATTTCTACCCAGAATTCCTCCAGAATACTTTGGGAGTCACCATAAGGGAGCACAAATTTAGAATTGGTTGGGTAGTGGAACTGAAGAAGGAGCACAAGCGATATTATTTTGTGATAAGGTTTCTATATACTAGTGGTGTGTCTTATCACTGAAAATTTCATGCTGTAGGGAGATGATAACACAGAAGATAACAGCAGAGCTGAATGAACTTTGGTGAGGTTTTTCTTCTCCGCCACTAAATAAAGCTGAAATCACTGTTGGTGGGTTAGCTGGTAGACCTTCAGGACAGGAACACCTAATGCAATGGTTCTCAAACTTTTGTACCGGTGCCCCCTTTCACATAGCAAGCCTCTGAGTGGGACACCCCCCCACCCCCATAAATTAAAAACACTTTTTTATATATTTAACACCATTATAAATGCATGGGGTGGAGGCTGACAGCTCGCAACCCCCCATGTAATAACCTCATGACACCCTGAGGGGTCCTGACCCCCAGTTTGAGAACCCCTGACCTAGTGCTTCCCGAGGGGCTGGAGATAGCCCTGCCTTTGTGCACCTCAGGATTCTGGTCCTAGACTACCCACTGACACCAAAGTGCAAGTGGGGTTGAGCAGATGAGGAAGAGAGAAGTTATGGGGGTAAAGTAATATTTGCCTGCTGGGTGGGGAACAGAGTTAACAGAATACTAGGACAGTTACCATGGGGAAATGTTTTAGTTATCATTCATGTAAATATATTGTTATTGTGTTCCTTTTTTCAAACACAGACTCAGTGCTTGCAAGTGGGGTAATATTGCCTATGAGGGTGCCCAGGAAAGGTATTTAGTGATCCCAGAAATTATGAGTAGGCCTTGAGCCAGTGATGTATGTTGGTTTTAAGAGGGTCCTCTCTTGCTAACTGAACCCAACCCTTGTTACTGACAACAACACAGACTGTTACAGTAGTGTGTCAGAGTGTATTTTCCAATACAACAAAATATATTAGAAATGCATTTTATATATTTTTTTATTTTAAAATCTTCTAAAAACAATTGTCTGAGTAATTAAGTCTGCCAACACCTCTAATTTGGAGAACACATCTCATATGTGTGGTCATTGCTAAAAAGAAATGCAGAACCTTCCCTTTTTACATTATGCTCTGATGGCTAAACCCATTAAGATTTCATATTCTGATTCCATCTAGACAATACAGTGTTTAAAAGTAAACATGTTCTGCTACATAAAGTACACATGGTCTTTTAGGGATTGATCCTGCAAGGTGCTGAGCAGTCAACTCCCACTGACAACTGTGGATGCACAGGGTATCACTACATTACAGGATTAATCCCCTAACAAATTATAAGTGATTTGCTTTATTCCATTTACTAGTAAATGGATCTTATTTAGATTGTATCTTTCTTTAATAGGAACCCTGACATTTCCAATGGAACTCAACACAGTGTAGCTTTTGGGCCTGATCCTCCAAGGATGCTACAGCTGAAATTCACTCCTGCGCAGAAGGTCAATGCAATTTAAGCCTTATTTTAGAGCTTAAATGGGACTTACATGGTTCATCAGCCTTGAGTTGGCTCTCTGCTCAAGGAAAATACCTCCCTACATGCAGAGTTTCCACTGAAGTGAATGGGAAGTCTGTGTCTAGAAGATTGGGGCTCTATTTTGCATAATACGTTTCATGCAAACTCTATCCCAAAAGGCATCTCATAGAAAGGCCCCAATCCTGCAATGGGATCTGTAAGTGATTTGCTTTATCCTTTTTGTTGCGAAGACTCCATTGCAGGCTCAGGGCATTGGAGCCCAAAATTCAAATTATCATTAGTCAGAATAGTTCCCTGGACTTCAGTGAGACTAATCACATAAATAATTACTGTTCACAGGTAAGGTGTTGCAGAATCAGGTCATAGAGAAATGCAAAAGCAAGAGGAGTTTAGGTCTACGTGACTTACCTTAAAACTGATGTAATTTGATATTAAAAGTTCTTTGGATTCTAAATACCTAGGCCCTGTTGCAGTTGTGCACATGCTTAGCTTTTCTCATGAAAATCATTAAGTCAACAGAACTACTCACATGTTTTGTTAAAAGTGTACCTAAGTATTTGCAGGATGGGGACTTAGTTTATATGTATTTTAAAATATCTGATAAGCTATTATTTTTAAAATTTTTAAAAATAAACATTTTTGTAAAAATCAGAGTTCTGTGCTCCCTCTGCTGGCTATTCAGAAGAAATTAACCAACAAGCACTCTTCCCCAATGCTGATGCTAGTGCACCAAGAAAGACGAGGTTGCATTTGCCATGAGTTTGGGCAGACATTTCCAAGAGAGTGTTATAAACAGAAAGTACAAACAATGAACATTATACAAAATTACTTGACAGTATCTTTATAAAATATGGGTTTGTAGAAAAGAAAAGATAATCTTATTATGACTTTGTGCTAACCTGTAAATTAACAACAATAGAAACTGTTAGCTGGGAATTTACTCTGGCTTTCAAAAAAGGAAGAGCTGGGTTCTTTATCAAACATGGCTGAGTCTTCGATAAGGCATTTTCTTCCATTAAAATAAAGGAAAAGTTTTCTAGAAAACTTTACATGACTTTTCTGTTTCCTCTACTGTTTCTCCAAACCCCTCATATAAAAACTGAATAACCCTGCTCCTTTCCCCCAGCCCTTGACTCCTCCTCTCATTACTTGCAAAGCTCATGTTGGCTGAGCGGTCTAGCTAAGGGTGGTTGGATGTGGCTCGTTCTGAACAGCAAAAGCACTGCAAATGGGTCAGCCAAAGGGAGCTGATATAAAGTAAGAGAAGACGTTTTCTTCTCACAGCAGCTGAACACATTTTGTCAAATAGCAGCCCCCGTCAGCCTGAGAATGAAGGACTGAGCTTGAGTTGCTGATGCATTGTACTACAGCTGAACTCTGGCCCAGACCCTGAATATTTTGTTAGTATTTTTTGCATGGCACTTATTTGTTGGCTAAGTTCAATATTTTTTGCCCAGGGTCTCCCACTCATTAGAATGCACGAGAGGAGTCTGGCTGCAATGTTGGTCAAGGTGCAGCCCCCGAGACAAATGCAGCCTACAGAGCCTGGCCTGTATCCGCCATCAGCTTTAGTTAACATGGGGTGCAGTTCTTGTAGCTGACAAGCCTGCAGAGCTCCAAAGTGATATTGATTAGAGGAGGCCTGACCTGCTGGAATCTGTTGTCTTAGCAGACCAGACCACCATATTAGAGATGTGTGTGGCTCCAATCTACTCCGTTTCATGCAAATTATGTCCTCTCTTGGGTTTCTGGTATGTTGCCAATGGGACCTCATTCAAAGTTTGGATGCCTTATCTGACTGTATTTATCTTTAATTACATCTGATCATCTGCTTCCAGAAGTAAATAATTACAACACAGCGCTCCAGGACTGACTGTTTCCCGCGATTCCTGAACTTGCTTTTCCAGCAGAAGACACATTAAGGTATATGAGAAATAAAGCAGCTATTTAATAACTACTTCCCTCTTTTGAAAGAAAGGCTGTTAAAGGAAATTAAAACAACTACCATATAATGTGCTGTTAAATAAAATCATGATGCCCACCAACATTAGAACTGAAGGGTAGTTTGCTAAATTAAGACATATTTAAACAAGCCTGATAGTTATACAAATATTAGTTCACTCTCTAAGACAGATATGGAGCCATAAAACTAAAAAGATAGAGTATCACTGAGCAACAATCCCTGAGAAATTGATCATTATCGATAGTTAATGCCTACTTTATCAGCTAAAGGACTGGTGAGAAATCAAGTGTGATTAATATTCCCCAAAACTAATCACGATCAAACTATGGCAACACTAATTATGCAAGGGGGTTACTACAATCTAAGAAGAAATAAATGCAAAACCATAGTTACCAATAGGAACATTAACAAATACCTTTTTAAAAGTTGTTGGATGTGTCCTATTAAATTAAAAAAGGATTGTCATTGTTACTCCAAACAGAGGCTCCTTTTTATGCCTTCAATAGTACTGGGATTAATTTAATCTGTAAATTGAAGTAGCAGGCCACCTCCTGACCTCAACAGACCAGGGCAGGGCAACTACCTACTACTCTTTGATGACAGTGGCAGAATTAGGGAGAGAGAAGGTGGCTGATGACGCACTCCTTTGTTCTGAAAATAGCAATATTCTCCTGACTTCTCTTAAAACCTGATCCAAGTCTCATTTAAGACCATGTAATGGCTCCCATTGAGTTTAATAGGAATTGGATCAGGCCTTTATTCAGACATGGTTGCTTCTACTATGTGGCCCTGATTCAGTACAGCAGTAAGCTCATATTTAAATCCATCTCTACTCCAGAAATCAGTTGGGCACATACTTAATTTAAAACATGGGCTACAGTCTCATTGAACTCCATGGGACTGAATGACATGCTTAAAGATAAGCGCATGCCCAAGTGATCTCCTGGATGGGGGTGCTCTCCTGAAGCGGGGCCAGGGTAATTTACCTTTTTGCACTGTAGTCAGCATTTTGAGTTGAAATAATATCTGAAAAAATCATGCATTATTTTCTGTTTTCAGATTAATAACAGATCTGACTACTTTTTTTAAAGATATTTTAATTTTAAACAGAAAAAAGAAGACAAGTACTGGAATAAATGGCAGTGCATCTGTTAATCCCACACAACTAAGAAAGAGGAATGATGAGCCCAAATATATCAATTTTACTTTGAAGGACTTACGAAAAATCAGAAACTAAAGAAGATTATTTCCCTTGGAGACTATTTTTTTTATATAGTGATATCTGACATCAGTGTAACCAAGGAAGTTTCCTCTGCTGATACAATGATGTGCCTTAGTACTGTGCTAATTACACATTTGGCAGTAAGTAAACTCCTCCACATTAGTCACTATGCAAAATCCAGAGTACAGATCAACAATGTAGCCCAAATGCCACAAAGCAAAAGGAAGGGGGTCATATGACCACAGCCATCAATGGCAGAATGATCCGATCCCTCTGCAAGTGGCAGGAGGAAATCTGCAAATGAAATGTCAAATCCTGCCTCTAAACTCCCTTCTCCCATGAAGCCCCCATATTAATATAAACACTGTCAGGCCCCCACCTATTATTAAAAAGAAAACCTCTCTAGAGGAGAACTTTTCCCTATGCTCCCAGTGCACTTTTGTCTGTCTATTGTTAGTCCCCGTCCTAAGTAGTGTACAATCTTTCTTTTTTTCTGCCTCTATTACAGAGCTAAACATGTTTTTGGAGCTTAATATCTTTAACCACAAAACAAAGCAAAATCAAACACTTACCTTTGATGTAGGTCTTACATCCATTCCTGTTCCTGTATAAAGTAATAGGAGTTTTTGAAATCTTTGGAAGTAGGACTGGACCAGTAGAGAAGATGCTAAATATACTGAAAGCTGGTGGTGGTGGGGACTAATATCTTTTATAGGACTAACATCTGTTGGTTAAAGAGACAAGCTTTTGAGCTTACACAGAAAGGTGACAGACAAGAACTCTTGCTACTTCTGCTGTGAGCTATGTGGCTGGATTTCGTTGTACTTAGTTTAATGATTGCATTACAATTTAAAATGCTAGAAAATCCTATTATTAAGCCTAGTGCTCGATCTGAGATAACACAGAAACCTCTTTTCTTATTGGTGCCAACTTCTAAAATGTCAAATCATATTGATGCAAGAATAATGCTCCAGAGAATAAAGTATGTGAGAGAGAATATGAAAAGTCCTCATTTTGCTGTTTCTGCTTTTTTAGGTACTTCCCACAGCTCTTCCTCTATACAACTTGGGGCTCCTACATACTGGTATCCACATTTCTATCTATGTTTTTAATAGGGAATTGCAATATCTAAGAACCAAGGGGGAAAAAATCCTCTGGTGATGAATTCATTAGTAATGCCCTAGAAAGAAATGCTTTATTATTGTCTTTTACTGTTACATTTAAGGAATGTCCAGATTCCCAGCCAGGTGCATGGTCACATTGCACTTGGCACTATACAAACACATATCAAGACACAATCCTTGCCCCAATGTACTTACTAGCTCCAAAACCTAAAAAGATTAATTCTATTTACTTCTCATGAACTGAAAGCCAGGCAACAATACAGTTTAGCAATACTGGATAAAGCACTTGCATATGGGTTTTTAAAATAGAAATCATGGCCTGTCTTAATTATACCTATTCTTATAGGACGTAAGTTGTCCTCCTTTATTCAAAACTCACTTTCATTGCAGCTGGGAATGTTGACAGTAGCCAAGCAACTGACCTCTGAAAGGATAACAACAACACAGAGACCTTTCACCCTGAAGATGCTGCTACTGGTACAGATGGTGATGTAGACTTTGACCGAGTTGTGCAGTTTATATACAGTCAAATCAAAACCAGACACTTCCTCTTAACATTATTCCCATGGCTTCATACCATCATTTGCAAATAAAACCTGACTTTCCAAATGGGACATGACCATCCATGCTCACCTTTCATTGCCAGCTGGTTTTTAAAATAAACTAATAGCAAAACACATACTAGTTTGTTTGGAAAATTTACCCCATTCTGGTACAATTACTTTAGTATAAAGGGACGACAACTGATTATAGTTGGACAAAGGAATAAAGGGGCTATAAGCAACACTCCTGGGCAGGGGACCAATATTTCCAGCAGTCCTATCAAAAAGAAAGTGACCAAACATTTCCATTATATAGCCAACCATTCTATTAGAGGGCAACTGTATGTGTACTGATATCTTGCTCCAATTTTCATAGGATTGTCTCCCTCCCTGCTATAATAAAGCGTCTGACCCCTCAAATCTATAGTTAGCATAAAGCCCTCTGTCTTCTACCATAGTGTTAGCAACTGATCTAATCATTTTATTCATATTTCCTGCTGACATGATTTTTTCCAGATTTAATTTTTAAACCTCAAATTAATCTTTCACAGAGTTTGTAAGCCTGGGAAACTCATTGAGTTTGAAAGAGATTTCCTATAAACACAATGGATAGTAGTAGAAACAGTAAAGGTCTTCTCCCAAGTCTATTTTCAGTGAATTTCAGAAAGGTTAAATACCTTGTGACAAAGGTAACCGACTGTTATCAAATCAAAACCCAAGAATGGAATGAAAGATGGCTAAAGAAAAACTGCACGACCAGTAGTTTCAATTCAGGTGAAAACCTCCTTTTGGAGGTTACAGTATATTTGTTGCATGGGAAAATTAACCACACATTTGTCTCTACAATTAAGGGATGTTGCATAGCCATATCTGTGTGTGTACAATTGATTTCCTTAAATAAACTCTTTTCTTACTTAGTAGTATGTTATGAAGGCAAAATAAATATTGGTTGTACATTGAACTCATGAAAATACTACTTAAGCATATAAATAAAGATTCTTATAACTTAAGTTATTTACAGTGTGAAGCCATGCTAACAGAATTGATCATAGTGGCAATATATGACTCCTCATGTGTAATGTAAACAGTTCAGTCTGATGAGGACATCCCCTTTCTACTGCAGTGATATTAGAAGAGCATGCAGGGTATACAGGGGATGCTCATGTTGTGTACCTAATGCAACCTTTTGGGCTTTCCTGTATGGAAATACACCTATCTCATAGAATCCATCCCCCTGCTTTCACTAGCAGGACCAAGTACTGATTTTGCCCCAGATTCCTAAGTGGCCTCTTCAAGGATTGAGCTTACAACCCTGGGTTTAGCAGGCCAATGCTCAAACCACTGAGTATCCTTCCCCCTTGCTGAGTGAAATGCAGTCAAGTCATGAGAGATCAGATTGTGAATTTAAGGTATTTCAGGCTGCTGCAATTACTTGTGGACTCCATACACCCAAACGAAAGAGTCACTCACTTCCTAGCTGCTTATCTGCCCTTCACTAAGTACACTAAAGGCAAAGGGGTTTGGATTTAATGGAATGCACTGTGCATTGGTCACGTAGGAACTAGGACAATTCCTGAAATTAAATCGTACAAACTGCAAGAGTACTCTGCCAAACAATGAAGGATTAAACACATTCTCATGTGACTAAACGAAGAACTACCATGTATCTGGAGTGGACAGTATGGACTGGATGAGAACTGGCACCTACTGAAATTCGATATAACTCTTTACACTTTTTCTCGTACCATAATACTCATGCAGTGAAGTAATATGCTATTTTCCAAATACAGTGGGGGCACTTGCTGTTTCTACTACTATCCATTGTGTTTATAGTAAATCTCTTTCAAACTGCGATTGAGACACACCATGATACAGAAACAGTGTTTCGGTTCACGTTACCAATGCCAGGGAATGTAGGGACAATAGAGCTGTGATGTGAGCTCCTGATGAATATTGTAGTTGCATTTTATAGCCCTATTTTCTAGGGAAATGAATGATATGTTTATTGTACTGCAGTAAATGTCTCAATCTCTTGTTGATTATGAAGAACCTCTATTCATAGTAATAACTCCTAACCTTTCCCTATGTCCTGTAGAGAATGAAGGTCCAGATACCCAGGTGAACAGATGGAAGTAAGAGGATTATAACAAGCCATGGGCTGTCTTTAAACCAATGGGAAATGCTCTTGATCAACGGCACATAGTGTGTTATACATCACTCAGTAAACCCAGATGAGGGGCTGCCTACCAGTTTGCTAACTTTCTAGATAAATAGCTGTACATTCATTCTGTAAAGCAGGGCACGTTCAGTACAAGACTCATTGATTAAAGGGGCACTGAATGAATATTGAATTGAGGGAGAGAGGGGCAGACAGATATAGCCGTTACACAGTATGCCATTTACATGCTCTATTTCTTACCACCAGTACATTAACTGGAATATTCTGAGCTGAAGAACTCTACTGCTCATAAAAGAAGGGTGCTGGTCACCAAACTTCCCCCCTATTCATTTTATGCTCAGGTTAGCAGTGTTAGGGAACACAGAGTTTGAGCAGGCCTGTGCAGTACTGTAATTAATTTCCATGCATGTTGAGCCAGTTTGAGCACCTGTTCTGGGTTGGCTGTTAACTGCAAGGTTCCACCTATTACACAGGTGCAGAATTTGCCATGGAAATCACCCCTTGCTTCAGAATTCTCCCTTGGAATCTCAGCTTTCACTTGTTAAAATAAATAAGCCTCTAGGCCTTATGGTTATGAAGAAAACAGTAATCTAGTGTAAACTGATGCAGTGATGCCCACTGCCTAAGCCTACAAAGAGCTGAAACAATGGCTCTGAGTGGTGTGAACTGCTCCCATTCATCTCAATCAGCACCACATGCACTTGGAGAGTCTGTGGCTACAGAACTGCAATTCAGCATTCCTGTTTCCCATTTGACATTTTGCTGTAATAGGTGCCCAGCATTTTTTTTCTTTGTGACCTGCTGGGACCTCCTGCAGCTGCTCCTTGTTCTCCAGCTTTCCGAACAGGGTAGAGTTCATTGGAGTACAGCATATATGCTCACTACATTGTTCCATTGGGATGGCTGCAGAGCTAAAGCTGGAGTCCAGCTTGCAGTCAGGGAGGAACGGAAGCCAGAAGTGTCGGCTGGCACGTAGTGGGTCCCCATGTACTGTGGTGATAGGTACAAGAAGGACCCAGATAGTGTAGGTTCCAGTTGGTCTCTCTGGGATGGATAAGTGGGTCTTTACAAAGTGTACCAACTGCTTCTATAAACAAAACGTATGAGATATCCCATCTCCTAGAACTGGAAGGGACCTTGAAAGGTCATTGAGTCCAGCCCCCTGCCTTCACTAGCAGGATCAAGTACTGATTTTGCCCCAGATCCCTAAGTGGCCCCCTCAAGGATTAAACTCACAACCCTGGGTTTAGCAGGCCAATGCTCAAACCACTGAGCTATTCTCCCCCCCCCCCCATAATTATTATTATTATTATTAATGGAGATATCCCATCTCCTAGAACTGGAAGGGACCCTGAAAGGTCATCGAGTCCAGCCCCCTGCCTTCACTAGCAGGAACAAGTACTGATTTTGCCCCAGTTCCCCAAGTGGCCCCCTCAAGGATTGAACTCACAACCCTGGATTTAGCAGGCCAATGCTCAAACCACTGAGCTATCCCCCTTCACTAAGTACAACATCCCTTAATTGTAGAGACAAGGATAGGCCTTGGGTTACTGTAAAGTGTTACTAGTTTCAGACAAACCCTAACATCTAATCTTGAAATTTCTCTTCTGCAAAGCACTTGCTATGTTAATTACAGTCATATTAAAAGAGGCATTCTGGAGATTATGTACACTACCTCTTTTTCCTTCTTTGTTATTAGTAGTCTGACTCTGAAAGCTAGTTTAGACTCTTCTAATGATTATCTAGCTCTGTTTAAGTGTTTCTTTGCAGTACCCACTGAGAAGACTACCAAATTAAAAAAAAAAATCACTCATATTTAACTGCAACAGCAATCCTATTACCTTATTGCTATTCTGACAAGGCGTTAGGCTGACAAGATTGTGCATATAAATTATATATCCATTTATTAGCTAAAAACTATTAAAATCATCTTGCAGAATGGACCTTTAAGAATTGAGAAGTTAAAAGAAAGTAAATTATGCAGATGTGCAGGTGGAACAAAAATGAATGTTTATTGATCTTAAAGTTGTATGCTGATTCAATTCATGCATTTTCACTCTACAAAAATGTTTCATTGTTTTAAATGCCATTAAGATATCCCTATTAGTTGAGAGTTTGTGTCTGTGAAATATTTAATTTCTCCTTGTCAACTTTTCGATATTTGCACTAAATACGTATCAAATTCCCTTCCAAGATCTTCACTTCAGTCAACTTGGTTATGTGTATGGCTTGTTTGTTTTTCCACACCACAAATAATTTAAATGAGACCTTTCATGATAGGTATAAAACATCAATGTATTGCTTGTAAACAGCCTGACATAAAGCTAAATGGGCTCTATGGCTTCAAATGAATTTCAGTCTAACCAAATTATCACGGGCCTCATCCTGCAGAGCTCTGAATGACCACAACTCCCAGGGATGTGCTAGACTCAGGGGTCGGCAACCTTTCAGAAGTGATGTGCCGAGTCTTCATTTATTCATTCTGATTTAAGGTTCCGCGTGCCAGTAATACATTTTAACATTTTTAGAAGGTCTCTTTCTGTAAGTCTATAATATATAACTAAACTAGTGTTGTATGTAAAGTAAATAAGGTTTTTAAAATGCTTAAGAAGCTTCATTTAAAATTAAATTAAAATGCAGAACCCCCCAGAGCGGTGGCCAGGACCCGGGCAGTGTGAGTGCCGCCAAAAATCAGCTCGCGTGCTGCCTTCGGCACAGATGCCATAGGGTGCCTACCCCTGTGCTAGAGTATGAACTCTAAAGTAGGCTATTGTAGCTATGATGCAAGTGGGGTGGGTCTCTCCACCACCTCCAAACTGTGATGCAGGAGTCACACTGATCCCAATGCTCCATTTTTCTCTCTTAACTTTGTTTGTTTTAAATACTTCAAAGCCCAGGCCTCTCCTCATCTCCCTGGAACAGCCCAAGACAGGCATGCAGTTTTAATGCTCCACACAAAGGCTCTAAAATTCAAGTTGCCAGTTTTCAAACCTTGGCTGTGGTTGCGGCATATTGCTGCTCTTCTTATTCTGCCAAATTCACCCACAGAAGGAGCCTGGGGCTCTTAACTCATTTACTTGCTCCTCTGAATAACAGAGCCAGTCTGCCAAATAGCCAAAGCATGCATTAAGGAGAGAACCTTGGCTTTCCTAGATGATCCATTGGATTGACAAGCCTCCACCAAGACATCAGTTTGGTTTAAATGATGAGCCAAACAACCTTCTGATACAATAAAGCAAGTGCTGCTTGGACTATCGTTAAATTAATAACCATGGAGCTTCTGTAAATGGATAAAGATAATCTCCTACTTATCCACTTGCCATTACTGACTGCTCACTGCTGTGATACTAGAAACCTCTTAAGATACTCTGTAGAATGCCAGATGTACCATGACTCAGAGGCAAGTGCTGAAGGCATTTTAGCAGTTAGATAGGCCCGAGTTTTGGTAGGTCCCAATAAGCACATAGCTACAGTGAAGGAATATTTTACTAGGATTGGCAAGAAAGAGAAAGGTTGCAAATAACCCAGGTGCAGTGGCTTAAGCAGTTACTCTTCAAGATAAAACAGTAGCAGTTCATAGTTTGACCCCTGGGGGCATCCAAAAGAGGGTAGGGTTCCTCAGGCCTAGTTCCAGAGGTGCCTGTTCCAGTCCATTTCTCTATTAAAGGCAAGTAGGAGCCTGCACTGGGGTGCCCTCTGTGCAGGGCCGGCTCCAGCTTTTTTGCCGCCCCAAGTGGCGAAGAGAAAAAAAAAAAAAAAGATAAAGCCGCGATCGGCAGCACTTCGGCGGCGGCTCTTCCGTGCCACTTCATTCTTCGGCGGCCGGTTCTTCCCTCTGAGAGGGACTGAGGGACTCGCCGCCGAATTGCCGCCGAAGACCTGGACGTGCCGCCCTTTTCCATTGGCCGCCCCAAGCACCTGCTTCCTGCGCTGGTGCCTGGAGCCGGCCCTGCCTCTGTGTTGTCCCCCTGCTGCTGCAGCAGTGCTTCCTGCACAATTCCTTGAATGAAGTGGATGGAGGTAGCTTATAAATAATGACCCTCCTCCCCCGTGTTAACTTGATCCAGTTTTTGTTGTTATTCCTATCCATTTAAAGTCATTATAGTGAATTGAAGGCATGAAAGATTTACTGGATTCTGAAGACATAAATTTGGTCAAGATAAACACTTTCATATTCTAATCCAGACAATAGCTGAACTGCCAGAACTTCTTGCATCTAAAAAACAGGGGTACAAATCTAGCCAGAGCCTATTTTCTTTTGAGATTTCATATGCTTCCTGGTTTCACTTGGTCTACAAATACTGGGAGAAAGAATGACCTGGCTCCAGGTCAGAATCAGGAAGGGCAGAAGCACACGAGAATGGGAAATAATAAAATTCAGTTAGGTTCTAAAATGTTTGTAGTTTGTTTTGTTTTTAACTGGGTTGATTCAGATTAGTTCTGTTTCTGATGAAGGTTCAGATCAGTTCTTCTTTTATCCTAACCACCTATCACTATTTAACATATGCTTAAGATCTGGACCTGTAAAAATCAAACATTTTAGATGATTCAGGAGTACAGTACTATTGCATATGTTGCAACTGCATCCATTAATATTGTGTTTGATTTAGCACAGCAATGTTATAATTTTGTAAATTCATTAAAGACACTATTGACCAGCTTAGTTGAGCGTTGTAAGAATCCATATAAATTATCCTGATCATTGAAATAATACAAGAGAGCAATTTTTGCTGCTATAATAATATAGTCTCTGGAAGAATTGTCTTTTCATGGGTATATATCACATAATGAAATTCTGCTTGCATTTCAGAATAAAAACTGAACTAGGTGAATGTCAGGAAAGAACCCAGCTATTTTAAAATTGTAACTACCCATTCACAGCCAAACATAATTCACTTTCATTTGCTAAAGTGGCAAGGAAAAGATTTAAAATGTCCTAGGCCTATTTATCTTCCTCCTGGCCTAACATGCTTCCTCCCTTTGTAATGGGAGTTCTAACTATTATCTGCTCTTGTCTCTTATCACATTATCTAGCACTCCTCCAATGATATCAACCTCAACCACTTCCATTTGCCACTTCTTCCACTCCACCCTTTATATATGGAATGCCCTCCCTGAACTGATCCCTACAACCACCGCTCTTCAAATTGCTCCTCAAGATCCACATTTACCATGACACTTGCAAGCTATGAGCCAACTAATAATAGCTCAACAGAGGGGCAACTGGCAAGTACTTCATATTAAAAAATATCAGTTCTTTTTAAAGCCTTTGTATGGCTTATTCCTCTTCCCCTCACCAGTCTTATGTTGCCTGCCTATAATACTTAGTCCTGCCATGAGTGCAGGGGACTGCACTAGATGATCTCTCAAGGTCCCTTCCAGTCCTATGATTCTTAGAGACCAAATCTGCAAACACTCAAGCATATAGTTAACTTTACTCATGGGACTAATCCCATTCAAGAGCTTAAGGGCTTGCTCCTGTGAAGTGCTAAGTACTCCTTAAGACAAGTTTCAGAGTGCCACAAGTACTCCTGTTCTTCTTTTTACTCCTTAAGAGTTACTTAGGGACCTAAACTCCCACTTGTCCTAATTTGCACCTTTTAGGATTAAGCACCAAATGCTTGCAGGGTTGGGCCAATAGATTGTAACATCTTTGGGTTAAAGGACTGAGTCTAACTATACATGGGCTGACAGTGCCTAGCACATTGTAGGCCCTACCTTAATGGAAATAATGAATAATAATGACTTCTCACATCAGTCAAGAAAGCTCATGTCATATGAGTGAGTATTTGCAGGATTGGGATTTGAATGTATAATTGTACAAAAGAACTCAAGACAAATGTTGCCCAGTGTCAGAAAATGTAAATAATGTGCCATAATTTATCAAAAATCTTGATCCTTCCCATCTTCGCCTCTTCTACCCTTCCCTCCCTCCGCCCCCACCTCCCTCAAAGAAAAGCCCAAACTACCTCAAAGAAAAGCCCAAAAGAAAGAAACTATGCCATGGGTTGGTGGAGAAGGATTGGCTCTTTAAGGCTATAATATTATGTGATTAACAGTGTAGCTGGCACTGGACAAACAGCAGCAGCATCTTCCAAAATTAAAACAAGTAGCCTTTCAGATGGATGAGCCATAGCACTTATGGGCCCAAATCCTGCAAACACGCATGTGAGTAGTCACAATGAAGCCAATGGGACTGCACATGTGAGTAAAGATACTCATATGCATGCTTGCAGAACCAGGCCCTGTAACTGCACGTTGTGCCACCCATGAAAATTATCTCAATACAAACCTGTTTACAGGACTATGTCTCTCCACAGGCACGACGACAGTATGAATCTCAGAAGTATGGCTGCTGCTCATGCTGCATTTTACAGGAAGAATGAGAAATGGCAAGTGTTGGAACTGAAGGAAAGGCAATGCAAAAAACTAATTTTGATCTGAATACGGTCTCATATGCAGCCACTTCTGATCTATTGGTGGCGCATCTTCTCAAATCAACATGTGAGAAGATATGGCGGATTGAGTATATGGACATATTTTCCCTGCTGTTCTGGGAACCTGTAATGGAGGAGAGGGATGAGGCCAAAAGGAAAGAAAAAGATAGGATGAGGCATGCCAACATAGAGAGGAATTGCAGCCTACATGTGGGTGATGGTGCAGTTATGGCAATGTATGGACCTTTGCTGAAATATTTGCTTATTATATGTAGGGCATATAATTCATTCTCAGGCACTCCAGGGCTTTTGCATGATGAGCATGTTAGAATCCTGATCGCCTCTTTGCATTGGGATAAAATTGATCAGGAACTATGACAAGAGAGCATAGCTCAAGGGCCCCCTTTAACGGGACCCTACACCAATAGTGGACATATACTGATAAAGTCAGGCATGAGAAAGGGGACAGGTCTTAGCTTAAGGCACTGAAGCCTGACCAGCCCAGACTTCTGTGCTGGGATACGAGACAGGGGGAAAAAATTGTGCATCGGGTAAGTTTTGGCAGGAATGTGGGCACTGTGGAGGTGGGCACACATCTTCAGGTTGCTGGCGTGTTAAGTGCATCTTCCCCAGGGGATGTGGGCAGCAGCCCAAGCCCATGCAGAGTGGGGCTTGGGCCACCATGGCTGAAAAAGGCAACATATCCAATTAACTTGGGTGTTTTAGCCCCCCTTTTAAGGGATAGTCCCAAGAAGGAGAAAGCGATATACTTGTGGGATTGTTTTGTTCAGGATTTTAGGATCCCCTATGAAGGGGAGAGGGTGCATATCACGGCATAGGGGGCCCAGCCAGGGACAAGATCCAAAAAGGAGACTAGTTTGGGCAGGCATGCAGGTCTTTTCCGACAAATATCATTATCTAATCTCCATATTTCCCCTTTTTCTTAAGAAAGTATCTGGTGACTGTCACCTCATTCACCATCTCTCATACCCTAAAGGGGGAATCAGTAAACAATGCAATTAACCCCAAGCAGTGCACCGTGTGCTATGCATCATTCAACACAGTGGTGCACATGATCAACTCATGCGGTCCTGCTATTTTGCTTTCAAAGACCAACATGAAGTTAGCCTTCTGCCTCCTGGTCTATCTAGCAGACTTTGACCTCTTGGGCTCCCCCCCGTCCGATTGTCAGTTTTATGTGGACAAATGCCCAAAGGCTGTGCTATTTTGTGGGCAGCCTTGGAAAAATTCAGTACAATGCTGGACTGGGTGGTCAGGAGGCACCCAGAGGTAATGCATTATCTGGACATTTTCTTGTTTGTGTGGAGGGCCAGGTCAGGCGAGTATGAGGGCTGCTTTGGGTTTTTCATGAGCGGATGGGAGAATTGGGTGTGCTCTTAGCTAATGAAAAAAAAACTGAAAGCCCTGCTACCACATGACATACTTTAGCATTGAGCTCGATACAGTCCAGGGCAGTCCCGCCTTCCTGGGGACAAGCTCACAGCACAAAACCATATGGTTGTCAGTATCAACAGGACCAAAGAGGTTTGTCTGAGGGATCTCCAATCTCTATTGGGCCATTTGAATTTTCTGTGCAAAGTCATAGCACCCAGGCATGCCTTCTGCATGCAGTTTGCTACTGTGACAATTGGGGCACAGACCCCACACCATTTGATAAGGGTCACTCTGGAGATGAAGGAAGACCTGGCACCATTTCCTCTTTCACTGTAAAGGCATGTCCATCTGGAGGGTTGTTTACATGTTTGAGGTTGATCTGCAGGTCCACTCAGATGCAACAGCTGTGAGAGCTTTTGACTTGTATTTCAGAGGCACTGGAGTGCCTGGGAGTGGCCCTGGGAGTGGATGGAAGCTGCAATTTTGATGGTGGTAATCATCTTCTGGGATGGGGAGTTCAGGGACAAGATGGTCAGGTTTTGATGCCACAATCAAGAGGTTGTCCATATAGTGGACTCTCAGTCCACTAAATCTGCCAGGGTAATGAGGTTGGTGAGGCCTTTCATTCTCCACTGGTCCAGTAAAAGATATTACCTCACCCCCCTTGTCTCTCTAATATTCATTTCACTGTCAAGCATGTACGTGGGCATAACAATGGCATCACCTATGGTGCTTCTCGTTTGCAGGTTGACAAATTCTGAGCACTGGAGTCTGCGGAGGTGCCTGAAAAGATATCAGCAGCCCCATGGAATCTTGATTGCTAGAAGCAGTATCCATGGCCAAGAGACCACTTAAACCACACACCTTTTTGGCTTACATGATGGTGGTTGAGGAGTTCTTGTATATTCCAGGGGGTTGTGGGTCTATCCATGGCCTAGCCTATACCCCAAATTTGTTGGTTTGTGATCTCACTACTTAGGCAGGGGCTCGCACCGCTGACAAAGCTAAGCACTTAGCCAGAAAGCCTTTTACTGCAGGTCTGTGGGTCTTTCAGATCCCTGTCAGGGATTCATGGTCTGCAGGATGCTGGAGGATTGGGCCCAGGCTGCCGGGACACTGAGTGATGCCAGAATGCCGATGACCTTGCACGTCCTTAGGAAATTAGTTAAGGTTCTTCCTCAGATCTGCCATGTGGGGGTGGGGGATTAGGCTGTACTCTTCAAGGCAGCTTTTCTGTTGGCTTTCTTCAGCACCTTCCAGGTCAGTGAGCTGGTCCCTTCAGCCAGGGGACACTTTCAGATGGGCTATCAAACTATAGAACATGAAGCAGACTCCATCTGACTCACAGTCCACAGGTCAAGAACTGATCAAATTGGGGGTTGGCAAGGCTATTGCTCCACTCCACTGTGGTGAAGGGAACCTGTGACCTGTTCGGGCACTGTGGGCATATGTGGCTCAATGGCCCCCAGTGGGGGTCCCCTGTTCAAGCATGGCAACTGTTCCTTCCTAACCAAATTCCAGTTTGTGGGAGTGTTTAGGAATGGACTGTCATTTTGGAGCTTGCCACCCAGACAGTATGGCTCCCACTCCCAAATAGGAGCTGCAAGAGTCACTACTCAGTTGGGTCTGTGGGCATGAGAGCTCCAGGCTATAAAACACTGGCAATCCAGGGCCTATATGTCCTACATGCAGTTGCCTGATGGGAGGCCAACACAGGTGATGGGCCATAAGTACCATAGCTTTTAACCATATCTGCTTCCTTCCCCATGTCTATCATATAGGGCGTAATGGTGCACACTCTAGGCTGAGAATATGGATGTGTGGGCACAGCCTTGTGCATAGGGCATAGAAGATAGCATGTAATTCAGTTAGAGGTTCAGTGCCTGGTCTTGGGTAGGATGTGATTTTGTCATTATTCACCGTGGCGAGAACAACCTGGGAACATGCTCTAGGTTCAAGATGATTCAGAAGGCTTAAAGGAATATTGGACTGCTGGCAGATTTGTTTCCTGGTATGGGGATAATTTGGTTGGAGATGATGGCCTGCGGGATTTGGTGGACTGCAGTCCACCCACAAAAGGTGGATAGGGCCAGGGGGAAAGTCCAACCAGAACAGTGGTGGGCCACATGCAGCCCGTGAGCTGCAGGTTGCCCACCACTGAACCAGAAGGTATCAACATGGCTGGAGTCATGAATGCAGTCAAGCTTTATCAAGAGGATGGAGAGTGCCTCACCAATACAGGTCCTGATTTGTTCCTGGATAATCTCGGTATTGGATTGTCCAAACTGCTAGATAGCCTATGCAGACACACTTATGCTGGCATCTCATTGTGGCAGGGGCCCAATGCAAGTATTAACTGAATTAGGCTTCCTATCCAAAAAAGGTAACATAGTGGACATTCCGAGGACATCTCCTTACATCATAAACATCTCAGATGAGTGTCCTCCCTATAATTTAGGGGGTCAGAATGCAGTTTAGAATTTCATTCTTCTTCTTTTGTATGCAGTGTTGTAGCTGTGTTGGTCCCAGGATATTAGAGAGACAAGGTGGGTGAGGTAATATCTTTTATTGGGCCAACTTCTGTTAGCTCAAAAGCTTGTCTCTCTCACCGTCCCCACCTTCACAAAATACATTTTTCCTGGTGTGCTTGTTATTGGCATTCTGGCATCTAGTTTTCCCAGGTGGGTTGCCTGAAGATTGATTTAGCGTGTGCTCTGAAATGACTCATTTCTGCATTAGTGTGATAACTCCGTTAGACGTCACTCATTCAAACAGATCCAGATGCCCACTTTTCCTCTCATGCTGGAGGCCCTACCTCATTGGTTGAATGTAGTATGAGAAACAAAGATAAGCATTACCAGTAATTATAGAGATGCGTTTACACTGCTCTAATTAAGGTGGTATCAGTGGTTCCATTAACCTTTAAGTTGCTGGTATTTTTTTGATTTTGTCATCTAAGTGAATAAATAACATTTAAGAAAAAATATCGGTGGATTTAGTGCACATAAAGAAGCTAGAATATCAGAACAAGTGCAACATATCCCCAGTGCCAGAACAAGTATCTCCCCAGCTCTCTCGAGACCAGATCCTCGGCTAGTATAAATTGCTAGTGCTCCACTGTGTTCAATGGCACTATGGCTGTAAGGCCAGATCAGTTTTCATTCCTTTTCACTTCTTGGCCTCTCTGCTGAGACTAATAATCAGGATCTCAAAGTGAAGTTTTTTGTGCTGTGGGCACCTGTCCAACAGGAGCTGGTCAGAAATTTCCAACATATTTCTCATAGGCCACTGAACGGAAACTGGATGATAGAAATTGCTACTGACATAGGCCCAAATAAATAAAAAACAAAACTAAACATTGAGGATACAAAAATAGAAATTGTTTGTTTCCTTTTTTATGGTCCAACATTTAGCGGTCATGAAGTTGCATTTTTTTTTTTTTTAAATCTAGTACAAAGCCTCCTGTATTTTTGCTGCAACTGACCTCTGAATGCAAAACTTGCTCACATTTAGAGAAGTTACGGAAAGGACATACATAACAGAAACAATGGTTTGTGAAGTAGAGGAACTAAATCTTCTGGATGTTCTGAAAAGGATGTTTGCAGATGTAGCTGTGTTTAAGCGAGGGAAGATTTTTGTCTTTCAATATTTCCCAAACACTTCAAAAACCAAGATTCATTCTTCAGAGTCAGTCTGTGAAAACACTTCCCATGAGCATATGAACATCCAGGAACAAAACAGAACTTCTGGTGGGATATTTTTTTTTTAAAGACTGTTTGTGCCGACAGTGCCTTTTCCCTGACTGAATGTCCGCAGGTACAATGACAAGAAGCACTCCTGCAGTGATGTAATCAAAAATTCTGTTTACTGTAGCACATTCAGCAGCTTTGTATAGTGAGAATACAGGAGTATCAACAATGGAATAAAACAACTCTGCCACCTTATAAACCACTCTAAAACCCAAAATAATTCTATTTACCTGAGAAATCATCTACCGTTATTTTATTTTTCTGACAGCCCTAACACTAGAGGGAATAGTCCAGAAAAAATGGTGAGGAGACCCTTGTGGAAATTTCACCTCACTGCAGGAGGTAGAGATGTGACCTATGGTCCTTATCTAAAATTGAACAACACTCACAGTGTCTTGTATCACCATAGACTGACTCCAGTGTCTTTAGCAGCACATGGATGATTTGGACATCCTATGGATCATCCCTTCTTTCCCTCAAATAGTATGGTGAGCTTGTGTAACACGAGACTCTCTGTTCTCCTTTTTGCAGTGTTCACCAGCACAGTGAGGGGCAGCAGTAGGGGAGGAGGCGCACATGTGATGGCAGCCCCCCTCCCCCGGCACCCAACGCAGGGGAGGTGAGGGGTCTTCCTGGACCTGAGAGGGGCCCTAGGAGCACGCGCAGTGACAGTGGTGCAAGGTGAGTTGCTGCTGGGGGATGAGGGGAGCCCCTCCCCCAGAGCTCGCTGCTGCCGGTGGGGAGAGGGCTGTGGGGAGGGAGTCCTCCTCTCTGGCCCCAGCCCTGGGGCAGCCAGCCTGCACCCCAAACTCTTCATCCCCGGCCCTGCCCCACCCCGAGCCCGCACTCCCAACCAGAACCCTCACCCCCCCCCCGCACCCTAATCCTCTACCCTAGCCCTGAGCCCCTCCCACACACCAAACCCCTCATCACCAGCCTCACCCCAGAGCCCTCACATTTTTACATTATTTAAAAAATATATATAAATTGGCTTACAAGGCAGGTGGGGGTGGGGGGGGAGAAGACTTGGACCTTTTCTGGGCACCACTAAAAATTATACAAACCTGCCACCCCTGCTACCACCTAATGTACAGGAGCTGAATACCAAAATCTCAAATAAAGGCCAATGACCAGAGAAAATACCTATGAAGCTAGAATTCCTACTTTCTAGGGTAATTCCATGATATCACCCTTCAAGGTTTCCAAGCACATGGCTACTATGGCAAACTATCACACTTCCCTCTGTTTCCCCCGTCACAGGTTCCACTCACCATGAGCGGCACCTCCTGCCAGCTGTCCTGGGGATTAGTTCTGCCAGCTTGTGCTCTCCCTCGGGTGTTTTTTTTCCTCACATCTTGTCTTGCTCTGCTGCCCTGCTCACTCCCGGGTCTGCAGCTTCCTCTCCATGACTTGGCCCTCCAGCCAGGTCGCTACAGTCCTCCCCTTCGGGAAAATTCAGTCTTTCCAGACTTGCTGGCTGGCACCTCCAACATCCTTTGCCACTCCACCGTGACTGATAGGGTAACCTGGGTCTTCCCTCTACACCAGATTCCAGCTACTGGCACCAACTTTCCAAAGTGCAGGGGGGTGCTAGACCCCTGGTGCTTCCCCAGGCCCCACTCCACCCCTTCCCCCAAGGACCCACCCCACTCCTTCCTGCCCCCACTCCACCCCCTCTCCCCTCCCAGTTCCACCTCTCCCCCTTCTTCCCACCCAGTTCCACCCCCTCCCCCAAGCAGGGCCAGCTCCAGGGTTTTGGCTGCCCCAAGCAGCCCCCCCTCCCCAAAAAAAGCCGCAATTGCGATCTGCGGCGGCAATTCGGCGGAAGGTCCTTCGCTCCGAGCGGGAGTGAGGGACCATCCGCCGAATTGCCGCCGAATAGCTGGACCTGCTGCCCCACTCCGGAGTGGCCGCCCCAAGCACCTGCTTGCCAAGCTGGTGCCTGGAGCCGGCCCTGCCCCCAAGCATGCCACATCCTCACTCTTCCCCTCAGCCTCCTACACCCCCCCACAAAACAGCTGATTGCAGCTGGTGGGAGGCACTGGGAGGGAGGGGAGGCACTGATCGGCAGGGCTACCAGCAGGAAGGAGGTGCTGATGGGGGGCTGCTGGTGTTCAGCACCCACCATTTTTCCCTGTGGGTGCTCCAGCCCCAGAGCATCCACAGAGTTGGTGCCTATGGTTCCAGCCCAGAGACCCTATAACAAACAGCCACAGTCCCTGTGCAGTCCTATCTCTTGCTGCTGTTTTTCTGGGCTTCTTCCTACATCTCTGGCTTTCCTCCTCTCTGGGTTTACCAGCCTCCAACTGCCTCCACTCACCCAGCTACTTGGCTTTATACAGGTCCTGCCTGTTCCTGCACAGATGAGCCTGTCCTTAATCAGCTGCCTCCAGCCTAAATCGCCCCGGCTTGCAGCCTAATTAGCTGATTGGGCCCACCTGGCCTAATTCAGCTCTTGCCGGGCTAGTGTGAGGAGTCCACCCCATCACACACCTTCCCCCTCAAGACTGCAACCCAGGGGTGGGCAGGTATTCTCTAAATCAGCTACTCCTTACCTCTCATAGCTGGGCTCTCGGGTCACCCCTTTCATGTCTTAGGTCGCTGGCCATGAGCCACAGCCTGTTCTCTTCCTCCATTGCATCTCTACACTTTTTCTCCAGGGTCTGGGCTGGGCCCCCACAGTAGCCTGTTTCACCTCTTGGTCATTCCCATTTCAACCTGGGCCCCTTCTGTCCCAATCAATTTATCTAGCAACCCCCTTCTTCCTGTCCCACTGTGGTCCATGCCTTCCTCTTTCCTACTCTGCCCTTTTAAAAGAGGGCAATGCCTCTTTATATGGCCAGCCTCACAGCACGCAAAACAAACCCTTTGCCTCCCGTTGGCTGTAGGCATCCCTTTGGCCTATGACCAATTTACATAAAGTCTCTCTTTTCATAGACTAGTTGACTTATATAACTGAACTCATGCTCCCTAGAAGTATGGGGGAGTCACCGGTCGTTAAAAGTGCGGTCACTGGTGCTGTGGGGCTAAGGCAGGCTAGTCCCTATCTTCCTGGCACTGCACTGCGCCCCGGAGCAGGTCTGGCTCCTAGGCTGGGGGGCCACGGGGCTCTTTGCACTCGCCCCTGCTCCGAGAACCTGCTCCGCACGCCCATTGGACAGGAACCGGCCAATGGGAGCTGGGGGGGCGGTGCCTGCAGGCAAGAGCAGCATGAGGAGCCTCCTCGCCCCCCCATATAGGAGCCGGACGTGCTGGCCGTTTTCGGGTCGCAGTCAGGTGCCAGGACAGGCAGGGAGCCTGCCTTAGCCCTGTAGCACCGCTGACCAGGAGCCGCCTGAGGAAAGCCATGCCCCAACCCCGAGCTCCATCCCCCTGCCACCGCCCTGAACCCCCCCAAAACTGTATCCCCCTCCAGCACCCCAAATCCCTCATCCCTGGCCCCAGCCTAGAGCCCGCACCCCCAGCTGGAGCCCTCACCCCTTCCCTCACCCAACCCCCTGCCCCAGCCCAGTGAAAGTGAGTGAGGGTGGGGGAGAGTGAGCCACCAAGGGGGAATGTAGTGAGCAGGGGCAGGGCCTCAGGGAAGAGGCAGGGAAGGGGGAATGGGTAGGGCTAGGGTGTTCAGTTTTGTGGAATTAGAAAGTTGGCAACCCTACTTTGCCCCCTCCCTCCCAGGCGGGCCCCCCCACCTGCTGCTCACACTTCTTCACCCTCCCTCAAGCGCCCCCACTCTCCGTTTGCACCTCTTCGCCCCTCCCCTGAAGCCTCCCTACCCAGTGTTCACGCCTCTTCACCCACTCCCCCAAAGGGCCCCCTGCCCGCCACTCGCACCTTTTTGCCCCCTCCCCCGAGAAGTCCCCCCCATCCCTCACAGAACTTTGAGCAAGTACAAAAACTGCGGGGGGGGGAGGAGGATTCACAGCCCTCAGGCACCCCTAATTGCTGCCTGCTACTTACCAGAATGCTCTGAAGGGCTATGCACCAGGTGGAGGTGGCAGGGGATCTTCCTGTCCTGGCCATTGTAGTTGGTATTGCTCAGCCACCCAGCTTAACTGGCACTGGCCCCTGAATGGCAGATGGGAGGGGCCTCGGGGGAAGAGGCGGACCGGGAGCGGGAAGAAGAGCAGCATGGGCAGGGCCATGGGGGAAGAGCAAGATGCAGGAGGGGAGGCTTGGGGCGGAGCTTGGGTAGGGCCACGGCCCGGGCACCTTTTTGGCAGGAGCACTCCAAAGGCAGCAGGCTGGCGGCATGCCTCCAAAGGGAGATGTGCTACATCCTGTTTGAGGAAGTTTAGTCTCCCTTGGCCTTTTATATCCGCCATCCATGTTGGAGCAAATGAGATCCATTGGGCTTGCACGAGTCAGCAGAATAGCCCTGCCTCTCTGTTCAGACTCCCAGTGTCTGCCTATCATGTTCTTCTATGGTGGTGGGGTCATGTTACCCCTCCCTCTGCAGCAGCCAGTTTAATGTATGCTGCACCTGCAGCTCTACCACTGCAGCATATGCCCCCTAGGCCTGGTCTACACTATGAGTTTAATTCGAATTTAGCAGCGTTAAATCGAATCAACCCTGCATCCATCCACACAACACTGGAACAAATTGCCTAGGGAGGTTGTGGAATCTCCGTCTCTGGAGATATTTAAGAGTAGGTTAGATAAATGTCTATTAGGGATGGTCTAGGCAGTATTTGGTCCTGCCATGCGGGCAGGGGACTGGACTCGATGACCTCTCGAGGTCCCTTCCAGTCCTAGAATCTATGAATCTATGAAACAAAGCCATTTCTTTCGAAATAAAGGGCTCTTAAAATCGATTTCTGTACTCCTCCCCAACGAGCGGAGTAGCGCCGAAATTGATATTGCCATTTCGAATTAGTGTTAGTGTGGCCGCAATTCGATGGTATTGACCTCCGGGAGCTATCCCACAGTGCACCATTGCGACCGCTCTGGACAGCAATCTGAACTCAGATGCACTGGCCAGGTAGACAGGAAAACCCCCGCGAACATTTGAATTTTATTTCCTGTTTGCCCAGCGTGGAGAGCACAGGTGACCACAGAGAGCTCATCAGCACAGGTAACCATGCAGGCCGATAATCGAAAAAGAGCACCAGCATGGACCGTACGGGAGGTACTGGATCTGATCGCTATATAGGGAGAGGATTCAGTGCTAGCAGAACTTGGTTCGAAAGACGAAATGCCAAAACTTTTGAAAAAATCTCCAAGGGGCATGATGGAGAGAGGCCACAATAGGGACTCAGGTCAGTGCCGTGTGAAAGTCAAGGAGCTCAGACAAGCCAATCAAAAAACAAAGGAGGCAAACGGTCGCTCTGGGTCAGAGCCGCGGACATGCCGCTTCTATGCTGAGCTGCATGCAATTCTGGGGGGGGCCACCACCACTACCCCACCTCTGACCGTGGATTCCGAGGCAGGGGTAATCTCATCAGCCACACCTGAGGATTCTGTGGATGGGGAAGAGGAGGAGGACGAGCTTGCGGCGATCACACAGCACTCCGTTCTCCCCAACAGCCAGGATCTTTTTCTCAGCCTGACTGAAGTACCCTCCCAACCCTCCCAAGCCAGTATCCAAGACCATGACCCCATGGAAGGGACCTCAGGTGAGTTTACCTTTTAAAATATAAAACTTGTTTTAAAAGCAAGCGTTTTTTAATGATTACTTTGCCCTGAGGACTTGGGATGCATTCGCGGCCAGTACAGCTACTGGAAAAGTCTATTAACGTGTCTGAGGATGGAGCGGAAATCCTCCAGGGACATCTCCATGAAGCTCTCCTGGAGGTACTCCAAAAGCCTTGCCACAAGGTTTCTGGGCAGTGCAGCCTTATTCCGTCCTCCATGGTAGGACACTTGACCACGCCATGCTAGTAGCAAGTAATCTGGTATCATTGCATGACAAAGCCTGGCAGCGTATGGTCTTGGTGTTTGATTGCTGGCATTCAAGCAACATCTGTTCTTTATCTCACTGTGTAATCCTCAGGAGAGTGATATCGCTCATGGTAACCTGGTTGAAATACGGGAATTTAATTAAGGGGACAGAGGTGGCCGTTCCTACTGGGGCTGTTTGCCTGTGGCTGAAAACAAATCCTTCCCTGCAGTTAGCCAAGCGTGGTGCGGGAGGGAGCTTTTCGTATTTGGCTAGCAGGGATCTTCCCTGATACCAGTCACGTGGTAGGGGGAGGAGTAAAGCGATCATCCCAGAGAATTCATGGTGGTGGTGGTGGTGGGGGGTGTTAGTTTGGTTCCTGCAGGGATCTTCCCTGATACCAGCCACGTGGTGGGGGGAGGGATAAAGCGATCATCCAGAGAATTGGAGGGGGGGGGTAGTTTGTTTTCTCCTGCTGAAGGTTAACAGGAAAACCGCAGCAGTCAACGGGCTTTGCTTGGTATGTGGGAAAGGAGGACGCAGAAGCCGAAAGACAGTGGCTTACCATGGCCACATGCAAGCCGAATTCTGTTGCCCGGACCTGCGTCTGTGATCTCTAGCAGCAAAGCCACGGGCACTCAATATTAAGAGGCAAAATGCAACCTTGCACAGAAATCACATGTGCTATGTAATGTGAATAGTGTTGTTCACCATGAAAGAGTATAAGCATTGTTCTGTAAAATGTATCTTTTTAAAAAATTCTCTCCTTTTTTCCCTCCCTCCAGCAGCTGCAAATTTTTCAAGCCTCCCTCTCCGTTCCAAAGGCTATCTCAGATAAGGCGTCAGAAAAAGAGGACGTGAGACAAGATTTTCGCGGAAATCATGGAATCCACCCGCAGTGAAAGAGCTCATCTGAATGAGTGGAAGGACATGGTTTCAAAGTATAGGAAAGATGCCAGTGAAAGTGAGGACAGGAGGGACCAACGTGAGGACATGCGGGACCAACGTGAGGAGAGGAGAGATGCTCGAGATGAGAGGTGGCGGCAGGAAGATCAGAGGAGGCAGGATGCAACGCTGGGGCTGCTGCGTGAGCAAACAGACATGCTCCGGCATCCGGTGGAGCTTCAGGAACGGCAGCAGGATCACAGACTGGCGCTACAGCCCCTGTATAACCCCCCTACCCCCTCACCATGTTCCATAGCCTCCTCACCCAGATGTGTAAGAACACAGGGGGGGAGGCTCCGTGCACCCTCCCATTCCACCCCAGTGGACAGCCCAAGCAAAAGGCTGTCATTTTTTTAACCTTTTTTTAGTGGCCTTTTCCTTCCCGCCGATCCTCCTCCCAAACCCTACCCGGGTTCTCTCCCTCTTTTTATAATCAATTGATAAAGAATAAATGATTTTTAAACGATAGTGACTTTATTTCCTTTGAAAGCAAGCTGTGATCGAAGGGGGAGGTGGGTTCCTTACAGAGAATGAGTCAATAAAGGGGGCGGGTTTTCATCAAGGAGAAACAAACAGAAATTTCACACTGTAGCCTGGCCAGTCATGAAACTGGTTTTCAAAGCTTCTCTGATGCGCAGTGCTTCCTGGTGTGCTCTTCTAATCGCCCTGGTGTCTGGCTGCGCGTAATCAGCAGCCAGGCGATTTGCCTCAGCCTCCCACCCCGCCATAAAGGTCTCCCCCTTACTTTCACAGAGATTGTGGCGCACACAGCAAGCAGCAATAACAATGGGGATATTGGTTTGGCTGAGGTCTGACCGAGTCAGTAATGATCGCCAGCGACCTTTTAAACGTCCAAATGCACATTCTACCACCATTCTGCACTTGCTCAGCCTGTAGTTGAACAGCTCCTGACTCCTGTCCAGGCTGCCTTTGTATGGCTTCATAAGCCATGGCATTAAGGGGTAGGCTGGGTCCCCAAGGATAACTATTGGCATTTCAACATCCCCAACGGTTATTTTCTGGTCCGGGAAGTAAGTCCCTTGCTGTAGCCGTTTAAACAGATTAGTGTTCCTGAAGACGCAAGAGTCATGAACCCTTCCCGGCCAGCTCACGTTGATGTTGGTGAAACGTCCCTTGTGATCCACAAGTGCTTGCAGCACCATTGAAAAGTACCCCTTGCGGTTTATGTACTGGGTACCCTGGTGCTCCGATGCCAAGATAGGGATATGGGTTCCATCTATCGCCCCACCACAGTTAGGGAATCCCATTGCAGCAAAGCCATTCACTATGACCTGCACATTTCCCAGAGTCACTACCTTTCGTAGCAGCAGCTCAGTGCTTGCTTTGGCTACTTGCATCACAGCAGCCCCAATAGTAGATTTGCCCACTCCAAATTGATTCCTGACTGACCGGTAGCTGTCTGGAGTTGCAAGCTTCCATAGGCTATCGCCACTCGCTTCTCAACTGTGAGGGCTGCTCTTATCTTGGTATTCTGGTGCTTCAGGGCAGGGGACAGCAAGTCATAAAGTTCCATGAAAGTGCCCTTATGCATGCGAAAGTTTCGTAGCCACTGGGAATCGTCCCACACCTGCAACACTATGCGGTCCCACCAGTCTGTGCTTGTTTCCCGGACCCAGAATCGGCGTTCCATGGATAGAACTTGCCCCATTAACAACATGATCTCCAAAGCACCGGGGCCCACAGTTTGAGAGAATTCTGTGTCCATGTCCATGTCCATGTCCTCATCACTCTTGTCGCTGCGCTGCCGTCGCCGCCTCCTCCTCGCCTCGTTTTTCTGGTCCTGATTCAGCATAAACTGCACAAGAATGCATGAGGTGCTTACAATGTTCATGACTGCTGTCTTGAGCTGAGCGGGCTCCATGCTTGCTGTGGTATGGAGTCTGCAGAATTCACCCAGGAAAAAAGGCGTGAAACGGTTGTCTGCCGTTCCTTTCATGGAGGGAGGGGTGAGGCAGTACCAAGAACCACCTGCGACAATGTTTTTTGTCCCATCAGGCACTGGGATCTCAACCCAGAATTCCAATGGGTGGGGGAGACTGCGGGAACTATGGGATAGCTATGGGATAACTACCCACAGTGCAACGCTCCGGAAATCGACGCTAGCCCCGATACATGGACGCACACCGCCGAATTAATGTGCTTAGTGTGGCCACATACATTCGACTTTATACAATCTGTTTCCAAAATTTGAATTCTGTAAATTAGGATTAATCCCGTAGTGTAGACATACCCCTAGAGTCCTAAGAGAAATTCTGGTTAGGTCAGCTGCAATTCAGTCTGGAGCATGGACATTTCTACTCTCCATTCCATAGGGATGTTTCCAGGGCTTAAATTCAGCTGGAGCAATCCAGAGCAGAGCTCCAGTTAATATTTTCAAACCCGCTGTAGCCTCAGCCCCTCCCACAGGGCTGAAAGTCCTGAGCCCAAGGCCCCCCGTGGGGCAGAAGCCTTGAGCCCTGGCACCTCCCACAGGCCTGAAGCTCCAAGTCCCAAATGGGGGGGAAGGGGAGGGCGTTCTGGGAAATAATCTCTGAGAATTTAAGCCCTGGATGTTTCAGTTTTGGAGAGAGAAGTAGGAGATGTTTGAGATGGGAATATACATAAATGCACAACTGAGGTACTCCATCTTTGTTTGTTTGGATGGTTAGTTTGGTAATATGTACTGGGTCATGGTTGTGTGATGTGTTTCTGATACTGTGGGGGGGGGGGGGGGGGGAACCCTGAACTAGCAGGATTTATAAATTCTAAGATAAAATGATATATGATTCATTCAAAAGCTTCTCTCAAAATCTTAGAAGCTGTTCTCTACTATGACATATTGAGAGACTCCAGTACAATTTGTCTTTTCAAGCTGTCCCTGAAAGAAGATTCTGGTGGATATTTTTCAAGTGCAGAAATGTGTGCTGTCTTCTTAGCTTTCAGTTTATATCCAAGTTATAGAACAGAGAAAATTTTATACCCTGTCAGTTTTAATGGAATTGGGACTATTTTTATAATTGTGTCATTTGTGACATTTTATGTGAGCAGAAACACATTGGTTTGTAAAACTGTGACACGTGGAAGCTGTTTGCAGTGATTTAAAGAGAATTTTCTTTCAGTAGTCACTGAAACAGTGGGTCACAAGCTATCCCTGTGGAGGGTCTTGGAAACTGTGAGTTTCCTCCAGTTCTCTGATTTGGATGATAGGATTTGCACCCTAGCCTTGTGGCAAGGGGTTCTGCCCTCTAAATTTGCATGTGTCCTGTGATCTGTGGATCTCAGGATACATTCAGGAGTCAGAATCATCACCATAGAAGCCAAGAGCTTCCACGCAACTGCCTGGACTTTTTTCTTATTTGGTGTCTTCCAGTAGCTGCTGCAGAATTCCTCTTTGGAGTGTAATCGCTTGAGGGAGCTACTGCTGGCTGAACCAACATTAAATCCTGGATTAAATTCTGTGTGGAAATTATCCGACACCCAAAAAGAGCATGCCATGTCCAGCAGCTGCTCTCTTGCTCCCTCTCCAACTCCTGTCCTGCCCCATCCCCATGAACGACTTTCCTCAGTGTGTAAGGTAAAGAAGAATAAATGCTGCACAGTTGCTGCTCTCCTTCACTGCCAGCTTAAGCCTTCTCTACACTGTAACATTATTGCACTGCCAGCACTATTCCCTCTCATAGCTTGCCTCTAATACATCATGCATCTAGACACAAAAGTTTGCAGTGGCACACAACATGCACAACTCTTATGATTGCACTTTTTCTGAGTAAGCCCTTATCTTCACTGCTAAAAAGATGTATTTTTTTTTACCTTGGGATAATTAATACACATAAGCTACCCCAAGATCAAAAAACACAGTGAATAGGAGGCATTTTAATCTTACCATGGGGCAAACTTGGTGAGGTCAGTGCTACGGGTCTGGTGTTTACCTTGTGGCAGGGATACAGAACTGATCTCACCAAATTTACCTCACAGTAAGACTAAAGTGCCTTTTCTTCACTGTTTTGTCACTCGGGGTAGCTCACATGCATTAGTTTTGCCAAAGTAAAAAAATACAAGGTTTTTTTTTAGCAAGGAAGTCAAGGCCTAGTGCTAAGCGTGGTGTTAACCAGCATGTCACACTACACAGTTGCAGTATCACTGTAACTACACATGCTGCTATATGAGCTACACTGGCTCAAATTGATCCTTCCAGATCCGTCCCATGCTGCACCAAGCAACCTTTCAGGGCCTGTGTGTATTCTAATGGCATGAGGTCAAATCTTCTAGAAAGTCCCTCATCTGTACAAAAATAGGTGCACAAACCTTAGCTCTCATTGTGTGCCCTTTTTCTCCAGCATTTGCTACTGTGGGATGGCTGCATTCCAGCGTATTTTGCTAAACTTTCCCACACAGAGAATAGCATATGTCTCAATGGTTGTAAAACACTCTGAGATCCTCTGGTGAAAGGCGCTATTTAAATGCAAAGTACCGTGATTAGTAATACTTGTTATTTCAAGTAGATATTTGATAGAATTGTCTTTTTAAATAAATAAACAAAAACACAGTGCCCTTGAACCATAGTCTTTTCACAGGTAGAAACATCTGCCCCTGCTGAGAGAACATCACACACTAATTGCTTTCAATTTGATATTGTGTGATCCCTGCATTTGAAGAGAAAATAGCCAAACCTTTAACTTGAGGTGAAAGGGCCTGAGGAGTGGTGCATATACTTCTGAGATAAGGCCTATATACTGCTGTTTCCAGCTGATGTCCTTCTGGCAGCATTAACACCTCCCTTACTCTTTGGACATAATCATAGTTCCTATGAAGGCTTGCTCCTCAGATGACAGGAGGAAGTCTAAAGGGAGAAATGTTGCTCCAGAAACATGACTGGGATAGCTAACTAGGGTTTAAAATCTATTTGGTAATTCTTCCTCTTGCCTAGGTAGGAGACCACATGGTTAATGATGGGACTGGTTAATGTAAACTGACATTGGAAATTATGGTTATTTTAAGATGGCTTTGGAGAAAACCTGTTTGTTAGAAGTTTGGTCAGCCTGGACTGGTTCAGAAGTGGCAATTTATCCTCCTAAAGGCATTCTATTGATGATGTTTAATGGACAGTGTGTTGGAACTTCCACAACCTCTTTCAAGGTTTGAAAGTCAAGGGTTAAACTCCTTCCCTGGACTGAAGGAAGGGAATCAAACATGTTTTCTGGATTGTCAAATGGAGAGATTAGGACCTCAGTTGGGCGAGGCTATAGAATCTAATGGCAGAAAAGAAGCAGCTGGCTATAATAGGGTATAAAAAGTGAAATTGGATTGTGTTGACCCTTCTGTTCCCCAACTCAGAGGTGGGGGCTTATTTTTTCCAGTCAAGGAATGAAATCTGTATAAAGGACCTGTCTTTTTCACCTGATCACATGCACAACCCTGAGAACATTCCTAGTGAAGATGTATAATGTATGTGCACTTGTGCAATGGGGAAGTGTAGCCTGAATGAAGCCTCTCTCCCTTTGGTCTTCAGTTTCAGTGAATGTTTCACCTTCCCAAACACAGCCAGGGATTTACTCTGTTCTCTGAGCATCAGTGCTGAGATTATCACAAAGATGAAGACAGGTCTTCAGGAAGGCACATCTTTGCAGGAAATTCTGGGAGTTGGTCATTCATCAGAGGCTTTTCCATCACTTGAAGCTCTATGCCAAGAGTGGAGTACCTTCTAAAAGATGCGCACTAGCTCAACCAGAAGTTAGTCATATTGATGCAGATATCACTGGTTCAGTGGCTAGGGCACTAGCCTAGCACTTGGTAGACTTAGGTTTACTTCTTGTCTGCTCTGCCACAGACTTCCTGTGTGATTCTAAGCAAGTCACTTAGTCTCTCTGTTCCTCCTCTGTAAAATGGGGATAATAGTTCCCTACCTCACAAGGGTGTAGTGGAGATACTCACTAAAGATTGTGAAGCACTTTGAAATCTAATAGTGAAAAGTGCTATATAAGAGTTAAGTATTATTACTCTGTGAAATTCTATGGACTGTTTTATGCAGGTCACACTAGATTAGGGTTACCATATTCTAATTTTTAAAAAGGAGGACACTCCATGGGGCCCCGGCCCCGCCCCAACTCCACCCCTTCCCCGCCCCAAATCTGCCCCCTCCCCTGAACGCTCCGCCCCCTGCTCCTCCCTCTCCCCCTCCCCTACTTCCCGCGAATCAAATGTTCACGGGAAGCCTGAAACAGGGAGGCAGCAGGTAGGCTGGGGTGGGGTGCAGCGCGGTTTAGTCCGGCCCTCCTGGCCGACCAGCTCCCTTCGGCGGCCGGCCAGCCCAGGCCAAGAGGCTCTGGCCCCGGCGTCTCCCGCCCGGCTTGGGCCCTGGGGCCCCAGCCCCCGGCCAACTGCCCGTGCCCCCGGCCCCGGCCCAGCACCGCGCCGGCCCCCGGCCCAGCACCGCGCCGACCCCGGCCCCCGGCCAAGTGCCCGTGCCCCCGGCCCGGCCCCTGGCCGAGCATCGCGCCGGTCCCTGGCCCCGGCCCCCAGCCAAGTGCCCATGCCCCTGACCCCCGGCCAAGTGCCCGCGCCGACCCCGGCCCCCGGCCAAGCACCGCGCCGGCCCCGGCCCTGGCCCCCAGCCAAGTGCCCGCACCCCCGGCCCCGGCCGAGCACTGCGCCGACCCCGGCCCCCGGCCAAGTGCCCGCGCCGACCCCGGCCCCCGGCCCAGCACCGCGCCGGCCCCCGGCCCAGCACCACGCCGACCCCGGCCCTGGCCCCCAGCCAAGTGCCCGCACCCCCGGCCCCGGCCGAGCACTACGCCGACCCCGGCCCCGGTCCCCGGCCAAGTGCCCGCGCCCCCCGGCCAAGCACTGCGCCGGCCCCCGGCCAACTGCCCACACTCCCGGCCCCCGGCCGAGCACCACACCGGCCCCCGGTCCCCGGCCGAGCACCGCGCTGGCCCACATTTTTTATGGGACTCACCACACCCATCAAAATTTACAACCATAGATTATGTTGCCAGAATGGCAGACAGGCAAATTGGGAAATAACAGTCCCTTTAAACTACAGGCTAGTTGATGTGATTTTTCTGTTGATACACTCTGACCACCTGCCCCTAACTCCTTGAGAGCAGTTGCAGAGAAACCATATTGAAAAAAACAAGTCAGAGAAATTAATGTCCCTAATGGTTGATAAAGCCCAGTTGGCCAACAAAGAGAGGCTGATCAAAGTGTTAAAACCAGTGATCTTGACTATGACTCCAGACACTACCAAATTATTTATTCTTTCATAGACTATTGGCTGAAAAATAGAAGCAGATGTCTACAACAGCCAGATACCTAAGCCACAAATCAAAAGTATTTTAAACAGACACTTTGATTAACTGAACTAAAGCTTTCTCTTGTGCCAATTCATCTCAGTTTCTTTTCTGCCAGGTATCATTGCTGATCTATGCCTTGCCTCTCAAAACACACTGATCATATTCAGTAGTGTCCTTAAAATTATCATTAGCGAGACATGACTCAAAGAACCTTGGATTGCCTCAAGCTACACTATGTATCTGTGACTATTGCTTCCTTTCCATCTCTTTATTTTCAACCTGCTGTTATTGTCTTCTAATATCTTAGACCTTGTTATACCAAACAGATGTTTTGGATTACAAGCCTACTCTTTCATTGTACAGTTTGAATGCATCTTTTAAAAGTTTCATTTATGGCTGTCAATGACTTTGAGATAACACACTTTGTTTTCAAGACTGCTTTCAGAACCAAATGACAATTCTGTGCTTTACACAATAGCATAAGCATCTTAATTTTAAGGGGGAGAAAAACAGGAGTAATTAAAGGAATGTTATCCAAACTCCACTTGCTCTAAAAGAACACTATCTGGATCAATGTAGATTTTCTTTTAACTAACTTCTTTATCTGTGTTAATAATACCAGCATAGAGTATTGAAACTGAAAGAACGTAATATGTTAGCTCTCGATCAGGCAAAGACTTAAACACATGCTTACCATGGCATTATGCATGTTAGTAGTTTCATTGTCATTGCTATAAAGTTAAGCATATGCTTAAGTATTTGTATAATCAAGGCCTAAATCTTTGTTTAGAGATCTGACAGAGAATTGGACTTGCAACTGTTGCTCTAGTGATGCTCAGCCACATTTGGAGAAGCAAGGGTATTGCTATGAAGTGTAAAATGAAATTGCTGCAGTCTCTTGTCTTCAGCATCTTGCTATAAAAATGAAAGCTATGAATGCTAAAGAAACAGGAGAGTAAGAGGCTTTCTGCTGTTGCATTGAAATACTACAGGTGATTGCGGGGTGTTAGCTATATGTCACACATGACTAGTGAAGAGATAGTCACTTGAATTTACAGCATAACCATGGAGTGATACTTCATATCATCAAGACAATCAGATGTACAAACCTTGAGTTTGCAGGATATGTGGGTGAGATGAGCAGGGGAAGATTCCTGAAACAAGTTTTGCAGAGGATTGGGCAAGGTTCAACAAAGTGGCTGACTGGACTGAATGTGATATGGTGTACTTCTCAAGCCCATGTGAAGACTGGCCAATGATTCCCATGTGTTGCTTTTACTGTTCATTGTGATGCCACTTTATTGTGCTTTGTACAATGAGAATAGGCTGTGCAGGTCTAGGGCCTCAGATCTGCAATTGGATCTGTGTGGATGGACCTTTGTATCTGCATGGAGCCCTTAGCTGGGGCTCCCTATGAGAGCAAGCATTTACCAGTGTGGATCCAATTACAGGATCAGGGCCGTAATTTCCTCTTTGCTATTTTTGCTGGCTGTTGTTTACTTTTTATACTTCATTAGGCTTATATAACAAAAATACACTAGTCAGCTTGACATCCTGGCTAGCCCCATGTATCAATGTTTGGGTTTCAAATACTTCAAGGAAAGATTTAAAGTCAAACACAAACTGTTCTTCTTGACATTAAATTCTAATACTATTTATTATTTATAGTAAAATATTATAAAACCTAATTTTAAGTCGAAACTACTTCTCAGGGTCTCTTTGAGAGAAAGAAAAATAATTTGTTATCAAACATATATTTACTCAACAACTTTATCTGAGTCCGTTATTCATTACACAACAAAAGATTATCACAAGCAGTAAGAAACTACTAAAAGAACAGGAGTACTTGTGGCACCTTAGAGACTTCTTCGGAAGTGGGCTGTAGTCCACGAAAGCTTATGCTCTAATAAATTTGTTAGTCTCTAAGGTGCCACAAGTACTCCTGTTCTTTTTGTGGATACAGACTAACACGGCTGCTACTCTGAAACCTGTAAGAAACTACTGTAAACCATATGGGGCCCACCATTGTCTCTGCAAATTAACATATGTTTTAATTTTTAAAAGTTATTTTATAAAATTCATTTAAAAATCCCTCCTCGTAAGTTGGCACTTGTGGAGTGTGGGATACATATCGAACTGATCATATAGCTGAAATGAAATTCTTGGGTCAGGCAATGTAATCATAGAAGCAACAAAGAGAAGGATTCTCCCTGGAGACAGTAAACTGTGATGGCACTGCTATCACTGACAGAGTGAAGGGCCTGACAGTCTTTTTAATATAAATGCCTAGTTTCAGATTTTTATAACTGATCATAAAAACTCACTCTAAGCTGAAGGTCTCTGCCAGAGAACATTTTTTTTAAAACAAATGTTCACAAAAATATGTATGGCCATCTTTAGTCATCGTGTAAGCAGAAAAAACTAGCAGAGTATTTGCCCTGTACACTTTTTCGAGGCATAAACAACTCACCTAAACATGAGGTTCTTTTTTTAATTAAAACCCCCAAACATATTGTAGACTTTAAGCGATGTAAATATGCAGCTTTGTTTAACAGGGATATTAAGAGTTTATGTTCAGTTGTAAGTGCTGCACCTATAAAAGGGAATTGGTAAACCACATTCCCACCATAGGAAATTGGCTAATCAGTGGTTAAAGGAGGAGGGGGAGTGTGCCAGTTTTGTTTTCACAGGTCTCAGTGATGTGGCATTGCATCTTGTGGTAAACAGAGGCAGAGCAAGTGGAAGAAAATGGGGACTATTTTATCTGGGTTTTTAATCTGGGCCCATTACCATGGTATCTGAGCACCTAGGGGACATCTACACAGGGATAAAAGGCGCTCGGCATGGCCGTGGCTGGCCTGGGTCAGCTGACTTGGGATCGTGGTACTTGGGCTGTGAGGCTAAAAATTGCTGGGCAGCCCAAGCCTGAGCTCTAGAACCTGCCACCCTTAAGAGTCCCAGAGCTTGAGCTAAAGCCTGAGCCCGAACATCTACACAGCAATTTTTCAGTCCTAGAGCCCGAACCCCGTGAGCCCGAATCAGCTGAGCCAGGCCAGCCACGGGTTTTTTATCCTTGTGTAGACGTACCCTTAGAGAGAGAAGAGAATAATTATATCCAAAAAGAGTTTGTGTTCCCAAGCAGACTCAATGTCAAGCAAGCAAAAGTGTATGGGTGTATATGTGTGTCCTTTGTCTAGTTACACAGGGGCACGTTTCCCACTCCATAAATACTACCACTTACAAGTGACTAAGTTAGAGACATGTATGTCTCTTTAAAAAATCCAAGGGGTCCTTTCCCAGAAAGTTTTGAATTATCTGATGGGATTTTCTGCATGTTAGAAGATTAAGAAATTTCAGTAGATTTTATACAAATTCTGTCATGGATCTGCAGGTCCAGTGTGCTGGAAGAGCTCTGGAACAGTCCCTTCGGGTCGCACTCTTTCACTAGGGTAAGCCACTTGGCTTCACTGCCTTGAACCAAACTTCAGAGCCTTCAGCACCTGTGCGTCACACTGTGAGCTCCCTTCAGCAAGTCCACCTGACTTGGACACCTGAGCGATACCTGTACACCAAAGGGAGCAAAGCACCCCCACCTTTAGCATCTGCAGTGACTCTCAGCCAGCGCTGTAAAAACAGAAGGATTTATTCAATGTCTGGAGTAGAAATTCCTTAGTTAGCACAGAGAAAAGAAAGTTACAGCCTGGGCTATTCTGGTTACCCAGAGCCACTGCCAAGTGGTGTCCACCCTTTGCGTTGGCTCTGTCTCCCTATGTGTCCTCTTTGCTGCAGTTCCTGGGACAGTCCCATCTGGCCCCTCCTCAGTCCTTTGTTGTCCAGCTGGTCAAACACAGCTGGCTTCCTGCAGAGGGGAAAGGCCATCCTGGTCATTAGTTGCTAGGTAGCAAATGTCCCCGTGTTTGGTTTTTTCATTGTCTTCATGGACCTGGTCCTCAAACCTAAGACAGCTAGGCGTCAGTCACGCCTGCCTCTCTGGGCCTCTGCGAAGAGTAAACAGCCCTCTTCCCTGCACCTAGTAAACAATGTAGCATATGGGGGAAACTGAGGCATTGCAGTAGTCATACAAAATATTACATAGAATTCCAACTCCATCACACTCTGTTCTGTATCATTCATCTGTCTCCACATCCCCAATGGGACCCCAAGGGGTGTGTATGTGTATCTGTGCAGTCTGTCTTCCACTCTTAACCTAGAGAAGAAGGGGACGCATCAAGGGATTTCTCTCTTCCTTTTCCATCCCGGAAAGAAGTCAGAACCAGCAGGGGGAGAGATTGTCCGTTAAAGAAAGAAAGGGATGCAGGACTCCTGATTGGGACCTCACTTCTCCCAGCAGTTGCTGCTCCACCTACTAGCTGGAAAGGCTTGGAGCCCCAGAAACTCCTCAGCAAGGCATCAGATCCTCCAGCTGCTCCCACTTCAGGTTCCCTTGCCTATTGGGTCTTCATCTCACTAGCCAAGGAGGAGGGGAGTACTGTGATAGCAGGGCTCCCCCAAGCTAGGGTAAGGAACCAGGGGATGTTTCCTTAGTACTAAGTAATACAGCAGGGTGAATTACAGGGAAGCGATCTCTATTAAGTATGTTGAATGGCAGGTGTTATGTGCTAAGGCTCTACAGACAAAGAGAGAGCAAGAGCAGCTGCGTCCCCACTTACAGTCCTGTGCCTCTGATGTAACACCAAACTAGGTCTCTTCTGAAACTTCCATTCCAATCCTCTTTCTCCAGGTCTACTCATTGTACTACAGGTAGAGCCACACTCCTCTTTAATTTACATTCTCCTCTGGGGCTAGTTACCTGTGAGATCTGAACTCTATAAGTAATCAAACAACAACGCAGATGTGAATCATTCTTTAAGTTCGCCTTACCAAATACAATAGGTACAATCATACTCTAGCCCCCCCAAATAGTGTGTGATCTTGCATACAGCACCACATATGCTGGAATATCTAGGCTTAATGTAGTGAGTTACGAAGGATTTTCATACTTAAATCTGAATATCTGTGAGTTATTTAGATTTAATTCAGCCCTCAATGATATCTCTGAACCCAGTTTCCTATTAGGATGATTCTTTTAAACTGTAAACATGATGAAGGCTAGTACTTATTCTTCTTTGTAAGACTGTCATGTTGTTGAGACGGCTCAGCAACAGCACTAAGATGGCTTGTACGTTTTCAAAGCAAAGTGTGGCAATTTAGCTGTATGACTCCTATTAACATCACTAGCAGCAGAGTGACTAAATCACAGTATACCACTTTGATAATGTAGGGGGAAGAGGCTAGAGTGGCCTATAAAATCATTTTGAACTGAAATATGTTTAATACACATACTGAGCAGAATCATTGAAACTCCTCCTTTGATTGTAACTGGATAGGTCTAGTGTACACTGGTTCAAACTATTAATCTTTGCTTAAATGATACGAAAATTCATTTAGCAATACCCTCTTGTTCAAAAGGGCTACAATATATTTCTTCAATGCATACCTCAAATCATATCTTGGCATTGTTTCTCTAGTTTATCTGAAGTTATAAATAGCTGAGTATAGACCATGAATTAACTCATCAGAATTCAGTACCATTTCATGGACAAATATATCAATCTGGCACCCATAACCAGGTTATGCTATTGAACTATTATTTATAAGTAATGTATTTGAACAAAATAATGTGTAACCATTATTGTTTTATAGTCAACCTCGGTTTTTTAAGATCTGACCATTGTAGAACCAGCAGGCCTGATTTTTCTCTCCTTCAGATGTAAATCAGGTCTAACTCTCTTGAAATCAGTGGAGTAACTCAGGTGCAAAACTGGCAAGAGAGAAGTTCAGACCCTAAATTCCTAGTATTTAGTGAAAAACGTTGCAAGAATATCAAGACAGAAATCAGTTAAAACACGAAAAATGATTTATCTTTGAATTTTAAGAACCCGGGGCTTTTTATGGACTTAAATATGGAAATCTTAGTAATTCTAGCACTAAAATAAATAACGGGAGAAATCTGCATCTGAGAAGATACAATGCAGTGCAACTACTAGAGTCATGGCTTCCTTTTGTCCAAAAAAAAAAAAAAAATCAACAGTATCAATAGATTACTTCGGAAAATTAATTTCACCTTTGATAAAAATGTGTTTTTTACCTTACCTGAACATAGCATGAATGAGAGTTTACTGTTTAATTTTCCTCACCAATTAGCATTTATGTTATGTAAATTTGGTGTAGCAGCTGAAGATAAAATATCTAAAATATCAAATATAGCATTCATCCAATTACAGTATTATAGAATGATTCATGGGGCAAACAGGAGCTATCAGATCATTATACTTTATATCTGTGAGCAGAGTCTGACTCAAGAGGCCAGTGTCTGTTTTAATACATTTCTCCTGACCACTAGTTTTAAACTTTCTATCTAGATGGCATATACAGTATTGAATGATGCATTCTACTTATATTACATTATTCCTCTGAGCTATTTGATTTAATGCTGTTGCTCTAGGAATCTGAATGTTCACATTCTGATCCATCAAACTCCAGAATTAAAGGAAACTACCAGAGTTATGAATCACAATATGTCACGAGATTTAAAATGCTTTTGTCACCAAGAGGACAAAAATTACAAGAAAACATCAGCAGTGGGAGACCTCTTATTAATGAGAAATACAGAACTTACAACAACATTGAGCTGTAAGAAAGATAATAAATCTGGACTAGTGGCAGTAACACTCTATGATAGGCATCAAACGCTAGGGAGATATTTCCATTGTTTATGACTTCATAGCAGCATTCTAAGATTTTTCCACATGAATTTGCAAGTTTATTGACTCCTTGAAATGTTAGCCCTATTTAACAACTAATTTCAACAACACATTAGTGTATTTACTTAAAAATAGATATTTTGAATCCTGAAGGCATTTCTTTAGGATTAGACCCTCTCCGTGGATGTGAATTTGTTTTTTGATTTTATGTGGGACTAAATTAGTGCATAGGACTTGTGCTGGCCTTCCACACGGGCTGAATTTCATTCTTAAAACTTCGGCTCAAAATAAGCTACTTATAGATAAAACTTTCAAAAGTACTTAGGTAACTTAAGATCCTAAATCATTTCAGTGTTTTTGAAAATGTACCCTATGTCTTTTTAAAATAGTAATTAATTTGTAGTCTGTGACAACATATTCTTCTGTCAGATACCTAAATCAAAATACTCAGGAACTTTTAACATAACCCGGCATTGTCTTAATATAGAACACTTCCTCACAACTTTATATACCAAACATAACTGCATTAGTCAACACCATACAATCATTTAATATCTGTATACTTGGATTCAGCAACTTTATTGGTGTCCTTTTCGATAGTGATGCAAGATATTATTACAGATTGTTTTGTATACAGTATAAAATATTGTATATCATTATTAGAGTTGAAAATGAGTAGGGATTCAGATATTCTCTAAACTTCCAAAATTTGTTTATAAGGGCAAACTTCTGTAGCAATACCATATCTGCACTTTAGAGGTCAGAAAGCATTGCACTAAACATCATAGATATTCCTATAGCACTTTTTATTGTACCCCGGGTTATACAAATTTGTTTCTGTTCATTAATAAACTTATATTACTTATCTGTAAGCTGAATAGAATGCTATTTAAATGCTCTTTTTTCCTGAGCTCAGAATACTTGCAACCCAAGCCACAGATACTGCAAAAATTTCACACCGGAAGTACAGATCAGATTGAGGTGAAGTGCTAAATTCAACAGAAGCACAGAAGGGCAAAACTTAAAAAAAAAAAAAAAAAAATTAGGGGCCTATTTTTTATGCAAAATATGCAGAATTGGACACAAACAGGTAACTGCATGTGTAAATACCTCACGCAAAAGGGATAATTGCATGTGTAAATGCACATTTGCACAAACTAATGCACATACAGTTATCTGCTGGTATATTTGGCAGGCACAATTTAGACACCTGTTAAAGGGAAATACTTTGCTTTAAGTATTTATATAGTTTATTAAAAATCATGGGTATAGTGTTTTACACTTAAACTGTACTTTACAAAGTAAATTTTTTCTAATCCAAAGAATTTACAATTTGAGCCCAGTCCTGTGAGATGCTGTGTCTCTCAGGACTGGGCCCAAAGTTAGCCAAGACATGGTATAGCAGTTCAAGATAAGGCAAATGAGGGGCTTATTGATGAGAAGGTAGAAAGGATTCCTCCTGAAATAAAAATTAATAAAAATAAATTAATGGAGATATCCTATCTCCTAGAACTGGAAGGGACCTTGAAAGGTCATCGAGTCCAGCCCCCTGCCTTCACTAGCAGGACCAAGAAATAAGTGCTGTGTGGGGGTGTTTCCACTTCACACAAGTATTGAAAGGGTTAAGGGAGCTTGAAAGTGCTAGTCACCTCGCTGATTGCACCTGGGGAGGGGGTGATCAGGTGGAGGATGGATTTAACAGAGGAGAGAGAAGGTCAGTAGAGAAGGAGACAGAGAGGATGTAGTGAGTGTCTGCTGCCTGCCTGCGAAGGGGCTGGCTGGAAGGGCAGAAAAGCAGAGGTCTACTCCTCAGATGACCTTGAAGGCTGGGGAAAGATCAAAGCCACTGAAGGGTGATGGCCTTCCTGATTTCCTGGCAAGGTGGAGAAATAGGCCAGCCCAAGACACTGGGTGGAGTGAGGCACAGGAGCCACAGGATAGAGGTGATGATATTGGGGTGCACCTGGCTTGCCTGAAAGGGAGAGTGGGTGGTCAGCAAAGTGAGAACTGAGGACTACAGAGATGTGAGAACACTGCATTAGAGATGAGGATTCTCTTGTGAGGGAGAGGGCTGGCCAGCTGACCCCAACAAGGGCTGAAGATTTAATGGCCTTCTATTTTTGTTGGGCTTATTAAAGGACTCTGTGGCCACAGAATGGGTCAGACCCTTGAAGGTGACCAGAGGGTCAGACCATGCCTATGGCTAGAATAGGCTGAAGAACAGCAGGGAAACTGAGGCACAGATGATGCAAGGTTACATTCAGCCACTTGGGGTGTGCTGGAACAGCAACTTTGCTACAACCATACTTATGGATATTGCTTAGGGCTAAAAAGACAATGATTTCAAGGGGCAACATAACAAAAGTCACAATGTCCAAAATAACCTACTGTTGAAATGCATATCCTTTTCTCTGGGGTGAGATGTATGTGCGGATTTTTGGTCTCCCCTAAACATGACTTTGAAGTACAACATGAAAGCTGGCAATATGATCTTTGTTTAATGACCTAATACTGAGATGTCATCAATGCTGTTTGTGATGCCACTAAGCCGTTCATAAGATGAAGGTCTAAACATAATTCTAGACATGTAAATAGTGAAGCTTGTGTGCCCACAACAAAAGATTCAGGCTTTGTTGTGGTAGTTTTGCATTTGCTTTCTTGGCTGAATGTGACTCAGACTTTAAACTGTTCATAGCTATAGCCAGTATCTCTTGTCACTTGTAGTGTGACTGAATATGAAGTTTGAATTTGCAGAGTATATGAGTATGTGCTCTGTTTACTTGGGCTCCAGTGTCAAGTCTTTTAACTGCAAACTAAATAAAGCTTTCACTCTTTTTACTGTTCCTTTCAGGTGTATGAAGTCTGCCTAAGTGTGCTCTGAAACAAAAAGGGTTGGGTTTGGGTTTTTTTCCTGCTTATGTAGGTGTTTGGGTTGTTTGTTTGTTTTTCCTCACCTTTAAAAATATCAGCTCTTGATTTCCATTTTCTTTAGGACTGGAAGGTTATAGATAGCACAATAAACTTAAAACAGAAATGTGGCTTTCTCACTCTTTAACTACAGGAGAAAGTTGAAGTGAGTCTATAAGACCAACAACAGACCTTCTCTCCTGTTCACTAGAGAATTTTCTGGACTTCCCCACCAAAATCAGGAATTTATTCTGTCCCAGGTGACTTCACCAGGAGATTCTTTTCCTAAAGAATCAAGAGGTTGTTCTTCTTCTGATAGTTCTGATTTGCAGTCTTACTTTAAATTTTATCTAGGAGGAGTGGTATTGACCCCCCTGTATTTAGACTGCCTGCCACTTTTCATTATGAAAAATTTTCCTGTTTGTTTTTGTGGCTTGTTTGTTTTTTGTTTTGGAAATACCTCCATGGTTTGCAGCAACAATTTGAAATTTGGCAGAGTGATAACACTGCAATCAAGGAGTGCCTTTGCCTATTTCTCAGAATTTGTTCTGACTTGGCTGAGTTATAACTTTAAGAGGCCAAATATTGCCATTTGTAGTCTGCACTATGCTGCTAAAAACTGAATATTCCAACTGCACAGAGCATGCTCCATCCCCAGGGAGTCTCCTGGTGGAGCCTGTCATGCTAAGCATCCTCCCTAGCATTTTCCTAAATAACCACATGGAACTATAGCCCCAAAACACAAGAGGGGTGGGATGGGAGTCACAAGACAACCTCCCCACAAATCTCGTTTTCTGGCAATGCTCCCCAACCTCTATCTCCTCTTTCTGCAGAATTAGTATCTTCCCTGACCCCCAAAACATGTTGCCCTACTGCTTATCTCCAATGTTCCCTCAAAAAAAAAAACAAAAAACATTTTCTCTTTTCCTGCCCTAGCTTAGAGCCTGTAGGTGGAAGAGGATGCAAAATATTGCAGGAGTGTCCTGCAACAGATTCTCTGCCCGTGCCTCCCAACAGCTAATAGCACTAGGAGTGCTAAAGAGGCGGGAGACAGTAGAGAAAGCGTGGACAGGAGGATGACAGAACACAGCTGTATGGATGGCTGAGCTGTGAGTGAATTCTGGGGGCACTTGCATGTGTTTGAATATCTGTGGTTCCCCTCCCACTATTTGTCTGTTTCATGTAATTAGATTCTAAACTCTTTGAGGCAGGGATTGTCTCCTATTATGTGTTCTGTACAATGTCATAAAGGGGCAGTAATCTTGACTAGGGCCTCTAAATGCTACTGTAATGTAAATAATATTGATGTGGGTTGGTATCATCCTGACACATCCTAACAATATTTCATTTCAATGTAATAACTATGTTTTTGCCTACACAAAGGACTTCCACACATGCCATGTCAATGATGTAATAAGATGATGTGCCAGTGACATAATGGGTGGATGAGATGTCATAGCACTGAGATGAGAGAGAAACTGGGAAATATGAACCGGAGTTGGAGAAGGCAAATGGGACGGTGGCTAAAGATCCCATTAAAACCAATAAGAGACCCCAAATCTCACATGACATTCTTGGCCATCTTGTTACATTTTCCCATATCAAGTAAAATATCATGCATATGGGGTGGGGACACAGAACTTCCCCCTGTACTTTGGGGGAAGGTGCACTGTGTTAGCAGTCAGGAGACTCTGGATTGTAGTGTCATCTTCTTCTATTGTCTGCTGTTAATATTTTGGTGTAGCTCACAAGTCATATTACTCACCATCATAGACCTTAACTTGACTAGGATTTAAAGCTAATTAAATTAGCTTTATGTGTTTTATTATTATTAATTAGCTAATGTGTTTTAAAGATCTATTGTAGACTAGGCATGCAGCCTTTACTGTGTGATAAATTGATCAAATTAAAGCCTGGGCTATGCTTTACTACAGGCAGAGCTGGGATTACAACACATCTCTAATATGACAGTATTCCCCTTTAGGAGCTGGGTCAGGTATCAGCATAAGGCTAACAGCCCTGAGGCCTGTGCTGTGGAGCTGAAGATCTTGCATTCAAATCCTCCAGTTACGCATGCAGGAAAAGAACAGAATGATCTCATTACTCAAGGCTGTCTGCACCAGGGGGCAGAGCTAAGGCCATAGGGGTAACCTTAATTCTAGTATTTGCTAACCATGGTGTGTAACAATGACTCTTTTGAGAGGTCTGGATGCCTCCAGGTCTTGCTAAGGAGCCTTCAACTTACAGGTCAGCTCCTGCATGGACTGAAGCTTAGGGGGAATTAAAAGTAGTTCCCCTGGAGTGGCTGTTGGACGGCCCCTCAGCGAGCTGAGACCGGTGGGCCTGCGCAGGAAGCTGAGTGGTACGTGCCCCCGAGACACACCGTGCCTTGCTGCAGCACTGCCACCACTCAGGATGTTAGCGGGGTAGTGCCGGGCTGTCTGGACATGGCTAAAGCCATAGGGGGCGAGGGCCCTAACTTGAGGCTGGAGAATCGCTGAGCGCCAGCAGGCGGGTTGGGCGGGCCCCTCTCCAGCGCCTATCTCCTGCAGGCTGGCTGGCAGGGCACGCCCAGCTCCGACTTGGTTTCCTAGGCAGCGTTGCCAAGGAAATCGGGCAGAGGCCGCCCCAAGCCGAGAGGCAACGCGACCCCCTGGCTCGTGACAAAGCCCCGCCCACCTGGCTGAGAGCCTGCGGGCGCGGGGCGAACTCAGCGTTACTGGCGCCACCGTTAGACGGCCGGGCGGAGCGCGCGTGGGGAGCAGAGACCTCGCCTGCGCAGCACGTGCCAGCACCCATCCCCGCGAGAACCCGGATGTGAGATCATCCCTGCACGCAGCGTGACCCCCTCCCTGCCCGGAAGTGAGGCGGCTGTAGCTGTACGGGAGCCGGGAGGTCTCGGGTAGGGGTGGGTTGGGCCGGGAGGTCTCGGCTTCGTCCACGGCGCTGGTCGCGAGGAAGGTTGCGACGGGGCGGAAATGTGGCTCCGCTCCCGCCCTGCCTCGCCGCTCCCGCCTCCCACCGGGCACCAGTGACCGCCCGCCAGCATGAGACCCGCCGCCGAGCCGCCTAGCCAGCGCCGCGCTCCGGTAAGTTCCCGAGCCCCCAGGGCTCCTCGGTCCGCACCCGCTATGGGGGTCTCCGCCCCTGGCCTTTGCTAGCAGCTCGGGCTCTGTCGCCCTAGGACCGCCGGGGGACACGGGCCCCGCAGGCAGTAGGGAGGCCCCGATCCCTGGGACAGTGGCTCTCCGCGCCCCTGGGCGTGCCCGGGACTCCCGGGGGCAGGTCTACGCACGGCCCCCTCTCCCCGACAGCACTCCTGCGGCAGCGAGCTCTGACTGTCCCCGTCCCGCCCCCAGGCCCCAGCGGAGGGGCCGCGATCTCGGCCCTTCTCTCCCAACACACCCCGGTAGCCATCGAGTAGCGAGGCCAGGCACACTGAACCACAGAGGGGTAGGGTGCAGGGCCTGTGCTCTCCTTCCCCCGCCCCCCATCCCAACACTGAATCCCAGGCAGGGGAGTGAGGCCTTGCCCCCAGTCCTGCACACTAGCTGGGATTCTGAACAGGCAGGAGGCAGGCCCTCCACCCCCCTTCCCCTGGCAGCTGCTCCCCAAGAAGGGGGGATTGTGCAAGGAAGGCGTGTGGCGTTCAGCTTATCTGGGGGGGGGGGGGTGATGCGGAGCAGGGCAGAATCATAGAGAAGCGTCAGTGTACCCCATCCCCCACTTTTTCATCCCTTACACATCTCTAAGGAAAGCAGGGGGGGAGAGGGTCTTCTGGCTTTCCCTCAGACATTTCTTTCTGCTTGAAAACTATCAGGTATTCAACCCCTTCCCCTCTTATCTAGGGGTTTGAATAGGCAATGATGACTATGGACTTCTTGTTTCAAATGTGGAGCTTCTATTCCCATTGGGGTAGTAGCTTGGAAACAGGGCAGGACGGTTGCTTGGTTCCTTTTGCTGAGCTCTTGATACTTGTGCGTCTGAGTGCTGCAGCAGCTACTCTGTGAATGAGTGCTATTCTAACAGAGATGAGTTAATTTGGGGAATTTTTTTAATGAACGGTGACTGTAGAAAGCACTGGTCTGCGTCCTTCCTTACCCACAAAACAACTTGTCTCAACCTGATCATTAACCTTCGAGAGGTAGAAAGGTCCGTTTGTGATTTATTTCCTCTGTGTATACATCTATATAACATCTAGAGAGAGACACACTCTAGTATGAACTAATTAGTTTAGGCATTGGCTGAGGAGACATGAAAGTGACTATCCAAAATCTTATTTCATTGTTTGTTTATCCTGTGCTTGTTGCCTGGACTTTTCCTACTTATTTCCTGAGACAATGTTGTAGTGTAGCCTTCTAAGAAAATTCCACATCTTCCTCCTCAGAACAGCAACAGACATAGTTTTTGTTGTTGCCTTGTTTTGGGTTGTGTAACTTGCAGAACGTCATTCTAAATGATGGCAATGAACAGTATTTTCAATATCACCCTTGATTCATCCACTACAGTTTGGGCTGTTAATGAATATAGCTGTGTTGGGGACTTGGTCATAACACAGTTGTCTCTTACCTGATTAAAATTGCTACAGTTTGGAGCGTGAACAGGAAAGCTGTCTCACATAGTTATGTGATCCACTGAAATCCAGCTTATACCTCAAATTTTACTGTTCAATTTCAGTGTCTCGATGTGGTGGTACTGTATTGTAGGCAAGGCATTTTAAGACAGGTGATAGTTAAAGGGCAAATAGTATTTTAATAAGGGAAAGAATATGAATAAACTAAATTAACATGAACAAAAATATTGCTAACTTTTTCAAAAGTATAACTTGCGAATGAAGCGTATTGTTTGTATTGTAATGAACTCTATTAACTTTGAAGATATTGTGAACATGATAGCTTAGTTTAAGTGAAGTTCTGCTCTGTAAAAGTATTTATATTTGTATTCCTATTAATGCCTAGCTCTTATATGGTGTCATTCATCCATACATATCTAAGGGTTAATTTAAAAAAAAAAAAATCATTTGTCCGATGTTTGAGGGTCAGTGGCTTTCAAATTAAATGTGTTTACATGAATCACAAGATGGAGTTTCTAGCTGTCAGCCATGCAAAGTCAATGTGGTATCTGAGATTCAAGCTGGGTTCTTTCCTACTCTTTATAACAGTTCTGCAGAATAAATTATGCTGTCAGTGTTTCATGTGATTTGAACAGAACAAAGGAATTCTTCTGGTTCTGGAATTGAAGTTGAGGAATCACGTGGGATAACATGGGGCTTTTTTAGTTAAAGTTTTCAGACAAAAACCATCAGTTTCTAAAGGCTTTTCTGAGATTGATTTTTTTCCTATTTTCATAATTTTGCAGTTTTACTTAACTGTTCTGAAGGAATAAAACATGGTGAGGATGTTAAGGGGGCACAGGAAATTTAGAAATCACACACAGGTCTGAAATTGATTTAATGTTCTTACAGCTAACTCCTAGGAGTCCTATACCTGAGAGTAGGGAAATGCATTTTTTCCCCTAATTCTTGGTTTGTTCTTTGCATTTAACAGCGTGTTTATATGCCAGTTTCACTGTTTCTGCTGCATAGTCATTTTCCCCTTTGTGTGGATCTTTCAGACAGCCATAGGGAAAAGAGAAACATTTTAATACTTGTAAAACCACAAAACACTGCAGGAGCAAGTATAGTATCTGAAACTGCTTCCAACTCCCTCCTTTGAAACTGACTAGATCTCAAGTTGACATATTTTTAAAATATCCAGAAATATTCTGCTTGGGTCTTTGTACCACACTGAACATATTAAACAGGCTTCTACCAGATTTTAATGTCAACAACTAACAATTTATTGTTGTCAAAGAATGTAACTTGTTGAAATTTTAGTTACTAATCAAAGCGTTATTTAACTTGCGATATTGCAGATTCTGCAATATTAGGCTTCCACTGTAATTTTGACAGTGGGAGCCCCAGGGCACCCCTCTCTCAGCCCTGGGCTGCCAACAGTGGGAGCCCCCACTCTCAGCCCCGGGCGGTTGACAGTGGAAAATTGCGGAAAAGTAATAATGGACTTTATTACCGCAAATAATAAGGTTTATTATTACTTTTCCACAATTTTCCATCGCTTGTCTGCAACTCAGCTGCAATTTTTTGACAATCATCCCTCAATTCAAGTAGGGCCTTATGCATGATTATCCATGAGGCCCTAGAAGACCATGGTAAATTAAAGCTGTCGGTAGCTATCCATAAATTTATATGTCAGCAAACAAAAAAGAAAAGAAAATGAAACAATGACAAAAATCTTCTGATAAAGACAGACAAGCTTTTCCTATTTTTAATTAACAGTCATTACATACTGATTACAATTCTTAGAGGGATACTAGCTTGATGGCTAGTTATTTTCAGAAAATTCAATAAAAGTAATTTCAGTTAGTAAATCCCTTTGCCAGTTTTTGTGGTTTTAGGAGTATCTGAACTTTTTGAGCTGCAAATAAAAGAAACTGACTAACTATTTTCCCTGCATAAGTTAGTCAGTTACTGTCAAATGCACAAAGTAAACATTTGAAAAAATATTTTTTCAAATGTTTTGTTTATTGTAATAGGTGTTCAGATTCACTTTTGAGTAATGTTTAAGTTGATGATTTCTCTTTCTACTGACTCTTGCTTGTTTGTTTTTGTCTCCTGTTTGAGCTACAAGCTTTTTTTAAACCTCAGCCTTTTTGTACTGTACTTCTCTTTTCTTTTTACATCCTGCATCCTTGCAGAACTTTTTACTCTGAAACTGTTTCTTACCATAGTGAGTTCTATGGTGCTCAAATGCTACAGTGATAGGCCCTATACAATAATAGAAGTTACAAGTACCCAGATTCCTCATCATTTTCCCATTCTCTGTTTTTTCCACTGTACTGAAGTAGATCTGGGATGGCTTTTCCTCTAGTAGCATTCTCTGACTGATCATGCTATTGAGAAGCATTCATGTTGTTTTTGAAAAAGGAAATCCTTATGCAAAACGGCAATACAGCTAAGATTTTCTGCCAGAATAAGGAATTCTAAATGAGGGCGTTAGATGTTAAACTAAGGTAACTGATTACAAGCAACGTCAGACTAAGTATTGCTTTTGTAAAATATCCTGATTTGCAGAGTATTTTTAAGAATCAATGTCTTTTTTTTTTTTTTTTTTTTTTTGTATTAATCCATCCTTCTTTGCTTTCTGGGTATCTTCTTACCTTATTTAAAATTTTATATATGCAGCTAAATATAAATGAAAAAGACACAAATACATTAATTCATATGTATATAAATTACTTGGGAATTTTACCCAACACCCAGTAAGGCAAGGATTAAGTCTAATCGCCAGTCAAAACATATGGAGCCCAGAGCCATGCCCTCTCCTGCTGCTTGAGTCCCTCCCTCACCACATGGGCCAGAAGACCCTGGTAGAGGCCTATGTGGGACTATGACTACACTGCGCACTTTACAGCAGCACAGCTGTGCCGCTGTAGCTGCGCCGTTGTAAGGTGCACAGTGAAGCTGCTCTTTATCGCTGGGAGCTCTCCTGGTGACAAAATAAAACCACCTCCAACGAGGGGCAGTAGCTTCGTCACCGGGAGCACAGCTCCTGCTGATGAAACACTGTCCACACTAGGGCTTTTCATCGTTAAAACTTTTGTCGTTCAGGGGGATGCGCTCTCTCACTCACTCACTCACTCACACACACACACACACACTCTCTCTCTCTCTAGTGACAAAAGTTTTAACAATGAAAGTGCCATTGTAGACAAAGCCTACTTTTTTTAAACCTTTCTTCCGTCCCGCCCCGCAATATCCAATCCCACCCACTCCCGCATTGTTTCTTGCACGTTTATCCCACTCCCACCTACAAAAATCTTAGATTCCGCAAACCCCTCATGTTATAAAAAAAAATAAAGTCCGTTAATATATAAAAGGAATTCAGACACAATTTTTACTAGTAAAAGAAAAAAAACAAATCTTGCTTAAACCATGTAAAAATACTAACTCCTGTTTATAATAGATATCACATCTCTTTCTATCCCTTGATTAAATTTAAGTATTGAAACCTTTATTTAAAAAAGAAAACCTTTACATTGCTGAAATTCTATTTGACAAACTGATGAGAGATTTAGTGTTTTCCTGCAAATTACTGCAGTCTGGTGGGTTTTTGTTTTTTGCCCACCCAGTACCATCCACAACAAAGGTTACATTTTACCTGCTCCTGCGATTATGGGAATGGATCTGGCCAGACCCGCCGGATCCCGGCGTTGCTACAGGGCTCTAGACCCTGGCTTTCCACTGGCTGAACTCTGCATCCCGTTATTCCTGCCCAGCCTCCCCCACACTAATCAATTATGTGGCCCTTCCACACACACTATTAATTACTGGTAAGTCATGTCAACAATAAATTAATGATGGATTTACCCCCTCCCCCCAAATTGATTTATTCAGATTACATTCAAATTAAGTGTCTTCTGTTGGTGTGGCACTAGTGAGTGTGGAGGGTTGGTGGGGCTAAAGATTCTCTCCTACACCAGACCCCATTCTACCCAAAACTGAGCATTAGGCTGAGGAGAAGGGGGACTGCCAGGCTATCAGGTGTCTAACACCCCATTTTAAGGATGTTCTGCATCTTGGACTGTACAGTCTTTGAGGTATGAACTGTCTCTGTTCTGTTTGTACAGCATCTAGCACAGTGGAATCTTAGTGCATGGCTGGGGCTTCTAAGTAAGTGCTTGACTTACTGACTTATGCCTGTTTATTCCACTTGGAACTTAGGGCCTGCGCTACTGCTTTTCATGATCTCTGGATGCAGTCCTAGCTTCTCCGTGTGTAATTTTAATGATGTTCAATTCTACTTCTTTTATGCTTTTCCAAGTTGTATTTGGTCTGTCTTGTTGCCTCTTGCCCTGGGAATTCTAGTCCAGCTCCTGTCTTCTTGTATTGTTTGGTTCATTCCTCCATGTGTGTCCTAGCTATCTCAGTTTTTGTTCCATAATTTTCTGTCTTATCAGTTTGTTCATTATCTTTTAAAGCTCTTCATTTATGATTTTTCCCCCTCACTGTCTGATATTAAGGATTGTGAAAGGCAGCTGTTTATAAAAATTGGGAGTTTAGATAGTAGCATCTTGATGAACCTCCAAGTTTCAGTGTCCTGTAGTAAAACAGATTTTACAATAGTATTAAATATTCAACTTCAGTTTGGAGGACAAGATTTCTGTTTCTCCATTTTGGCTTTTGGAAAATTCTAGCTCTAATATCTTTCTGTTCCACATGTTTTGTTTACAGTGCTGCCAAGACGTGATGTCAGACCTGTTGTGATAATTGACCCTACAAATTTACCCTAATTGTGAGCTCAGCTGTGAAAAGTGAAAGTTCATAAAGTGGACAGGGATGGTGTCCCTAGCCTCTGTTTGCCAGAAGCTGGGAATGGGCAACAGGGGATGGATCACTTGATGATTACCTGTTCTGTTCATTCCCTCTGGGGCACATGGCATTGGCCACTGTCGGAAGACAGGATACTGGGCTAGATGGACCTTTGGTCTGACCCAGTATGGCTGTTCTTGTGTTCTAATAACCTATGATAAATGTTGAAAGGAAAAGGTAAAAAAGGGAGGAGACAGACTGAATTAGTATAAGAGAAAAGGCCTACTGATATAATTCAAGGACTGTGTTAAGATAATGGCTGGTAAACAAGAAAAGTGGGGACTGGAAATCCATGAACCAAAATTGGTATGTTGGAAATTAGGCCTAATTGGTGGCTGAAATAATTAAGGATGTTCCACCCATCACTCCCTTTTGAGATCCTTAAGGGGGGAATTTTTGGGCACCGATGTGAATTCTGGATGACTGAAAAACAAGAGAAAGGGAAGGTGCAAGCTTCACCATCCTGGCTGCCACCCCATCCTCCTGGGCCCTGGGCTGCCTTTGTTCTAATTCTGAAAGATGTACTGACCAATCTGGGTCAGAGAGGGACCTCAATGACTTCTCCTCTGGCTCTGGCTAAATCCCAGGATGTGATACTTGGTCACAAACCTCCCTGCCCAGTGTGTGTTCTTTTCCTTCCCCACCATATTTCTTTTTTCCTATCCTTCTTTTTTTGCCTTCTTTTTAATAAGAATCTGGCTCAATTGGCCAGGACTATATTTTACAACACTGCAGTAAGCCTGTGACCAAAGAGACAGCTAAAAGCAATGCCCTAAACAGCCAGGTACTGGTGTGAGTTTGCCTGCCTTGGGAGTGGCTGATAGGACTATGTGCTGTGCTTGTGTTTTTTCGATCAACAAGGTTGCAAGTGAGAGTCAACACTAGGCGACAGAAGCTGCATTTTCTAGCTCTGCTGTTCTTTTCTTTCCCCTGTTGTGTGTTTGTCTTGTTTTGCCTTCTAGGAAACAGAATCAGATTTGAACAGCAGCAGCAAAACGTCAGCTTCAGCCCATCTCAGCTAACTTCTTTTTGGGGAAAAGAAAAGGACAGTTATTACCATCTTTAATACCATCTAAGAGACTGTCAGACCACAAGGTTTTCTTTCTAAAAACTCTCTCCAGCTAAAGCGAAAATGAAAACCTTATTTAATATTTTTCATTTCAAATGCTTTAACTGTTTTCCTTTTTCTGTATCTTTAATAAATTTTTAAAAAAATTAATGGTGTGGTTTCCATGGTTCTAAGTAGATTGATGTATCTATATACCAAACCATGAACCCTGGTTAAAACTGTACAGTATCAGGGTCATGCTAACACTTTTTGACTTTAGGCCCAGACTCCATCAGAATTAATATAACAGACCTCATCTATGTCAATTCCAGGAAGTGCTGTTGGTGATTTTTATTGTGTTGATTCTCATGGTTTTTATTTTCTTGGTGTTGATTTAGCCCTATTAGTTGTGCATAAGCCTGGAGATCATTTGTTTTATCTTGCCTATCTCTGTGGGTATGGGACATCACACTGATGTCATCTGCAAAGACGAGGTCTTCTGGCTTCTCTGTGAAAGTCCATGGTATCCCTTTTGGTTGTTTTCTTTCTCAGTACCCCATCCATTACCAGAGGATGAAGGTCTTGACTTAGATAACATAAGACATCTTTGTCTGACTCTGGTGGTTACCTCTAATGGCTTAGTCAATTTGCTGTTATGTATTACTTGACGTGTCATATTTTTCATAGAAACTCTGAATGATCAGAGTCATTTCTGGAGGAATTCCATAGTGGCATAGTAACTTCCATAAGACATGTCTATCCACTGTGTCAAACAAAGGCTTTTTGGAAATCTATTAAATTCATAGAGTGTGACTGATATTTGATATGTAGGGTTACTATTTGAGCTATGCATGATTTCTCCTGTTCAGCCCTGCCTGTTGTTGTCATACCCTTGAATCTACAGCTTTCTTCGTTCTGTCTAGAATGATGCATGTAAATATTTTAATTGGGATGGACAGCAGTTGAATGCCTCTCCAGTTTTTGCACTGACTGAGGTCCTTTTCTTTGGCAGCTTCACTGTATGACCATTGTCCCGCTTGTTTGCTATTTTTCTTCCCCATATCTTTATAAGAGGCCTATCAAAGTGTCTTCTTTGAGTCCTCCTTAAGCACTGCTGCAATAAAAACAATCCCACCCAATGAATGATTCTGTGGCAAGTTCTTTTTGTCGGAACCTTTCACTGCTACTCCAGGAGAATCCTCTGCATGTTGGAGTGACAGGAACCTTTCTTGCCTCCTTTCCCCTGTCCTACCCCACATATCCCATTGCTATGTTGTCTGGGTTTCTCAGAATACTTTTTCACAACAATCCATGTAAGGCACCTTACTTCCTGTGCAGTGGCTGTCCCCTTAAGCAGAGGCAGTGACACTGCACTGCCGCAACTATTTGTGTACACATTGGGGCAGACATCACTGCTTTAATTTGCATTGATGCATGTTTGGAGGTAATGTTTGCACCATAAAGGCTAGAAATTTTTTTAAATGAAAGCCTGGATTCGGTAGAAATTGTTGTTCATCCTGAGAAGAGGACTACTCACTGTAGCTTAGTAGATTTTTCTAGTACTGTGCGTGCATGTGTGTATAAGCAGAGTGTGTAGCTGTGCCTATATAATGCAGTTTTAGGGACAAGGTGGGTTAAGTAACATCTTTTTTTGGACTCACTTTTGTTGGTGAGCGAGACAAGCTTTTCAAGCTCTTCAGGCTCTGTGTAAGCTTGAAAGCTTGTCTCTGTCACCAACAGAAGCTGGTCCAATAAAAGATATTACCTCACCCACCTTGTGTCTCGAATATCCAGGGACTGACACGGCTACAATAACACTGCAAACAACAATGGAAGGTATTATTTTTAGGGGTCATCTTCATTTGTTTGTAACATTCAAAATTTTTTTAGCTGCAGTTTTGCAGGTTTATGCTCAGTTTGGGAGCAAACTTATTAAAAATTTTAACTTGGTTTGCCTATTTTTGAGAACATTTGACAGAGCAAAGGACCCTAGTTTCAGTGACCTAGTGAAAATTTTAATTTGTCAAAGAAAGAGGTCTTTTAAAAATGTACAAGATATAATGTATGTAAATTGTTATGTGATCTCTTAACTGACTGCCAGTGTTCTTTGGATTTGTGTGGGCATGTGTCGCTTAGGAAACTTAGTAGGGAGTGTAACACATTTCTCTTTGCTGATTCTAGATCCTGTAGTAGCAATGAGTTTCTGAAAGACTGAATCTACGAGCTTAGTGAATCAAGTTACTTATCTACATCACTAGTACTGGCTTATTTCTCTCAAAAAGTGACTTACCTCTTATACTTTCCTGTCAAAATGAACAGCTACCATTCTGCATTTCTGTACAAATACTTTGTTGCAGGAGGGACTAAAGTAACATACGCGGTTTGATAATTTGACCTTTATTTTAATTTATCAATACTTCTTCCCTTCCTGTGCTGTTTTTCCAGAGGGTGAGGCAAGGCTGTGTTGATTTCAAGTGCACTCTACACAGACTGAATTCCGGTTACCGCGACAAAAGTATTGCCTCAGATACATTGAGGGTAATCCGTGTGTTCTTCCCTTTTTTTGGTGTTGGACTTCTAATGGGATTGAAGTGGGGAGTGGATAGTTCTAGGGAATGTAAATTGTGAGCTCATGAAGGGTTAGAACATTTTAAATTTTTAAAAAGCATCCTTTTTAACTGACATTGACAATGAGCTAAATATGTTTTGTTAAAACCAAGCCAAGAGTTTGGGGTTTCTGCTTTGTCTAGACTAGAGCACTCGATTAATTGTGCTTCAGTTGATAGCATCATATATACTGAAGTATCAACAACTGAGTGTTTCCACCATCAATTGGTGTAACACTTGCCCTTGCGTCCATCCTTTGGTCGCCCTACCCCAATGTGAGGTGTGGGTTGTCATCTGGTATACAACTTAACCCAACGTTTTTACAGAGGTAAACTCTCAGCTCAATTGACTACGCAACATGCTGACACAACTGGGGCTCTGTCAATTCTGACAGATCAGATTGCTACCTCAGATGGCAAATTCTACATTGCAAAAAAAGAAAAACAAAACAAAAAAATCCACTGCAACAGCGAGTCTCCAAGCCTGGGTCAAGTGATTCAGGCTCGTGCTATGGGGTGAAAAATAGCAGTGTCGGTGTTCATGCTGGTGCTGGAGCCTGAGCTCTGAAATCCACCCTCCTCTCTGGGTTTCACAGCCCAGGCTCCAGCCTGAGCAGGAATGTCTACACTACTATTTGTAGCTCTGTAGCACAAGCCTGCATCAGTTGACGCATGCTCTGAGACTCATTGCCACATTTGGTTTTTTCCAGTGTAGATGTACCCATTGTTTACAGGCTAAGAATCCTCTCTCTGAACTACTGCCACCATATCCCCTTCCCTCTCTGCTTTTCTGCAGAGGCTCTCTGGCTGAGACTGCACTGTTTACCTCTTGGTCATGCCCTCTCACGTATGTCTTCTTTCCAGAGTTAGGGTTTCAGCTGGTGAACCACCGTTAGCTGAAGATTTAGTTGGGGCATGGGAGGAGGGGAATCATGGCTAGGGAACATTTCTGGGATAATGAGGGGGACTGAAGAGCCAGGCAAGGCAGAGAAATTGTCACTCTGTACATGGACAGCTGTCAGACCAGACAGATTGCTCATTTGACGTTGACAGTATACCAGTTGTTCCTTTTGTATTGAGATAAAGCCGAGGACCCCGTTGTGCTAGGCACTGTGCAAACATATAATAAAAAGACTGTTTCTGTCCCGAAAAGTTTAAAGGCTGTGTTCCAGTGTGGTTGCGTCTTAATGATTTAGATACTTAACTTTGAGTGGACTAGTCATTGAACTGAAATAGTTGAGTAAACTGAAATGAAGAAAATATTCTCTGTACCTGCAGAAAAGGCTAATGGAATCTAAAACAGATTTAGCAATTTCAACAAACTCTGGTTCCAGACTTAGCCACTGCCTGACAGCAGCTCAGTGGTTTGACTTCCTTTAAAACTTGACATCAAATATGTATTACTTAATTTTTTGGATTAGTTGATTTCAAATTTAATTTTCAATAAGTTTAAAAAAAAAAACAGCCTGTATTTAATTTAAACTTAAACTGATTTAATTTTTTTAAAAAATCTGATTTTTATTTCTTTAAAAAAAAAAAAAAACTCAATTTTTATCCACCCTGTTCAAAAGTTATATTTAAGTTTACATTCCATTTTTGTATTGCTTTAAAGATTTTTATAAGGGTACACTTTTTTTTGTTTTTTGTTTTTGTTTTTGTTTTTTAAACAAATAAATTGTTGTGAAAAATCTGGAGTTGGCTTGTTGGACGATTAATTGTAACCTAAAGCGATCATTTATTATTTTTCACTGTAGAAAAGCATGTATCTCTACAAAATAAAATTGCAAATTTACTATGACAATGATTTGGTTGAATCTGTCTGTACAATTTAAGAACTCTGTGTTAGATTATGAACTCTGCGTGTATCTTGATCAAGTTGCAAACTCCACTTTGAAGGTGCATACAGCCTGTTGTCTTTACTGTTGTCCTTTTACCTCCATGTTGGACTGAAATTCCAACGGGGGTACTGGCAAAGGTGTAACAGTAGAGGATTGTTAAACTTTGATGGTGTCCTGTTCAAAAAGGAAGCACTCTAGAAAAAAGGCTGACCCCTTCCCTTCACAGAGGAACTGTTATCTGGGGAGAGGTCACCTAGCAATGAAATGACCTGGGGGTTACCTGTTCTGGCTGACTAGGGAGTCACCTGACAGAGGAGACTGACTAGAAGGTTATAAAGAGGCTACTCTGTTTATTTTCTCTTTGGCCATTTTTTTCACCGTCTTAAGATGAGGAAGCTGCAGGAACCGAGTGAGTCGACGGTGAAGGGGAGACACACTTTGTCTATTTGAGCACATATAGTCCCCCAAGCACTTCTAAGGGAAGGATGATCTAGAGAGGGGAAATGTATGTAAGGTTTGGGTTTTTTTTTTCTTGTATAGATCTCTGTGATTCTCCTAGAATCATAGAATATCAGGGTTGGAAGGGACCTCAGGAGGTCATCTAGTCCAACCCCCTGCTCAAAGCAGAACCAATTCCCAACTAAATCATCCCAGCCAGGGCTTTGTCAAGCATGACCTTAAAAACCTCTAAGGAAGGAAGGTCATTATTAAAGGTCAATGGTGTATTTGAGTCCTGTGCAAACTGTGTGTGTGTTGTGTTTTACACTTACTGTGTTCCCTTTAAAGAGAGAAATCAGAACACTCACATGTGGATGGAATTCTAAGAAAAGGAGTATTTAAGTTATGAGGGGAGTCTGAGGAGTCTGAGGAGTCCATACTGGTTCCATGGGATAGGTGTGTGGGCCATGTGGTAACAGTTCTCAGGCAGGAGTATTAGATGAAGGGTCTCGCTCTGACAGTGCATCTAGGACTCTAGAACTGAGACAGTGCCTGAGCCTGGACTCTGTGCAGACTTTGAAGTCTTAAAACACCCATGAAAGCAGAAGCTGGAATTCCTTTCGTCTGGTGGGCTGCCAGCAAGAGAAGCCCAACTAGGGCTGTGACGAATTTGGCATGTAATAGTAATAACTGAAGTAGAATGGACAGAATTCAGTTTATAGAACTTGTATATCCTTCATCTTCCTGCAGAATATCTCAGAGCTGGTTCTCCTGTCTGTCTGAATGCATACATTTAACAAAACTTTTTTTCGCTGATCTTTGAAAATAAAGTAGTAATAGTGGCAAGGGGCTGTATTTATAGTAATCAAACATGTATGATTCATAGCTGGGAGAGACTGCAAATGCTATGGAGGTTAGAATTTTAAAACACTTTGAATAATACATTGGAGAAATGGCTGAAATTAAAAAAAAAAAGTCAATAAAGACATTTGAAGAATCAGTCAAAGCATTGGACACTCTAAATGGCTACTAATTTCATGGACAATTACACTGCATTCTTACTAAAGACACCCCTTGCTCCTGGGGGCTGTAACTAATTGAGATGAGTTCTCTCTGCAAGAACTGCATGGATATAAGAGGTGGGAGGAAAACTACATTAGTAACACTACAGAAGAGTGTGAGTAAAGTTGATGAGTTAGCAGTCTAGCTTTACAAAGAGCCAAATGTTATATCGGGTTATGTTAATAGGATTATCATGTGACTTAAGCAAAATAACTTGTATTCTTGCTCAGTATTGGCTTGTCCTCAGTTTGGGTACTACATTACATTTTGGGCATTGTTTTTAAAAAAAATCTTTTTATTAAAGCAAAGTTGCAATAAAATGTTAACATGCATCATATACAATCCTTATTTATTCAGCATCAGGTTAATAGTCAAAGAACCTGTCTAAAGATTAATAAGAAATTGAAGCATATCATAGCAAAAATTGCAGCAAGAAACAGCTTCCCAAAATAATGAGGCACTCACTGCAGTTAACTGAATTTTGTGAGGGAACAGTTATTTCAAATAGCTGCATTATCAAATATACTTTTATCAGATACCCGATGACTGTAGTTTGGATTTATCTATAAGCATTTAGATTAATCCGCTGTAATACAGCAGTTTTAAACCTGTGGTCTGCAGAGAGCAGGATGGTTACGTGATGTTGGCGCTCCTCTTGGTTTCCAACTACTAAATTACATTAAACACTTCTCTATATTTTTTTAGTAAAGCAATTTGGTGTAGTTGCCACAGAGATGAGTACATGATCCGCAATGGGCGGGGCGGTGTTCCGTGAGACATTCTAGGAGTGATCCATGCTGTGTGTCTTTGTCCATGCTATTGACATTCTTCTTTGTTGGGAAAGCTTGCAGATTCATTCTGATGGATCTTACCCCAGCATGCAAAACCTTGGAGGCAGAACCAGACCTATCAATCAAGGCAGTAGTCACTCCTGTGAAGACCCAACCAGATCATTCTGCCTCCAACAGTTGCAGGGAGGCTTTACAAGACCTCCTGCTCAGAGCAATTAGAAAATAGGACAAAACAACCAAAAAGGGATCCTCTTTATTTTTAGTGTTTGACTTATTTGATTATAAGCATCACTGGACTGTTGTTTAGCCTCACTGGGTCTATAGCAAGCTTGCTGGAAACACCTCTTCTGATACTGAGGTAGCTGGCTGTAGCAGATTGTAGTGCGGTCTATCTGTGAGGGCTTCTTTGGTAAGGACATCTCTCAGGCAACCAGAGAAATAAAGAAGCTGGCAGAACAGAGCACAAAAATGTCTGGGCTAACTGGATCCAACTTGCTGTGGATCAGCTATGCTACTCCTGCTGTGCTAACCAGAGCCTCAAACCATCCATTAACCATACCACCACTGCTTTCTCACTCTCCTCCAAACAGCCAGCCTTGGAGGGGTGAGACGGAGAGCAGCCCACACGTGGAAGAACAAGTAGGGAGTAAGAGGCCCCATTTTTCATGCCACTCTTATGTAACTCTGCCTTGCTCATTGAGAGATACACCTCTACCCTGATATAACACTGTCCTTGGGAGCCAAAAAATCTTACTGCGTTATATTGAACTTGCTTTGATCCGCTGGAGCATGCAGGCCCCCCCTCTCCCCGGAGTGCTGCTTTACCACGTTATATCAGAATTTGTGTTATGTCCACTCAGGGAGTCCTCTGAAGAGTGAACCTTTCATGTGTCCCACATACTTCTACAGCACAGCGACAGATGCAGTTTCCCCTTTCAATTCCTTTATCTCAGGGCATAGAGGCCATTCTCTCTCTATACTACAAAGAAGGGGTGAAAACCCTATAAAGAAAAGATACTTAGGCCACGTCTACATTACCCGCTGGATCAGCGGGTAGTAATCAATCCCCAAATTGACGCCCGTACTCCACCTCGGCAGGAGGAGTAAGCGGAGTCAACGGGGGAGCCACGGCAGTTGACTTGCCACAGTGAGGACGGCCAGGTAAGTCAAACTAAGATACTTTGACTTCAGCTACGCGAATAGCATAGCTGAAGTTGCGTATCTTAGATCGATTTTCCCCTCCCTCCCAGTGTAGACCAGCCCTCGGTGTTGGAATCCTGAGAGGTTAATTTCTCTCTCCTTGCCACCTCCCACCCCCCCCAAACAATAAATCTGAGAACTTGGGAAAGAAAATCAAAGGCATCAAGGAAGGACACTACAGATTCTGATCACAGGGGCCACTCCTCCACAGAGGAAGATTTCTAAAGCTTAATCTCTCTCCCCCCCTTCCTCCCCGCGCCCCCCCCCCCCACCGGTAAAACAAAAGTAACATAATATAAATCCTTCCAGTGTGCAGGCTCTGAGAGGGACAAGAAAGGGCCCAGGGAGCACAAAGAATGTTTTTCATATTCATCTTCCTGGGAGCAAAGACAGTTCTTTTGGACTTGGAGCCAGAGCTCATGGAGGAGGAGGAACCTTAGAAACTATTTTTATTTTATTTTTTTAGGCAGGTTGTTTTGAAACCATTCTTAGGACTACTTTGCAGACTCTATTCCTCCAGAGGAGCCCTTGAAAAGGAGTTAGTCCACCCACAAGTAAACTTGTCCTGATTGATACTCCCAAAAGTCTCATTTAAAATAACAATAAAGAAAAAGAAAATGAAGCTACATCAGCAGCCTTTAGTAGACATGCTGCCTGTATGTCTGGTGCTAGCGCCATGCGCACATGGTCAGACTCCTTAGTGCCATTCAAAATCAAAAGCTCTTCTGGACTTGCAGACATTTTTTTAAAGCAAGATTTTCATAACTGGCTGTTGTGGGAGATGCTCCAACCCCAACAAGCCTGAGATTTACAGTATGAGTAGTGTGTAATACTTAATTTTGTGCGACAACACCAACTCCACCTGCCTAAGGCCATGGAAAGCCAATCCATAGGCAATCAGATACTAGGTACCTCTAAATATCCTGTCAGGTAGGCTCTCTTGTGAGTCTGTAGATAGCACTGTCATAGAAACCACTTTTAAATTAGGTCTTGGCACACATATCAATCTGGATAATTATAGGAAGGATATCCAACGACCTGACCAAATAAACCACTTGGCATAAGGAAGAAAGGAAATGTTTCCGGAAAGCCCTCTATATCAGGCAAGCATGACTACAGGATGACTCTCTGATGTGGTGCTCCCCAAATAGGGGTCAAGTAGCAGGGAAACTCAGTGTCAGATCAGTACTATATTGGAAAAATGGATCTTAGGAGAAATATCCAGCCTCACTTGCACATACACTTAAATTCAAAGCCAACATCAAGACTGGCATCCCCTTTTTCTGCTAACCAATTGAAAAAAACAGAGTATGAAGACTGAAATATATCATCTTCCAAGTGGGGAAACTTATTTCCCAGCAAACAAGAAGGCTTAGTACTCTAGTCCATCTGCTTCCAAGTACCTAAGTGTTCCAAAAACAGAGGAGCGCTCAACCTGAAGTTTTGGGAAAGATTAGTCCAGAAGCCACAAATCAGGATGGAGAATTTAAATTCTACAATTGTAGGAATTTTAAAAGGGGTATATTTTTTTCTTTTTTTGTCAGGTGTTCTTCAGATCAATTATCTGTACATCGTTATATGAACTCCAATAGGTGGTATCTCAGCTACAAATAAAATGGACAATGTACAGTATGGTACTTTACTTTTTAACGTACCTGCTTCTCTAAGGGTTCTTTCTATGAGCAGAGAAGGGGTCACGTATACGCATTGTAAAATGTCTTGCTTATTGGAGCGGTCTTCCTTGAAAAGGTCTACAAAGCAGCAGTCGCATAACCCAGATGCTATTCAATACAACCAAGAGCCAAATGATTCTATGCAATCTGTTATTTATGGGAGTTGTCATAGAAAAACTTCTGTAGGGATTGATATCTGTCGGAGGACAGGATTCAGAAACTAGTGGCCACAAGGCAGAATGATGTTCATTCTCCAGCCATGTTGATCGGGGCTCTGATGTCTTAGATCAGAACAGGGCTGAGTGAGGTTTCACATGGGTCCTCTCCAAAGTTCCTAATTTCTTGAGCCTATAGGATCTATCATTCCTGTCAGCCCTTGGTAATGGGACCACCATCACCCTATGTTAGAACTGGAAGGGGTTGGTGGAGAGAGTCCATGCCAGGTTCAAGAGAGGGAAGCTTATTCAAGGAACAGCTTCATCCAGGATTAACGGAAGAACAGACCTCAAGAACATATTACTTGGATCAAGCTGAGAACAATCAGTTATAACCTAAGAGCCATAACACTAGTCCTGATCAGCCAAGATGGCTGATGGCTTACAATACTTTGGCAGTGTTTCTTCAACAAAAGGAGGTACCAGATCTTCAACCTGGTTCTGGGTATCTTAATCTTTTCTTTTCCTGAGTGACCACAATAGTTCCCAGCCTAGGAAAATTTTACTTGCTTGGATAATTCACCACTCCACCCCACCCGACGTGGCAAACAGTGGGCAAATAAATTTGTGCACGTAAGCTGGTGTATTTTCATGACAATTTTGCAAAGTTGATTTAACCTATAGTTGAATCTGTATCCAGTTCATAATTAACTTCTCTGCCGAGACAGCCAACAAGGGTACCTCTCAGTGCCAAATGTGGTGATTGACACTTATACACTAGAAAGTTGACACAAACCCCGCAGGTTATATCCTGGTTCCAGAAATCATGTTTTTATACAAAGCAGCAGAGCATGGTAGAACAGCATTCGCTGCCAGCACCACCAAAAGATAATGTCAAAACAAGTTACACTGCTTACCTACGCAGTTTTAGCTCAAATAAGGTTAGTTTCTTGGCCAAACAGTTATAAAGCACATTTCATCTTCAAAGCACTTAAGCCTCAACACCAAAACCTGTAAGTTATGATCCCTCTTCCAGATAGGGAAAATGAGACAGAGGTATGGTTCCCAAAACCACAGAACAAGTCTGTGTTAGAGTCTAGACTGGCATTCAGCGGATTGTCCTATACTTGGGTCAGAGATAAGACATAATTTGTTGTTGTGTTGTGCTGTTAAACATCTGCTGCACTTCAACTCAGTGATCTTGCAGATGTCATAATGTAGTCCTTCCCCCTTCTACTCATGTTTGCATATAAATTTGTAAACATTTCAGATACGGGGGCTACATAAATATGATTTTATTACATTTTGTACAGATTATTGCAGGACTAATCACTAACAAGATAACTCTGAACTTTATGATCTACTAATATAATGAGGCTGTGGAATGTTCCCTGCCTCTCTGTCTCTCGCCTCATACTGCACCAGAGAAGAAAGGAGCGGAGGCAAAGCTGCACATTATTGATAAATCACAGAGTTTTCAGTTTGCAGTGTGATAGAGTAACTAATATCTATTTGGTTAATAGTGTTTGGTTCTACACTGAAACATGTCAATATGGCCACTTGCAAAATACCACCCCTAGTGAATAGGATTAATTTTGCTTTTGTAATATATCCTTGTATATTATGCTTTACGCTGTTTCATTGTCTCTTCCCTTGAACAACTGCTATACATCTGAACTACATATATTTTATAATATTTTAAAAAATGAAATGAGTCCTGTTAGAACAAGGTCAAATCCTCTTTCTAAATATGGAATACGAAAACAATTCTAATCTGTTTATTAATGTTCCAGGACTGCCTGTGTGTCAGTCTGAAGCCTAGAATGTCTGAGTCAGTGTGAAGTGATGGAAACAGCTACAAACATGGCTTCTTTTTGTTCAGAATATCACCAGGTTCAATTATCACTGGGATTTGTGGTCAGTTACTGTCCAATTTTAAGTTCTCAGCCATTTTGACTTTATGAATTACACCCCTGCAATAGTAAGACATGTATCTATTTCATTGAGATATCAGAGGTAACTTAATCAGTCACCATCCTTACTGTACAGCTAATTTGCCTACAACAGTTTCATTGATTGTATGAGGGAGACTAGACAGATGGTGAATTACTTGGCCCAACTGCTGTCATTCTTCAAAACCACCCACACAACATAGGCAGCACACATAGGAAACGCAACTGCATGTAGCCCCTCACCGCAGCGCACACACCCCTCCTTTGCCACAGAAATTCTCTTAAACTCCCAGCACAACACGCACACATGCTCACTGTCAAACCATGCACATGAGCATCAGAGCCACAGGTCATCACTAATACATGTGAAGAAAACAAAGATACCAAAAGATCTTTCTACAAAGGGATCACATTGGTACTGCTGAATCACAAATAGCTGTAAAAGATAGAAAAGTCCTAAGGGCACTTCTGACCGAAGGATCAACAGGATGCTTAGTCAAGGTGTTTAGTTCAAGAACTAGGCCCTCAGAGGGAGTTCTTCGCAACCCCACATGAATGAAAAGGTAGGCAGCTATAAGAAATCTTATGTCTAGGTAAGAGGACAATCCTGCGCCTACTTGCTGTCTAGTGAGCTGGAAATGTCCATTGCTTGAATTATAGAGTGTTGGGTTTGGCCAATATTGAGACTTTACTGTAAGAACTTTTATCTCCCTACCCCTCTGGGTGGGGGGAAAAAAGTTGCCTTACCTTCACCAAATCTATCCATGCTAGGGACTAAAGGTTTGTCTACACTACAGTGGCATAGCTACAGTGCTGTTGAGGGAAGGGGCTTTTCTGTTGATGTAGCTAATCTACCTCTCTGAGAGTCAGTAGTTAGGCTGACGGAAGAATTCTTCCATCAACCAAGCTGCATCTACAGTGGGGGATCGGTTGACATAACTATGGCACACAGGGCATAAATTTTTCCCAGCCATAAGCGATGGAGCTAGGTTGATCTAATTTTTAAGTGTAGACCAGACCTTAGGCACAATACACCAGGCCTCTGGAGATGCCCAGTTTGTGGGATATTTTCTCAAGGTGTTACCTGCACAAAATTCTCTGTTGCTCGCACAGTCTAGGGGCACCCACCTTTACCCTTGCATAGGCTCAAGGCGTAACCCTGTTAATTTATGTACCCATCCTTACCCAATTTCTAGGGCTCAGGGCGTACTCTTTGTGGGTTTGCAGGACCTTTTACCAGTGAAAGAGCCTTACACAGTAATATCCCTATCCTCTATTTATTAACAATTACAAAGCAAAATACACAAGCTAAGCATACAATGCTGTGCTCACCAATCCTGATCATGCAGGCGGACTTTCCTGTTAGCCAGGCAAGGTCAGTCTCATCTGGATGCTGGATTCACGGTCGTGCAGAGGATTCTTAGCAGCTCTGATCTTAGGCTGTGTCTTAGAGGGGAGTTCTTCTTCTTCTGTTCCTTCTGGTCTCCTTCTTGGACCCCAGTTTATATAGTGAAACTTGAGTCTTGCTTAGCTATACCTTAACCAGTCATTTAACTAAAATATTAGTAAACAATTCTCTAACCAATTCTAACATATTGTAAAACAATTCTTTAACCAATCATACCCCACTGCATTAATTAATTTTGCTAGGTATAAATTAATTAAACAGAAACCATACATATAATAGAGAAATGGAGACCGTAAAGACAAAACAGTAAAGAAGTAGGGATTTCACAACCACAACTTGTTGATAAGTGATTGCTTGCCAGACAGAATGCCATCGAACAAAGTTTTCTTTAACCATCTTAAGATCTGTTTCTTTCTCTGGTGATGGTGGGTACTATTAGGACAGGAGCCTTCTTAACAGCCTGATATTACATTGTTTTTATATAATTTAGATGGAATGTGAGGATGTGACTTTCTGCCTCTTGGCTAATGGCTGCTGCTCTCCTAATAAAAGGCCTTAGGCCTTACAATATGGCTACAGGAAAAGGCCTTATCCTTACAAAGGCTGAGTGTGCAATATAAACACATCTGAATAACTAAGATTGTTAATTGTGATCTTTGGTTCAAAAGTTGCGGCCACAGTTTGTTACAGTTGTGACTCAAGGCATGCAGCCTGCCTTCCAAAACAGAGCAGCGGGACAGGAGAGATGCTATGTAACCTGCTTGGCTCCCAAAGACAAGCATGACAGGAGGGGTAGCTGGGCCATATTTGAGTAGCATTGTGTCCCCGTGCAACAGGCTGCAATGACAGAGGGGTGGCCAGGCCAAATTTGAATGAGCAGTGTTGCTACCTGGCACATAGGGTCTCAAAGCCACTCAAATTTGCAGCAACTATAAAGAGTTGCGGTGTGTTAAGTTTTCTGCAACAAACTTGGGACCCACGATTTTCTTACAGCCTTATGAATAACTATTTTAATTGATGCCTCTTAAATATTTTGTAGCTAGTTTAATTATTCTGGGCTTGGTTGTATAATTTAGACCTTGGGAGCAGATATTTCCTGTTGAGGCATAACTGAGTGGTGGGTGCCTTCTGAAATGGATACAAAAACTAGAACCTCCTTGGGCAACATAAGGCCACCAGGCTCACTTCTGACTCTCACCCTCCCTATTTCTTAGCTTAAAACAAAACGAAACACCCTGTTATCAAGAACATTATGAACAGGAGAAGACGGTCATGCTTTTGGCAATGGGAAACAGTGCATGATAGTAACTACAGCCTATTAATCTCTTCTTCTGATATAAGTTTGCAGTACCTTTGCTGCAACCTGGATGCAATAGGTCCATTATTGGGGACAGGGTGAGTGATCCAGGGTTTAGCTCTCCACTTGACATCCCAAACTTGACGGGTGGTGCTGGCAGTGAATGCTGTTCCATCATGATCTGCTACTTTGTGTTTGTATAAACCCGATTTCTGGAACCAGGATGTTACCTCTGAGGGGTTTCTCTCAATTTCCTAGGATATAAGGGAAAGTCACATTTGGCTCTGAGAGGTACTCCTGTTGGCTGTCTCGGCAGAGAAGCTATAGGTTAAATCAGCCTTGCAAAATTGTTGTGAAAATGTACCAGCCTAAGTGTACAAATTTATTTGCTCACTGTTTGCCGTGTTGTTTGATATTGAGGGGAGGAAAAATACATTAACCAAGTTAGTAGAATTTTCCTAGGCTGGCACAAACTATTGGCCAATGAGGTTAGATGGTACCATTTCATGTGAACTCTCAGAGTTGTGAAACATTGGTAGGACAGCATGATGAAGATTATGCTAGCACTGCCTGTTGAATCTTTTCTGTGGCAAAATAGGACTACTGTCTCCAGAGAGGACAATCCAGTGCCCTTCCCAAACCTACAAATTAAGGTTACTCTTTTTGTAAGTTTGCTAAAGAAATAGTTTCTGCATCCATGTAACAATTGTAAAATGCTTTCAGCTTGTTCAGACTTGGGTTTTTTTTATACACAAAATGTCATTGTTTGAAAAGAGATTTTGTTCATTTAATGTAGTTTCACATGCTAACAATTTGTGTAAGGAGGAGAGTAATGTGGGGAAACTAAGCAGGGGAAGGAACATTTTGGTTGTATACCAGGAAAAATCCTAATGGCAATAAACTATTAGAATGGGATACTCTTCCAAGAGGAATAGAGGTGAAAAACCTGTCACTTGGGTCACAAAAAACAAGACTGGGTAATGCAAAAGAAATATACTGTAAGTAACCATCTTGCTTTTGATCCCCACGGAAATGGACTAATGTCTCTTGGGGAAAATGGGCTAGATGACCTAATCAGTATTTTCAGCAGTTTCCTATAATATTATGCAGGGTAGATTCATTTAAATCAAAACAATTTAAATCACTGATTTTTAATTATGATTTAAGTCCGCAAGCAGGAATTTAAGTTGATTTAAGTAACTGATTTTAACTGTTTTGCATTTGTATTTTTTAGTTGTTTTATTTAAGCTGATTTGGTTGGTTTGATTTATTAAACCATTAAAATACATTAATTTGCAACTACATATTGCCTTTTACACTACATTTGAAGCTCCTTTTGGTTAACCAGAAAGGTACATTATATCTATACACATTTATTTAAACAATTATGTAGCTTTAATTACATTTATTTAAATTATTTTCTTTATTATATTAGAAAATGGTGAATGATGAATTTTATTTACTAGATTAATTTCTTGTGATTTGTGTCAGGCTCTGTTTGGATGGAAATATAATTCAAAATGCACAAAAACAGTATTTTAGTTTTATTAAATAGTACTCTTCAATGTGCTGGATACATAGAAGAAAAGTTTATCAGAACATGTTCTGCATTTAAAACCAAGTAACTTATTAAACGAAGTACCTAATTAGCATATTGAATGAGTTGTTTCTGATCATCATTCCTTGAGGATTTTAGAACAGTTCACACCTAGTTTTATTTATAGTTTGGAAGAGGAAAACAAACTTTTCTGCTTTTTCAACTCCAGTTGGTTTCTTAATTGTGAATGAACTAGCCAATGGGCTGAACTAGTTGAATAAACTGAACTGAAGATTATTATTATTATTATTATCTCTGCACTTGCAGAAGACACTACTGCAGTCAGAAGCTGGTTTAGCACTTCAGCAAACTCTGGTTCCCAGTGCATAGCCACTGACTTCCAACTGTTCAATGACTTTCTTTAAAAATTGGCAGTGAACATGTACTGCTTCATATCTTTTTGTATTTCATTTAAATGATTATAATAAGCTTAGACCTTAACATAGGCTGTCAATTTCAAATTTAATTTTAAATGGATGTATTTTTCTATATTGAATTTAAATGAAACTGATTTTTAATCACATTTTTATCCATTGTGTTATGAAATAATCGATGCAAGGATAATTCTGAGTTTTGCTAATAGGAATATATGTGAACCAAGAAAGGATACCACTATACTTTTTGCAGCGACTGAGGGAAATTCACTAAGTACAGCATCTAGTTTTGAGCACCTCAAAAATTAGAGAAAATTCAGAGGAGAGCACAAATGATTATTGGAAAATAAGAACTGATAAGATGGGTTAAGATAACTAGGATATTGGGTTTCCAGTCTTTACGTGAAATACATACATGGTTGGAGGAAAGTGGTAATGTTTCCCTGTCCTCTGGCAATCCCTCAGTATAGCTATAGTATAATTTATTTAGCGCTGAGAATTTTTATCTGGCTCCTCCCCACCTTTCATTGTCATTGTCAGTGGATAGATGACCTCATTCTCCAATGCATATTATGGAGCATAAAACTGAGTTATTGTGAGTTTAAACCCTCCCAAAATGTAAGTTCATGTTTGTTTTACTAGTAGCATCAAAGACAGACATGGAGAAGATGACATTTTATAAAATGGGAAACTTATGATCAGCCAGTTGTAATGAACTACATCTCTATTAACAGTCCTGTTGTTTATAATCTAACTTTATATTAAGGCTAGAAATATACTGGATTAGAAATGGAATATTAGTTATTACTGTAAACTCACATGCTTAAAGCTTCTTGTATTAATGGGTATAATACACATCCAGTGTCACTAAAATAATGACTGTTAATTGTTGGTTTGAAGGGGAGGGTAAATGTAATTGTGAGGTGTTTTTAAAACTCCTATATGTATTTCTGATTCCAGTGGGAAGAATCTTTAGATGAATATGCCCCACTCAGTTTCTGGTAACCCCTTTGATTAACTAAATGTCCAGAAATGGCAGTTTTCCAAAGATACAAAAACTTGATGAGAACTTTCTTGCTTTCCCCTACTTGTACTACCCTTAGTGTAGTCGGACTTGAAAAAATGCTATTTCTGGGACAAGAGGCAGCTAGGATAGGTGACTTAGATGAAGAGTCATATTGCCTGTAAGACCAACAAATTGAAGATCAGGCTGTTGTACGTTTTTGCTGGATAACCTGGGTCTTGACTAAAGCAGTTTTACAGTTAAGTGCATAGAAATTTAACAAAACTCATGCTCTGCTGCTTTGATTTTAGAGCAGAAGTGAAAGTGAACCATCTTGTCAATTTCTTGCTGCTTCAGTGGGTGCTCTGATCAGGATCTGGGTCATTGGACACATCTGGGTGTTCAGTGTGGTATGGAGTATGTAGCTCTAAATCTGCCAAAAAAGAAACTACAGTGATGGAAAGGAGGCAAAGGTAGGTAGGACAGAGAGTGGGACTTGAGTGATGTAGAAACAGAGACTAGAAAATTGTCCTTGTCAGCATCTATTTTAAAGCACTTGAGAGAATCTCCTTTTAAGAAGTTGACACTCTTGCTCCTCATACAAGTTATCCAACAAGTCCTCCAAAAAATAAAGAAAGCAAGTCTTTATATTTCTAATATTTCTAAGGTATAAACATCTAATTTAAAGATATACTTGGCCACAGAATATTTCTAACTGCATGTAAAAGTAACATATCTAACAAAAAAGGTTTAGTAGTTGAAGTACAGTAATTGAATTAGCATATATTAGGTGCTTAGATACCAGTGCCAGAGTAGTTGGTGTGATAAGAGTTAGTAAATATTAAGTAAATACTATTTTGTATGCGCTTTTTAGAATTACCTGTTACTTTTAACATCCTCTTCTAAGGAACAAATGAACAGATTGGCAAATTGCATAGCCGTTACTTTGCAAATACATATTGAGTAAATGCTGTGCATTTTCCAGCAGGAAATTAGTCTAGCGTAGTTTGGTATACAGGGAATGCAGTTTGACATTTGGAACAAAAGTGTACTTAATCTTTGTAATTAGATGTAATGATTATATTATTTGTATCATGAGGTGTAATTTACAGACAGAAGTCCGGATAAGGGTAACAGATTGGTCCTTTAAATTAGCTTTTTGACTGTCTTGTCCTCAAATTAAGATTTTCTTTCCAATAAAATTTTATTAATTATTTTAAAGAACAAAATGGTCAGTTTACAAGACTAATATTTCGACAGAACAACTTCGTAAATAAGACTTCTCATGACTGAGGATTTTTTTTTTTTTTTTTTTTTTTAAGTATTTGTAGGATTTGGAAAGGAAGAAGATTGCCCTGGTAAAGTGACGCTAAACCTTGCCCTGGTAAAGTGACGCTAAACCTTGCCCTGGTAAAGTGACGCTAAACCTTGCCCTGGTAAAGTGACGCTAAACCTTGCCCTGGTAAAGTGACGCTAAACCTATCTTAACCAGACATAGGTATATTGCCCTAGTGTAAGAGACCTATATCTATTGACAGCTGGTACACTGCTCCTGCATGCATGCTGCTGTGCTTAAGGGAAAGAGGACATTTAAGACGGAGAGAGATCACTTGATCATTGCCTGGTACACTCCCTCTGGGGCACCTGGCATTGGCCACTGTCTGTAGACAGGATACTGGGCTAGATGGACCTTTGGTCTGACCCGGTACGGGTCTTATGTTCTTGTGACAGTTTTGCATGCCCCATATTCTGGGTTTGCTATGCGCTGGTTTGATACTGTGATACATCCTTCATCCTGAATTGGGTTTTTGCACTGTGCTTTAACCTAGGATTGGGAGCCAATGAGATTTTAAATGATCAGGTATTTGAAAACTTAATATTTCCTTCTCCCAAATAGTAAATGACAAAAAGTATTATATTGATTCCAATCACAGGAAATCTTAATAAATTAAAATCCAGTGGAATTGCTTTGGTTATGGGGGTTGGAATGGTATCAGTGGAGCTAGACCATGTTAATTTGAATCAGCTTGCAAACTCACTTTATTGTTCGGGAGGGGATTGTATTGACTTCAAATTAACAAATCAAATGTTCGTCCATGTAAATATGCACACTGGAGTCTTTATCTGCTTTATATCTGCTTTCTAAATTTAGATATTTAATAAATGAAAGCAGGAATTACTGGAGTTGATTCATATACTAGCTGACCTTTGAGAAGTAGTCTGCATTTTTAAAATTTCCGTCAAAGACAAAATTTGGGTAGCTGTAAACTACAAAAGATTACCTTGCTTGTCAACTTCTTTAGGATGATAGTTGAAACATGTTCAGTGCATCTAAATGCAGAAAAATATTATGACAACTGAAACACATTGTAAAATACACAGATCTGTTGCCAATACTTTCATTTTATTAGTCTTTTCCTTAATATTTTCTTAGTAACATTACTACCAGTTGCAGTAAGATCTAAAGACTCTTATCTTGAAGGATCAGTTGACTAAAGACCATATTGCATATTACAGTATTATTTTAGGTAATTTCTCTCGCCAAGTTACTGCTGCTATTGTATTTCAGTAGGCTTCCAGGCTAAAGTAAAGAAGAATCACTCTGGTTATTAGTTGATGGTTGTCTGTCTATGTATTCAGATCAGCGTGGATAAAAATCAGTTTTTTAAATACATTTTTTTGCTTAAGTTGAATATTTTTGATTTAAACTAAAACCAGATTCATTTGGAAAAAAAAACTACTTAAATTTAATTTGAAAAAGCTGACCTATGTTAAGGCCGTAATGTATTATCTATTAGACATTTAAATTAAATTAAAAAAAATATTAAGCAGTACATGTTTACTGCCAAGTTTCAAAGAAAGTCAAACCACTGAACTGGTGGAAATCTGGAGCTTAAGCACCTGAAAGTGGAGTTCTTTGAACTGCTAAACCAGATTTTGATTGCATTAGCTTCTTCTGCAGGTACAGAAGAGAATATTTTCTTCATTTCTGTTTATTTTATTACTTCATTTCATTCAAAATTAAGAAACCAATTAGTAGCTGAAAAAGCAGGAAAGTTTGTTTCGTCTTCCAATCTGAATAAAAACTAGATGCAAGAGGATGGAGGTGTACTTGTTCCAAAATCTTGAGGGAATAATGATCAGAAACAATCAGTTCAATTAATTAATTATAAACTTCCTTTGTTTAATAAATTATTTCATTTTAAATGCAAAACATGTTTTGATAAACTTTTCTTCTTCCGTATCTAGCACATTTATTTAATAAAAAGAATTGTGTATTTTTAATTGTATTTGAATTTCCATCCAAACAGAGCTTGACACTAATCAGAAGTAAAAAAAAAAAAATTGCCATCTAGTAAATAGTTAAGCTATATAATTGCTTAAAGAAATGTGTATTCATATAGTATATCCTCCTGGTTAGCAAGAAGAAGCATCAAATTTAGTGTTAAGGCAGTGTATGTGCAAATCGGATATTTTAATGCTTACCAACCAATTAGAATATACCTGTCTTTAGGAAAATAACTAAAAAATACAAATGCAAAATTCAATTAAAATCAAAGATTAAAATCATGCTTTCCTGCTTGCTACTTTTAATCCATAATTAAAATTGGTGATTTCAATAGCTTTGATTTAAATCCACAGTCTTTCTAAGTGTATGGAAAAATGGCATTGTTTCCTGTGGCTAAATATTTATCTAATCTTTTCTGTATTGGTTTTTCTAGATTAAAAAAAGGAGATTTATTCTCACTGTACTATTCCTACAGCTAAAGTATGAAAGCACTATACTTAAGGTCAATATTAATAGCCAAAAGCAATTAAAATATTAGTTGAATTGATAGGTGAGAGAGATACCCCCAATGGTTTCAGACCAGCAGCTCTTAAGAATCATAGAATATTAGGGTTGGAAGGGACCTCAGGAGATCATCTAGTCCAACCCCCCTGCTCAAAGCAGGACCAATCCCCAGATAGATTTTTGCCCCAGATCCCTAAATGGCCCCCTCAGGGATTGAACTCACAACCCTGGGTTTAACAGGCCAATGCTCAAACCACTGAGCTATCCCTTCTCCCTCTTTATAACCTATAACACAGATATGTGTTCCACAGTCTGTTCATTAATTTACTATAGAAGACATGTCAGAATTTCCAGTAGTACAATTTTAATTGTATGGTGGTGGAATGGGAGAACACGGAAGTTTGCAGGCCGTGTTGGTTTGGTGGGAGGCGTTGCAAATTCGGAGGAGGATAGGGATATTCTGCAGGGAGACTTGAATGAGCTTGTGAATTGGAGTATCAGAAATAGGATGAAATTTAATAGTAAAAAGTGTAAGGTGATGCACTTGGGGATGACTAATAACAATTTTAGTTACAAGCTGGGGACGCATTGGTTAGAAGTAACGGAAGAGGAGAAGGACCTAGGGGTCCTTGTAGACCGCAGGATGACTGAGTCGACAATGTGACGTGGCGGTAAAAAAAGCCAATGCGGTCTTGGGATGCATTAGGCGAGGGATATCTAGTAGGGATAAGGAGGTCCTGCTTCCGTTGTATAAGGCGCTGGTGAGACCTCATTTGGAGTACTGTGTGCAGTTCTGGACTCCCATGTTTAAAAAAGATGAACTCAAACTGGAACGGGTGCAGAGAAGGGCGACTAGGATGATCAGAGGAATGGAAAACCTGTCGTATGAAAAGAGATTAGAGGAGCTTGGGTTGTTTAGTCTGACAAAGCGAAGGCTGAGGGGGGATATGATTGCTATCTTTAAATATATCAGAGGGATAAATACAAGGGAGGGAGAGGAACTATTCCAGCTTAGTACTAATGTGGACACGAGAACAAATGGATATAAACTAGCCGTGGGGAAGTTCAGGCTTGAAATTAGACGAAGGTTTCTGACCGTCAGAGGGGTGAAATATTGGAACGGCCTTCCGAGGGAAACGGTGGGGGCGACGGACCTGTCTGGTTTTAAGATTAAGCTAGATAAGTTTATGGAGGGAATGGTTTAATGGTAAAACATATTAGCTGGGGAATACCGAGCAATGGTAGGTAAATAGTATAATGGCTAACAAGGGTTAGGCTGGAGACTCTTGCCTACATGCTCGGGGTCTTACTGATCGCCATATTTGGGGTCGGGAAGGAATTTTCCTCCAGGGTAGATTGGCTGAGGCCCTGGAGGTTTTTCGCCTTCCTCCGCAGCATGGGGCAGGGATCACTAGCAGGAGGGTCTGTGCCGATTGAAGTCACTAAAACACAGGATTGGGGACTTCAACGGCAGAGTCCAGGGAAGGGTTTTGTGGCCTGCAGCATGCAGGGGGTCAGACCAGATGATCATAATGGTCCCTTCTGACCTTAAAGTCTATGAGTCTATGAGGCTGCTAAAGAAACTTAGGTGGGGAAAAGGCTATCAAAGATAGTGAAGTGAGCATTAGCAATCTATGTTGCAAAATGGTGCTATGAGTATAAGTGTATTTTCTTTAACTGAAGTATTTTTCTTTAAGATGGAATGGTCAGATACAAACTGCTTCAAAATCTGTTTAGAATAGAGCAAGTTTTCATTGACTGTGTACATTATTTTGCACCGAGTTCCTGTTGGAACAGATCTTACAGGATAACAGGTGTGGATAGTTGAAACACTGGTCCTCAACAGGCTTCCTAAATCATTCTTCACTGCTTAACTTTCGGAGAGGAAAATGTAAGTAAACTTCAAATCATAGGTATTCAGTAAGCTTTATTCTGTGCTTAGGAGTGGAGTATGATCTGAATAGTTAAAGGATAAATTATTGGAGGACCATTATTTAAATAGGTATCCATACATCTAATTTAAAATGTTATATTATTGAAATACAACTTTAGAAGGTCTAGCATGTAATCCCATTTAGAACGATGTATAATAACTCTTTTCCATAAAGATTTCACGTGTGCTGTGGCTCATTTTAAGGTACTTAACATCTGATACTTTAGGTTTTAGACTCTTATAAATGCTAACTAGACTTGTTTTGAGAGTTAAAAAGTATCTAAAATGAGTGACAGACATAGATGATCCTCTGATAGCTGAACTACAATCAGCAGCAAATTAATACCCAAGTAAAAATGTACTGCAATAAAATTGAGATTGTATGCTGCATGTACAACTTAAAAAAATCTCATTAACACATTGATTTGGAAAAAGCTAACTGAAAGTCTGGCTTTGTGTTAGGGAGGTGAAGATTATGCTGCTGCAGGAAAGCATGGCAGCATTTACTTTTTGCTGCTTTTGAGGTAAAAACTGTTGAGCCAAGACTGATGCAGGGAGGAAGCTAGTTACTTTGGATCAAAGAATATAGATGTGACGCACTTTCTGGACTTTCCTCTCTTGGTGGTAGCATGTTTCCTGGAATCTTAAATTCCAGAAGTGTTTGTGGAAGATATTCCCCCTCCCCCTCATTATACTGGGGCTCCAGTTTCCTATAGAGGATTACATAGGGAAGCTGCATTGTCTCTGCTGCAAAGGATTATGAGGGGTAGGATGAAATGAGGGGCTTCTGTTGATGGCACTGCTGGCCAAGAAAATTAAACCAAGGCCAGGGGTTTTAGGGGAATGTGAAAGGGATGAAGATTCTACCACCACTTGTCCCGTGTGGGGAAGGAAAAATTTCTGGCTACTAGAAGCAGAATAACTATTTGACCAGAATTTGGCAGTGAGCACAGCTAAGGAAAATTGCTGAGGCTGAGAAGAAGGAAATATCTTTGTCGTTCAAAGGTCCACAGATCTGTTAGAATGGGTGCATCAGCTTGATTTCAGCTTGAGGACAGAGACAAATGTATCTGCCGCTGGCGGGAAGGGAATGTCCTGTTCCCTGAATTCCCTCCAGGCTTACCTGCCTACCGTGGTGATCTAGCCAGACCTTGCTGCTGCAGAATTTTTGAGAGGAAATTCCAAACTTTGTTCAAATTTCTAACGATTTGGGACAACATTTGTCATCTAATTCCTAGCTGTGCCCAGTAGATTTGTGTTTAAGGAAGATTGTCTCCTCAGCACTGCTTCCCCTTTTCAGGCATTTCCAGCAGCTGGTGCCCCTTCAGGGAACGAGCTAGGCTGGAAAAGGCCAGAGGCAAAAAGAAATCTCTCTCTCCTGGAGCTCGACCTGCTCTATGGACAGCACATAGTTCCCCCTCACAGCCTAGACTGAGTTGGGTCACCCAATTCTTTGCTCTTGGGCAGGATTGGGGAAAACTGGCTCCAGAGGCAAGCAGCTCCTTCTCATCACCATGAAGGGAGTGCTGCCAATGTGTCTATGGGAGGATCATGCTTATAATAAGTCCATAGAGCCTCCAACAGCAGCTATGCTCTTGACTGGTCAGTCGCTGCCTCCCCTCAGGCTACCAATGGAAGACAGTAGATACAGCATGGATAACTGCCACCACCATAGAATGTGATAAGGGGCCTTTTGGCCCAACTCCCTCCCCCTAATCCATCTCTTTAACAGACCTGCTGGGGTTCTCTGTGATATCCCAGGCTGCGTCTTGCTGGAGAAATGCAGAGCCCTACTCCATGTAGTAGAGAGGGGTTCAGTTTCTGCAGACTTCATTCTGAATTCCAGACCAGTAACTTCTTTGAGAAATCAGTGAGTAGATACAGTAAGCCCAGTATCTTTGTGGCTTGGGAGGGGAGGGGGGGGGGGGGGGACATTCAAGCTTAGTTGTAGGAAGACAGCTGTAGGAAGAAGAAAGAGAAGGGAACAGACCTGGGGGAGGGAGGAAGGGGGGAGGGGGGGACTCTTTTGGTATTTTTTAACTAAATGGCACAACTAATCAAATTTGTGTTTTTAATTTGAAAGGATTGACAATACTAAAATTTAGTAGGGAAGCAGGCAGAACTATGATGGTGTTGGTTTTTTCACTTATAGAAAATTTCATGCATTTTTTTTCCTGTTTCAGTACCATCTGCAAGACACTGCTTTCTCCTTATTCAGTGCAATAATTGTCAATATAGGTGTGTTTAGTTACTTGTTAGACTCAAACGTGAGTAAAATAAGATTTCAGAACTTAATCTGGATTGTAGTCAGTCATTACCATTTTAATACAAATATGTATGCTTTTTCTGTTAAGAGTTAGCCATGTTGCTTTATATATAAACCATACTGAAACAATTTTAAAAAATTGATTTTTTGGGACAAAATTGATAAGATATACTTGAAGTTAGGCAAAAATCCATATTTATCATGATTCCTAAAATACTGGGGAAAATATGGTAAACTTATTTAAGTCCCTTTTATCAGAAAATGTGAAGTCTTTCTTGTATATTAAATGTTTGTGGTATTTAGTTAAATAATTCTGGTATTTAGAGAAACAAAACTGCCTGTGGTTATCACACCTGTAGTATGGTGGTCACGTTCTAGTTTCAGTGATAGTTAGTGACTTGGTTAAAAGAGGCTTCACATACTGAGAAAAATTTTCTAAAATATTTTATTGTAGGAACGTGCTTTACAAAACTCCAGTTTGTCTCTACTTCTAGTATGTTGGAGAAAGCATGATACTGAGATATAAGAGTAAATTACAGCGAGAACATTTTATGCTATGCCTTGGAGGCACTTAAATGAGCTCCCAACTACATAATAATTGTGGCAGTTGCATACAGATGTGCTCATGGCTTATTGCCAGTAATATGGCTACTTCGTTTAGAAAAAATTGAGTTTATGCCTTGTCCTTAATTCTACTTAATAAAAGTATGAAGAAAATACTACTCTTTAAAATAGCATACTGTTTCTTCTAAGGATCCCTGTACCATTTGACTCTTGTGGCCCCAGATGACCAAAATCCCTTTCAGCCACAATTTGTGGCCCCACAGGCATTTTCAATTCACTTTATCATTATTAATGTATTGCATACAACATGCAAGGCGCTTTACAAACAAAAAGACCCAGTCCACCAGGCTTATAATATGACTGGGGGGTCAAGGTGGTAATGGCGATGGTAATGTTCTAATAGCACAATTATTTTTGATGTACGATATATAGGTTGTCTGTACTGTTCTAAAACTAAATATCACATTGGGATCCAGCTTGCAGATCTTTGGGTAAAATGTGCTTCTTAATGAGTGTATGGGACCTAGCTAGTGTAGATTTAGACACAAACTATTGCCTTCTCTGCTAGATGTTGCTTTTGATATTTTCAGTAATTTACCTTAATGGAATTTCAAAATTACACAGTTAAAACAAATAGCTGGGGTACCAAAATGTAGTAATAAGCTTATTCTCTCTCCCCTCCCACCCCCCCATTAAACTATTATTTGGTCACTCCATTTTATTAAATATAGTAATCTTATTTTTTTGTAGGAAAATTGCTGAAGTGTGGACTGCTGCCTTGATACTGTAAATCTGCAATAAAGGTGGCAATGTCGAGAGTCCCCACCCCTCCACCACCTGGAGAGATGTCCAGTGGACCTGTGGCCGAAAGCTGGTGTTACACACAGGTAACTTATACAAACTTCAGTGATTGGGTTTTTCTTTTCACAAGATCAGTCTAGACAAATTTTTCTTAACAGTTTGAACAGTGCTGACAATTCAACTAGTTCTCTCATTGGTTGCAGTTACCTATATGACAAGTGAGTTAAAAACTGAAGTATCAAATTGAAGTAATTTTCTACATCTTTTGTTCAGGTTAAAGTAGTAAAATTTTCCTACATGTGGACCATTAATAACTTCAGTTTTTGCCGAGAAGAAATGGGTGAAGTTTTAAAGAGTTCTACATTTTCATCAGGGCCAAATGACAAAATGAAGTGGTAAGATCTCTTATTTTTGTCAATTGCTTGTGGTCCCTTGAACTTAAGGGGTTGAAAAGTTAAGTAACATATTACACACTGAATCAAGAGAAGTTTCTGAAAGGCTTATAACACTGAGTATCTACTGTTTTTCAGATAAGTCATGGTTACAGCAATCATAAAGGGGGAGGGAAATACAAGGGCAACATTAACTTGTTGGTGTACATCATCATGATGTATTATCAAAATGTTTCTAAATTTGTTCTGTCCAGTTTAAAATTTAGTCCTTTACATTTGTTTCAGGTGCCTGAGAGTAAACCCAAAGGGTTTAGATGATGAAAGCAAAGACTACCTGTCATTATATTTGCTTTTAGTCAGTTGTCCAAAAAGTGAAGTCAGAGCAAAATTCAAATTTTCTCTTCTGAATGCTAAAAGAGAAGAAACAAAAGCAATGGGTAAGTGGAATTACAAATGGTGTAATGCAGGCTTTTAAGGAAATCCCCATGAAATTAAACTCTGAAATGAACTTACTTTTACTTTTAAAATAGAGAATTAAACACTGAGGCAAACTTTAAAGTATCTAATGTTTAAGATCCTCATATGATCTTCATTCAATATAAAAAAAAAAACTTATTTCATATTTTGTACCTCTATGAACATTGAGCTAATCTCGTAAATTATAATAGATTGCTAACCACAGTCATTTCAGATTCAATCTTTATTCTGTTTTCTGGCTCTTGTAGTGGGTTCTGTTGTATGTTCCCCTAATTTTGTTTCTTTTTATAGAGGATTTATTTACTTATTGTTGATCATATGCTGACACTTGCTGATCGATTTCCATATTAATTACGTTGAAATACTTTTTATTGGCATCTCTTTACACGCGGGTAGAAAACGCTAAACTTTGGTCTACTTCTTCCCAGTTGCAGTATAGTCAGTCCCAAGCTTTCAGAAATCATGAGCCAGGTCCCCAAAAGATCATGAGATTAAAAAAGAAAAAAGAAATGGGGTTCTTCGTATATATGCCTTCTTGCTTTTGAGCCTTTGGTTTCATGTTTTCAAAATTTTGTCTGACAGGATGAGGTCTAGAAACTTTTTTTTACATGAAAGTTCAGATTCTCCTGTAACTACACGATTCAAGGAGCTGGAGTGCTTAAGAAAAACACCAAATATGATGAGACTGTGCAGCAATGCAGTTAGTTAACTGTTTAAATGTTCAGACACTCAAAAATGATGTCTGCACAGGTTGGCAGATCTCTGGATGGGAAATTCAGAGCACACCAGAACCACTGGGCTTACTTGAATTTTTGGGTCTTTATTGTTTTCTATCTCAGGATGACCCAGACTCCTCAGGCTATACCTCCTGTAATTTCTCACCTTACATAACTACACCTGTGTGCATTACTTACATAATTTCCAAAAACAGAACACAGGCCCCAAATAATACAACATAGAACCCTGTACAGATGTGCCTTGGGGTAACATTATAATATGCAAATTATATGCCTGCCAGAGCTAGTTCTTCCTCTCCTGTCTACCATAGGCGGAAACAACATATTCCATCCCTTTAAGCCTTCTAGTTTACTCCTGTATGTGTTGACAGGATAACATTCTTTATTTAGTTTAATACAATCTCCCTATCCATTCATGCAATTAATTAAAGGTGTAGTTCATGATGTCTAAAAGATGTATCCATTTCAAATAAGAAGTGAAGAGGGATCATATGTTGTGAGAGAGCTATTACTTTTCACTCACTTTTTATTTTAAACACTGACAAGCAAGAAATGCTGAAGCCAGTGTTTTGGGTTTTTTACTCTAGTTTGAAAATCAGAAATAAGCAAACTTCCCACCCCTTGCAGTTTTTGTAGTGGCAACTCTTAAGTTTAGAGTCCACAGCTGACACACTTTTGGGCCCTATGGTCGAATACCTGTACTCTTGAATCTTGTTTTCATTGCCTTTCTAATTATTTTATTTTATTTAGGTTCCTATTGGCTTTATTTTTATTTAGCCTTAGCCATCCTTTTGTGTTGTATTTATCCAAGCTCTAGGCATCCATTATGTTGACTAAAGATGCAGAGCCCTGTCCACAATTCTCCTTGACATGAAGGGAATTGTGCGTGGAATGGATAAAGAACTGATCCTTTAATTTTTTAAATTCTAGTGTAGTAACTATTTTCATGTTGCTTTACTTCTCTAAAAAGCAACAAAGAGTTCTGTGGCACCTTATAGACTAACAGACGTATTGGAGCATAAGCTTTCGAGGGTGAATACCACTTTGTCAGACGCATGTGGTGGAAATTTCCAGAGGCAGGTATAAATATGCAGGCCAGAATCAGTCTGGAGATAAGGCCAGTTCAATCAGGGAGGATGAGGTCCTCTTCCAGCAGTTGAGGTGTGAAAACCAAGGGAGGAGAGGTGCCACAGGACTCTTTGTTGCTTTTTACTGATCCAGACTAACATGGTTACCCCTCTGATACTTTACTTCTCCAGTATTGTAAACCCCTAACAAACTGCTGTGTTTTCAGTTTAATTTTGGTTGCTGATTTTATGTAGATAGCTTTCTAATTTTAACTTATGAAGTTGGAGGTTATTGCTAGGCTGATTCTAGAGATATTTAATTTGAACACCCTTTGTTTTGTTTTCCTCTTTCTGGAAGTTATTTTGTGATTGAAGTTTTACAATGTTATGAGTTTTGAGATGTTGGTCAAGAAGAATCAAAAACATGCCCCAAGGTACCTTAAAGTTGAGAGGATTGACTCTAATCAAAGCAGTATAAATCATTGATTTAAATTCTTTAAATCAGCGAGCAGGAAACCTTGATTTAAATGACTTTAATCTTATTTTTCATCTATACTTTTTTGTATTTCACTAAAGAGAGGGTGAGTTTCATTGGTTGATATCCGTTAAAACATGGTTGACTTACAACTAAATGTAGCCATTACACTAAACTTGGTACTTTTTGCTATCCAGGAGGATATGCTATTTATACAAACTTATTTAGGCGATTTTATAGCTTGACATACACTCATTTAGATTCTTGATATTTACATTTTTTTTTTATTTATGTTAAATGGTGAATGGTGCAAGCTCTCTTTGGATGAAAATTCATTGAAATGCACAAAAACAGCATTTTAAAATCTTTTAGTTAAATAAAACTATTTTAAATGTGCTGGATAGACAAGAAAAAGGTTTATTAAAATACATTTTGCATTTAAAACTAACTGATTTATTAAACAAAGGGAGTATTTTCTGTAGTTACTGAATTGAACTCATAGACTGTAAGGCCAGAAGGAACAAATGTGATCTGATTGTTCTGGTCACAGTGTCTAGAACTAGTAGATCTCTTCCTCAGACCTAGTTTTTTATTCATAGATTAGAAGAGGAAAACAAGCTTTTTTGACTTTCAACTCTCAATCCGTTCCTCAACCTTGCATGTACTAATCATTGAACTGAACTACTTGAATAAGCTGAAATGAAGAAAATATTCTCTCTGCACCTGCAGTAGAGGCTACTGCCAAAGGCTAGTTTTTACTCTGGTTCCAGGTGCTTAGTCACTGCCTTCCACCAGTTCCATGGTTTGATTTTCTTTAAAACTTGACTACAAACATGTATTGCTTCATATTATTTTTGTATTTAAATTAAATTTGAAATTGAGAACCTATGTTAGCCCTAAGCTTATTGTCATGATTTAAATTAGAGGGTTTTTTAAATATAATTTACAATTAAATATATTTTAAACTACTTTTATCCACTCTGTTTAACAATATATTATTAAATGGCTAAGAAGGAGGACAACATCTTGCTGCCTGGCAAATCAACAGGTCTGCAGGCAATCTTCCACTATTCTCTTGCCTCTTGAGGCCCAGATTAACATTATACCAGTTGAATTTGCCTCTGCTTCTGTACTCTATGGTAGTGGCTGCTTGACTAGATTTTATAGAATCATACCATAAGTGACGGCAGTTAGTTTTCCCAGTCCATTATATCATGCAATCAATTCTATTGCCGTTTTCAATTTTTTCCCATCCAGTGTTGCCACAAAAATAAAATTAACGGCAGAAGAAAGAAATTAGACATTCCTATAACTTTATATTTGAGCTTATTTGTATTCATTAAATTATTTTGACCGACAGTGCTACAGTTTTTTACCTTACCATATTCTAAAAGTTACTGAGCTGTCAAATGAAGATAGCTGAAGTAGGAATTGGGCACTCCTTTGTTATAGATGGATTTATTTTGAAAAAAATTCACTAACGATTTCATGTCGGCACAGTTCTGAGAAGGCTTCTCCACATACACACTATAAAAGTTTTTGTAGGACGTAATTCTTGAAGTATTTTTCAGAATTCCCAGGCATCTCAAAGCTTTTTCTTTTTATCCAAAGAAGGTAAAAATTAACATTTTTCAGTACTAAGCAACAGAGGGTCCTGTGGCACCTTTAAGACTACAGAATTGGAGAGGCAAGTTGTTTTTAAAACAAATCTTGATATTTCTGAAACTGGCTGAGGACCTGCATATGACAAAATGTAACCAAATAAATTGCCAGTTTTGATTATTCTGTATGTCAAGCCTTCTACATCATAATGACCAGCTATTAGTGTTGGCAAATCAACATGACCAGAAGAAAAGGGGGCGGGGGGGAACAAGAGGAAGAGGTGGATGAGGCATTTCTAGAATAAATAACAGAAAGTGCCAAAGCACAAGATCTGGTAGTAATGGGGGACTTGAACTACTTAGACATGTGTTGGGAAAGTAATACAGCAAAACATAAAATGTCCTGTACATTCTTAGATTGTATTGGGACAACTTCCTGCTTCAAGAAGGTGGTAGCAGGTATCTGGAAGACAACCATATTATCCTTGATTCTGACTAACAGGGTGGAATTGGTTGCAAATCTGAAGGGTGACGGCAATTTGGGTGAAAGTGATCATGAACTACCGGTAATAGATTTCATGATTCTGAGAAAAGGTAGACGGGAGAACATCAGAATAAGGACAAAGTTTTAAAAAAAAAAAAAAAAAATCAGAGTAGTAGTGAGTAAAGTCCCAGGGGAAGGAAATCTAGGGATAAAAGGGAGCAGTGTCTCAAGAAGATAACATTAAGGTGCAATGGGAAACTATCCCTATTCTTCCTGTCTTTCCTTTCAATAGTTTTTCGCCTTCCTCCGCAGCATGGGGCAGGGATCGCTAGCAGGAGGATTCTCTGCTAATTGAAGTCTCTAAGCCACAGGATTTGGGGACTTCAACAGCAGAGTCAAGGGAAAGGGTAGGGACAGCTTTGTGGCCTGCATCATGCGGGAGGTCAGACCAGATGATCATAATGGTCCCTTCTGACCTTAAAGTCTATGAGTCTATGAGTTTAATAGGAAGAGGCTAATATGGTTCCACCAGGAGCTCTTTATTTACCTGAAAATCAAAAAGGAATTCTATATAAATAGGAAACCTGGACAAATTGCTATGGATGAGTAGAAAAGAATAGCACAAGCAAGTAGGTAGAAAATCAGAAAGGCGAAGGCACAAAATGAGCTACACCTAGCAAGGGACGTAAAAGGCACGAAGAGGAGGTTCTATAAATATATTAGGAGCAAAAGAAAGATGAAGAAAAGCATAGGTTCTCTTCTTAGTGTGAAAGGAGAGCTAACAATGAGCGACATCAAAAAGGCTGAGGTATTTAATGCCTATTTTGCTTCAGTCTTCACTAAACTGGTAAATTGTGATAAGGTACTTAACTGCTGCAAAGCCTGCAAGTTCAGGGCAAGAACAGGCTGGAAATCGCTTCCCCCCACTTCAGCGCTTATCTGAGGGGCAGAGAGGCTCCCCCATGCCAGTGCTGCGTGGGGCTCCAGGTGGCTTTGGCACATGTAGTGCTCGGCTCCTCCTGGGCAGTGCCCTGTGTGGGGGCTTTGGGCTTTCCCAGGGCGCCAGCCCAGCCAGAGGCAGTGGGGAAGAAAGGAGCCTGCCGGCAAGGCTGCAAGTGTGGTGAGTGCTCCTGCCAGGGGTTGGTTCTCCGCCCGGTGCTGGGAGCAGGACGTGCCCCCTCCAGGGGTTTATAACAACAAGGAGCGCAAGCCAAAATAGGGATGTAACAGATTAAAGAATATTTAGATAAGTTAGATGTATTCAAATTGACAGGATTCACCATAGGGTCCTTAGAAAAACTTAAGTAATCTTGGTAATGTTAGCAGTTATATTTGAGTTTCCTGGAGGATGGGAGAAGTCCAAGAGGATAGAAGAAAGGTACTATATGTTTGCCTATCTTTAAAAAAGGAAACAAAGCGGAACCAGAGAATTATAAACCCAGTCAGCCTAACTTTGATACCTGGAAAGATACAGGAACAAATTATTGAACAATCAATTTGAAAGCATCTAGAGGATAATAGAGTGATAAATATTAGCCAACTTGGCATGATTTGTTCTTGACAATTCCAAACCAACCTAATTTTTTTCTTTTTGTTTTCTTTTTTTGACAGGATTACTGGCCTAGTGGAAGGGGAGTGGGCTGGGGCGGGGGGAAGGTATAGACGTGCTGTATCTTGATTTCAGTAAGGCTTTTGAGACAGCGCATATTAACTTCATAAGCAAACTGGAGAAATGTAATCACGATTAAATTACTCTAAGGTGGTTGTGAAACAGATTGAAAGACAGTACTTGAAGTAGTTATCGATGGTTTGCTATTAAACTGAGAGGACATATCTAGTGGGGTCCCACAGGGGTCTATCCTGGGTTTGGTACTAGTCCATATTTTCCTTAATGTATTAGATAATGAGATAAAGAATATGCTTATAAAATTGGTGGAGAACACCAAGCTGAGGGAGGTTGCACACACTTTGGAGGACAGGTTTAGAGTTCAAAACTACCTTGAAAATTGGAGAATTGGTCAGATATCAACAAGATGAAATTGAAGTGTAAAGTATTATGCATAAGAAGGAAAAATTTCCAGTGCACAGCTACAGAATGGGATATCACTAGCTAAGAAGTAGTACTGCTGAAAAAGGTCTGGGGTTATAGTGGATCACATATTGAATAAGTCAACAATGTGATGCAGTTGCAAAAAAGGCAAGTATAATTCTGTGTTGTGTTGTATGTAAGACATAGAAGGCAGTTGTTATGCTCCACTCAGCACTGCTGAGGCCAGTTCTGGGTGCCATACTTCTAGGAAAAATGTGGACAAATTGGAAAGAGTCCAGAGGAGAGGTTGCATGAGCATGTTGTTGGGGTTCAAGAAATCATGAATTCTAGTCCTTGTTCTATTGATGATTCACTATATAGCTTCTGGCAAGTCACTTGGTTTGTCTGTTTCCCCATATCTGAAATGGGGATTCTAGAGAAAATGTGAAGATGAATAAATGTTTGAGAGACTTTCAGATGCTACAGTGATGAGGACACTAGAAAAGACCATGAAGAAATGAGTAACTTTGTATTCAGTGCAGGATTTCAATATTGTTGCAGTAAACAAGGCATTGGGCAATGAGGAAAGAAATATTGAAAAACTGCCTTATGCACTGAATGGGACAGGGTTTTGTGGGGGGGGGGGGGGGGGGGAATAGTATGTGATCATGGAATTAAAAACAGTATAATAATGCCCAAGAGGGGAGAATTCAGGTTGTCCATGGAGCCTTATTTATGGCATTTCCTCACTTTCAAGTGCCTGGCTTTCCAATCTAAATAACTTAGGGTGTTTTGGTATGTAATTTTACATACCAAAGGTTTGATTACTAAAACATTTAGGATGTCTGATACCTAAATAAGATCCAGGTAAGCCTTTTTGGCCATAATGTTTACCAAAGTGAATAACATTGGCTTGTATGTACACTGATCTTCAGCGTGTTCAGAATGATAACTAATACCAGGGTAAAGTGAAAAGTGGCATTTGGTGGTGTAGGGGTAGAGCTTTCCATGTTTGTGTCTGACTTCAGATCATATGATTGCTTTTCAAACTGCCAGTCCTATAAACTCAATATAGTTATTGAGAGGCAAACAAAGTTCTCTTGTTCATTATTCCCAGTACTACAGGTTCTACACACCATATTGTGCCTTCATTAACTCATTTACACCTGTGCAATCTTTGACATCAATAGATTTATAATTAAGATTAAAGCTTGCATTACTGTTTTCAAGATTTTGAAAAATTTTCCTGATCCAAAAGGGAGAGACTTGAAATCTTGAAAATTCATGAACCAAAATCTAAAAAATTCAAATGATCAGTTGAGACCTCAAAATCAAAACAACTGCTTTCATTGTTCTATATTTGATCATAAAATAATTTTAAAATATCTAAATGAAAGGTCATTTTGACCTGAAAAACAGAACTTTTTTGTTTTTGTCAAAACAAATTGACAATTTCAAAACTTTTTTTTTTTAAAATTCACCAAAACCAACCCTTTCTCACAAACAATTTTGCTTTTGAATAATCAGAGTTGTCTGATTGAAATTTTTTTCCCAACCAGCTTGGGCGACTACACAAATTAGCTAGAGAGAAACTATCTAAATGAATAGTCCTTGATTTAGTCCAAAAAATTATTCTAGACAATTCTAGGCAACAATATAGCGAAAATTATTCTGGAGAAGTTTTAAAAACAAAGTAAATATTGTTTAGGATTTTCTAACAAATGACACAATACATGAACTACGTTAAACTGACTTTAGTTAAATCAATTTAACTCTTAAGCTTTCTCAGTATTTTTTTTTTTTTTTTTTTTAAGCTCAGTTACCCCTTATCTTTCTGTTTAACAAATTGTTTTGCTTGAGCATACCTGTTCTGTTTCTTTTCTTTCACCAGAAAGCCAAAGAGCATATCGATTTGTGCAAGGCAAGGATTGGGGTTTTAAAAAATTTATCCGAAGAGATTTTTTACTTGATGAAGCTAATGGTTTGTTACCAGATGACAAGCTTACATTATTTTGTGAGGTATGGTTTTTAATTAATTAAGATAGCTTTTAAAAATCTAAGCAAAAAGATTCTATTTAATAAAATTATGCAGTTTCTTGTAGATATGGTAAATCAGCAAGTTTAAAACCATAAATGTGAATATGGTGTGTTGAGTATTTTCTTCTTTGATATATATGTACTAAATCCCAAAACGGGTGTGATCTTATTACAGTGAACCTATTGGACTTCTCTGAGTGACTAGGGAATGAGCTGTAGAGCGTCTTATACAAAAGGTGGTTGATGCATCCCATAGATGGAAACTCAATCTATTTAGAAGAACAATCAGACTCTTCTCTACTAGCTCAGGAATATATTTGGATCCTAGATTGTTATTACAAAACAAGCTAAATGTCAAGAGGAAACAGTACTACATTTGTAACTAGTATATTTTAGCAAGTTTCTCAAGTAGAATGGACATCAGTTCTTTAATGAATAGCTGTTTTAATTTTTCACCCAGTGGCAAGATTCCTACAGCAACTTCTGCTCATGAGAGGGAATTTAAAAACTGATATATTTAAATTCTTAAAATCAAACTACTGTAGGTATACTGCTCTGACTTATATTTTGGATTTTAGCCTGAAGGTTAGTTGCATAACTTATTACCTTTATAACATTACAGTGTGAACAAATGTGCAGGTTACTTAAAGCAGAACAGAATAAATACCTGTATACTTAGTGCATATCATGGAGTTAATTTTAGCCTTATGGAGAAACATATGAGGAAATAAAATGTAAATCATAATAAATTATGCCTGTAACCTAAATGGTCATACTAAAATCCAGTAAAACAGCTTATGACTTTTTAAAAATGGAACCCAGAGAAAACGGTTGTGATCTTAGTGCATCTGGTATTATATATACATTGGCAGGTTATCACTGCTGCCATGGACTGATTAGTGGCTTAGGGGGATGATAGATGCTTTAACTGCTAATAAGTTTGCTTTGATCTGCGTATTTACAGGAAATGTGTAAAATTGTCTTGGCAAGATTACAACTTAATTATATGTCATTATGCTGTGTAGGAAGAATAATTGAAATGTGGCCCCTGAGACTAGATGGTGCAAATATAGTGCATCTTATTTTCACTTAGACAGACAAGTTAAATTAGTTGCATGATGAATTTATTCTGAATACAATTATTTGGTTGATAAAAGTAAATGTAGCAAATACTTGATGGTTATGCAAGGATCCTCATGAGCTCTTTTTAAAACCTGCCCAGTATCAAATCATTTACACTGAACTAGCTTTACCTGATAGCGTTTATATTTGAAAATGACTTGCACTACATAATTTTAGAGATAAAATACATATATAATTTTGAACATAGGAGACTTAGCTGTTCTATTAAGAAATAGGTATTCCTAACAATAAATTCAAACATATTATTTAATCTCAAAACAAATATTTCTTCTCTATTAAAATTCTCCGCATTTTCAAAATATCATTAGCTAATATTAAGTGTTAGAGATATTCTGCCTCTAAAAGCAGAAAGAAGCATCATATTTAGTAGTTTACAATACATTTGTTAAAATAACTTCTGGCTTAACACTCAAGCAAAGGCTATGTAATTAAGGTTGAAATCTTGCTTAAACTGCACTTATTCCACTATTCAACTATTTTAGGCTGCTATGTGAAAGACTTTACACTGTTTTGAGGCACTATGACAAAGGAACCCACCTACAAATGACAATTTTTTTTCAACTTTAATTCTGAATCCCTGTTTTTACATCACTTATACACAGGCCTGGAGACGGTTCCCTTTTTGGGAAGGAAGCCCCTGGCCGCAGGTAGATTAGCAGGGTTGCAGTCAAGGAAAGAAGTGGTTGGCACATCCCAGTGCTTCCTTCCCTGGCTGCAGCCCCGCACACCTGCCTGTACCTGGTGACCATACAGGAAGTAAGGGGCTGGGTAGCCCGCATCCCCTGCTGGAGTCTTGGTGCTGTGGCTGGGTGGGGAGGCTGTGGGCAGAGCAGCATTGGGGAGGGAGGCTGCAGTGCAGGTATTAAGGCTTTCCTCAGGAAGACAAGGGTGTTTTGGGGCCTGCAGAGCTGCATGGTTGCCCTCCCCACAGCCTCCACTCAAGCTCACAGGGACAAGAATATTGGATGGCTCCATGGGCCCTCATGCTCCCCTGTTGCTGCCTCCGACCCCACAGGGAGAGGTGACAAATCTGAGGAACTGTCCCAGTTTGAGATATCAATAGAATGGATTTTGGAACAAATTGATAAATTAAACAGTTATTAAGTCACGAGGTATTCCCACAAGAGTTCTGAAGGAGCTCAAGTATGAAACTGTAGAACTGCTAAGTGTGGTATGTAACCTATTGCTTAAATCAGCCTCTGTACCAAATTACTGGATGATAGCTAATGTAATTTCGATTTTTTTTTTTTAAAGGCTCTAGAGGCGATCCTGGCAAGTACAGGACATAAACATAACTTCTGTATCTGGCAAATTGGTTGGAACTATAGTAAAGAACAGAATTATCAGACACCTAGATAAACACAATATGTTGGGGGAAGTGTCAACATGGCTTTGGTGAAGCATGATTTCCCTTTACACATCTGCAGCCAGAGAAGACATGTTCCCAGCACTTCCTTCCCTGGACCCCACAAACCTGGCTGCTTCTTATTAATAACTCCTGGATAATGACAACTTTTCTGCTGGCAACAAAGAGGTTACTAATACAGTAACTCCTCACTTAACGTTAAGTATCAGAGGGGTAGCCATGTTAGTCTGGGTCTGTAAAAAGTGACAGAGTCCTGTGGTACCTTATAGACTAACAGACATATTGGAGCATAAGCTTTCGTGGGTGAATACCCATGCATCCGACAAAGTGGATATTCACCCACAAAAGCTTATGCTCCAATACGTCTGTTAGTCTATAAGATGCCACACAACTCTTTGTCACTTAACGTTGTAGTTATGTTCCTGAAAAATGCGACTTTATGCAAAACAATGTTAAGTGAATCCAGTTTCCCCATAAGAATTAATGTAAATAGTGGGGGTTAGGTTCCAGGGAAATTTTTTTTGCCAGACAAAAGACATTGTATACATATACAGTATAAGTTTTTTAAACAATTTTAAACAAACAGTTTAATATTGTACACAGCAATGAATAATTGTGAAGCTTGGTTGAGGTGGTGGAGTCAGAGGGTGGAATATTTCCCAGGGAATGCCTTGCTGCTAAATGATGAACTAGCACTCAGCTGAGCTCTCAAGGGTTAATACGCTGTTGCTAATGTAGCCTCACACTCTACAAGGCAGCATGGACTGAAGCAGGAGGGAGGAAACACAATAGATGCAGGGCAGTAGCTGCAAACATTTCCCTGCAAAAACTGAACATGGAGATGAGCCAATGCTATCCAGCTAGAGCACACCACTCCCTCCTCCTGACAGCACATGCACGACTGCACAGGTGCTGACTTTCCAAAGTGCTGGTGTGGTTGGGGGGAGAATGCATGAGTGAGAGAGAGACATGCCCCTTTAACTACGCTTACCGCACTTCAAGTACGTTGCCCTTTTAAGCAGATTAGCCAGTTCAGACAGGAAGCAACAGCTTCCAGCAAGCTCCCTCCTTTCTGTCCCTGAGCCCTGTCCCCCTCCTCTGCTTTGTGGAGAGGGGGTACGGAGCTGGGGGCAGGAGCAGGGGGACATCCTGACATCAGCACCTCTCTTACCCCCACCCCTCCCATCCCAGCAAGCAGGAAGCTCCTGGCAGCAGCTCCAAGGCAGAGGGCAGGGCAGGCGCAGCAGGGTAGTGCGGGAGCGACAGCTGAACTGCTGCTAGGCAGCTGTTGAGCCATATACCTTACAGGGAATTTAAGGGAGCTGATTAGGGGGGGAGGGGACTGCCAGCCCCCCCCTAGTTCTAATCCCCTTGAGGAGGGGCTGTTCTTCCAGAGACTCCTGCAAGCAGTGGACAAAGCAGGAAGCTGCCAAACGATGTTACAAGGGAGCATTGCGCAACTTTAAATGAGCACGTTCCCTAATTGATCAGCGACGTAACAACGAAACAAAATGTTAACCGGGACGACTTTAAGTGAGGTGTTACTGTAAGTGAATCTACTGTATGCACAGTTTGGAAAAAAAATGAGTAGATACACCTAGCCCTGGTTTTCAGGGGGAATCACTGCACGGGGTTCCAGAACTCCAAGTCAGGGAGGGAGAACTTCACACACTTCTTCCTTCCATGCAGGCTGAAGGGGAATTACTCAGTCTGCCTCAGATTTAATGTAGAGTGCTGCACACAGGACTGTCTTTTGTAATATGCTGCCTAGTGTTCCTGTGACCAGCAGGATATGGTGATATGGTTATGATTTCAGTGACAGCAAAGACTGGAGTGCCAAACAACCAAGCAGAGTTATGCTCAGCTGCTTAACAAGCTGAGTCACCACTGACAGGTAGCAGGATGGATAAAGAGCGTGATTTTTAATCAATTTTCAATTTCAATTTATTTTTAAGTTTAACCTTTTTTATTTACATGTTGCTAGTTCTTTACTTTTTTCCCATTTTATACTCTTAAAGTACTAATGTAGATGTATTTATTTCTTTATTATTTATAGAATTTTTAATTTTGTATAGATTTCTTTTCTCCTGAGAAGTTTAGAATTTTAATTGTCTCTCTTGTGAAAGAGGCAAGTCCAGGGCCCCATTAACCTCCCACTGTGAGAACAGCAAAAACTCAAACAAAACAAATAGCCTGTGCTATATGTGCAACCAACACCATCCTCTGACACATTGACTCTCGCAAGTCAAGAAACTGCATTGCTTCATTGGGCCACACTCCTCTATCAGGATTGTAGTTTGAAGACAGGGAGACTTGTGCCAGTGAGTCATGTAGGTGCTTTTGAAAATCTTAGTCTGAGGTGCCTAAATACAGGTTTAGGAGAGAGAGAATCTTAAAACAACTAAATAAATAAAATCCTGGCCTGTACATCTAAAAAAGGTCATAGTGACTTTATTTACATATTGAAAGTCTAAATAACTTTTCATTGTTAACATTGGCGCAACTTTGTTTTGAAATGACACAGATTTTATCATTGAGTTCAATAAAAATGCAAATATTTGTGTATTCTTAATTGTAAACCAGCGTAGGCCCACTGAAGTCAATGGGATTATTCCTGTGAGGAACTTTATGTACCTTTTGAATTAATAATAAGGATTATGGCCTTAATTTTCAATATTACAGGATATTCTACCAGAAATAGAAAATATTCTGTTCAGGTTGTTATCATTTTTTTTTGTTTTTTGCCTATGCTGGTTTTGTAAAATTTAAATAGGAAATTCTACCTTCAGTGGCATTAAAAAAAAAAAAAAAAAAAAGTTCATATAAATTTATGGTTGCTAATAATAAAGTTGGGAGGTATTGCCAAAATGGAGGAGGACCGGAATATCATACAGGAAGATCTGGATGACCTTGAAAAGTAGAGTGTTAGAAATGGGATGAGATTGAATAGTGCAAAGTGGGAGGTCATGCACTTAAGCACTAACAACAAGAATTTTTACTATAAGCTGGGGATTTATCAGTTGGAAGCGGCAGAGAGGAGAAATACCTAGGTATATTGGTTGATTACAGGATAACTATGAGCCACCATTGCGATGCAGCCGTGAAAAATCCTAATGCAATCTTAGGATGCATCCGGCGAGGTATTTCCAGTACAGAGAGAGAAGTGTTAGTACCATTATACAAGGCACTGGTAACACCTCATCTGGAATAGTGTGTGCAATTCTGGTCTCCCATGTTACAAGATTGGCAGAGATCCTAGGGTTATTTTTGCCTTCCTCTACAGCAGTGTTTTTCAACCTGGGGGGGTCACAGGATGGGTTTAGGGGGTCACAAGTGCAGGGCTGGCATTAGGGGGTGGCAAGCAGGGATCCACACCACAGGGGGCCCTTGAAACTAAGTCACATGCTTCAGCCCCAGACGGTGAGGCTCAAGTCAAAGCCTGAGCCGGGGCACAAGCCCAAGCCCTGCAGCCCAGGGCTGAGGCATGTAACTTAGCTTCGCAGGGCCTGCTTTGGCCTGGACAATTGACCTGCTTGCCACCCTCTCATGCCAGTCCTGAGTATTATTCATAATTTACTTAATGATATTTAGGGAGGGGGGTTGCAGTTTTTTCAAGTGTTAGTGTGGGATGGAGGTGGCACAATTTTTTGAGTCCAAAGGGGGTCACCAGCACAAAACATTTGAGAAACATTGCTTTGTAGCATAGGGAACACTTGCAGGTTTAAACTACAGTAGAACCTCAGCATTACAAACACCAGTTACCGAACAGACCAGTCAACCGCACATCTCATTTGGAACTGGAAGTACACAATCAGGCAGCAACAGAGCTGCTCCCCGCCCCCCAACACACACACACACACACACGCAATATAGTACTGTGTTTAAAAGTAAACCACTTTAAAAAAAAAAAAAAAAAAAGGGAGCGGGGGAAGTTTAATAAAAAAAGATTTGACAAGATAAGGAAACTGTTTCTGTGCTTGTTTCATTTAAATTAAGATGGTTAAAAGCAGCATATTTCTTCTGCATAATAGTTTCAAAGCTGTATTAAGTCGGCGTTCAGTTGGAAACTTATGAAAGAACAACCATAACGTTTTGTTCAGAGTTATGAACATTTCAGAGTTATGAACAGCCTCCATTCCCTACATGTTCAAAACTCTGAGGTTCTAATGTAGTGTAAAATGGTTGAATTTCTGTAACTTGAAGTCTTTAAATCATGATTTGAGGATTTCAGTAATTCAGCCAGAGGTTATGGGTCTGTGACAAGAATGGGTGGGTGAGTTCTGTGGCCTCAATGTGCAGGAGGTCAGACTAGATGATCATGATGATACCTTCTGGCCTTAAACTTTCTCCATTCTTATAGACTCATAAAGAAGGGACAAAGGAAAAAGGGACTGGAGGATGGAAGAGTGGGAGAAGACCAAGATAAACCTCACATAAGAAATGAGTCACGTAGTGGGGATGGTGTGATTGTCGGTGAAAGGGAGAAAGGCGAGGAAATAGATGAAATACTGCTTGGAATCATGTGGACTGTTACCAGATTGCACCATTTATGTGCAGATTAGCTGTGGCCCTTCACTTTGTTGCATGTTGCCTTTGGTGGTCCTTTCAGTACTAATAAAGTACTCCATGTGCTGTGTTAAGGATTTATATGGGGGTGGGGAAAGAAACATAGTTCAGGGTTGTTTTAAAACAGCCATAGAAAAAATGCCTATGTAACAGGCATCCAAAACCTGATACTAATCATTATGGCTATAGCAGAGATTATGAAACTTAGCTTTTGGAGTCAGTATGTAATATTTAAGTAGCTAATTCATTATTCCTTACTGTAATAAATGTGTAGCCTAACATGTTAAAATCGTGTAGATGAAAAAATTATATAATATCCTGTTAACTTAAGCTAACATCATAAACTTTTTCTGGATCGTGATCTATATCACCTAGGTACTTGTATGGCCTTTCTTATCATAATATCAGAGTATCACCATCTTTAATGTTTTTATCATCTCAACATCCCTATGAGATAGGAAAGTACTATTGTACCCCATTTTGCAGAGGGACATGCTTAGGTCTTGAATACCTACAGAGCCATGGCTGGCATGCCTGTATGGACAGAGCCCTCTTGTGTAGATACAGTGTAAGCCAGCAGAAAGAGTTCTGCTAGCATAGCTACATCACCTTCCTGAATGACTTTAGCTATGCCAACAGAAACACTTCTGCTAGTATAGTTGCATCTACAGTGAGGGTGGCCAGAATAACCCTATCAGTTAGGGTGTGTGAGGTGTGCCCCCCCCACACCGTAGCCTGACAACTAAACTGGCAGCATTTTTGTAATAATATAGACCCAGGCCTCAGGGAATTGCCCAAAGTCACACATGAAGTCTGTGACGAAGTAGGGAATTGAACCCAAGTTCTACATTAGTGTTTTAACCACTGGACCATCCTTCCTTTCCTTATCTGACATTTGGACTGCTCAGATGAAGTTTAGATTTTTCAACTCAGACATGTCCATGGGGCTTGGCCACATCCATCTGCCTTTGAACCGTATTCTATGGCTCTAGAGATCCAAACAGAGCAGTCAGTTGAGTGCTCTCACCTTATCTATTCCACTTCTACATTTCTGTAGCTTAGTTTGGAGAATCACTGATCAAGATCCTTTAGCTCAATGTTTCTCAACCTTTTTGATACAAGGGACCAGCATGCTGCCTTCCTAAACTGTGTCAAGGAGATCTCAGGGACCGGCACCAGTCCAGTGTTTCTCAGCACTGCTTTGGCTCACTCTCTACTCTCCTTTAGGGAGCTTAATTTCCAGGCATTTGTCACCAGATCAGACCCCCTGCTGAGCTGTTTCTCATTTGTTCCCCATCACCATAGAGCAAAAAGATGGTGGTCAGTCTGTGAGCAGACTCTAAAGGTATGTCTACGCTTCAATTAAAAACTTGTGGCTGGTTCATGCCAGCTGGCTCAGGCTTGGGCTAAGGGGCTGTTTCATTGTGGTGTAGACGTTGGGGCTTGGGCCGCAGCCTGTGTTCTAGGACTCTCCCACCTCACAGGGTCCTTAGAGCCTGGGCTGCAGCCCGACCCCAAGTGTCTGCTCTGGAATTAAACAGCCCCTATAGCCTGATCCCTGCGAGCCAGAGTCAGCTGACATGGGCCAGCCGCAGGTTTTTAGTTGCAGTGTAGACATACCCTGAAAACACATCAGAAGAACTCCACTACCATCTTCCCATTCCTTCCCAAAGACAACAAAAACCAGCAAAATACAGGGAGAAAAGTCAAGAACCACTTCAGATGCACATCTTTCACAATCTTCTTGGTTTAATTTAATTTAAAACCAAATTTCATATCTTAGACACAAACATTTGAGTTTACATGGTGCCTCGATGCTACATTATAGACTCATTTTTTTCTAGAAGAACCACTTTTAAACTTTTTAAGAGGAATGTGGACACATTCAATTTGTGCCCCAGTGGGCAAAGGCAAAGTGAATAAATGAAGGGGCTTTATTTTACTGGTACCTAGTTCATTTGCTTTATCAGTCTACCATTTTAAATAAAGTTGTATAAGTTCATTTTGACTAATTGGGGTAATTTACTGATAAGAACTACCCACGATCACTTTTATGAAACTCTGCTTTTTCTCTGCTCACATAATCAGTTTGGATTCAGTAAAGGGAGAGCCTTTAAGTGTTGTTGGTTTACGAATATGTGTTCTGTTTCTCAGGTGTGTGAAGGGTCTTATATTTTGTTGATTTGTTTCTGAAATAGCAATAATTTTTAATTAGAGATTCCATTTCTCTCCCAAGCATAGTGCCTGCCTTTGATTTAATCTCTGGCCTTTTTATCATGCTGTTTGTGGCATCATGCTCTTGATTTTTGTCTTGGTCAGATAAGTATGCTAAATGAACAAATGTTTGTATCATTGAAAAGAAAAAGCTTATTTCTCTTACACTTCTTAAAAGGTTTGTTTCTTTGGCTCTAGTATTGTTTCATAAAACCTAGACACTCTGAAATGTAGTCTTTCCCACTATTGCATTTTCACTGGTTTAGGGTTGTGGGTGAGAGACGGAAGCACCAAACATATTTTTGCTTTGTCTAAGAATTACTCAAGTTATAGTGTAGGTGCTATAATTTAATGATTCAGTTATGAAGGAGTTTCTGTCTTACTGTGATTTTCTGTTAGGTAAGCGTGGTCCAAGACTCAGTAAATATATCAGGACAGTCTAATACAAACACTTTGAAGGTACCTGAATGTCGACTAGCAGAAGATTTAGGGAATCTCTGGGAAACCACAAGATTTACAGATTGCAGTTTTTATGTAGGAGGACAAGAATTCAAAGCTCATAAGTCTGTCCTTGCAGGTACTTTTTTACTTTTGTATTGTAACATTTTTGTTTTATTAAATAAAAATGTTAAAATCCAGCTATTTAATTGTATTTAATGCTTAATTCTTTTGCTACAGCTCGTTCACCAGTTTTTAATGCAATGTTTGAACATGAAATGGAGGAAAGCAAAAAGGTAAGCGTGACTGAAAGTTTAAGGTGCTACTCTCGTTCTGATTCCAAAGAAAAAGAAAAACTTATCGAAAACTCAATTGTACTTCATGGATTGATAAAGGTAAAAGTGAGTGCTTAACATGGAAAAGTTTTATGTCAATCAGATTAATATCTCAGGGTGGCATCAAGTCAATGACACCTTATGTCAGTAACTCAAGCTATCTTGAGCCACATTACGAAATTACACTTGAGCGGCTCTGTCCATGCTGGTGCTGCACTCATCTTTGTGTGACCCTAAGACTTTTGGGGCGTATCCCCTGGTTCTTTGTGCTGCAGTAAGATGAGCCACTCAGATTTTCACAATTCATTGGGAAAACTCAGTCTGTCGTTTCTGAGCACAAAAGGAGAATTGTGGTAAAATACTGCAGAACTAGTGGCATTCAAGTGGAGCTACACCACTTCCACACTAGCGTAGTTGTATTAGCAGCTGGCAAGTTGCACGCCCGTCAGCTGTAGCCTGTACCACTTATGAGCCAGCCAACTAGAGTGAAAAGCTCCACCGCACTTGAGTTAAGGGATTTTATGTGTACATGACTAGAGTTAGGGTTAGAGTTGAACTCAAATTAACTTCGCAGTGAAGCCTTGAGAGAGACTGAGATCCTTCTGTTCAACCACAGATTCCACAAACACTTCACGCATACAACTGGTCTACAGGGATAGTAGTTTAATCAGTCCAGACTGCTTCATGCTCTTTATATCTCCTGTAGCGAGGAGCCATCTATCTATATAGTGGAAAAGAATACTTCAAATTCTAGCAATTTCTCTAATACCGTAGAATTGGGGAGCTAGTGCAGAATAGGTAACTGTACTGCTTGCTCTGACTGGGTTTGGACTAGCTTTGCAAGCACCGGTTCTTAAAGCATTGAGGTAAATCAGTGCCACTTCATGCAAACTGGATCCGTTCTCCTCTTGGTTAGTGAAAGCTAGCTCTCAGTGGTTGGGGCCACTGCGTGAATGTCATCACCTCCTTAAGAGAGAGAGGGCAACCTAACAAATTTTGAAAATCTAGGAAGGACATACATTCTCAAGAAACAATCACATGCTAGTTATCCCAAAATCTCTTAATCTCTGCTCCTTGGGCATGGTGATCACGTAGATAATGGCTAAACTATTCCAGTTGTACCTTAGCTGTAACATCATCTTGGAGCCCTTCTAGTCCCTGTTAGATCTGGAGATGACACTCATCTGAATTGTTCTAGACCTGAACCTGTGTATTCCGTAGTTCTGCAGCTATAGAACTTGCCATGGATTTCAGCCCTTGGTTCTCTTTCTAGCCTTTATAACATTGAAAATATGAACAAAGCATAAAACGATGCAGTATTTTCTTCCTGGGTTTGCAGACTACCCTTCATCACAATTAGTGACCTATGAACTCGATTTCATGGCCCAAAATGTTGTATCTTTCCAAGATGACATGGAATTCCACATTTTGCTGCATTCAGGTGTCTGTCTGAAAGGCTTTTTTTCTGTCTCTCTGTTGGGACTTCCTGCAGCTCTCCAGTTTTCACCCTGGGAGGGTGTTAATTGGATTACAGGGCATGCTCTCTAGCCTGTTCCATGTAGCTAGGCAGCAGCAAGATAGACTTGCAGCCAAGGAGCATAGGGAACCCTAAATGTAGGTTGGGCAGCTGGACTGGCTGGCGAATACCACAGCAGCTCAAGCCTGTTGACTTCAAAAACGGAGCTGGTGTAGTTGGTTGCAAGCTTCCTTCTTCCTTAGCATACATGGGAAGTAAGATTTTGAGGCAGGCCACCTGAATAACAAAGTGAAAGCCCCTGGATCACCTGCAGAACCTAGCAAAAAAATAAAAATAAAACCATAGTTGAATATCACTAACTAATTTTAATGTTCATGAGGATTTTCAACTAAACCATCATTGGGTGTGTTTGGGGAGTGAGAAATGGAATATGAAGTGCATTTTATGAAGATACGAGTTACATTCTGTGGCAATATTAGGGTGGCTTGCAACAGAATTTTGTCCCATTGAGCCTTGGTGAACATGAGTCTGATTATAGGGCTATGCACAGCTCAAACATATATGCGTATGTATTAACTCTGTTCTTAACAGTGTGCTGCTAAGAGCTTGCATGGTGCAGCAGCAGTAGGTGGAATTTCATTAATGTGGATTCATGCTTTGCTCTTGTTTAGATCGCAAAGGATTTTTAATGGGCAATTCTCACTTTCACTGAAAGTTCTCACCTGGAGTCCTGCAGGGTACAATGATGTTTCCTCTTGTAAGTGAATCCCACATGTGAGGAGGACCCTGTACTAAAAACTACAGCTGCTTCAAAATGCATAATGGCCTTTCCAATTCTGTATCCATTTCAAGATCCTGGTCCTTGTCTTTTTACAGCCTGTGCCTCAATACTCTATGCTACTGCAACAGCTGTATTTAGGGATGCTGATGAAATTCAGGTTCTAACTTGCAAAGACCAGGGCCAGGCGTTTCTTAATGGAGGGCCCTAAACTGTGGGATTCAGGTGAGGTACAAATACAATCTTTGCCAGGCCTCCTTTAAGAATCACTTGCAGAACAAATTGGCCCTATTAAATGGAAAAAATTAAGGCTCACTCTTCTCTTTGCTGCTGGCTAACTTTTTGCTCTCTCCAATACTTGTAATCTCTGCGGTTCAAAGGAATGTTGATGGATTTAAATCCAGGCCAGGATGTATTTTTAAAAACTCCATAGACCATATTTAGGATTCTCTGTATATACTTTTGCACTGCAGATTCCATACAAATCCAGCCACATTTGAAAGGTTCTGTGATGTCCATCTGACTAACTGATAAAGCTGCTGGCAAAAGAGGAGCTTGACTATAGGTCTATAGTTGAATCTAGAAGTGCCAACTTAACCTTGTAAGGTTCTATATGATGGATATGAAATAAAAACTTGTAGTACGCAAACCAGGTGATCTTAAATTTTTACTCCAAAATTTATAGATGTTATGGTTTTCCTTTTTTTGTTTTTATTCAACAGAATCGTGTAGAAATAAATGATGTAGACCCTGAGGTTTTTAAAGAAATGATGAGATTCATTTACACAGGGAAAGCACCAAACCTTGACAAAATGGCTGACAACTTGTTGGCAGCTGCAGACAAAGTAAGTAATTAGCTCTTAAAGTCCTCAGAATTGTTGTTTTAGAAATCCCTGTTCTAAGCATGTATATTTTGAGTTGTTTAAATACTACCACAATTGATGTCTAAGAAAAATAAACAGATGCACCAACAGATATAAGAAATAGATTGACTTGGAGGGAGGGAGACAGTTTTTTGAATGGTGGGAAGATTAGAAATATATAAAACCTTCCATGGCTGCTAGGAGTATGTACTACCAAGATTTTTCCAAGAAATTGGGGGAGCATTAAATATCCTTAGAAAATCAGTATTGACAAAAGTGTGTCCTTGATCTTTGTATTATGAGCCAAGATAAATAACAGGGCTTTAATGACTACCTTCTCTAAACCATTACTACTTCCTTAACTTTGTCATCTTTCTGTCTTATTACCCTAAATAATTCTAATCTGTCCTTGTACTTAATTCTTGCCTTTAAATATTTACCCTTTAAGCCTTTATTTTCACTGTTCCTCTGAAATGTTCCTTCTTCTGTTCTGCCCTTCTTGAAATGGGGGACTTAAACAACAACACAGTATTCAAGGTGTTGGCATACCACTTCATATTTTAACATACTATTCCAAAATCTTTTAAAAATACTGTACAAATGTAATATCTTCTTTGCTCTTTCCACTGCTGTTGCACATGGAGCTGAAATGTCATCTAGCTGTCCACTATGAAGTTTTAGTTGTTTTCTTCTAAGTGGGTATAGCTAATTAAAAAGCCAGTCATATGTGAACTGTTCGCTTTGTTCCTTTCAAGGTGCATTACCTTAGACTTGTCTACATTTTATATGTTGTCATGCCCAATAATATAGCTCTGTTACCAGGTCCTTCACCATCTGTTTGGTTGACTTTGCATAAAGACTCCTACTAGGTTAGAGAAGCAGATTTTTTCTTATATGGAATCTGTACTGGTTTGTTATATTATATTATACTAACCTGAAATTATATCTTGAAGTAATTTTCCTAGTACTGAAGTAAGGTTTGTGGCTCCCATGATCAACCCTAGCACCTTCTTTAACATACATACAGCACTGACTTGGCTAAATTTGTCAAAAACTTAATTCTTAAATTCCTTCTGAACTATTGGATTAGTGCTCTCCAGGCTTTGATGTAGTAGTTTAGGTCTCTTCTCATACCTCTCTCTGACAGTGCCTCATCTTCAAGATCTCATTGAGTTTGAGACAGATGTTAAAGGCACTCAAGAGTGGAGAGAACTGGAAAAGTAGTGTTTCTGTATGAATGAAATTTTTATCGAAGGCATGATTGCTAAATACAGAGAATGTAATAACTAGAAACTGCCAAAGGCTCCTTGCTCTGCCTTTCTCACGAATGAAAAATAATAGTCTGAAAAAATAGTTCTGCGATGTTACAAAAGCAACTCTATTAAACTTCTATCTTGTCTGCTAGGGATGGCTTTATCATAACTGGCTTTTATTTATATAATCCAAATAGAAGCACCCTAGAGAACAGTACAACAATACATCTAAAATAAAAATAATGTGGTCTGAGAATAGAAAAATTTGTCTAAGAAATAAAGCAGTGGAGTTTTCCTTTGTCTTGTTCAGATAAATATTAATATAAATAAAATGCAAATAAAAAGTAACACATACATGTGGCAGCATCAATATTTTGTGCAGCGATAGTTTCTAAATTTGTCATGGAGACTTTGGAATTACTTATACAAATGATGGATTCTAAAGTAACTAACTATACAAAAAAAAGATCTGGGTGGTGTTATGTACAGCTTAATGAACACCTGCTCGGTGTGCAGCAGTGGTCAAAAAGTAAACTGTTAAGCTGTATACGATACCAAAGAGAATACACAAAATGATTCCTTTACATATCAATAGCATACCTTTACCTAGATTGCTGGGTTCAGTTCTGGTCACCCTATCTCAAGAATATAGCAGATATGTGAGAGGTACAAAAATGGGAAAACTAAATGATGTGAGGCATGGAAAAAATTCTGTATTATGCGACTCAAGTTAAGGGCAGATTGTGATCTTTATTTGCATAGTACCTGTAACAATTTCTCCCTGAACGAAATGGTTGGGGTTATTATAAAGGTATACAAAAAAGAAAGCTTTCGATGGGGAAATTAGGTACTCCTTATTCGCCCTTTACTTTGTACAAGAATTATTGAACATTTAATGAAATATAACAAATTTATAACTGACCAGGGCTTTTTTTGGACTCATGTATACCTTTGAAACTTATTGCCACAGTATACCATTGAGGTAAGAGGTCAGGAGGAGTTTAAAAGATGTATATGTCTAATAATGCAGTTATGGATGTTCTGTCTTGGGAATAAGCAAATCACTGGCAGGGATTAGGAAGAACCTTCCTCTCCAGTGGAATTTTACATAATTTTCCTCTGAGGTTTCTTGCACTTTAATCTGAAATTTCTGGGACTGGACACTGTCAAATATTTTACTGGATTATTGAGCCAGTGGTCTGATGTGATATCCCAGTTCCTATAATCTTAATATTTAAATAATATTAATAATATTTATGGCTTCTCTTCAGCTTTTCTTCATGTTAGTACAGTGGGAAGGATGGAGTAAATGAATTTTAAGTTAGCAGTTAATTCTCCTGTGAGGTTTCAAAGTAGCAGCCGTGTTAATCTGTATCAGCAAAAGAGAATGTTTTTGAAGCTTTTCTGTTGCAAAATTGCCACCTTAATGTATGTCAGTGAGCGATTAGAGAGGTTGAAGTGTTCTCCTACTGTTTTTTGAATGTTATGATTCCTGATGTCAGATTTGTGTCCGTTTATTCTTTTGCGTAGAGACTGTCCGGTTTGGCCAATGTACACGATCCATTGTCTACAGCCAAGTTCTAAGATACAACCACATTTGTTCCAATTCCTCAGACAGAGACAAACACCTACAGGATCTCTATCAAGCATTCTTAAAACTACAGTACCCACCTGCTGAAGTGAAAAAACAGATTGACAGAGCCAGACGAGTACCCAGAAGTCAGCTACTACAGGACAGGTCCGACAAAGAAAATAACAGAACGCCGCTAGCCGTCACTTTCAGCCCCCAACTAAAACCTCTCCAGCGCATCATCAAAGATCTACAACCTATCCTGAAAGATGATCCCTCACTCTCACAGATCTTGGGAGACAGACCTGTCCTCGCTTACAGACAGCCCCCCAACCTGAAGCAAATACTCACTAGCAACCACACACCATACAACAAAAACACTAACCTAGGAACCTATACTTGCAACAAACCCCGCTGCCAACTCTGTCCACATATCTATTCAAGTGACACCATCATAGGACTTAATCACATCAGCCACGCCATCAGGGGCTCGTTCACCTGCACATCTACCGATGTGATATATACCATCATGTGCCAGCAATGCCCCTCTGCCATGTACATTGGCCAAACCGGACAGTCTCTACGCAAAAGAATAAACGGACACAAATCGGACATCAGGAATCATAACATTCAAAAACCAGTAGGAGAACACTTCAACCTCTCTAATCACTCAGTGACAGATGTTAAGGTGGCAATTTTGCAACTGAAAAGCTTCAAAAACAGACTCCAACGAGAAGCTGCTGAACTTGAATTAATATGCAAACTAGATACCATTAACTTAGGTTTGAACAGAGACTGGGAATGGCTCGGTCATTAAACTAATTGAATCTATTTCCCCATGTTAAAGTATCCTCACACCTTTGTGTCAACTGTCCGAAATGGGCCATCTTGATTATCACTTCAAAAGTTTTTCTCCCCTGCTGATAATAGCTTCTCTTAATTAATTAGCCTCTTACAGTTGGTATGGGTACTTCCACCTTTTCATGTTCTCTGTATGTGTAAATATCTTCTTAGTGTCTATTCCATTCTATGCATCCAATGAAGTGGGCTGTAGCCCACGAAAGCTTATGCTCAAATAAATTTGTTCGTCTCTAAGATGCCACAAGAACTCCTGTTCTTTCTCCTGTGAGGGACACTAGTCAATCATCAGGAATGGTGCTAAGCACTTCACAGGATTGGGGCAAATTGTTTTTTAGATTTGTTATACTTTACAGATTACAGCAGAAAGAATAAGTGTGAAGAATGATTAGTATAGTTTTTTCTTTCATTAGTATGCACTGGAACGGCTGAAGGTCATGTGTGAAGAGGCACTCTGTAGTAACCTCTCAGTAGAAAACGTTGCTGACATTCTTATCCTCGCAGATTTGCACAGCGCAGAACAGTTGAAAGCACAAGCAATAGATTTTATTAACAGGCAAGTAATGTTCCTTTATTACACCTGAAATAATGCCTTAAATATCTGTACTTAAATATCCCTTCCTTCTAAATGTTTTGTATAACTTCCCCTGTCATAGGTGCAGTGTTCTTAGACAACTTGGGTGTAAAGATGGGAAAAACTGGAATAGCAAGTAAGTAAAATGATTTACAGAGTTTAAAGTTACCTTTTCCTACACAGGAGTACATCCCAAATTACCCACTAGTACAAGAGAGCCAGACTCTGCTTTGACTGCCAGGGGAATAAAGACGAACCCGCTATAGTCTGTTCAGCAGTGGAGGGCGTCCTTTGTAAACATGGATGCCACCTTCATTCTCACATGATTGAGATAATTGCTGATTGCAAGTGAAGTAAAGCTGCTGCAACAGTAGCCTTGCTTTCTGGGAAATATTTCCCCACAGTTTTTCCCCCACTTTACTTTCCCTTCCACAAAGGAAAAGGTGAGGCTAGTCTGTCCTCTGCCAGAAGATGACAACAGCAGCCAACATTAGCTTTTACTCACTCACTTCGGTTCAGTTTGCTGCTGTGGGGAGCAATGAGAGAGCAGCAGCAAACTGTGCAAATGCATCTTTTCCTCCCTTTATATATAGGCCTGCCAAGTTTCTCTTTGTGCCCAGGGAGGCTGCAGCAAAGTAAGAGGCCCTAGGTGGGGGGGAGTGGGGCTGCTATTTTGTATTATGACAGTGCACAAGGCCCCAGCCAGGATCAGGACTCTCTTGTATTAGGCACTCTGCAAATACACAGGCAGACATAAAGAGTTCTCATTCTAATATGAAAGAAGAGGCAACAAATAAGTGAGATAAGCAGTAGGGGGAGGGAGAAATAAGGTGACAAACATATTTCCAGTGCTGGGCATCCGTATAAGAACCTAGATCGATAAGGTCACACAGTTAACTAGGTTAGCTAGGTTAACATAGTTTGACTGTTCCAAATCATTTAGAAAGGTAACTTTAAAAACAAAGATATAAAAATCAGCTATCCTCTGCTGCTGTACAACCTAGCTCTCTATGATTGCCTGCTTTCCTGTAAGTATTGTAACTGAAGTGGGTCTTGAGGAGGGAGTTGGCCTGGCCTGTCAATTCTTGCCTTCTCCCAAAGCGTGCACAGGGGAGCTGGACCTTCTGAACAGTTTCTAAGGGTACCTTTCCTTTACTCGCCTGCAGCAAAAATCCATATGTCCCTCAGGATACAGCGTGTACTGCCACAGTGTCAGTGAGCTCAATAGTGAAGAATTATAACTGGCATATAGGATATGTTGATACTCTTAAATATTACCACACAATTGGTGTATAGTCTCGGCTGAAGGCATGGCATAGATCATTTCATTCTGGGGAAAATTCCAATTGCAGAACAATGCTAAATATATTTCTTCCAGTTAATCTGTAATTTTACTGAAGTATAAGTGAATACAGTGTTGGTTACAAATAACATACAACTATAGTCAGTTACAGTATTCCACATGTCAAATCATTCTAAGTATTTTCCTGATTCCGCTTTTATAGGATTCAGCATTATATGGACATAATACATTTTAACTGAGATTATTCTTAAACCTTTTGTTTTCAGCCAAGCAACAGACATAATGGAAACAGCAGGCTGGAAGTCCATGATCCACTCTCATCCTCACTTAGTGGCAGAGGCCTTTCGAGCGTTAGCATCTGCACAGTGTCCACAGTTTGGCATTCCACGCAAACGGCTAAAGCAGTCATGAAATCTTCCATGAACTTTAGAGAAACTGAAATGACTCTACTCCTCCATGTCCAGAGGTGTTTTCACAAACCATAACAAGAATTTTTGTTATCCTTGTCCACAGAACAGAAGCTGAAAAAGCCTATTGTTTGCTTTTCAGTTGGATAATTTATGGTTTAATCCTCAGCTTTAAATTAGACTGATTACTCTCTAATTCACTGAAAGGCCTTAAATTATCTTCAATGACTCTCTAGTCCATATAGTCTAATGTATCTTGATTTTTTTTTATCGTGCCTTGTCTTTTTGACTAGGCTATGCAGGATTGCACTAGCTCCATAATGCAGTAAAGTTGATAACTGAAGATTAACTTTTGAAAGGGATCTTCCATTATTTAAAAAAAAAAAATGAAGATTATAGTTTGGTTCTGTGCTAACTGGAAGGTTTCAACTAGACTCTTATTAAAAGCACTTGAACTGAAGGCACATAATGTGCCCCCAGTCCAAGTACAATGCATAGGGAGAACCAGTTTACTTACAGAGGATGCCAACAGGCTGTTAATGGCAATATACTGCTTTGAACATAATTTATTTTTCATTGTGGGGGCAAATATGCAATGGTTTGGCCCAAAAATGTATTTTCAATATAGTTTGTAATGCCTATTGTGTGTATGTCAAAGCTGTCCAACAAGCGTTTAAAAAGAAACACATAATAAACCTTTTGCCTGTGTTTCTTTATGGTCCATCGCTAGTTTACATTTAATGGAGAATAGGGTGAGAGGTAAAGATTTTTCTGTGAAGAGAGAATAGTATTGTATTTGAAAAAAAAATTATTTATATCCCACATGTATGGTTACATAGAAAAGTAAAGGAATGCATAGAATGACCAAATGTAAATTTAAGAAATGGGCCAAATGGATTCTGAATATGCACTTTTAATGCGTAACTTTTGTATGTTGTGTGGTACATATATATTTTGCTTTTGATGAATTAATGAGGTACAGGTAATTGTGGCGTAACTTTTTAAATACATTTTAAGATGCCCACAGCCACATGGGATTTAGTTTTGTTATTATGAACAAGAAAAGCATGTCTTTGAAGACTTAATTGAACGTGAATATTGTAAACTCTCATGTTCTATGTTGAATATTTTCACATTTTTGAGAAGGGCATGTGAATGACAAAACAAAACTTTGGAAAGAGGGTCTGTTCTCCACTCAACATGTGTGCACAATTTCCATTCACACCAGTGGAAGTAACAGATGGTAGGAAGAATAGGTCCCTGAAATGTCAGATAGTATTTGCAAGCATAGACTTGCTTTTTCTAGCATTTCAGTTATTGTACTAGCATTGTGGATGGTATTGAAATTCTGCATAATGTGAAAAGGATGAAACATTTGTAAACTGCTTATCATGGGCCAGTTCTTTATTATATGAACCTTAGCTTTAATACCAACATTTTCAGTGTTTGATAGCTTTGTTTACAACTGGGGGGGAAAGCTGCAGTAGTGCACATTCTAAATGTTTCCTGAGTTATAACATTGAATTTACTGTAAGGGTAATAATATGCTATATCTGTTGTTTGGCAAGATTGCATTTAACAGTGGGAAATGGGAGGAGAGCTCACTGTAATTTATAAACATATTAAGATAAAGACTTCAGTTTGCCTGTAGACTTACATGAAAAATGAAATTTAAGATTTACCTTCTGAAAAGATATCTCCTTCCTAATTTCTTTAAGAGTTCTCTGAATTAATCCTAATGACGTTTTAGGAGGGTAAAGTATATATGCTTTTATATTTTGTTACCAAGTAAACCTTTAGCATAGACCAACCAGAAATAAGTGCCCAGTCCAGTTTTTAAAAAAACAAACCTCCAAATGCTTGCACACACTGTGTTTGAACTAAATCTTTATGTGGCTTAAATATAAAATCAGAAGCAGTCTTAGACAAGTGTCTGAACGGTACAGGGGGCATCTTACCGGACTCTATCTGTGGAGCAATTTATCATTTATCAATTTTTCTTTAAATATTTACCTACATTAAGATTTTGTAAGCATTCTTCATTATAGGGCTTATAAGGATCCTTGTTCCCTCCAAAATAGTGACATTTTTGTTGCAGTGTGTAGAACAAATTAGAACTAATATATTCGTACTCATCATGAACAAGCTTGCTGTTGAAACTTGCAGCTCTAATATACAAAGTGACTTGAATATTTAATACTGTAATTATGATTGTCCAGTTCAGCTTGTTCTAAATTACAACATACCGCTATCTAATGCGAAGCTTAAGGATTTTGTTCTGAAGATTTTTTTAAAAGCATAATAGCACACTTTGTACCAAAAAATGTCAAACACTGTGCTGTAAGAATATCTACATTTGTGGAAATGTCCATTTTTCCAGTAAGGCAGAGCACACCATACATTACAGTAATGGAAAATCATGACAATTGATCTGCTTATATTTGGTTTAATTTATGTATAATTTTAAGTTTTGTCAGCTCTTAAGAAAAAGGTAAAACAATTGCTGTATTCTTAAGTGTGCACTAATTATTCACCTCATTCTTGGTTGAACCACATGCAGTGTTCTCACTGGACCCAAATAAATAGCTGATAAGAACAACTTTCTCCTTTAGATTCAGCCCCTTGTTTTTATTCCCCACATCTCAAGAGTGTGTCTTTTAAAAACACAGTGACCAGTTTTAAGTTCAACAGATGTAAAACTCTAGTATAAAAGTACCGTTTTTTGGGCCAACGTACAGAAATCCTGAAAATGTATTTAGTACATTGAAAGGATTTGGAGCACAAAGTGTGACGGTATCTTGTTTTGTCTTTCTAACACTACTGTCTTAAATAGACAATAGTTACCACTTCCAAACTTTTCTAGGGAGAACCCTGCATGTTTTGTGTGTGTGTGTAGCTGCGATTTTGTGTGGTAGTCTTTTTTTTTTTTTTTTTAAACGACTTTCTAAAAATAAGCACTCAGTTCACTGTTGGAATGATGGTAGAGCTGATTACATCATTTTTCCATTTGGACTTTTTCTGGGGAGGTGTTTTGAATGGATGAAGTTTAAAAAAAATCCTTGTTTTATAGTCCATTTACTGCATTCTGAAGTATGAACACAGAGTGCCTTTTCTAGGATACCTTTGCAATGAATACAAGATTAATAGGATATTAAATCTTTAAAAAAGGTATTTTACAAGTTCTTAAGGAGAATGCTGTTTGGTACAAAAATAATTGGAGTTGAGGTAGATACAAGTTATGGAATATTGATTTGAACTCCACCATGTTTTGCTTGGTTCTTATTTGGTTCTTAAATTCAGATTACTGTCTGGATAATAAATACTATAACTTTTAGCAAGGTTTACAGACTTGTGTATTAGATAATGGTCTCCTGCAAAAAAAATACTGGTTGTATGATTACAGTCTGATTTTTTTGTTTGTTCTGTGATTTCTTAAATGTGGAAATTGCAAACACAAAGGAAGGTTTAAGTTATCTGGGGTGATTTGGGTCTTACACTTCAAGTATTTGATTCTCATAGTGATTTAAATATTTAGAGTGAAACTCACCACTGGGTGTAGAGACAGCGTAAGGCCTATGTACTGCTTACCCTCATAGAACAAGACCATTGTTATAGAAGATACCAGAGTGCAAACTGAGATAGAACTAATAGCTATCAGAACTAACGTTAAAATCTACACTTTACCCAAATTAAATATTCTTAATTTTAATTGACACTAAAATTGACTATTAACTTTTTTCTTAACTGGCATTGATCTCATGGTAGGTGTGTAGTTTATATTCTGTCTTAATTAGTCTCACAACTTGGCTTTTGTTTGCAATAAATGGACTGAGTTTGGAAAGGGAATTCATTTTTTTAAGTGTTTGCATTGGTAGACTTCATCACTCTCTGTAACCTAGCTAATCCTGGGTTTTGAGACTTCTAAAAGAAGGCTTAAAATAAATGCGTCCTATTTTAGAAATGAAACTAATGAAATGATGTAGACCTGTTTTGAGGTGGAAATGATTGAGAATTCAGATATGTGAACACTTGCATCAAACCATCCAGCATTTTTATCAGCTGATGTTAATGGTGAAATACTTTTTGTATCTTGTTGCTGAAAATATTTTTTGCATTTCAGCACATCAAGTTACAATAAAGTTGTTACTTATACAGACTTCTTCTGTGCAACTTGTATTTTCTTTTGGATTTGAACTCACTGTAGTTACCTATGCCGCTTCTCTTGAGATAAGAGTATATTAATACACAAATATACATAAGACAATTCAGAAATTTAAAATGGTGTAGAATGTTGTTGCCCCCATAAGTGGTGGCTCTTCCAGTCGAGAGCCTATCGCAACCTTGTTCCACAATCTTCACTGGCTTTTGGTTAGTCCTCAGGCTGACGTTTAAATGTTTTGACCTATAAAACTCTAAATATTTTGAGACCTGCATACCTGAGAGACCAACTTCTCCCCATGCAATACAAGTGGTGATCACTGGGGGAGGTATCCGAGCTAAAACCCTTTGGTATAAAAATGAGAGGGTAGTGAAGGCAATATAAAATATCCTTGTGTGTCTTCCATTTCCACCACATTCCCACAGAACCAAGACCTTAAAAGGATCATACAAGACTCACTGAAAGTTCAAGAAAATGAGTGGACATAGGGTTTGACCTGTATTGATAGCTCACTTATTTAATGTATTGTAGATATTTTGTATCCTGATTTTTTTTAAAATATTTGCAAAAATGCATAGAACTGTTTGCATTGCTGATTTGAAGAAAATAAATCACATTGGATTTGGAGGAAAACCTAAAACTTTAAGAAAGATAGTGTCCATTTCTGAAAATCTTTCAAGGTAAGTTACTACATCAATTACTAGGGACCAAAAGATCATCTTGACTGTAACGAAAGGAAATCCCTGCGCAGCAATGCCCAGGCAACTTAAACTTCAACTGTTTTCCTGGCACTGGTCAGCACCGACGGCCCTTTTCACTCCCTTTGCCTATGGCTAGGATCTTAAGCAGTTACCTCACTTCGGAGTCAGCCTAGTGAACTCAATTAACTTACTTCTTTCTGAGGTCCATGCCAACAGTTAATAACAATGTCCCCACCTAGTTAAGTTTAAAGCAACCCTTATTGGTCTAGCACAGAAAACAAACCTACTATGAAATGTAGCTTATATTATGCAGGTCATTACAAAATAATTCTTTAACTAGGCACTACATTTTAGTTGATGTTAAAGAAAACTCTTCTGGTTAAGTCCTCCAACTCTGCCTGCTTGAGACGTACTGTATTTTTATCAAGGAGCACCTTATAAGACATCTTTCCTTCTGTGGGGATGAGGCATTTACTTTGTCATCTCACAATAATTCCTTGCTTTGTGCGGCTTACTAGATTTAAATTTAGCATTGAGACAAAATTGTTTTCTTCCTGTGCTAAAGTCTAGTGAGTTGCTTCCTGTTTTCATATTGGGAAACTGATGGGCATGTAAGAAAGCTTTTCCTCACCGAATACTTTAGATCACAAATATTCTACAGTAAAAATATAACAGGATCTTATCTCAGCTCAAGTCTCATTAGCAACATTTATTGTCTTCAGCAACTTTTGGAGGATAGTTTACTTGTTTCAACATGTATAGTTCAACTTTATATTTTAAGAGAAAATTGAGTAGCAAATCTTGATGGTGCTGGTCGGATAAGTCATGGAAATAAAAGGCATTTTCCCTACTACGCAGAATGCCAAGTCTAGACAATTGGTTAGATGAGGGAAGTGCCAGTTCATACAATGTATATCTTGGTGCTACTCCCTTGAATTTTACTTGCTCTTGTAGTTATTTAATAGTCAAGATAACATACACTGGTTTTAAAAGCTTAATTTAACTATCTCAAATGTTGATTTGTTTTTAGATCGTAATGTAACTTCTTGTAGCCTTTATTTTAAACCAAGTATACAATGCACTCAGTTATGCTCTTTATTGAAAACATTTAATTTTGAGGTTTTCTATCTGTCAGTCTGAACTTCCATTACAAATGATGGAGTTGTTTGCAATGCATGTCACAAGGTTATTGGACAATTAAATTCCAATACAAATATTACTGGATGAGTTTATTTTTAACAGATTGTATTAAAGATAAAACTGACTATGTGCATCATACAGAAATGACTTTGCATTTAAAATTATGATTGCTCAAATTGTACCAGATTTCTTAGACTGCTTATCTTGCTGTAGCCTCTTTGGTAGTTTTCCACTGTCTACCTTGAGTACTTTATTTTATTGTTGCATCATCTATTTTGAAGATTCATTCTTCTGCTAGAGAAAGCTGGAAGAAATACAAGCACAGAAATGGAATAAAGCACTTCAGCTCTGTGATGCAAGGGACTTCCTTTTCTACTGCTACCACAAAAGACAGATTCTGCTGACAATATTCATGAGTGTTCTGGAAAAGAGGAGATGGCATTGCAACTACAGGCAAACAAGTTATTTCAATCCAATATTTTACATTGACAGTTTTATGTGAAGCCATGTTTTCAGTTATGTACAATTAGGCTTGCCAGTTTTGGTTGGACATACTCTGGAGGTTTCCTCACATGACATAATTAATCTTTAATTCCTGGAGACTCCAGGACAATCCTGGAGGGTTGACAACCCAATGCACAATGTGCCACTGAATTTTTCATTGTTTCAATATTATAAATGACAGACAAGCTACTTTGCAATTTGGAACTCCTGGGAGGGAAAAACAAGACTGCAGAATTTCAGTTTGGCATGACTTTATAGAAATAGTAGAAAGGCTTTTTGGTTTTGAGTCAGTACAAAAGCTTATGCCCAAATAAATCTGTTAGTCTTTAGGGTGCCACCAGACTCCTTGTTGTTTTTGTGGATACAGACTAACACGGCTACCCCTTGATATATGCACATGCTTAACTTTATGCACTGAGAGCAGTCCCAGGGAAGTTAATGACTACTCACAGTTCATAAAGTTAAGCAAATACACCTCTACCCCGATATAATGCGACCCAATATAACACAAATTCGGATATAACGCGGTAAAGCAGTGCTCCAGGGAGGTGGGGCTGCACACTCCGGCAGGTGAAAGCAAGTTCGATTTCACGTATAACGCGGTGAGATTTTTTGGCTCCCGAGGACAGCATTATATCGGGGTAGAGGTGTATGTAACTCTGGAGAATATGGGCCTATACAATTTTTAGTCATTCTTCAAAGAGTAACTATAGTGTAAGATGAGTTTAAAATTATCAGTTATTTTGCTCTCTGCCATGACATCATTGTTCAGTTATTTTTAAATTTCAATTGCTAAATAATTTTAGGCTCACAAGAACACATATTTGATCTGTCTAGACCGCAATAGGATAGGCAGATACTGTGCAAGTTTCCGTGCAAAATCTTTTATCCTGATCTATCTAAAAGCTTTCCCAAGGTCACATAGTAAGTCAGTGACAGAGCTGGGAGTAACACCCCATGTCCCAATGCAGCACCCTGTGTCCTGGAACTTGAAGTTCTTTCCTTGTGTGTATTTACATATATGAATATTCTGTAACTTCATTGCTAAATGTTTTGCAATACCATATCACTCACTATAGCTAACTGATTACTATTAACAGCTAAAAGCACATTTTAGAAGTATTTGCAAAGACTGGTATTTTTAAGATGCCAAATAAAAGTTATTGGGAGCCAGGATATTTTGACCTTTTTCCCTAGTAAATCATTTTGACGTTTAAAATGGTAACTCTGAAAGGGTTAAGGTTAATTTGTATGTATTAGGTGCACATAATTTTCCAACCGAGTTCAGTTACGTTTGTAGCAGCATTGTGCCACTACCACCCTACCCTACCAAATTAAGACCCGAGTGATGTTTCTAGACACACCATGCAATGCATTGTAGAAAGTAAGATGCACATTAAATGTTGCTAATCTCATGCTGCTATGTTGTCTGTATGTCTTCAGACACAAAATAAAAGCCTGAAGGAAATAACCTGTGAGGAAAGATTAGAAAATACTGAGGCTCAATTCTCTCCTGCCTTTGGCTTGCTATGCATTATGCTGGCTCATAGTGGCCCATAAAACCAGGATAGCCAACCAGGATCACCCAAGCGTAGGGGGCCTCTTCCAGTGGCAAATGCCTGGAGTTGTGGCTCTTATTCCTTTGCCTACAATTGGCATAAGGGCCCACAGCTGGGAGAAAGAGGGAACATGACCAGGGTGTGTCTACACTGCAGCAGTGCCTGGCTGCCATAACTGCTCCTAGTAGCCATCTCTTGAGTTGTCATGTGTTTCTTGGCTGCAGCCAGTGATCTGCATGTAAATGTGTGTAGAGCTTGGCTAAGCTAGGGAGAAGATACAAATGCCAGAAAAGTGTGGGGAGAGATTTTGGGTGGTACAAGCATGTGTAACTAAGAGAACTGGAATGAAAGTACAAAATTTAAATTCTAGGCTCAACATGAACAAGTATTATCGGTCTGTGAACTGCTGTGAAGGGATAGTGTAGACTAGATCTAAAAATTCTACTCTCCCCTCCTGCAAGTCCTCTACTATAGAAAAGCTTTCATAACATCACCTCTACCCTTACACTATAGGAGGACTAATGGATGAGACTCCCATCAGATCAGTCACCAATTCTTAATCATTATTTAATAAGACAGCCAGATCCCATACCAGGAAATAAGTATGCTGCCTTTGCAGATTACAGCCCCTGCCAATTCAGGCAAAAGGCTGAGACCACAGCTCTAAAAGACCATTAATGATACTTGGAATAGTTTAAATTGCCAAATGAGCTGCTTCAAGGATTATGTCCTTGGGTTCCATTTAGGTGGGGGTGTGTAATATATGCTGACCTAAGGGGCAGCTTTAATTGGTGGTGCTGATTTTGAAGTCCTATATTGAGAAGTTATCAGAACTGTTTTAATTACATTCAGGGACAGGCTTCTAAACTACTTTTTTTTACTGTAATTTTAAATATTGATGTGATGTTATCCAAATTCTCCTTAGATGTTTGAGTAAATGATATTTGGAAGGTGTTGCATATTCACAGACTTCTCTATTTAAGGTGAATTGGTGCAGGGTGTAGATATAGAGCAACATAAATGCTTTGTTTTGGACCTTATGGGTAAATTCATTCCAATTGCATATCTGGCATATTTATATGATGGCACCTTCCAAGTCAATTGTGACAATACAGGATACTTCATCTAGCAAACTCGATAACTAATATGCAGTGTTTGTAGCAGCATCGGTCCCAGGATATTAGAGAGGCAAAGTGGGTGAGGCAATATCTTTTATTGGATCAACTTCTGTTGGTGAGAGAGAGCTTGAAAGCTTGTCTCACTCACCAATAAAGATATCACTCACTTTGTCCCTCTAAGCTCTAATAGTGAGAATCACACCTAATTAAGTTGCTTAAAAACAATGCTTTACAAGCCTTTCTGTTAATCTTGTTTGTAATATTGTCCATTAAATAGAAAATGTACCATGCCAGATCTAGTTAATTTCAAAGCAAATTATAAGGAGAGCTAAATGGTACACCAGTTTTGGGGGGGAGGGAATGAAATGTTTAACCCAGTAATGCTGGAGTAGCAGACATCTACTTTTGACAAGCTGACAGAACAAGAGAATTGAAACTTGATGAATCTTAATGCATTCTGTCACGTACTTCAATTTTCTCAAATTATTTCTCCAATTACTTCTAGTCTTTGTGAAGGAATGACTAATGATAATTAATACATTCTTATCATTTGCATATTCAGGCTCCAGTATTTCTGAAAAATGCAGATTTGTTGTGAGGACAAGCCAAGTATTTTCTTGGGAGATCAAAACACTTTAAATGCACTGCTGCAGTATATTTTCAAATGAACAGGAATCTAGTCATTTGATTAGAATGAGTTTAGCCTATTTTTCCCTAGGAAATAGATTGCGCATAGCCCAGGACATGGACCCATTTGTGTGTTTGGGTTTTTTTGGTCTGTAAAGCGTCTATTGTCTCTTATGTACTGCCCTTTGCTTTGTTTGGGCGGAGGGGAAGGGCTCTCTCTACCAACTTGGCCGTTTAGTGCACCCACAAGGGGAGGCCAAATTTAGTGTTTAAAAATACTGTTTGTTCAAGATTCGGAAGAAAACTGTCCACATAAGATACAAAGTCCATATGAGTGCAAGCTTCTTTATGTTGGCTCTGACAGCATGCCTCAACTGTGACTCTGAAGGGCCACCTTTTAGGGGTGAGTAGTATAGCTGGGCGGAAATGATTTTCCTGTCCTGCATCAGGACAAAACCAAGACCGTATGCAATTTTTTGTGAAAAATCAGAGCCAGACAGATCCCAGAATTCCCAACAGCCCGGTGGTTAGAGCACTCACCTGGGATATGGGGGATCTTGGTTCATGTCCCTGCTCCAGTGAATATTTAATTTAAGTGCAATGGGTCCAACAGGAGGTGTTGAGACACCCCCTGCCACCCCAGAATAGCCAATTCTATCGTGGTTAGGACTCTTATCCTGGATATGGAAGATCCAAGTTCAAGTCCCTGGTCTGAATGAGGCAGAGCTTGGGTCTTACATGCCCCCTAGAATAACCAGGTGGGATAGCACTCTCCATATTGTTTGGACCAGTCTATCTTGGACCTGGGAAACCTTTCTTAGCAAAAGTTTTTGTTGAAACTGGTAACTTCCTACAAAAAATTTTTCCTTTTCACAAATCTGAATTTTCCAGTTAAGAAATTCCCACTAGATCTAGTGATGTAGTTTGGTTTGTGTGTCTACTCAATCTTGTCATCTCTACTGATATGGCCAGCAAGAGAGCCTTTTCTGCCATGGACACATGTCTACTTGCAGATGAACTGAACTCCAAAAACCACAATCTGTTAAAGCCTGTAGCAAAAAAGAACAGGAAGGGAACATGAAAGCTGGGACTGAGTAATAGGAAATTCAACTTTTAAAAACAAAACTTAATATTTGGCAGAATGGTCCACTGAAACAGATTCAATGTTTCAGGGAGATACTTCATTCCAATAATGCAGGAAAAATGCTAAGAGGAGATAATGAACAACACAAGATGAAAGTTTGCAAAAAAGGCAATGCAATTCAATTAAACATGGAGACATCACACCAAAGTCCGAGGAGGTGACATTCACTCTGATTCAGCTCTCGACTTGGCAAGTCTATGTCAGTCTTTTCCAGACCACTTCAGTACCAGAATATTGTTGCCTTGGGGATGGGGGGCAGGAGGGAATAGCAGGATTCAGCTAAGGGTGACAAAAGAGGACTTCAGGCAGCAGTTGTGAAAGATCAGGGTGAGCTGGGTGGAATACTAAATATGTACATCTTTTTCGAGTGCTTGCTCATGTCGATTCCAATTAGGTGTGTGCATGCTGCATGCACAGTAGCCGGAAGGTTTTTCCCCTAGCAGTACCTGTCAGCTCAGGCGCGCCCTGGAGTCATGCCTTAATAGCGCCATATCTAGGGCCCTGCCGATCTGCCGCCACTTCAGTTCCTTCTTACCACCTATGACGGTTAGCTGGAACGCTTGTTTCTCTTGCCGCAGCAAGCCTTTTTCCTAGTAGTCTTCAGACTGTTTTTCTGTAAATACTTAAATTAGTTGTTAGTTAAGTCATTATATAGTTAGAATTCCAGTAGGGAATTGTTCTGGGGGTACTCCCTGTTTCCCTCCTCCCACCCCAGTCCTGGGGCATGCCTTGGTCCCTGGGGTTTAAGCCCTGCACAGCTTGTAACAAGCCTATGCCCAGGAATGACCCTCACACTTCCTGCTTGAAGTGCCTGGGGGAATTGCATCAGAAGGACCATTGCAAGATCTGTAGGGGTTTCTGTCCCAGGATTCAAAAACAAAGAGACCCAACGGTTGAAGATCCTTCTGATAGAGGCTGCCCTCCATCCCCACTCAGAGCCAAGATTGGCTGAACTGACGCCTAGCACTTCAACATTGGTGTGCAGTGCTTCAGCATTGACACAAGAAACTTAGGCACTGAGAAAGGACTCAGATTCAGACACTCAGTACCGACAGAGCTCCCTGCACAGGTCCTCCATGCATGGCAGTGTGCAGCACCACTCCCAGTCCCCAGTGCCCCACAAGAAGAAGCCAGACAGAGGGAACTCACTCACACTGAGACTGGGACGGAAGGACTCATAAGCGTTGGGTCATGTAAGTGCGGCACCACTTAGCCCGGCACCGTTGACTCCTGCCCCGACAAGGGGTCAGTCAAGGGACACATCAGTGATGGGATGGGGAGCGCATCTGGGGGAGCACAGGACTCAGGGCCTCTGGTCCTAAGCGGAGTTCTCACTTCACATCAACATCAGGGAGCTGAGAGCATGTCCAGACACACTACGATCTGGCGAAAATATCTGCTCCTGCGCTGACAGCGCACTCTATGCTGGTGCAGGCATCTTCAGTGGCTTTCTTGGCCCAAGTTCTGACCCAAGAAATTTGCTGGGCTGCGACGTGGTCCTCAGTCCACACTTTTACCTCACCTTACTCCATTACCCAGCAGGCTAGAGACAACGCAACCTTCGGCAGAGCGGAGCTCCAATTAGCAAACTCATGAGCTCTGACCCCGCCTCAGAGTTCCTGCTTGGGAGTCACCTAATTGGAATCGACATGAGCAAGCACTCAAAGAAGAAAAAACGGTTACCTGCCTTTCGTAACTGTTGTTCTTCGAGATGTCTTGCTCATGTCCATTCAAAGACCCACCTCCTTACCCCTCTGTCAGAGAAATGCCAGCAAGAAGGAACAGAAGTGGCGGGGGGTTGGCGGGGCCCTATATCTGGCGCCATGGAGGCGCGACTCCAGGGGGCGCCTCAGCCAACCCGACAGGTACTGCTAGGGGAGAAACCTTCCAGCTACTGTGCACGCAGCACACGCACACCTAATTGGAACAGATGTGAGCAACACATCTCAAAGAACAGTTACGAAAGGTAGGTAACTGAATTTTCCCCAGAAATGTTTGTACTCTTTCACAGTGCCCAGACACTGGGAGTTGCTGGCTGGAGATCCCATCTCACTAGGAAGTTAAATGATGGGAAAGCCAAAAACCTACCAGGTGGTCTTAGCTAATATTTACAGTGCTCTGACATGAATGCAGGACAAAAACACGGCTAACAAGATGCCATATGTCAGTGCAGCAAATGGATCGTTCTTATTTTTCATCACTTTTTCAGAAGTCAACAATAAGCTGGGAAACTACAGAATGTCAGAAAGTTGTAAAGGGAATCCTTATTGCTTACGGAATCTATATATAGCAATAAAGAATCTCTGGCACAACCCAGGAGAAAAAGGGTGCAAAAAGACCAGTAATCCTAGTAAAAATAGGGCAGGGAAGTCAGTGTGTAGAATATCTAAACTTGATGACATTGGCCCAGATTCTTAAGGGTTGTGCCACACCATCAACAGGGTCTGGCTGTAAAGCTGTCATAGGTAGTCTTGGGAGGATCACTGCAGTGGAGGGGGGCTTCTCCAGTGGCACAGAGGTGAAGCAAAGGAGCCCATCTTTCCTGCTGCCTGCATAGGGAGCATAACTGCAGCTCCAGTATTCCCTGTCAGTCCCCTGGGTTTGTTTGGGGCTGGTGAAACAGGCTGTTCTTGTGCCTGAGGAGTAGGTTCTGCCTGTAGCTGGCCCAGCATCTGGGTAGTGCAAAAGTGAGCTTGATGTGAGAGGAAGAATGGTCCAGTGGATTGGATGCTGCCCTGGGACTTGGGAGACCTGGTGTAAGGAATGAAGGCCTGTAGGTTAGCCTGGGACTAACTAGCTCAGTCTCCAGACAGACTAATGAACACAGATGAGCTACAGCAGAACCATCTGATTGGCATCCCATCTGTGTGGCTGAAGGAAGTCAGCAGGGGTGCTTTTAAGCCCAGCAGCAGGTCCCTGGCTGCTCAATGCTTATGCCTGCCCCTGTGATCACTCCTGTGCCTGACTTGTGCCCAGCCTTGTTCCTGCTTCTGGGCATGCTCCCTTTCTCAATTCCTGACTCTGGTTTTGACCCTTACGACTGCTGGTTCCTGACCCCATCTCCAACATCTTCGTCAGACCCCCACGTCCCAGTTGCTGACACCTGGGTTCAATTTCCTGCTCCACCACAGACTTCCTGCGTGACTTTGAGCAAGTCACTGTGTCTCAGTTCCCATCTGTAAAATGGGGATAATAGTAATCCCCTACCTCATGGGGTGTTATGAAGAGATATACACTAAAGATCGTGAGGCACTTTGATACTATGGTAATGAGGATCACATAAGTACCTAGGTAAAATATTTATCACCTTTGCATCTAACTCCCATCCCTTGGTGTGTGCACCTCTGCATAGCCAAGGATTTGGCCCCCAGACTGAAGTAGAGATGACTGATCTCTTAGCTGCAGTGGAGGAGGTGAGTGGACTGGAAGAGGCTGTACTGCTGAAAGGTGATGTGGGAATGGGCAGGAGGTTGAGAGTCTGTGACCACCATTATGAGAGCTCAGGAAATTTGTGAAATCACAAAGACTTGTGAAAGAATCATGTATCCAAATTTAGCGCCTCTGCTCCTGGAATTTCTACCAGCAGATTTCAATTTATTCATTAATTTTCAATTTTTGTTAATTTTTCAGCTAATTTATCTCTGCAAGTGGTTCGCATTACAGTTCTGTTGGCCATTTGGTTGGTCAGTTAAGTCACATGCTATAGTTTCAAGTGCTCTGAATGGGTGAGTGTACAACTACTTCCATGAATGCTTTGTGCATTTTTAAATACCGAAGACTATGCTGGGGGAATATTTGTTCATATAGATGTTTGGGGAGAGAAAAGAGGGTGTGAAGGTGAATAAATCAAATGTACTCAAGAATGTGCTGTTGGGATTTTCAAAGTAGACAAAGTTACCTGTCCATATTCCATGGAAAGACAATAGAAATGAAGTGCCTAATTCCTTACGGTACTTTGAAAATCACAGCCTGACTGAACTCAAAGAAAATCTTTGGTAATATTTACTCATCTTCCATTATTGTAGCTCTCCCTTTGAGTGACTTGCATTTTTAGAAACCACAGTCCTGATATTGAACAACTTGTTCTTTCTAGGATTCCCTTTGCTAATCCATCCTTGTCTCTCAGATTTTGTAGCTTATACTTTGGAAACTTTTGGTGTTAAAAGCCATTTAAAATGTGGTTGGGGTAAATATATTCTTTGTAGTCCTGAATGGCTGAGTTACTGAGAGAATTAAAAGCATGGCCTTCAGCTAAGTTATCCATGAAATACGAAGCTTAATATTACTGTTCTAGACCACTGTCCATTTTGCACTGACCATTAGGTTATATTTTGGGTGTTTAGGAAAGAAATGAAGAGGTAATATTGATACATCCTTATGACTGTTCCATTTAGGAATTGGAGCTAGCTTAAATGTCATGGAATGCTTCTTAAGAATTTTAAAGGTAGTGCTGTGAAAACTGGTGTATCAATCGGCTGTTTAAGACCGCCCACTGGGGAGAAGACCAAGTGTGAGTCCAAGCCAGTTGCCTGTATTGTGTAAATTAGAGGGAAAATAATTATCTCTGCATTCTGAATCTTTTTAGGATAGAAGTTGGTGCTATCAGCAAAACGGTGACCTTCCCCCTTTACTTGTTTGCAAAGTTCTCACTAATCTCTTCCTCCTGGTGCTGCTTCATAAAAGTGTATAAAGAGGTAAATCTTAGTCCATTGAAGTTTCTTTAAAATATAATTCTTTTTTAGTGGAATTGAACAGAGAGAAAAGCAAACTTTTCCTGATATAACTGATTTTTCTCTCTCAATTGACTCATTAAAGAATAAAAATAACTTATTCAGATCTGCGGCACATTCAATGCCATTTGAAGTCAGGGCATTGGTCTATGTGAAATACGTCGATTATCTAGTCATATACAGTATACCTGCCACAGAAGAATCATCACAGTTGGCACTGGTTAGCATCCTTGTTGGCATCTTACAAGCCAAACTATGAATGGTCACGGAGACTGAATCAACTTTTCACTCTTCAGGGGGATAGGGGGGCTTAACTGACACCCTAATAAGATAAGGAGGAAATTTGTATTTCTGCAGCTTTTGTGCTGTGCCTATTGAGTAGAAGAATGGACTTCAGTCTCCAGAACTGTCATATTGGTACCTTTCACCAATAGTTAAACACTGGTTACAATTTTAAAAAAGCTGTAAGATAAACCATTCTGGGGTGCACCAGGAGGAAAAGATTATTTGTGTAAAAAATCATTAAAGTTCTAGTTGAGCCTACTGTTGGCTTGTGTGCCGATATTGAGTTAATGTCTCTGAATTATGCCGTATGCAAAGCAAGAATTGAATAAATGGATATTCCTATGGCTGTGTAATAGAGTTGAGAGACAGAATCATAGAACTGGAAAGGACCTTGAGAGGTCATCTAGTCCAGTCGCCTGCACTCAAGGCAGGACTAAGAATTATCTAGACCATCCTTGACAGGTGTTTGTCCAATCTGCTCTTAAAATCCCCAATGATGGAGATTCCACAACCTCCCTAGGAAATTTATTCCAGTGCTTAACCACTCTGAGAGTTAGGAAGCTTTTCCCAATGTCCAACCTAAACCACAGTTGCTGCAATTTAAGCCCATTGCTTCTTGTCCTATCCTCAGAGGTTAAGAACAATAATTTTTCTCCGTCCTCCTTGTAACAACCTTTTATGTACTTGAAAACTGTTATCGTAACCCCTCTCAGTCTTCTCTTCTCCGGTGTTTTCAATCTTCCCCCACAGGTCATGTTTTCTAGACCTTTAATCATTTTTGTTGCTCTTCTCTGGACTTTCTCCAATTCGTCCACATCTTTCCTGAAATGTGGCACCCAGAACTGGACGCAATACTCCAGTTGAGGCCTAATCAGCGCAGAGTAGAGTAGAAGAATTACTTCTCGTGTCATGCTTACAATACTCCTGCTAATACATCACAGAATGATGTTTGCTTTTTTTGCAATAGTGTTACACTGTTGACTCATATTTAGCTTGTGATCCACTATGACCCCAGATCCCTTTCCGCAGTACTCCTTCCTAGGCAGTCATTTCCCATTTTGTATGTGTGAAACTGATTGTTCCTTCCTAAGTGGAGTACTTTGCATTTGTCCTTATTGAATTTCATCCTATATACTTCAGACCATTTCTCCAGTTTGTCCAGATCATTTTAAATTTTAATCCTATCCTCCAAAGCACTTGCAACTCCTCCCAGCTTAGTATCGTCCACAAACTTTATAAGTGTACTCTGAATGCCATTATCTAAATCATTGATGAAGATATTGAACAGAACCAATCCCTGCAGGACCCCACTTGTTATGCCCTTCCAGCATGACTGTGAATGCTGATAACTACTCTCTGGGAATGATTTTCCAATCAGTTATGCACCCACCTTATGGTAGCTCCATCTAGGTTGTATTGCCCTTGTTTGTTTATGAGGTCATGCGAGACAGTATCAAAAGCCTTACTAAAGTCAAGATATACCACATCTACCACTTCCCTCCATCCACAAGGCTTGTTACCCTGTCAAAGAAAGCTATCCGGTTAGTTTGACATGACTTGTTCTTGACAAATCAATGCTGACTGTTACTTATCACCTTATTATCTTCTAGATGTTTTCAAATTGATTGCTTCATTATCTTCTAGGTGTTTGCAAATTGATTTCTTAATTATTTGCTCCATTATCTTTCCAGGTATAGATGTTAAGCTGACTGGTCTAATTCTCTGGATTGTCCTTATTTCCCTTTTTATAGGTGGGCACTATATTTTCCCTTTTCCAGTCTTCTGGAATGTCTCCCGTCTTCCATGACTTTTCAAAGGTAATAGCTAATGGCTCAGAGATCTCATGAGTCAGCTCCTTGAGTAGTCTAGAATGCATTTCATCAGGCCCTGGTGATTTGAAGATATCTAACTTGTCTTAATAATTTTTGACTTGTTCTTTCCCTATTTTAGACTCTGATCCTACCTCATTTTCACTGACATTCACTATTTTAGACATCCAATCGCCACCAACCATTTTGGTGAAAACTGAAACAAAGAAGTTATTAAGCACCTCTGCCATTTCCACATTTTCTGTTACTGTCTTTCCCCCCTCATTGAGTAACAGGCCTACTCTGTCCTTGGGCTGTTTTAATTCTGATGTTAATTTGCATGTGGCTGTGTATGTATTTCTTTTGAGGGCAAAAAAAGCCAAAGGGTAGAGAGTAGACACCGACAACGTAGTCACAAGTTTATTTTCTTTAGCATATTGTGCAAACAGCTTCCATTGTGTCTTGGCAAATTTAAATCACGGAATGGGACAACTGAATAGTAATCGCACACATAAATGTGATATGAGAGAATACGTTTATAGGTGTTTATCTTCTCTGGGTTTGGATTGGATCCTTAGGAGAATCAGAAGAATGTATTTAGTGGTGAGTTCTGGTTAGGAAGAGCAATTTCTCTTCGGTCCTGACACAGGAATACTATTTTGTTATAATGTAAATCCAGCCCTTTGGATCCCTGGAATGGGATTTGAAAAAAATATACACGGGAGTCTGTAATGTTAAAAATGACAGTGGCCACAGGCCTTTAAGTAACGTGCTTATTTCAATCAATGAAAAACAGATGCTATTTTAAGGAGAGCTAGCGCAATACATTTAGTTTTTTCTTTAGACGTACTGAGATACATGAATTTAATTTAAACCTTATAAATTTTCTGTCACTTTTGAAAGCTATAGATTCCATCCATATAGCTATTGGACGTCACTTAACATAATTAAAGAAACAGAAGAGATTTTCATTCCTTAAATAGTGCAATAATACATGATTCAAAGTCTCTTTAGAAGTGAGGAAATTTCCAAGAATCAGTCAGGCAGAGGGGATTTCTTTTATGAAAAAGTGAATATGTACAAAGTAAAGAAAAAACAGATCTTAAACCTCCAGATTACATCTGTTGGAGTGCCATTCATAACACCTAAGTCACATAAGAATTATTGACTCTACTAATGTTTACCAAAGTGTATGGACAAATCTTTAAAAAATGTCTAATGATGTTAGGTGCCTCCATTTTTTTGGATACTCCGTTTGAGACGGCTTTTAGGAGTTCTACCTTTCAGATGGCGGTTGCCCAGCAATTTCTGATAATCAGGTCACTTCAGGGTTTCCTGGGTTGAGTACCCAAAATCACTGGTCACTTGAAAACTGTGGCCTATGTGTATATTGAAAAATACATATGTTTTATGTTTACTTGTATATAAATCTGTATATAGTTAATTTGTACTTCTTCCCTCCACACCCTCCCTAATGTTGCTCCTCCTCTTTTATAGGATGACCTTTCGGTGATAAGGACAGTGTCTTTTCATGTGCTCATCTGACTCCTAGCACAAAGGGATCCTAATGCTGATGGACTGGGGGGGACCTTTGGCCACTGCTGTAGCACAGCTCTAGTGTACTTCAGAGTCGTGTTGGGCCCTTATTAGTGTTTGCAAAGTGCTTTGACATCTACAGAAGAAAGGTGAAAAGTATTTAATACAGAACGTTGACATTTTTAAATACTTGGTATTTTAGCTGTAGAATGGTGGTCAGACATTTTTGGAAGATACAAGGCAAGATGGAGGTGTTTTCTGAAGAGGAATGACTGCCATTGATTGCCACCTTTATGAATTCAGACTGTTATATTTAGCACAACACTTGCCACACCCATTCCCTGCAAAAAAAAGTGTTTGCTAGTAAGAGTACAGAGGAGGCAGCAATATTTCACTACCCAGTATTGGACCCTCTGGTTCAGAACTTGACAAGAACGACCAGTAAGAGGAATGTAAATAGAATCATGGATATCCTGTGCCATTACTCTGCCTATGTTGCAACTGGGAATCGCAGTGCTGCCAACTGTGCTACCGCTACCTGACTTCATGCTTGCTATAATCAAATTTGTTTGTGGTGTTTTTGTGGGGGCTGTAAATAGAACACTCCACTGAACACTTGTATATTTTAAATAGAGCATGAAATTACCCTGTGAGGGTATATTTTTAAACTCAAGTTTTATTTAACCATTTAAAAAAGCAGCACTGCTGCACGAACTTTAAAAGAGAGCGTGCAATACGTGGACTAACCCAGACAACAGCAACCAAGGTGTGATGGAAGGAAAGGGCCTGTTGAGATATTCTTAGGTTTAATGGTGGAGAATTTAAAAAACTCAATGTAAGCAATAGTACTTGGTGTGCCTTCAGTGTACATCCCCACCAATGAAATGCAGGCGCCAGTTGAGTGGAACATTTGTTTATTTGTATTACAGTAGCACGTAGGGGCACCAGTCACGGACCAGGACCCATTGTGGTAGGCACCGTATAAACACAGATCAAAAGGATGGTCTGTGCCCCAATGGGCTTATAGCAGCTTAACAGCACAAGGTTGTGCTACACAACAATTTAGGATACGGACTGAAGAATAATATATCTGCTTTAAACTGTATGATGAGGAGCTGATGGATTTTGAACAAAATGTAATTACCCAAGTAGATATTTTCTTTGCTGGGAATAATACACTCATGGTGCCGTGGAATCTCTAATTACTGCAAACGTTCAGGACCTCAGTTTTATCTCCAATCTAAAAGGCAACACTTCCACTGGTAATGTCCTTTATATTGCTGGGGTACTACCTCAGTATTATCTCAGAAAGTAGATTTGTAGCTACTGACTTCAGAACGTTATATGTAGGGCCCTACCAAATTCATATCCATTTTGGTCAATTTCACGGTCATAGGATTTTAAAAATCATAAATGTCATGATTTCAGATATTTAAATCTGAAATGTCACAGTGTTGTAATTGTAGGGTTCATGACCCAAAAAAAGAGTTGTGGGGGGGTGGTCACAAGGTTATTGTAGGGGAAGTTGCGGTACTGCTACCCTTACTTCTTTGCTGTTACTGCTGGCAACGCGGCCTTCAAAGCTGGGCGACCAGAGAGCAGCAGTTGGCCGGGAGCCCAGCTCTGAAGGCAGAGCTGCTGCTGTCAGGAGCAGCGCAGAAGTAATGATGGCATGGTATGGTATTGCCACCCTTACTTCTGCGCTGCTGCTGGCATTGTGCTGCCTTCAGAGTTGGGCGCCCGGCCAACAGCCGCCGCTCTCCAGCTACTCAGCACAGAAGTAAGGGTGGCACTACCATGACCTCCCCCCAAAATAACCTTGTGATCCCCCTGCAAATCCCTCTGGGTGAGGACCCACAATTTGAGAAATGCTGGTCTCCCCTGTGAAATCTGTACAGTATAGGGGAAAAGCACACAAGACCAGATTTCATGGTCCATGACGCATTTTTCATGGACGTGAATTTGGTAGGGCTCTAATTATGTGCAGCACTCTGGATTTTCCTGAGAAATTGTCCACCTACTACCGAGTGTGCCCCTCTCATGTGAAAACTTGAAGGATGCATTTTCCAAGTTTCTTTCATCAAACTGACATAACTCCTCACTAACTACATTTCCGTCTCTTCCTTGCTGTTGTAATGCCATGTTTACCATCAGAATGCAAACTCTTCTGAGTAAGGAATGGTTTTCTACATATGTAGAAAGCATAAATAGTAATAAAATAAAATAAATCATTAAAACTAAACTACAATCCTCAAAATGAGGAAAATACATTTTGCGATGGATTATCATTGCCATTCACTTGTTCACTATCTCACAGTCTCCCAATCATTACTTTGAATTAGTGATGTTTTATTGTCCTGTGATAACTTTCAAAAATGCCTTTCTCCATTACTTTCTGGCATGGAGGAGTCATCAGGTTTTTTGGTAGTCATCTTAAAACTGCTAGTTGAAAAGGAATATTTAAATTTAATATTTGGGATGACTATCAAATCTTTGCTGCTTGTACTTCACTGAGTTATAACAGCATGTATGAACCCACCAGTACCGTCAGTGTAAAATCAGGGATAATGGTGCAATTTCTTCTCTGAGAATGTTTTTAGTAAAAATATTTCCTTTATTTCAAAAGTGTATTAAACAAATATACCCGCTTATGTTAGTCTTCAATATATAATGCTTTCAATATTCTGGAGTAGATTAAAATGTCAATCATATTATCCATATTTCATAGTGTATCCTCCAGAAGCCTCCGGGAAGGTGCATATGTCTGGCTTTACTTATGTCCGACCAATAAAACAGCCCTCTGGAATGAAATCTGTGCAGGATATACAGCAAGATGTCAAATTAATTGTACCGAAATAATGAGCTAGCACCAAATGCTAATTAAATAGTGATGAAAGTCATACTTTCAATTATTTTCATTATGGTGCAATGTTTTATGTAGACATTAAATGCTTGGAGTATGGGCATATATTGTAATTAGGTTTGTTGTATGAAAAACAAGAGTTATTTCTTTTCTCTGATGAAATCCATATTAAAAGCATTTGAGGCCTCTGATCTTTCTGAACAGTATCTTTTTCAGATGGCTGAATTTATTAAACAATATTGTTTTCTTATCTCAGTGTTTGCTCAGCCTGTTTCTCACAGCCAAAATATTGACATACTGTGGTAATATTATAAAGGGACTTTCATAATTACACAGCAGAACCAGACTGTCATTGCTATTTGTGATGGGGCATCTGCCCCACACTGGCCCATAAGGGGTTAATAGAGCCCTTGGGAGGCTGCACAGGAGACAGCCAATCAGGGCCAGGCTGGCCCATATAAGAAGGGCTGCAGAACAGAGCAGTTTCAGTGGCTCCCTGGAGCTTGAGGAGGGAGGCCTGGCTGCCGAGGAGGCGGAAGAAAGCTAGCACCTTGGACAGAGCAGTGCTGGGCAGGATCGTGAGCATGAGCTCCCAGCTGACTACTGGCATGCTAAGGCCCTGAGACAAGGGTGGAGAAGGAGCTGGGGCTGCGGGGAAGGGGCCCAGGGAAGTAGACTGAGGGGTTGGAGGGAACACAGCATGTGGCTGCCATCTACAGGGTCCCTGGGCCAGGATCCGGAGTAGTGGGTAGGCCTGGGTCTCCCCCTCCCCCACTCGTGACAGAGGAAGTGGCTGGATAGTGGACTGCCTTTCCCCCAGAAGGGGGGAGAACCAAGTGTGACGCAGCTGGAGGGCTATGTTCTGAAGAGGATGTCATGGTCCTTGGAGCGACATGGGTCCAGGAGCAGAAGTGACAGTGGCAAGGCACCACCAGAAGAGGGCGCACTGACGAACAGAGCTAATCCCCAGGACAGCCAGCAGGAGGTGCTGCAGAGGTGAGTCCCATCCTGTCACACTATTCCACATACCAGTTTCCCCTGCCCTGTTCATGCTATTATATCCAGACGTCCTTGATTCAGTCCCTGCCAATGATACAATCAGGGATGTCATCGCACATGGATTGTCTAAGCATTCATTTTCTTAATAGATTACGAACATGATCACAGTATTTGCTGTGGAATAGACATGCATCATTAAATTAACAAAACATTCAAAATACAGTTCTCAAGCCCATCCATTTACCTCCTTATCAGGTCACTTCCAGGACTTTCCTCCCTCCCCAACTTCCAGGTTTTTATGCTGGAGCCTACCTACTCCCAGCAATATCTGTTTTCAAGGAGAACAGAGCAGAATATAATCTCTCTTTGGTTGGAAGGCCAGCAGCCTGGCTTCTTCCTGCTGTTCTAAGGGGAATCAGGTGATTCCTGCTCAGGTGTGCTTCTTTAGTAACCAGGGTTGGCTGGCCCCAGGCCTCCTAGCCTGTAAGGGACAAGCCACCCTATTACACATGGAAGAGCAGGAGTATTTGAGCTGAAGAATTAATAATGCATGGTAGACAGGAACTGCAGTGCCAGCTGCTGAGAGGGTAATTTCAATACTCATAATGATTTTCAACTTCAATTTTAAAACTATCACTTCAGAATTATCCCTCACCTAAAGTAAAAAACTTTTCCCAGACCATAAGAATAGAATCTGAACATCCTGAGCATGTGGAATTAATGACTGAATATTATGCAGAGAGCCATTTAATTAAAAACACTTTCATTAACAATGCAGTTGGAGAGTGTATATGTGTTATGTAATTAAAGATAGTACATCAGTAAATGATACTATATAAAACCAATTCAAAAAATTCAAATGAGATGGTGCAGCATAAGGAACTTAATGCAAGTGGGAATAAAAGTGGATGTGAAAGAAGCTCTGAGTTCTTTCCTAAACTGGAAGCTCCAATTAATCTACTTTTGGGAAGATGATTCAGTACTTGTATTTTAATAATGGGCTGTACGCTTTTAAAGGTGCTTTACAGCATTAGGTACCAAATATCTTTTCTCCCCATTCCCTTCTTCCCGCAGAGTGAGGATTCCCTGAATTTCCTGACAGCATCAACCAGCTTTGCTGACTTTATCAATCTAGACTGCCTAGCACTCCATTTTAATCTGATGGCACTTTTACTTTCTGCATAGTTATATTGTGCCTGGGTATGTCCCAAAAGCTGTGGTTGAAACGGGATTCCTGCAATATCCAATTTCTTCACTTTCGAGGCCACTTCTCTCCCCCCACCCCCTAAATCTTAAAACCAGATGAAAAGAACTTTCTTTGAGGCTGGAGCTATCACCCTATAGGACAGTCAATAGCAAGCCCTTGAAGTTAGCAGCCATCTAGATTTTTCAGGAGTGAAGAACAGGATACTTTGGCTAATCCGAGCATCTTGTGATTTACAATAGACTCTTTTACCAAATTGTGTATCATGTATGAGATGATGTTGGCATCCTCATACTCTGATATTTACATTTTAAAAGAATTTCAAGGGGAAGAGGATTCTATTCCCATAGTTTACTGAATACCTAATGTCAAAAAGAAAGAGTAGTTTAAAATGAAATCCTAAAACTTTCATGTGTCTAACACTGAATTGATACTGTGTTCACTAAAATAAAACTTTAAAAATCTTGTATTCAAAAGGAATGGTTTCAGGAGTTAAACACTCAAGTCAGGAATGCCACAGTTAAGTGTTTCAGAGTAGCAGCCGTGTTAGTCTGTATCCGCAAAAAGAACAGGAGTACTTGTGGCACCTTAGAGACTAACAAATTTATTAGAGCATAAGCTTTCGTGGACTACAGCCCACTTCTTCGGCTGCATATAGAGTGGAATAAATATTGAGGAGACAAGTACTCCTGTTCTTTTTACAGTTAAGTGTGTATGCATTAAGACTAATTACACAATCATATTTATCAAATAATACTGTAGTAAGATAAGGGCCTGAAACATAAGGCCTTGTATTAGAGACCTAGTCTGAGGCCTGAGGCCTGGGCTAAAGTAATGGTCAAAACTTGCTTATATAAAGTAAAGTTAAATTGTGAGCAAGAGGCAGGCCCTGCTCACAGATTCTGGCAAGAACAGGGCTGATTTTGCAGAAACGCACATTCTTAAGTAGTGCTAGGCATAAGAATATATACGCAAACACATTCCAGAAAGGTGGTACCAGAAAATCTTGATACCAGCACATTCCCCAAACATAACAGGAACACACTGACCCATCCTAAAGATAAGGTCAGGATGACAGCATGATGGATAGAGATGTTTGGATCAAACCAATATGTACAAGGTAAAGGGGGGCACCCTGATATGTGGGGGTAATACATAATTTGTTTGTGTCTGTGTCTAAAGATGTATCTTGGAGGCAATGAGAATGGAAAGTCCCGCCATTCACTGAGCTGGTCCATTGTCACGGGCATAGATGTGTTAGTGTACCTGTAACCATTGAACTGGGGCATTTGCACCGTGCTTCGTTGGCAATAAACCTGACCAAGTTCCTTCACTGAAAACCGAATATGTGGATTTCTTGGGCAGTTCGATCAAAGCGTGCTGTATGGGCTATCTGGCCCGAGTCAGTACAGCATGCGGAGAGAACACACGCACAGCCAAACATCTGATGACAAATACAATATAATATGCATTTTGTCCTATAATCTTAAATACACAAGTGTAGCATCTTGCAATATTTTTCATCCGTTTCTATTTATCTTTTCTAACAAATTTGTGTCTTCAGTACACTCCTCACTAGACCACAACACTAGCAGAGCATGCATGCACAGTCTGGCCTTCCTTAATTGCATATTTTTCAAATACCACTTAAAAAAAAACCCAACCTGTGCTATGGGATTTAGGAGCACAAGTTGTATTGGCTTAAAATGGACCATACAGACAATTTTCCAGATGGTCCCAAGTTATTCAAATCAAAGCCAGCGTTGTAGGAATATAGGCCCTCTCCTAGATGAGGCACATATCAAATTTCAGCTTTCTACTCCCAACTGTTTCAGGTGTAAAGTTGTTCAAAATTAAGTTCCTTTAAAAAAAAAAAAGAGCGAGAGAGAGAGAGAGAAAGTGTGGCGGCAAAGAGACACTCTCAGTTCTCAAAAATGGATGAAATGATTTTGCTCAAACTCAGAAATAAAAGAAAATAAAAATTAAATCCACTTTTCCATGAGACTGTAGAGATATATTTATGACCGATTTGGAGATGCTCCCTCATAAGGGATTGTGTTGTGAGTGTGGGAATTTGGAGATGGAGGCTGGGGTTGGGAACACAGCATGGCTGTGTGCAGCAGTTCACCAGAAATGCGCTCCAGTTTGTTTTTATTAAAGTTTTATTCCTTTCTCATTCACTGGCTTATCTAATGAACCCCAAGATCGTTACATGGTATCAGAAGTGTTGAATGAGAAGCAAACTGCAATCATTTTGAAACGAACATCTGAAAGCAGAGACGAAGGGAGTTACCGGAAAAGCATATGGAGCACCAGGCACAGAAGCTTTTGCATGTATTTGGTGAGTACGATAATAGCTTGACTAGCTTAAGAAGGGGAAAAAAGTCAAAAATGGATGTGTTGCAACCTCCACCCAGTCTGCAATTGTCAGGCCAAGTTGCAGAGAACTGGAAAAAATTTAGACAGAGATTTTAATCATATTGAGCAGAGGAGAAAATTGATAAAATGAAATCAGTCTTTTTGCATGTTGGTGGGGAGGAAGCATTAACAACTTTAAATTTGAAGAAGGTGAAAGCATGAAGTTAAGTAAAATACTGCCGACAGTTGAGGAACATTGCATGCCAAAAAGGAATGAAACCTTTGAGAGAGACAAATTTTTTACATGCATGCAAAAAACTGATAACAGCATAGAGCAATATGTCACAGAATTAAGGAAATTCGTTAAAACCTGTGACTTTGGTGAGATGACAGAAGAGTCTGTCTTTAAAGCCACAAATAATTCTCTCTCTGACCACAATGTGTTAAGAGACAGACAGCTCCGCGAAGGAGACTTAACTTTAGAAAAAGCTCTCCAAATATGCAGGGCAGCAGAATGCGTGAAAGCACAAGCCAAAGAGCTGAATTTACCAGGTGGGTTTATCCATGTACTTAGTGCAAAAGGATATAGCCAGAATAGGTCAAATCAAAGAGTGAAACTACTTGCTATGAAAACCACTGCTAGGGGGAAGACTGGGTACAGTCAATCACATGGAAGGTGTGGATCACAGCATTGCCTCAAACAGTGTATTTTCTTTGGGAAACTCTGTCATAAATGTGGGGGAAATAATCACTTTGCAAAATGCTGCAGATCCCAAATGCAGACAAGTCAGGTGTATTAAGTTAAAGACAATCAGGTTAGGAGTTTTTCATAGATTTACTGGGATCTAGCAAGCCTGTTGAGAGGGACTGGACACTGCCTATCACAGTGAATGGAACAATTATTCCACTGAAATGGGACACAGGAGCTCAGGTTAATATTCTGTCTGAGTAAGATTGAGAGAGAGTTAAAATTTGGGTCCCAAAAAAATAAAAGTAACTGGTTATTCTGGAACAAATATACCAGTAAAGGGGAGGTGCATTCTTAGCATCAACCATAAAAACACCATATACCGGCTCCTGCTCATTGTAGTGCCGAAAGAGGGGACACCAATTTTAGGCTTGGCTGCATGTGAGAAACTTGATCTGGTAGAATGGGTGCTCTCACTTCAAGATCATATTGAACCTGGCTATGAAGCACTCTTTCAGGAGTATCATGACCTGTTTCAAGGGTTGGATTGCTTGCAGGGTGAACATACAATCTAGATAAACAAGCAGGTTCCTCCAGCTATCCATCCATGTAGAAAGGTACCATTTGCACTCCATGATAAACTCAAGGCTGAGCTTGCAAGGATGGAAGCAATGCAAGTGATACCCATTCTGTTGGCTCCTCAATTTTTTGTAAGTTCCCTAGTCATTGTGGAGAAAAGTAAGGGCCAGTTACGCATACACTTATATCCCAGAGACCTCAATGAGGCTATAAAAAGAGAACATTTCAAACTACCAACCAGATAAAACATTATGGCTCAATTTGCAAATGCTCAATATTTCAGTAAATTGGATGCATCCTCGGGTTTTTGGCAGCTAAACTTAATAGTAAGAAGCTCAAAAACTATTCCATTTGGAAGATTCTCATGCTTACCCTTCAGCATAGGTTCAGCACCAGAAGTGTACCACAAAACCATACAAATGATCTATGAATATATTAATGGTGTTGACACCTCAATGGATGACGACATCTTGGGCTCAATGAAAAGGAGCATGATTGTCCTGCATGCATCTAGAGCAGCAAATATCAAACTAAATAGGGATAAATGTGTATTTTAGGGTTTACAGAACTGATTTTTGTTGGGGACATTATTTCCAACGAAGGTGTAAAACCTGATAAGAGGAAGATTTCAGCCACTGAAATGGTGCCACGTCCCCATAGAAAGATGTCCAACAGTTCCTGGGAATGGTTAATTATCTTGGAAAATTCATACCGAATCTATCTACCAAAGCAGCGGCTTTGAGGATACTCCTAGAGAATAAAAATGAATAGCCCCCCAGTCTGCCCTACCCACCCCCAGCGTGGTCGGTATTGCGGTGCAGAACAGGAGGAACCATGACAAGGTTTAAAATAACTGATACAAGAACTAGTGTTGAAGTTCTATGCACCAAGGCGGCCTATTAAAATCTCAGGAGATACTTCACAGTCTGGGCTAGGGGCAGTGATTTTACAGAAGCATGAGGATTGTTGGCAACCAGCGGCATATGCATCTAAATCACTGACTGAGGCAGAAACCAAATATGCACAGCTCAAAAGGAGCTTTTAGGAATATTGTTTGAGATACTGAATACTGTGAGAGATTACATCAGTATATTTATGGACAGACAGTGGAAGTTGAAATGGACCACAAGCCCCTGATCATGTTATTTAGCAAATTGCTAAATGACTGTACTTTAAGGATTTAAAGAATGATGATAAAGCTGCAAAAGTATGATTTGGTTGTGACCTACATGCCTGGTAAATTAATGTTCACTGCAGATGCATTCTCCAGAGCAGTGGCTGCCAAGAAACCAGAGAAGACTTTAGAGACAGCAAGTCTCTGTAGATCTGATTGTAAAGTCAATTCCCAGAGCTAACAGGAAACTACGACAAATAAGAGAGGAAATGGAGAAAGATGAATCATTGGAAATCCTTAAAGAAGTGATAATTAAAGGTTGGTCTGAAGAAATAAACAGTTGCTGTCCAAGTATAAGAGACTATTGGAACCACAGACATGAATTTACTGAGATAGATGGGGTGATTTTTCCAGGGCAGTAAGATTGTAATTCCAATAAACCTCCAAAAGGATTTTCCTTAGCATGTCTATGAGGTTCATTTAGGAATTGAGAAGTGCAAACAACAAGCATGAGAGGTGCTGTATTGGCTGCGGATCAATCTCAACATCACTAATGTCATAGGAAATTGCTTTTCCTGCTTGAAATACAAGCCATGCCAACAAGCAGAACCACTGAGACCTCATCCAGTTCCACAAAGGCCTTATGAGAAGGTCAGCACTAATTTATTTACCTGGCAATCAAAGGATTACTTAATAGTCACAGATGATTATTCTCTGTATCCAGAAATGTGCACACTGCACAATACTAATGGTAAATCAGTGATAGCCAGCATGAGGGGAATCTTCTCCCGACCTGGAATTCCAGATGACGTCTTTAGCAATAATGGGCTGCAATTTTCCAGTGCAGATTTTAGGTAATTTGCCCTAGATTGAGATTGTCATTAGAAAACATCAAGTCCAAATTACCCCCAATCAAATGGACTTGTGGAAAGGTCTATACGGATAATAAAGAACCTTATGAAAAGACTTTTGACAATGGGGATGATTTGTATAAAGCTTTATTGATTTACTAAACTACACCCCTGGAGAACGGCTTTTCTCCAGCTCAGCTGTTAATGGGAAGAAGGATCCGATCTAATTTACCAATTACTAATAAGTTGCTGCAATCTCATAACAATGGCACCATGCTGAAGATGAAAGAAAATCAGAAGTGGAAGCAGAAATATTATTTCAACCAACTGGCCGATCTCCCATCTCTTAACCCAGGTGATAGTGTGCCTGAGGAATCACACCACTAATACTTGGGGCCAAAGGGATACCATTAAAGAACAGCTACATCCAAGGTCTTCTGTAGTCCAGACAGACCAGGGTGACACATTTCAATTCATCAAAGGGATTTCCCATCTGACTGATCCTTTATCATCGATGCACAAAGGAGAAACCTGTCAAGGAACAAGAGAACAACTCAGACTCTAATGACTGATCTTCTTAGTATCAGCCTGAGTTGGAGATTAAACATCCTGAAAGACCGATCGAGACTTCTTAACCTGACTTGAGAAGGGTTATTTGAGGAAAGTGAGTAGTAAAGACTCACTCCAGAGTGATGTGCTGGTAACCTCTCCTCTCCTCTGATACACCAGGTTTACAGAAATGTACTAGATGGGTTGAGAATGTAATGTGTATTATTAGATAGTTAACTGTTTATATAAGAATTAATTCTTTTTTCTTTAACAGGGAAGATGTAGAGAGATGTTTATGAAAGATTGATGCTCACATAAGGGACTGTGTTGCGAGTGTGGGAGTTTAGAGATGTGTGCCCTGGAATTGGGGCTTGGGACTGCTGCCTGGCTGTGTGCAATGGTTCACCATAGACGTTCTCCAGTTCATTTTATTAAAGTTTTATTTCTTTCTCATTCACTGGCTTGCTGTTTAATGAACCCTAAAATCGTGACAGAGACCAAGTTTGAAAAACTTCCCAAAAGCATGGAGTGACTGAAAAGAAAGAGGATTAGGAAGGAAAACATTATGCAACCATAACTACAGCATTCCTGCTGCTCCTCCCATAATCATGAAAACTTCTTAGACAAAGTTCTGAATAACTTAATCGCTATTGTTCAAGGCATCTGGTTGCAAGTTACCTATTTTGGAAACTGGCAGCTTCTGCCTTATTAATGAAATCTCAAAAAGAAAAGATTGCTGGTAAGTAATTAGTGTGCTAATTTGTTATATCCAAACTGACTGATACTGAAATCTTGGCATATAACCTGTTAACTTCTTCTGTACCTATTTTTAAATCTAGGGCTAACTGCCAATGGCCCCCTCATCTCATATTTCACTTTTCTCTTTATTTCCAATTTGGAACCAATTACAACATATCACCTTTCAGGAAGATCACCAGCTTATTTGGAGCTGTTAAGATAAGGTAACTCAAAACTTAATTGACTGCATAGTGATGAAAGAGCTTAAACTGCCTTACATCTGGGAACCAGGCAAGAGAATAGAGAGAAGCAGAAATTGAATTTGCATCTGATGTGGCTAAAACTGCCAGGTACAGACACAGAGATGCTGATTGAAACATCGTTGTCAGTGAATTGAAGGGTCTGTTGATGAACTGAAGGATGCAGTGCAATCGCCTCGGATCAGGAGGGCAATAAACAGGCATCTATCCCAGCTTTCTCAGCCAGCTGAAGTAACAAATATAGGGAAAATAATGGAATGTCTGCAAAAAAAAAAAAAAAAAAGACATCAGAAACAACAACAGAAAGAGCAGCCTTAGGCATTATTTGTATTGTGGTACCTCTCAAAGTCCCAATTCTGAGCAAGGACCTCATCTGGCGGGGCTCTGTACAGACACCCTCGCCAGATGAGTTAACAACATAACTTGAAATAAGATATCTGTGGCAACTGGAGCCGTCGCTAGGGGATGGCAAATTGGAGCAACAGTTCCAGGCCCCGTGCTTTGGGGAGGCCCCCACAGGGCGGTGCGATTGGCTGGCGGCGCATGGGCAGCAGGTGAACCGCTGGCTGGGGGAGGCTACTCGCAGCCCCGCTCCTTTCACCTGAGGGAGAGTGCGCAATGCCACCACCGCAGCTGCCCCAGCCCCAGGAAGGCAGGTGGTGAGGCTCCAGCCCCCTGGAGCCCAGCAGCACCGCTGAAGTGGGGCCCTGAGGGAGCGGAGGTGGGCGGGGCACGCCTGGCTATTTGGGAAGGCATCGCCTCCCCCATCCTCCTCTACCCTCCCCGTCTGTCCTACCCACCCTCAGCGCGGTCGGTCCCGGTAGTGATGTCACTTCCGCCCCGGGCCCTGCACCCCCCTAGGGACAGCCCTGGTGGCCATAATAGGAGGGGACAGGGAGTGGAGAGGGTGAGTCTCAAAGGCCTGGTCTACACTACGAGTTTAGGTTGACTTTAGCAGCGTTAAATCGAATTAAGCCTGGACACGTTCACAGGACAAAGCCCTTTCTTTCGACTTAAGGGGCCCTTTAAACCGGTTTTTTTACTCCACCTCCAACAAGGGGATTAGTGATAAAATCGGCCTTAGCGGGTCAGAATTGGGGTAGTGTGGACGGAATTTGATGTTATTGGTCTCCGGGAGCTATCCCACGTGCTTCATTGTGACCGCTCTGGACAGCACTCTCAACTCAGATGAACTGACCAGGTAGACAGGAAAAGCCCCACGAATGTTTGAATTTCATTTCCTGTTTGCCCAGTGTGGAGCGCACAGGTGACCACGCAGAGCTCATCAGCACAGGTAACCGTGATGGAGTTCCAGGATCTCAAAAGAGCTCCAGCATGGACCAAACGGGAGGTACGGGATCTGCTCGCCATATGGGGAGATGAATCAGTGCTAGCTGAACTCCGTAGCAGTAAACGAAATGACAAAATATTGGAAAAGGTCTCCAAGGCCATGAAGGACAGAGGCCATAACAGGGACGCACAGCAGTGCCGCGTGAAAATTAAGGAGCTAAGGCAAGCCTACAACAAAGCCAGAGAGGCAAACGGAAGGTCCGGGGCAGAGCCACAAACATGCCGCTTCTACGCGGAGCTGCATGCCATGCTAGGGGGTGCAGCCACCACTACCCCAACCGTGTGGTATGACTCCGTCACTGGAGAAACACACGGGGAAGAGGGTTCGGGGTACGAGGAAGAGGAGGATGAAGATAATGTAGATAGCTCACAGCAACAAAGAAGCGGAGAAACCAGTTTTCCCAACAGCCAGGATATGTTTATCACCCTGGACCCGGAGCCAGTAACCCCCGAACTTACCCAAGGCATGCTCCCAGACCCTGAGGGCACACAGGGGACCTCTGGTGAGTGTACCTTTGTAAATATTACACATGGTTTAAAAGCAAGCATGTTTAATGATTAATGATTAATTTGCCCTGGCAATCGCGGCCAGTACAGCTACTAGAAAAGTCTGTTAACGTGTATGGGGATGGAGCGGAAATCCTCCAGGGACATCTCCAGAAAGCTCTCCTTCATGTACTCCCAAAGCCTTTGCAAAAGGTTTCTGGAGAGGGAGGGCTGCCTTATCCCGTCCACCATGGTAGGACACTTTACCACGCCAGGCCAGTAGCACGTAGGCTGGAATCATTGCATAACAAAGCATGGCAGCGTATGGTCCCGGTGTTTGCTGGCATGCAGACATCCATTCCTTATTGCTCTTTGTTATCCTCAGGAGAGTGATATCATTCACGGTCACCTGGTTGAAATGGGGTGATTTTATTAAGGGGACATTCAGAGGTGCCCGTTCCTGCTCGGCTGAACAGAAATGTTCCCCGCTGTTAGCCACGCGGTGCAGGGGTGGGGGGTGGGGTGGGTTAGTTGGTTTTGTGCTGCATGTTAATCCGGGAACCGTAACCCCTCCTTTTACATTGCAAACCCATTTTAAATGGCCAACCCAACAGGTGCTTGGTATGAGAAATGAGGGCGCTGCTGTTTGAAACCATTCCCACATGTTAAGAAGGTGAAAAAAGCCAAAAGACTGTGGCTTACCATGGCTGCCTGCAAGCTGAAATCTGTTGTCTGGCACTGCGTGAGTGATCTCTCACACCAAACCGGCAGGCCCTCAATATAAGAGGAAAAATGCGACCTTGTAATGAAAGCATATGTGCTGTGTAATGTGAATAGCAAAATTTAACGTGAAAGAGTGTACCCATTGTTCTCTAAAAGGTCTTTTTTTTTTAACCACCTCTCCCTTCTCCTCCACCAGCTGCAAATGTTTCTCCTTCACAGAGGCTAGTGAAGATTAGAAGGAGAAAACGGCGGACTTGGGATGACATGTTCACGGAGCTCCAGATGTCCTCCCACGCTGAAAGAGCACAGCAGAATGTGTGGAGGCAGTCAATGTCAGACTACAGAAAAGCACAGTATGAACGAGAGGAGAGGTGGCAGGCTGAATCGCGGGATGAACAGAGCAAGTGGCAGGCTAAAGATGATAGGTGGTGTCAGCTTGCAGACAGAAGGCAAGAGTCAATGCTCCGGCTGCTGGAGCATCAAACTGATATGCTCCGGCTGCTGGAGCATCAAACTGATATGCTCCGGCGTATGGTTGAGCTGCAGGAAAGGCAGCAGGAGCAGAGACCGCCGCTACAGCCCCTGTGTAACCAACAGCCCTCCTCCCCAAGTTCCATAGCCTCCTCACCTAGACGCCCAAGAACACGGTGGGGGGGCCTCCGGCCACCCAGTCACTCCACCCCAGATGATTGCCCGAGCATCAGAAGGCTGGCCTTCAATAAGAGTTAAAGCTTTAAACTGCAGTGTGCCCTTTTCCTTCCCTCCTCCCCCACCCATCCCGGGCTACCTTGGCAATTATCCCCCTAGTTGTGTGATGAATTAATAAAGAATGCATGAATGTGAAGTAACAATGACTTTATTGCCTCTGCAAGTGGTGCTCGAAGGGGGATGGGAGGGTGGGGTGCTTGGTTTACAGGGAAGTAGAGTGAACCGGGTAGGGGGGTGGGGCGGAGGGTTCATCAAGGAGAAACAAACAGAAGTCACAAAACTTGTTTTCAAAGTTTCTCTGATGTGCACCGTGCCCTGCTGTGCTCTTCTAACCGCCCTGGTGTCTGGCTGCGCATAATCAGCGGCCAGGCGATGTGCCTCAACCTCCCACCCCGCCATAAATGTCTCCCCCTTACTCTCACAGATATTGTGGAGCGCACAGCAAGCAGCAATAACAATGGGGATATTCTTTTCGCTGAGGTCTGAGCGAGGCAGTAAGCTGCGCCAGCGCGCTTTTAAACATGCAAATGCACATTCCATCACCATTCGGCACTTGCTCAGCCTGTAGTTGAACAGGTCCTGACTACTGTCCAGGCTGCCTGTGTATGGCTTCATGAGCCCTGGCTCATGGGGTAGGCTGGGTCCCCAAGGATAACTATTGGCATTTCAACATCCCCAACGGTTATTTTCTGGTCCGGGAAGAAAGTCCCTTCCTCCAGCTTTCGAAACAGACCAGAGTGCCTGAAGACGCGAGCATCATGTACCTTTCCTGGCCATCCCACGTTGATGTTGGTGAAACGTCCCTTGTGATCCACCAGGGCTTGCAGCAGCATTGAAAAGTACCCCTTGCGGTTTATGTACTCGGTGGCTTGGTGCTCCGGTGCCAAGATAGGGATATGGGTTCCGTCTATTGCCCCACCACAGTTTGGGAATCCCATTGCAGCAAAGCCATCCACTATGGCCTGCACGTTTCCCAGAGTCACTACCCTTGATATCACCAGGTCTTTGATTGCCCTGGCAACTTGGATCACAGCAACCCCCACAGTAGATTTGCCCACTCCAAATTGATTCCCGACTGACCGGGAACTGTCTGGCGTTGCAAGCTTCCACAGGGCTATCGCCACTCGCTTCTCAACTGTGAGGGCTGCTCTCATCCTGGTATTCTGGTGCTTCAGGGCAGGGGAAAGCAAGTCGCAAAGTTCCATGAAAGTGCCCTTACGCGTGCGAAAGTTTCGCAGCCACTGGGAATCGTCCCACACCTGCAGCACGATGCGGTCCACCAGTCTGTGCTTGTTTCCCGGGCCCAGAATCTGCGTTCCACGGCATGAACCTGCCCCAGTAACACCATGATTTCCACATTGCTGGGGCCTGTACCTTGTGAGAGGTCTATGTCCATGTCAATTTCCTCATCGCTCTCGTCGCCGCGCTGCAATCGCCTCCTCGGCTGGTCCTGGTTTAGCTTTGGCATGTCCTGGCTCTGCATATAGTCCAGGACAATGCGCGTGGTGGTCATAGTGCTCATAATTGCCGCGGTGATCTGAGCGGGCTTCATGATCCCAGTGCTATGGCGTCTGGTCTGAAAAAAGGCGCGAAACTAGTATCTGACGGACGGAGAGAGGGGCGAGTGACGACATGGCGTACAGGTACAGGGAATTAAAATCAACAAAGGTGGCTGTGCATCAGGGAGAAACACAAACAACTGTCACACAGAATGGCCACCCCCCAAAGATTGAACTCAAAACCCTGGGTTTAGCAGGCCTTTGATTTCACGGAGGGAGGGGGAAGCAAACTAATACAGAACAAATCTATTTTTTACATCTTAAGCTGGCAGACGACGGTGCAGCATGACTGATAGCCCTCGGCAACTTCTGGGTGCTTGGCAGAAAATAGCATACTACGACTGATAGCCATCATCGTCAAGACAGTTCAATAGGACTGAGCATGTCTGCCCAGGTGCCCATGATTGACAGCCACTGCAGTACGATGACGACGGATACCAGTCGTAATATACCATCTTCTACCAAAAGGCAAGGGGCTGCTGTTGTGTGCAATGCAGTCCCACGTCTGCCAGCCCCATGTCTGCCAGCACCCAGATCACCGACGAAGGCTACCAGTCAGACTGCACCGTCTACTGCCAAAAGGCAATTAGCTGCTGCTGTGTAGCAATGCAGTACCACATCTGCCAGCACCCAGAGGACATATGGTGATGGTGAGCTGAGCTGAGCGGGCTCCATGCTTGCCGTGGTATGTTGTCTGCACAGGTAACCAAGGTAAAAAGGCGCGAATTGATTGTCTGCCGTTGCTCTGATGGAGGGGGAGGTGCCTGACGACATGTACCCAGAACCCCACGTGACACTGTTTTGCGTCATTCAGGCATTGGGATCTCAACCCAGAATTCCAATGGGCGGTGGAGACTGTGGGAACTGTGGGATAGCAACCCACAGTGCAATGCTCCGGAAGTCGACGCTAGCCTCGGTACTGTGGATGCGGTCCGCTGACTTAATGCACTTAGAGCATTTTATGTGAGGACACACGCAATCGGCTGTATACAACCGATTTCTATAAAACCGGCTTCTATAAATTCGACCTAATTTCGTAGTGTAGACATACCCAAAGACTAGATGATAGGATTGAAATGGGTGAACTGTTGAATGTGTGAACTTGATTTCAAATCATCTGAAAGATTTTTAATAAATAAAATTAACTAATCAGGCATAACCTAAGTAGTTTTCCATCAGGGTTTCCCCTTAACAGGACACCAGAATTAGCCTTAAGGCCACTGTTTGCTCTCATCAACATGAGACCTAAACTTTTCTTCACCTCAGGAATATCTGTTCACTCTCCAAAAGGGAGCTCCTGTTTCACGTACTGTCCATGTGCAACAGGCACTTCTAGTTCTCACATGCCCCCAAATGATCTGCTTTTGCTCCCAGAGCATCTCAGCAGTTAGTCCTAACGGCAGGTTTTAAGCATGGCACTGACAGTTTAGCTGCACATGTGCTGATTTATTCAGTCATCAGGTGAATATGACCATCTAGATTGGATGGTCCTACCTGGCCAATTTATATACATGTATTTTGTATTTTATTGCATATTTTAACTACTGTAAAAGCACCTGGAGTCATGGATACAGACTTTCAATAAATTGCAGGAAATAAAATACCACTGGTCAACTTCTTAAACATCTTTTAGTTAATGCCCTCTTCTTCTATATACAAAATATATTTAATTTTCTTAAATTATTCTATTTGATCTGTTTGACTGTCACTGTTTTTTGATAGATTGAAAAGGAGCTTATGTCATGTACCTTTTTATAAGACCCGTTCCCCACCCCCCCAAAGGATATTCCAGTAAGCCTTTGTGTCAAATTCCTCCAAATGGTAAGCAGGTAGGTATGTTCTGAGTAAACTGTGTTTTCCTGGGAACTTATTGTTTTTTAATTGGTCTACAGCTGGTGCTGGATTTGTGCCAAGTTAGTGACTGGTTTATGTCTTTGCATAGTTTATTCTTGTTGGCTTTTCCCTTGAAGCTTTTATGTTGCTTCCAGGTTACATTGGGACTCGCAACTAGAGGTGCTAGAATTTGGGGTTTAATCCTGATTTATAATGTTTAGATGAGTAGCAAATATGGGGGCCAAAAATCTGTGAGACTGAGAAGCTAGCAGCAGTCTGCACTAAGATGTTTCTATGCCACACTGCTGCCAACCTCCAAAAGAACATGTTGGGGAAGATCCTTTCTCTCTAGGTACAGGTCTTCAAGTCAGGTCTAATAGGCCTGTGTTGGAAGATTTTCAAAATAAGGTGTGGTTTGACCAAAAATGGGATGTTTTAGCCCCTTGCAATTCACATTCTTCTATCTAAAATAGTGTATTAGAAGTGTGTTTCATGAACTCAGTGTATTCCATGTACTTGAACAGCTTCAGGTGCACAATCAATAGGGAGTTGTTTGGCGACGTGTTATTTAACCCCTTTTAGCTAACTCCAGAGACCTAAATCCAGTACTCGGGGACATTATATGAATCTGTGGCATTCCTTGAACGACTGTGTTTCCATAAACCCATGAATGGATTACACTAATCCCTAGATTTTTATCAGTGACAAGTACAGTGCAGGCAATGTTCTCCAATTATAATTCAAAGCAAGTTTGCCAATATATTATATAAATGTCATTTTATTTAATATGGAATGGAAACTACTTATACTAAATATATGTAAGAGATGATTATCACTGAAGAGATAGAGATGGGAATGACACAGTCTAGTTTTTTGAATGAGGCATCCCACAGCTAAAAACCCACTTGATGATATCCCTGTCATTCAGTTGTCTGGGATATATATTACTTTTCATTGCAGATCTTTTCTTATATCTGAATATGGCAAGTAATGATGGGAAACCACATTATTAATTATTATTATTATTTATTATTATATAAATAAGAAATTAGCCAGATTATGCTGGTCTACAGTAAACCTACTAAATGAAAGGCTAAAACAGCATCTCATTAAGGAACAGAATTCTAACATTCTTGCATTGCACATAATTAATAATAATAATTCCATTCACAGTGAACCAATGACACACTGATCCCATGCTGAACACTTTCATTCAGGTGCTATGGCATAGTTGGAATAGAGGGTACATTTTGGGGTTCACTTTTTATCACTCTAGTAGGTTAATTCACATACTAAAGAGTGTGCATACCTAGCAAAGCCCAATAAACTCACAAATGAAAGGTGCTCTGCTGGCCTTATAGATTTTTCTATAGCACTCACTGCTTTAGTACCTAAGCATCTCATACCTTATTTATTATTTGTATTATGATAGCACCTAGTAGCCCTAGGCATGGACCATAGCCCATTGTACTAGAGGGTGTACAAACATGGAACAAAAGATTGTCCCTGCCCCAGGAGTTTATAATCTAAGTATAAGACAAAAGACAACAGAGGAATATAGACAGATGTGGAAGTACAAGAAAACAATGGGACAATATTGGTCAGCATGATAAGCAGTGGTCTCTGCACACTACCAGCCTAACTATTCTCACAACACTCTTATGAGCTAGAAAAACAGTCTCTTCGTTTTACAAATAGGGAATGGAGGCACACACATTAAGCAATTTACTCAAGTTCACACTGGAAGGCTGCCACAGAACCTTGACCTCCTGAGTCCTAGCCTAATACCTTGAATATGAAGCTATCCTTCCTTATCTTCAACATTATGGTTGTGACCCTGCCAGCTGCTGAACATTTTTTGGCACTTAGCACTCTACAGACTCAGGCCGGTTATATCTATCAATATCAAACAGAATTTTCTGGATCGAAATTATCAAAATTCTTATAGAAGAAACGCAAAAATAGATGAACCAATCCACTGAATGACCCCTATTGTCTAGAGCAAAAGGATTTTCTGTTAGCTAAAGAAAAATATAATTCTATCCTAATATGCACACTTTGGGTTCCTGATGTTTTTTCAATTATCCATCTTTTTCCATGCATCTAAAGGTTGATTTGAACCACTGAATTTAAAACTAAGAACAGAGGTGATTATATACACACACACACACACACACACAGTATTGTAATGATATAATTAGGAAAAAAAGATTTGTTAGATGTGTTTTGGTTAAAATAAAAGTACATTTTAGGATTTTTTTTTAAATAAAAGGTTAATATAAAAACAGTTTGCTACAAACATTTGCAACTTACTGCTTCTTTATTTTATGTTACCAAATGTCATATGTTAACATATTTTAAGTGAAGGTGTAAATTGCTTTCAATTTCTAAATATAATTCTAATTCAGATTCACAAAGAGTGACAATTACTGTTAGTCCTTAACATGTCTCAAAATTAATTTAAAAACATCTGCTAGTGTAGCAAGTGACAAGTATACTTGAGCCTGCATAGCTATCAGATACAGTACACAATTATTGTTTACACTGGTAGCCTGAAAATACAGAGTTAAGCTTGAAACTCTGTCATTGAGCTGCCCTGTTAAGCAGGTATTGGAGGGGGCTCAGCAGTCAGTCTGCATTTCCCGGTTTAAGTAAGACATGTTTCTTTTAATTCCATTGAAAAATATTTTTAAAAATACGAGTACAGTATTTCCTCTCGTTACACTGGTTTTTTTAATGTAACAAATTTGAAAGCAAGACGGTCAACCGGTGCTCCACAGGCCAAATGTGTGTTTCTGAATTGTGCAGCACATAGCTGACCTCATCTGTCAATGCAGGTGTGCAGCATGTATAGTCCACTATGCAACAAATGCTTTGTCTTGATCCAAATGGTGGTTATTGCTAAGCTCAGAGTTCTTGGCCCACACTATACAGGTCAAATGCTTGTCCTGCAAATATCTGAAATGCCAAAATATATCTGCAGGTTATTTTAGCACCTTGTTGGAATATGAATTGTAAATAAGAATTGTAGCTCACTTCTAGTAATCCTTAGGGCTTGTCTACATGAGGAAATAATTGGAATAGCTTTTCCACTATGACCATTCCAGAATAGCTCCCTGAATGAATACTCTTATTCCAGAATGTGTCTATTCAGGGAGCTATTCTGTAATAGCTATTCCAGTCTATTTTCCCACATAAAAAATCCCTTAAGTTCTAGGCATATGACTTGCAGATTGTTTAAACCGTAAAAGAAAAGTTTTATGAATGATAATGCATCGCTAATAGGGGAAGATGGAGTAAAAATGAACTAATTGGAAAATGATCCACGTTTCTCATCCTGCTCACTTTCCATGAATGTTCCCACAGATGTCAGATTTCTCACATAAGGCAAATAGCATTAGGCCACAGTAATGGGGGAGAGGGGTGATGATTATAATGCTTCTAAATTTTTCTTTTAGCTGAATGTTTTTTATAGATATAACAAACCTTTTATAAATCCAATATTCTTTCAGCATTTGTTTAATTAACAAAACACATTGTTTACTATTGTTCTCATCGTTGTCAATCTCCATCATCAACAGCAAAAGCTCTTGTACAGTTAATGTTGGTTGGGCAACTTTTTCTGGACTTCTCCTTACTAAGTTACCCATATCTGTGCTGCTTGGAATCTTATCTTCCCAAGCACATGTACTTTAGTTTGTGTGTTTTGCAGAATCCATTTTCAGTGGCTGAAAACTTGGCTTCTCAAGGGAAAAAGGATAAAGCCAGAGCACGCTAACCCAACATGTCCCTGGCAGTAAATAATTGAAACATTTGAAAGAAAGAAAGAAATACCATTTTCACAGTGCTAAATATGTGCTGTGTCTACAAAGCATCCTCTAGATATTACAGGAAGTCACAATCCAGTCCAATACATGGGAGATATTTTCTAAATATGGGCCAGATACTGAGGTCTTAACAGAATAGTCTGACCAATATTATTTGTGTAGACGGGACTTTCTCTGTGGGTACTCACATGTCTCAGCCAAGGTTTGAAAGAGGCTTAGTTGCTTCTGTAGCTTCTGCCCCAGCCCCTGCGTAGTCTCCGCTGTGCCACTTGGAATCCACAGCCTGGAGGGCAGTTATGAGGATGTTTGTGTGAGAGGGTGATCCAGACATTAGTGTTTCAATGGGAGTGTAACTGAGGAAGAAATGGCTATGGGGAGGGGACTTGCCTGTAACTGGAGGTTCTTCAAGATGTGTGGTCCCTATCTGTATTCCACCAGGATTATGTGCGTGCGCCTGGAGCTGGACCTTTTCAAAGTAATAATGTCCATCAGTACACATATGCGTCCTTGCGTACTGCCTTGTTGTTTCTCCCAAGGCGATAAAGGGCAGGTTGGACTGACCACTTCTTTGGTTCCTTCTCCATCGCAGACCTACCAGATCTGAAACAGAGGGGAAGGAGGGTGGGATTGGACTACAGATAGAGACCACACATCTCGAAGAACCTCCAGTTAAAGGTAAGTGACTTCCCCTTCTTCAAGTGATAGTCCCTATTGTATTCTACTGAAAGTGATTAACAAGCAGTATCTAGCTAGGAGGAGGATGAGAGGAAGATGACAGGATCATGGAACGGTGGACTGCTGCACTGAATGAGGTGTCTGTTGCGGAATCATGGACTAGAGCATAATGAGAAGAAAAGGTGTGTACCGAACTCCAAAGGGCCATCTTGCATATGTCTGCAAGGTGCACATCGTGGAGCACAGAGGTAGTTGATGCTTGTGTTCACGGGGAATGGGCCCGTATCCCACCTAGTGGGGACCATCCTGATCATTGATAGCAGAGCACAATGCACCCTGAAACCCATTTTGATATCTTTGGGTGGAGATGGACTGCCCTTTAAGGCTCTCTGCTAGGGCAACAAATAGCTGGGAGGCTTCCGGAATGGCTTCATCCTTTGTAGGTAAAAGGCCATGTACATCGAGGGAGCGAAGCTGACCTTCGTCATTTGAGGTGTGTGGTTTAGGAAAGAAAGTGGGTAGGTGTATGGATTGTTTGAGGTGGAAGCGGGAAACCACGTTCGGTAGAAATTTGGGATGCAGGCATAGTGAAACGTTGTCCTTACGGAATGTGGTGAAAGGTGGGTTTGCCATCATGGCCCCCATTTTGCCAACCCGCCTTGCAGAGGCAATAGCAACCAAGAAAGCAAACTTCATGGAAAGAAGGGAAAGAGCAGGAGGCCAGAGGTTCAAAGGGAGAGTTCATTAATGATGTAAGGAGTAGGTTGAGGTCCCACTGGGGAGCGACAGGCTGAATGGATTGGTATTTACATACTAGGCCCTTCCAGAATCGGGCAATCAAAAGATGGGTAAAAACCAAATGCCTTTCACTGGAGGGTGGAAAGTGCTAATAGCCGCTGCGTGCATGCTGTTGGAGTTGAGAACAAGCCCCAAGGCCTTCAGATGGAAGAAATAGTCTAATACCATCGGAATGCCCACAGCCTCGGGGGCAAAACCTTTCTGTTGGGCCCAAGAAGTGAAACACGCCCATTTTGTTTGGTACAATCACCTTGTGGAGTCCTTCCTGCTATTGGAGAGGGCATTTTGTACTCCCAGTGAACACTCCCATGCTAGTGGAGGTGTCCATTCAAAAATCAAGCTGTCAGGTAAAGTATCCGTGGATTGGAGTGCCAGAGTCTGCCATTGTGTTGCGTGAGTAGCTCTGGAAAAGTTGGGAGTGGGAGAGGAGGATGCTTCGACATGCAGAGAAGAAGGGGAAACCAGAACTGGTGAGGCCAGAATGAAGGGATTAGGATGATTGTCACCCTCTCCCATTGGAGTTTGTGAAGGATGCGACACAAAAGCATCCTAGGGGAGGAAAGGCATACTTGATTCAGTCCGAGCAGTTGATGACCAGGGTGTCGTCCTGTGAATGGGCAGCAAGTCCTCCACTTGAGCAGTATTGAATGCACTTGATGTTGGCATGAGATGCAAGAGGTCCCTGATCAGAGTTCTCCGGGACCAAAAATGTCTGAGTACTGTGTCATGCAACTCTAATTCATGGTTGATGCAAAATTTCTGCAGAGAACATTGGCAATCACGTTCTGGGTTCCTGGAAGGTAAGCTGCCAACAAAAGGATATGATATGTAATGCACCATTTCTAGAGGTGTACCAATTCCGTACACAGAATTGGGGACCTTGTGTCCCCTTGCTTGTTTATGTAGTAAAACATAGTGGTTTACTCTCCTGACATGATGAGAACATGATGAGAATGGATAGCAGATAAAAATGTATGGCATGCCTTGTGTACCGCCTGAAGTTCCAGGATGTTGATGTGCAGCCTGGCTTCCCGAGCAGTCCAAGTGCCTTGTGTCATGCGATCTCCCATGTGAGCGCCCCAGCCATTGAGTGACACATCCATTATGATTGTCATGCTTGGGGAGGATGGAAGGAAGAGCATTCCAGAGCAAACTTGAAGTGGGTCTGTCCACCATCAAAAGGAAGAGATGATTTCTGGTGCAACGGTAAGAATGGTGTCCATGGGCTGCTACATGGGGGAGTAGACTCCCTGCAGCCATAGCTGTAGGCAGTGGAAGTGCAGACAAGTAAACACCGTGACATACATGCATGCTGCCATGTGACTGAAGAGGGAAAGGCAAGTTCTGGCAAGGACCGAGTGACTGGAAGATAAGTGCATGCAGAGGCTGTGTTGAGGTGTGCTCCTATGAATTCCAGGGACTGTGTGGCGTGCAAAGTTGATTTTTTGATGTTAATGCTGACTCCTAGGGAGGAGAGGAGTAGAAGGAGCTGGGACGTCAACTTTCAAGTTTCCTTTCTGGACTGTGCTGCCAGCAGCCAGTTATCTAGGTAAGGGAAGACAAGGACTCCTTGTCATTGGAAGTGAGCCGCTACCATGGAGAAAACATTTGTGAAGACCCATGGGGCAGTGATAAGTCCGAACAGGAGAATCCTGTATTGAAAGTGCTGAGGACCCACCATGAATCTCAGGAACCGTATGTGGGCCATTTGAATGTCGATATGGAAGTAGGCATCTTGCATATTGAGAGCTGTGAACCACATGCCTTTTTTAGTGAGGGAATAATGACCGCAAGCATGATCATACTAAACTTTGGCTTGTGAATGAAACGGTTGAGGTGGTGGAGATCCAAGATTGGTCTCCATCCCTGCTTCTTCTTGGGTACCAGAAAATAATTGGAATAGAACCCTGTGCTCTAAAAGGCAGTAGGGCAGTGGTTTTCAAACTTTATGCATTGGCGACCCCTTTCACACAGCAAGCCTCTGAGTGTGCCCCCCCTTATAAATTAAAAATGGGGGGGAGGTAATTTAATGAGGGCTCAGGGCTGTCAGCCAGAGCTCCCAACCCCCATTTAACCACCTTGCAACCCCCTGAGGGGTCATGACCCCTAGTTTGAGAATCCTTGCTGTAGGGACTTGCTCCACTGCTCCTCTCTGGAGGAGGGAAGTCAACCTCTAGAGTAAGAATAATGTTGAGAGTGATCCTTGGGGCGGGGAATGTGGAGGAGGAAACATCACAAACTCAGTGGTAGAGCATGTTGAATGACATCCAGGATCCACTTGTCCATTGTTTCAGAGTGGTAACCGTGTTAGTCTGTATCAGCAAAAACAATGAGGAGTCTTTGTGGCGCCTTAGAGACTATCACATTTATTTTGGCATAAGCTTTCGTGGGCTACAACCCACTTCATCAGATGCATGGAGTGGAACATACAGGGGCAGGTATAAATACCTGAACAGATGTGAGTTGCCTTACCAAGTGTGAAGTCAGTCTAATGAGACAATTCAATTGACAGCAGGATACCAAGGGAGGAAAAATAACTTTTGAAGTGGTAATGAGAGTGGCCCATTTCAGACAGTTGACAAGAAGGTGTGAGTAACAGTGGGGGAAATAAGTATTGGGGAAATTAGGTTTAGGTTTTGTAATGACCCAACCACTCCCAGTCTTTATTCAGGCCTAATCTGATGGTGTCCAGTTTGCAAATTAATTCCAGTTCTGCAGTTTCACATTGGAGTCTGTTTTTGAAGTTTTTTTGTTGAAGAATTGCCACTTTTATGTCGGTGGCAGAAAGAGTTTGAGATGGGCCCTGAAAGGGATGGCTGGCAAGTGCATTGGGGTGCAAAGTGGTTGATGGCTTTCTAGTTGCACTCGGACATATCGCTTACGCAAACATTGAGTGTGTTGGGCAGAGGACTGTACCATTGGATCAGGCAGACAGTATCTGTGGACCTTTGGGCGTTTCTGTGGAGGCTCGTAGGTGGTAGAACTGGGGAGTCCTGTAGCATTGCGTATGTGACGGGCGTTAAAATTTTTGCTTTGGTGTTGGCGTATATAGGCCTAAGGATTGCAAAGTGGCACTATAATCTTTCAGTGAGTGCATGGAATCATCCTTCTTCTAATTGAAGAGGTGTGATTTATCAAAAGGGACGTCCTCAACTCTTCTGTACCTCCCTAGGGAAACCTGAGGAATGTGACCAGGATTCACTCCTCACAACAATTCCAGTCGCCAACATGCCCAAAGACATGTCTGCTGAATCAACTGCAGCCTGACGTATGGACCTAGCGACCAACTTGCCTTCCTCTAAAATAGCTTGGAATTGGGCATGATCCTGTTGAGGTAGTTTATCCGCGAATTCTGCCATCGGTCCATAGTTTAAAAAGTCGTATTTGGCCATCAGTGCCAAGTAGTTCAAGATCCTGAACTGGGGGATGTCAGAGAAGACCTTTTGACCCATAAGGTCTAGCCTCTTGCCCTCCTTGTCAGTGGGGGTGGAGAGTGGATGCTGTTGTTTAGCCTGTTCGGTAGCAGCCTGAATCATCAGGGAATTGGGCAGAGAATGAGAGAACAGAAACTCAGACCCCTTTTGGGAGGGTCAAAGTACTTCTTTTTTCCCCTTTCGGGGTGGAGGCATATGTGACCAGTGTATGCCACACAGTGCAAGCCAGTTGGAGAAAGGCATAGTTGATCGGAAGGCCACTATGGCCAGTACCGATGCATGTAAAATGTCTAGAAATTGGTGTTGACTGTCCTGCACCTCAATCAATGGGAGCTGGAGAGTATGTGCTATTCTTCATAACAGCTCCTGAAACTGTCAATAGTCTGGGGGAGAGAAGGGCATCGTCAACACAGCCATGTCCAGGGACAACGAAGGATATCTCTCTGGATCCGCTGGTACCGCTGGGGCCAGGCTGATCAGTGCATTGTCTAGTTTTGGTTCTGAACATCTGGTCAACGAAGGACCGGGCAGTGATACAGGAGAGTGGTCCTGTATTGAACGGGACAGTTCTGAAGGCGAATATTGGGCCACAAGCTCCAATATGGCCAACCTGGTTGATCCTGCTGTTGCAGCAGTGGTACCCAAAAAGTCAAGTTCCAGTGGTTCCTGGGCTGAGCTAAAGTAGGGTATTGCCATAGTGCCGTCGTAAACCTCTGATAGTCATGTCTTCGGAATGGAAGCAGCAAACCATGTGTAACATCCGGATCCTCAGACTCAGAGGAACTGGAGTCCAATACAAATGGCAGTGCCAATGGAATGGGATGTATTGTAGAAACATGGCCAAAGAGTGGTATTTCCAAGATGGTGGATGGGGCTTTTTGTAGGTGAAAGTATCGGAACACCTGGAGATCTCATCCTTTCCAGGGCGAACAGTTCATGAGGCCCAGGGGCACTTTCAAGTCTCCCCGGAGTCAACAGAACCAGGGCCAGTCACGGGATCTGTCTCTGAACTGATGATTCATGGGATGCCGGCAGAGCCAATGCAGAAGGGGTATGTGTGTCTGGAACTGGGACCAGCAGATCTGGTGAGTGATGTGACTTCTTATCTCTTTTGTAGGCCTTGAAGTGTGGCACTGCTCTGTGGACGGAACTCATGGATAGCGCGACAACTTTCTTAGACCTGGAGGAAGACTTACTGCCAGGCTTCTGTGACTCATGGCTAGGCCCTGGTGCAGGATCTGTAGCACTAGTACTGGTTCCATGGTATGAGGTGCACTCTTGGGCTGTTTGGGGGGGTTCCCTCACCAGGATCCGAGAGCAGCCCCATGGCAACCTCCATGAGGTGCTTCTTAAGACGGAAGGCTCTGCCTTCCCATGTACGAGCAGGGAAGGAGAGGCAGATACTGCACCTGGACATAGTGTGGGCTTCCCCCAAACAGTACAGACAGCATTGGTGCTCATTGCTGAGGAAAAACAAGCAAGGGCAGGAAGCTCAGACTTTGAATCCTGGCCTCTTCAACATAATACAGTACCCAGACTCGGGTGCTGGAGGGAGGGGGACTGTTTGGCGGGAAACTGCAGAAGTGGCATCCCAAGTCCTTAACTGCACAAAAAACTTCTAGAAACAAGATAATTTCTAAAAAAAAGAGTGAAAATCTTGACTATATATAGCACCCAAACCTGGGTGCTGGGTTCGGGGGAAGGTGGTGTTGGGGACTGTTTGGCAGGAAACCGCCAAAGTGGCGCCCCCAGCCCTTAAACCTAAAAAACTTCTAGAATCAAGATAACTATTACAAAAACAGCAAGAACCCTATGTACGAAAATAAAAACAGTTTTTCTGAATAGTTTGGAAAATGCGCCACCAAGGACGAGAGGACAGCAGAAGCTCCGACTTGGACCATGTGGTGGTGAGAAGGAACTGAAGACATGGTTGGTCCGCCCCCCGCCCTTTATTACCTCGGGCTAAACCATGAGGCAATGCAAGAGTGCATGCACCGAACGATGGACATTACTACTTTGAAAAGGTCCAGCTCCGGGCACATGCATATAACCTCAGTGGAATACAAAAGGGACCATCACTCAAAGAAGAATCAGTGAGGCCCCTGATCCTTCAAGGATTTATGCTTGGGAGGTCTACCTGTGAGGACCTCATTCCAGGATTGTGGCCTGAGTTATCACCTTAGGATTTGACTCCCCTTTTATAAACACCTTTTAAAATTGACCTTAAATTTTATTTTTTTAAAAAATCTTTATTCAGTAGCCAAGTCATTTATTAAACAGCCCATGGTAAGAACTATGTTGCCTCTCATGCAAAACTTAAATTTCTTTTCTCAGTCATCTGTGCCCTATAAACTTAAACTCTGTTCTGTTGAGTGCTACAGCACGCTGAATTCTAATGGACAACAGTACATCTGGAATAAGAATCAGTACTGAACAGAAAAAACTTTCATACAATTGAATCATTAAGCCAATAAATATGTAAGAAGAAGAAGAACAAAAACATTTTTAAAATCAAATATGCCACAAACAAGTGACAGATTTAGCAAACTCTCTTTATTTACATGGAAATACATGTACACAGATATTCTGTATATGTACATATAGACTTAAGTATATATACATATCTGATTTCCACATACTCTACAATAAATACTTTGTAGTTTTTTAAATAGTTTATAGAGCTGGGTAAAACTACATGGCAATAAAATCGTGGTTTACAACTAAGTTACAAAAGCACCAAACACTGAACATATTGAATATAGCAATAAATACTGGCATATATACAGCTAAATCTAAGACACGCTATACAGAACACAAAACAGAACATTATGTAGGTATCAGTAAGCAAACCAAAACCCATCTGAAACTTGTATGGAATAAGCTGTGACCGGACACTTTTAGATTTTTATAAACAAATCCACATTCTAAACTTGTAACTTTAAGACAAAAACAAATTAAACATTTCCTTTAACAAAGGATTTTTCTGTATGAAGCTTTGCAATAAGTAAGACTAGAGAAATAATCTAATGAGTGACATCCTTTTTGATTTGACATATAGTCTGTCTATTTATTGGTCCAGAAGCACAGCTGCTTTAGCAAAATTTCTTATATGCATGTACCTTTCTGTCAGTGCTCATCAGTTCATATGTAACAAACAGCTCTCTCCTTTCCAGACAAGCCCTTTCCAAACCTTGGCAAAGAGCTGTGACATCAGAAAAGAGGAGCAGGGGCTGGCTTCTTTTTACACACACGTCTTGGTAATCCGCAATGGTGGTAAAAACAATAACTGATAAATACAAATGTCATTTTTGCTTGATCCCAAACTGTTGAAATCGATTTGGCCATTGCCTTCAGGGGAACAGTATCAGTCCCTACATAAGCAGCGTGTAGGGCCAGATCCTCTTTATACCAGCAGAGGATCTGGCCATATGTTGAAATGTGCTGTACTGATGGCAGTAGTTTGTAATCTTATATGACGCGTGGTGTCTAGATTTTTGTTGACCTTTCATTTTTCAGGGATTGTAGTTTTCTTGTCTTAAAAGATACTAACTAGTTTAACTGGGTTTCATGAAAAAGAAAAGCATGTGTTATTGGGGTATTGGCCTTATCTTGTGATACTTTTCAATTTCCAGGAAGGTAATAAATCAGGATACGCTGGATAGCAAGATGTTAAGGTAAATGCTTTCCTTTAAATGGAAACCACTCTCTGTTATTTATTCTGGGGCTCACTGAACACGGACCATGGTTTTACAGAGTACACTTATATTCTATTACCACTGTAAAGCTAGTACCGGTATACATGTAAATATCCGAGTATAAATCAAAACAATGGTGACCACAATAGGAAAAGTGTACACCAAACCTGTACACTTAGTGGGTCTAACAGACTAAGGATCATCGCATTTTCACAGGTAAGAATTTGAAGAAACTGCTCTTCCATTCCAGTGACTATGCGTTGCTGCCAAAACCCAGAGTAGGAATTCAATTCTCTTTCATTTCTTTAATAGAAATAGCATTTTATTTAAATATTAGGACTCAATTCATCAAATCCTCTGTGTGTGACAGTCCTGTTGACATCAGTAGAAGAGTTGTTGAAATTGAGTGTTGCATGTAGAGAGCTTGCAGGCCTGAACCAGTTGTCTTCCTCTTATTGTTTGTTGTTTGTATTTTGTTAGCACCTACAGTTCCCAATCAGGATTGTGACCCCAGGATGCTGAGGTGCTGTATTTACCAAGTAAAAGATCTCACTGCATCTGCTATCTAAAGCAGCCCTTTAAACCTGCCTCAGTAAAGATAACTTTCAAGATCAGTGTTTAGCACATGCATAATTTTGTTCCTCCTTGTCACGTTTTGCTAATATCTGATATTTCCCTTATTAACAACATAGCCAGAATGTAATTGTGTTAAATGAAAATGATTGTTACATAAACAGGTTGAATATTTATGAAACAGCACAAACATCTACAATTTTTGTAAAGACATATTTAACCTGATAGGGAAACACTGTCCGCTGCAGAAGATTAAAGGAAACTCATATTTATGACCAATGCTGTATTTCTATAGTTACTCAGAATATGAATTACATTAGCCAGAGGACAAGTAGGGCGTCTCACTATGGTAATTATAATCAGGGCAGACCTTTTGCACCAGTTTGTAATCTACACTGTAAAAAGCAATGTAAATGCAGATAACTTTAAATGGTTTAGAACACAACCAAGAAACATGGCTTTGTGTCTGCTCTTGGTAGCAGATCTTTGAAGGGTCAAAATTGCACAAGGCAGTTTTCTTAGCCCGATCTGTTTTTTCATACTCAATTCGGCAGTTGAAGGACTTGGATTCCTTGGTCTCCAGCGTTGACTGTGGAGAAGATTCAAATTCCACCACCTTGGAAGGTGGCACCAGGCTTACAGAAACATTTCCAAGACCTGTTGAGTTATGTCGGAAATAAACACTGAAGGTTCCATTGCCATGATCAACAATTTTCCCTGTGATGAGGAGGTTTAGTTTAACAGTTTTGATGTTGGAATGGAAGTCGCCCCACCCAAACATTTTCTTGAATTTCCCAGTTTTTACTATTGGTCTGCGCTTAGTCCGTGCAAGAGATTCTTGAACCTCAGTGATGTTGGCTAACCAATCCCAAAAGTTTTCTATGCTGTCTGAGTATGACATCTGGCCATGTTTCAACACTGGAGATGGCTTAACAAATAGGCGTAAAGGGTTGATGATCCTGGAATGGACAACGTTGTTGACCAATGTCTCTGCAGCATCTTTGTCTTCCCAATCCAGCACGTCTGTGACATGGACTATTTGTTTAGTGTCACAAAATATCTGTTTCAAAAGAGAAAAAGTGAAAATGAAAATGTGAAGATAATGGGGTGGTTATTAATATTTAATTGTACATAAATAGGGTCCAAGCCCTTACTTGCATGACTAGCCTTTATATGTAGTCCCATGCCAGAGGACTACTCTAATGAGTAAATACTACTGCTATGAATAAGAATTTCCAGGACTGGGGCTCAAAGGGAAAAGATCGATTTCCTAGCCTAAAGCGATTAGTGTCTTAGAGTGAAATGACAAAGCAGAATTTTCTCTTATTATTTTCACTTGGAACACCCTCCCAACTAATCTGTCTAGTATCTCTTCCCCACCCTCTCCTTCAGACCCTGTTCTCTGAAGACTCTCTGTTCATAATGTCCATACCATAACTCTTTCTTTTAGTTGTGTTGTACCTATTAATGCCTTTTATATTGATTCTGGGCCTAGTATCTTACCTTGTGCAAAACACTGTAGCAGGAAGAGGGCCTGAAACATAAGCCCTTGTATCAGAGGCCTGGTATGAGGCCTGAGACCGGGGCAAAAGTAGTGGTCAAAACTTTACTGATATAAAGCAAAATCAGGCTGTGAGCTAGAGGCAGGTCCTGCTCACAGCATCTGTCAAGAACAGGGCTGATATTGCAAAAACACATATTCCTAAGAGGTGCTAGACACATAGCACTCATGCAAACACATTCCAGAAGGATGATACCAGAACACCTTGATACCAACACATTTCCTAAAGATAACAGGAACACATTGACCCATCCTAAAGATAAGGTCAGTGTGATGGATAGAGATGTACAAGGTGATGGGTGGTAACTGGCTATGTCAGAGGGTGTCAAATAACTGTCAAAGGGGCAGTATGTAACTTGTTTGTATTGATGTATAAAAGGGAGTGTCAGAGGAAGTGTCTTTGCTAGCCGAGGGATAGTGGAAAGTCCCGCCACTAAATGAGCTGCACCCATTGTCACGGGCATACATTCATTGAGTGTACTTGTAGCAAGTAGGGATGTAAAAGGTTAACCAGTTAACCGGTAAGACTAATGCTTTAGTCTTACTGGTTAACCCGCCTTAACCGCAAACCCTGGGCCGGCTGGATCGGCCTCAGCCGCTTAATTGGTTAACCGTTCAAACTATGTATTTTAACCGTTTAAATGGTTAATTTTTTAAATGGTATTTGCATCCCTAGTAGCAAGTATAAGGCACCAATACCGTGCTCGTCGACAATAAACCTGACCAAGTTCCTTCGCTATGAACTGAGTCTGTGGTTATTGGGCAGTTTGAGCAGAGCCTGCTGTACAGGCTATCTGGCCAGAGTCAGTAAAGCACGCAGAGAGAACACACACTCAGCCAACATCTGACCACAAACATCATGTAAAGTTAGCACTAGACTCACAAAAAGACATGGGTATCTAACTGCCATTTTAGCTACTTAAATCCCAAAATGAGGCCAAGTGATTCACAAAATTCACACTCTCCTGCTACTGACCTCACTCAGCACCTAAATTTTTGCTGTAAACATTCTCTAGGCACCTACATTTCTGCCTCTTCACATGCATATTGCTGCCTCCCTCTAGGCGTCTGGATGCCTACGCCCTAAAGTGATGCACAAAGCAGGGGGAAGATAGGTGTTCCTCCACCTAACTTGCCTGCAGGGCTCAGTTCAGTAAGTGTACTCAGACCTTGCCTACCAGATTGAGGCGAGCTCACACAACACAGCTGGGTGTGAAGGAGGAGGACCACCTCTTCCATAATTGTTAGGCCAGTGGCTAGGTACTTACCTGGGATGTGGGACACCCCAGTTCATGTGCCTCACTCCACTAGAGAGGGAGAAGGGATTTCAGCAGGGATCTGACACCTCTGAGTTAGGGTTCAAAAAAGAACTAGATAAGTTCATGGAGGATAGGTCCATCAATGGCTGTTAGCCAGGATGGGCAGGGATGGTGTCCCTAGCCTCAGTGTTGCAGAAGCTGGGAAGGGTGACAGGGGAGGGATCACTTGATGATTACCTGTTCTGTTCATTCTCTCTGGGGCATCTGGCATTGGCCACTGTTGGAAGACAGGATACTGGGCTAGATGGACCTTTAGTCTGACCCAGTAATGGCTGTTCCTTTGAGTGCCCTAGCAAAAGGATATAGACTATAATGTATTTTGATGTGGGGCTCCTTCAGTCTCTTCTGTTGAAGTTCTTCCACTATGCATAAATAAAGCAGATTCATGTGTTAGGCATAAACTGGTCTGTGTAGACCCTATTGGTGTGCTTCAATGTAGTGCTGTTTGAAATAGTACTATATTAAAGTGCACAAGGAAAGGTTAGTGGACACTGTAGCAGGGTCTACATGGGGCCAATCTGTGCATAGTACATTAGTGTGCTTCAGAAATCACACTCCCCCAGATAGTGCATTATCCCACGTGTAGACAAGCCCTGGTGGAGCTCTACATGAGACTATTCCAGAGCCCAAGGGACTAAGAATCTCATATGAGGGCTGGTAGGTCCCTGTTCACATCCCTTCTTCCTTTCACATGGAGAGGGGGACATGAATGGGGAGTCTCCCACATCCCAGGTGAATACTGTAACCATTGGGATAAAAATTATGAGAGAGGTCCTGCACACTGCTGCTGCCTGCAAAAATGGCATAGGTGTCTACCTCCAAGAGGGGATTTGCAACTGAGAATACCAAGCAGAGGGCGGCACCTCCCTTTATCCTGGATTTACCAAGATACCAAGTTCCCTGGAGGGGCAGGGTTTAGGACACACCCCTTAGTTTGGCACCCGCTACTGGCTAGGTTAGGTGAGAAGCTAGCGTGCTGGCTTTTGTGAATCCTATTCTGAGATGCGTCTCTCTCATTCATTGTATAAGAAGTAGAGGTGCAAAACTCACAAAATTCACAAAAATGTGAATCTCATTGATGAAATACAGTGAGTGTGTGTGCTCCTTCAGAATAGCTTAGATGACACTTCATTCATAAATATAGAAATGTGTATCATTTTCATACAATTCTGGGGCAGGCCTCAGTATAAATTATACTAGACAAAAATGTTGTTCTATAGTACTTGTGGCACCTTAGAGACTAACAAATTTATTAGAGCATAAGCTTTCGTGGACTATAGCCCACCCGAAGAAGTGGGCTATAGTCCACGAAAGCTTATGCTCTAATAAATTTGTTAGTCTCTAAGGTGCCACAAGTACTCCTGTTCTTCTTTTTGCGGATACAGACGAACACGGCTGTTACTCTGTAACTTGTTCTATAGTGATACTGTATAGGCATGCCATATCTTTAGCACTTTTCAGGATCCACTTTCTTGAATGTATAATGAAATCCACCCTTCTCAATGTTTCACTTCTCCCATCTTCTCACCTTGCAAAACACAGAAAACTAAAAGGCCCTAGTCTGTTATGTTCTCTTTACAAACACTCATATGTTTTCTAGTAATAAGACTCTAAAACAGCATCTGAACGTACATAGTTACTTTTATAGTCTTTTTATAATGTAAAAATTGAGATGGACCTGAACCAAAACCTTCAGTCGAATGTTGAAGGGGGTTCAGAGTATGAGTCTGCACCTACATTTAAATCTACAGCTGACTCCCTCTCTGTACAACGTACTAGCCCCAAACTTGCCAGCTTTGAAATCTGGATCCAAATTTACCAACCACTCCCCATCTCTACTTAAAAATGAATAAACACTCTTCATGAAGACACCAATTAGGAAAGGGAAAAAAAGACAATAAAGATTACTCCTAGGCAGAGACCTTGTATGTCAAGTTTCTGCCTCTGGACTAATTTTTTATGACTGAGTTATCAACTCATAAATATAGGGGATTCTAATGGAAACACTGACAGATGCTTATCTATAACAGCACTAAAAGCACTGCTGTAATGATGCTATGGAAAACTGTCAATATGATGAAAGGGCCTGGGTGAAGAAATGGCACGTTATGTATGGCTCTTTAGCCACGCGCAACCTTGCTCATAAGTTAAAGAGCAGCAGGATGGTTTTGGGAATAGCACTTTCCCAGCACAGCTTGCCATAACCACTGCTAAGAAAATAACTATCAGCTGCCTTGTTACAGAAATACCGTATCGCTTGGATGAAAGAAGAATGGATCCACACTTTCACCCAACCCTCAGTCCAAAACCTGCCATGAACCTTTTCTGAAAAATGAAAGAAGATAGCTATTTTGCTGCACTTACAGATTCTAACTGGGGTCCAGAAGTAGCAATGTTGAAATACCATGATGAAGGGTGTTAAAACCATGTTGCCTGCCTGCCTGCCTGCCTGGAAACAGGAAGGCTCCCAGCAACTCTTCTTTGGGCCTGTTCTGAGCAAGGTTAAAATGCTGGTGCCCAGTCTGCCTTTGTGTCTCTACTCTTGCCAACGTTAATGGCAGCTGCACTGGTGGGAACAATGAGGGAAACTAAGAAACAAAGCGTAGAACGGAAATTGATGAGGTTGGCTGTTAATATGTTGTGTGTCTTCACTCAAATTGTGAAAGTAACATGTCAGCTCATAGTGTTTTGCCTTTTCCCAGGGGTGTAGGTTTGCACACAATTGTTTTTCTCTGCCTAGTTCAGCGCACTTTTTTTTTTTTTTTTTTTGCACCTTATATTGGAGTCTCTAACTGTGCCTGTGTCATCTGTTTGACCAGACTTTTTTTCTCCAATTCTCTTTGTAGTAAGAAATCCTAGAAGGGTTGCCTAACATGCTGCTGGTGATGCTCTGTACGTTTCATTAAGGTGCTCTATCTCTCAATGAGACAGTATGGGGCTGCTGACCGCATTGTCCCGGAATTCACTGCTACAGCATGGTGGGTGTGGATACACAAACTGCATGGTTATGATGTGAAAAATGTAACTGTATGGACACAGCTTGGCTGTTTGTGCTGCAACTGGATCAAATGAGTGTCACAAACTGCTAACAAAAACACAACTCTTATTTATGGCGTCAATGGGGCTTTACAGGGTGAGCTATCATTAATCAAGGTGCTAGGATCACAACACTGTACTGTGTTAAAGCAATGGCATCAGATCACATCACATTACATCAGAGCATGCGTATATACCCTCCCATGGTTGTATTCCCAAAGGATAATCTGACATGTTCCTATAACAAAGGTGACAGATGACTGCATCTGACAATTTTCTGTCTATTTTTGCACAATATCCAAACAGCCGGTTATACAAATTATTGAGCTATGGGAATGAATATTCTGGTGCCAGGAATATTTTACTCAGGGGGAGGAGGAAGAAATAAACATTGCAGGAAGCAGTCAATAAAACCGTATACTTTACTATCTGACTCCACCTCCATTCCTATTGTTATCTTGTTACACTAATTCTATTGAGAGAACAAGACTCAGCAGCTGCAAAAGTTGAGGTGAATCAGTTGCTTGAAAGGAGGCTACACAAGCTCTTACAGGGAAATGCTTTATGTTTTGAAAACATTTAGTTTAAAAATGTTTCTAACAAAGAACGACTTGACTTTGGACTTGCCAGGGCAAAGCACAGTGCCTACACCACAGGACCCCGGGAGAGGAATATGGTGAGATTGTTAGAAAAGCACAGCCATTATTCATATTTCTATCTATAACTTTATTTTATTTGTGCAGATTCTTTTATTTTTAAGTCAAAAGGTTTTACAGCATAGGAGAACAGAACTCTCCAAGGATTCATTTTCCTCTATACATTTCAAAGGCTCCTTATTTGATGACAGCTTTTTGTTATTAGTGAGCACAGCCCAGTGCCTTTTGTTAAGTTGTTTATTCACTTTGGTTAGCAATTTTCAGGAAATAAAAAAATTGGTATTAAAAGAATGCAGCATATGCTGAAAACTGACTTCCTCAGCATCTCCCCATTTTACTGTGTAGCCTTCCCTGTTGTGAAGACCATTGTTGTTTGAATAGTTGAGAACTCTTGTTTAGTAAAGTGGAAGAACTTGTGTCTTTTAATTTGTTTGCCTTCTGCAGTAGGTCCTACTTGTTGCACCTGCTTTTGCTCATTCCCTTAAAGCCACAGTCCTAGATTTTGAGGCCGGAAAGGACCATTAGATCATTCTAGTTTGACACAGACCACAGAATTCACTGTTACCTCTGTCTTGAGCCCATATTCTTGTTTGACTACAGCATATCCTCCAGAAAAACATCTTGTCTTGATCTGAAGGTATCAAGAGATGGAGAATCCACTACTTCTCTTGGTAGTTTGTTCCATATGTGACTTATTTCTAGTCATTGCTTTCTGCAATGCCTTTCATACCTGCTATTTTCTCCCCATGAAGGCACTTATACACCATAATCAAGTTGACTTGATTACAGAAATGGGGTAAAATACTGGCCCAATTGAAGTCAATGAGAGTTTTGTCACTGACTTCAGTGGAGGCAGGATTTCATGCATGGCCTCACTTATGCAGCTCCTCATGAAGTCCATCCCTTCCTCATAGTTTTCTTCTTCCCAGGCTTTGTCTGAGAAAGAAGGCTATAATGAAGAATGCCTTAATCTGGGTGAGTTTTAAGCCGATTCCATAGTTTGGACACTGGTCCTATTTGTTTTGTACATGCTCCAAGCCACCAGAGCTTTTGATGTGAGCACCATTTTAAAATGTCATATTAAATAGAAGATAAGAACTGTATCCTTGTAAGGGTTGAATTGTCCTGATGTTTCCGGGGTTTTACTCCAAGTTATCAGTCAATCATGGGACACAGTTTTTACAGTTGATCAGTGAGAGAGGCACCAACTTCATCCCTGCCAGGGGTCATTTCAGATCTCTCAGAAATTAGTGCAAATGAGCCGGGGGTGGTGGTGGTGAGGGAGAAATAGTTATAGGAAGAAAATGGTTCTGAACCATTATTCCGTCCACCAGTGATGCTGCTGTGATCCTTCTAGCACATCAGTGAGCTGGGGGGCTGGAGAGAGGGCGCTAAGTGGGCCCAGGTAGTTGTCAACCTCTTCCAGCTGCCTGAATACACTCTTATCAGAGCTCCACTGGGAAGCTAGAGTCTGGAGGTAGCTCCTAACTCACTCAGGACTTGTCTACATTTGAAATGCTATAGCAACACCTCTGCAGCTGCACCTCTGTAGCGCTTCAGTGTAGCCACTACTTAGGCTATGTCAATACTACAGACCTTCCAGCAGTACAGCTGTAAAGCTGCAGCTGTACCGCGGTAAGGTCTCCTGGGTAGCTGCTCTTTGCAAGCAGAAGAGCTCTCTCCCACCGGCCTAATTAAACCACCCCCAACGAGTAGCAGTAGCTATGCTGGCGGAAGATGCTCTCCTGCTGACATAGCGCTGTTCACACCGGAGCTTTTGTCGGTGAAACTTTTGTTTTCCCTGACCAACAAGTTTTGCTGATAAAAGTGCTAGTGCAGACATAGCCTTAGGAAAGGGGTTCTCTCCGAGAGGCGGTAGCTAGGTCAATGGAAGAATTCATCCATCAACCTAGTGCTGTCTAAAGGAGGACTTAGTTCAGCTTAACTAGTTGCTCAGGCTTTTTCACACACCCCTGAGCGACACAGTTAAGCTGAATGAATGTTCCGGTGTAGACCAGGCCTCCGAATGCAGTACCAGTACCATGGTTTTATTCTGAAAAATAGATATTCATGTCCACACTATAACTTCTTATGGTACTTCTCTGGCTTCTTCAGGCTAATTTCAGTAGGTCTGCAGTCTTTTATACTGTGTATTGCAATAACAATGCAAAATCACTGAACTGGTGGAACAAAAACCTGAGCTTGAAAAAAGGGGAGAGGGAGAGAAATTGCTCTGCTTTATCTGTTTGAACATTCAATGATTTCAACACATTTATCAAATTTTAAATAATTTATGCCTTGACAGGGCTTATCAATTTTGCAAAGCACACACATTAGCTAGATACAATGATATCATATTTGCTTTTTCAGCATCTTACACTTGAGCTCAGCGAGATTAATAAAAACTCAGACCTTCATCAATTCAATGGAAAAATATAAAACTGTATTCCATTACAGCCGTTTTGGTAGGAAAATGATGACAGATTCTAATAATTCATCATAACAAGCTGAGCTTGAACTTTACTGATAATTAAATGTTTCTCCCAAAGGCAGAGGCTGTGATGGGTTTTATGGTAGCAGATGTGATTGCTGTCAGGAATGCTGTAAGGAATTTAGGAATTAAGGATCATCTTCTTTTAACCAGACTATACAAAAGAGCCATATTTGATGCTATCTAGTCACAGACATGTTTTTCAAAATTTGTTGTGCACCCATCATGATAAAGACCATTTAATTCACATTCCAGGGGCATTACTGGCTGGGAATTAAGTGCTTTGCTCCGATTCAGCAAAGCACTTAAGCACATGCTTAAGTCCATCCCTATTGTGCAAAGCACACGAATGGGTATTTAAGTGCTTTGCTGAATCAAGGTCTAAACTGTTAAACATGTCTAGTGACTGAGTGAAATCACTAATGGCTCTTCTGTGTAGTCCAGTTAAAAGAAGATGCTACTTAAGGAGAGGCTCAAGACTTTGCCAAATCTGACCCATCAACTGGGTAACTGACAGATAAATGCATCCTCTTTGGGTAGGCAGATATGAGATTGTTGGATTACATAGATTAGCAAATTTGAATGCCTAGCATTTACATTGATTAAATGAGTGGTTACCAATACAGCTGATGAAGAATTTTCTATCTAAATGTTTCTGGTGGACAATGCAGCTTCCATAAAATCAAAATTTCTCTAGGGAAAACTTTGATTTTGCTGAAAATTCCATTTTCCATTGGGAAAATCTAAATGAAATATAATTTGGGTCAATCTGAATCAGAACATTTTGGTTTGTTGAACAGAATAAAACACTGTATTTTGGCTCGGTTCATTGAATTGGATCTGTCTTTGAGCTACCCAGTGCTTCATGGGAGTGCAGTTCAGGTGCCTTATGCCTTTGTTCTCCTATATAAACTGGGCTTCCCGGCTGGACTACATTTCCCAGGATGCACAGTGGTCTCTCCTCTGGTTGAACTGCTGTGACATCCTGGGGAGATGTTATTATCCAGCCTAAAGAGAAGAATGGGGACATGAAGAACCTGAACTACAACTCCCGTGAGGCATTGCAGTAGCTCAAACAGATGCAGTTCAGTGTTGAACAGAGCCAAAATGAAATGCTTTGTAATTTTTTAATGGAAATTTTTCAGAACTTTCTGTTGTTCCAAGAAAAAATTCGGTATTTCAACCTTTTCATCCCAATTCTGGATAAAAGCAAATATCAAAATATCTGAATTTTCCAAGTGATGGACATTCTGATTTTTGACCAACTTTGATTCCCAGACATTTAAACTGTGGTGTTCTGAAAATTGTGTTAAAGTTATGATCTATCACTTTAAATTCTTATGGGCTTTCCTGTCCTGCTTGTAGGTTGGTGCCTCTGTAGGAAAGCATGCAATTTGGGCCTACCAGCAGTCAGTCAGCAGGTAGCCAGCCTAGAATAAGGCTGAGTTGTGGCTTTCTGTTTACAGAGCAGCCTGTTTCGTTTCTCTCTGATTTGGGGTTGTTGTGTGTTACTCTGGATTCTAAGAAATCAGGTAGTGTTACATTATAGCCTTCCAGCAAGAATAGTTTATATGCAACTACTCTGTGTGCACACTGTGAAACATAATAGAGAAAACTGGTGATGAGGATGTATTAAAAATAAAAACGTAAAGCTAAAATGCTTTATATAGCTATATATGGCAATATGAACATTTTCCAATTTAATGAAAGAGACGACAATTTTGCAAGATATATTCAGAGAATTAAGCAGTATTTTTTATGCATGTGCTATAGAAGATACTGATAAAGGGCTGTTTTCCTAACACTGGTTGAAAAAACAACTATTACTGTGATTAAAAAGTTATGTTTCCACAAGGACCTGATGAGTTGGAGTATAAGGGCATAATATACCACGGGCAAATATGAGCTAAACAACTTTAGCTGACGTCAATGGAAGTTGAGTGTGTGCTATGATTTGCAGAAGGCACTTACCCTTTTGCCAGGATTGCTCCCTGTGTTTCCCTCCCTTGGTCCATTTTGTGTGAAACAGATGCAGATTATTTAATGACAATTATGTCGAATGATTACTGGAAAGTATTTTTGAAAGGTCAATGGGGTGTGTAAATATCACATAGCTCCCATACTTAAGAAAAAAGAGGAAGCTTCAGGAAAATACAACAGGCCTATGAATTTGATTTCAGTTGGGGGGAACCTATTAGAATACTAAAATGAGATAGTTTTGCGATGTAAGGGGCAGTCAGCATAAACTCTCAAATGGATGATCTCTCACAACTCTTATTTGAATTCTCTGAGTACTAAATTAGTAGATAAGAGTGAAATAAACATGGATGTAAATTTGCCAGGGCTTCAACCATTTACCAAACACCTCTTCACCAGAGATGAAATTCAGGGACCCTCAGCCTATACAACTTCCCCCAACCTTTGGACACTTTCTGGGGGTGCTATTTTTTTTTAAACTTACTAATAGAGAGAGGTGGCTCCATACTCTCTCTCTACTTCCCTTTCAGGAGTCCCAGTATTCCCCTTTGTTTCCTCTTGCGCTTTATTCTTCAGTGCCTAAATTCTGGAGATCCAACTCCCTGCTGTGCCTGGAGAACCTGTGGAAACTGGAGTTCAGTACACACAGGGTATCACACTGTCAAAACAAGTGTGTTCTTAACTCAGAAACAGCATGGAAAACACAGCAACTTGGCTTTAATTTATCTTTCTATCTTTCTCTCTTACACTTGACTTGGGCAGGGTGGACTCCAGTGTTTAGGCAGCATTTTCTCCTTCTATGCATGCTGTGGAGTGATCACAGAGCACAGACATTATGTGAGTATCAAATCAGAGAACAGTTACCAAACCAGTTGTGCTGGCAATGATGGGAAACTGAGGAAAGGGCTGACTGGAGCTCCAGAGCTTTGACTCAGAATTCTACCCAGGGAGCCTGCTGGTAGGCTGCAGAGGATTGGGTTGACTGAGAAGGGAAGAGGTCACTTATCAAAGCAGTCTGAATGCTGAATAAGGTTTGGTTCTGTGGCCAGGACAGGGACAGAGGTTTCACTGGCCACGCTCTTTCACTACATCTCACTTTCAGCAATTTTGTGCTCGCTTTATCAGTCTTTTTAACTGCATATTTCTTTGTTTCAGGCTCTCCTATTTAAAGCACATTTTACCAAGAAAAAATTCAGATGTACTGCTCATTGGCTATGGCAAAGCTAGTATCTACTTAGCAATACCTGTCCCAGTTCTAACCATAAAAATGTGAGCCACACCCACTTATTTCCTGACGCTCTGTTTCCTAGTGCTTTGCCATTCGTAGGGAGAGAAGATTTTCACTGTAAAATACAAAACACCTGTGGTTTGAATGTGGGAAGAGTTGTAGTTTAGGATTAAAATGGGGGTCAAAACCAGGATCTGTAATGTCAGGATTAGGTCCTATATTTGCTAGAACTAGACTAAAGAGAGAAGAATTACGGCTAATACAGAGGATAACGGTAATACCCCAACTGTACTAAAGACCCTCCCTATTTACTTTGATTAACAGAGCAATCTGAGTTTGTTCAAAACTTTGAATTAATTATTCCTCAATGTAAATGAAAAGATCACACACAGATTGCGGCCACAGTTCAACCATGCTAGTCAGAACAAGGTATGGGAGGTGGGAGTTAAAAAGAGAGGTTAAAACACATGCCTTGGAATGCCCTTCACTTCACAGTCCGGTTAGCAAGGGCATTGAACACCCATTCCTAAACTGAAACAGTTTTCACTTTGCAATTCACCCTCTTAAATTATAAATAACAGCCAGCCAGCCCTTCTACCTCCATTTAGAGATTATGGAATCTTTGTGTTACTGCTCTTGCCCAGTTAAAAACCAATAGTACTCACTAATTTGGCTTTCATTTTCTTGTTCAGTAGTCTCATTTTAAAAGATATTAAAATATATTTACTCTTTTTTAGGATAATGCCTATTTCAGCAAAGAGACCCATTCAAAAGCAGAACATTGCAATACAGGGCCTGATTATTCAGAAGCGCTGAGCATCCAAAATTCCATGTGAAAGCTGTGGGTGCATAGCACCTCTAAACAGGACCGGCTCTAGGCACCAGCAAACCAAGCATACGCTTGGGGTGGCACAATTTCAGGGGTGGCATCCTGGCCACCTTTTTTTTTTTTTTTTTTTGCTTGGGGAGGCAAAAAACCTAGAGCCGGTCCTGCCTCTAAAAATCAGCCCTTTACTATATTTGGGATTTGCAAGTTGCTTTGCAGCTGGGGACTTTTAAAGCATCTACAGCTATTGCAACTTTGCTGCACTAATGAAAGGTGGCCAGAAATCCCCTGTTCAATAGATTATATAATTGGATTGCTTTAACAATTCTGTCCTGTCTCCTGTAGTTAAAACTAAAATGACAAGCTGCTTCAGCAGAAAAAACCCCTCATGATCGAACTTTGCAGCCCATTAAATTTTCTGCTTGTAAATGAATCTTACAAAGAACTTCCCTCCCTGTAGAGAAGACACACCATAGTATCATCCCTGCTGACAAAATTGAAAACAATCTCTGCAGCACAACATATTGCTATCAATGATTAGTGGTATGAGTTCCCCCAAAGCCATATCTCTTCTGAATCTTTAGGGAATTGTCAGAGCAGTATAATAGGAAAGTGACAGAAAGGGAATGAAGAATGACAGACTCAAACTATATATCAGTATATTAATTGTGGATATTAATATTTCCTGACATAATACATCATTGTCTGAAAAGCTATTAATACTGATAACTATAAATAGGAACTCAAACATCTGAAGGAAGGCATGAAAACAATTGCAAACTTTGCTCAGCTTGCCTAAAGCTTTATTTAACTTTTAGCCTTTTTCAGGTACCTTTTAAAAGTTGCCAGATTGACACAGAAGCTAACACAGAAAATATAAATTGAAAATATAAAAGGAAATCTCTGGGCTCAGCACTGTTTTTGCTGCTAATGTTGAATATGGCAAATTCTTCCTTTAAGTTGGTGCCGGTAATGTGGGAACTCTATTCCCACTTTGAAAGACATTTTGCCATTTTTTTTTCATGCAAAGCTCTAAGAGAAGAAATATATAGGTAAGGGTTAAGGAATCAAATAGAAAACTTTTGATGAAAGCACAGACCAACTTTTGAACAAAAAACCACGATAAAAAAAAAGTCACACTAGAAACATACTGCCTCCATGTTTGCAGATATTCCGATTTAGGCTGTGAGCTCACTATATCTTCTAAACTAAGCGGATTTGGGCTTGTTTAGTGCTTGGATGAAAGACCTCAAAGGAAATGCAATGTGTCTTAGGAAGCTGGGTTAGTTATTCAGTACAGAGCATTCTTTCCTCTTATGGGTCATTAGTGAATCAGTGTTGCATAAGGGATGCTGCTGTTGGAGGTACTGCCTTTTAGATGTGATGAAAACCAAAGATCCTAGTGCCAGGGGTCATTAAAGATTTAATGGCATCTTTTATTACATCTAGTGTGCTATCTAGATCCCTATAATTATTATAGAACAACATTTTTCCAACAAACCTGTTTTCAATGCAAAATGGATTTTTTTGCTAAATGAACATTTTTGCAGAAAATGCTAACTTTGTTTAAAATTGTCTAGTTTTTGGTGAAAAAAATGGGGGTTTCACAAACCTTTTTTCTAACCAAAAAAAAATTTCTGGGAAACAACTAAACAAAAATTGTTTTCTTTCAAAATTTGTTTGTGAAAAATGCTTTGTATTTCCCAACCTGCTCTAGTAATTACATTTTGCTTTTCCTAAGTGTTGGATAAATTGCTTGCAGTGTACAAAATATGTATAGTATGATCTATATTTTGAATTAATCTACCTGTTTGCTAAGAACAGCCATTTTGTTTTCTGAATTGCTCCCACCTGTTCTCAAAGAAAACACATACTGTAGATTCTTCAGGAGACTTTACTTTTGTTCTTTCTTATTATTTTCCTTAACCTAACATAAATCTCTTTGGATTTAAAGTACATGCTTTACTCATTTGTCAATATGAAAACAGTTCTTCACACTCTTGTCCTAAACTCTTGTGTAGTGTTGTCGTGCTCTGTAAAACATGCCAGTGGAAATTACTTTCTCTACCACTGGAAAGCAATTTCTATATTGTTATAAAATGTCCTATGATCTTTCTGAATAAAAAGTGCTATGCAAATTATTGTTCAGCTAGTCACTGTTCTTTGCATATTGTTTCTTGCAATTAGAGGTCATTATAGAAATTTTAGTTCAGTCAAATCTTATTTTTCAAAAAAAGAATTTAAATATGAACTGAAATGATTCCTTAAAGTAAAATTTTAAAAATCCATTTGGGATAGGAATTGGCATACTAGATCAGACCAGCAGTCCATCTACTCTGGCAATCTGTCAGACGCCAGTACCAGCTACTTCAGAGAAAGAAAGAGCCTGTTTTAGGCAGTTTTGGGTGTAACCTGCCCAAAGGCAGGGACAGGTAAGGCATAGGCACCATAGGCCCAGGCCTTAGGGTCCATCTCTTGGTGCCAAGCTTACTTGTTAAGCAAGTTTTCAGTCCTCCTAACTACAAAGCTTGAAAACATGATGTGAGTGTAACAGATGCAGTGATATCTGCCTGAGCCTGCAGAGAACCTGGAACAATAGCTCTAGAAGGTGTGACAGGGTTGCCAACCCTCCAGGATTGTCCTGGAGTCTCCAGGAATTAAAGATTAATCTTTAATTAAAGATTGTCATGCGAAGAAACCTTCAGGAATATGCCCAACCAAAATTTGCAACCCTAGATGTGAACTTCTTTAGTTTAACAAAGAGAAGGTTATGGGGTGACTTGATTACAGTCTATAAGTAGCTACATGGGGAACAAATGTTTAAAAATGGGTTCTTCACTCTAGCAGGGAAAGGTATAACACAATGCAATGGCTGGAAGCTGAAACTAGACAAATTCAGACTGAAAATAAGGTGTACATTTGGAAAGTAATTAACCACTGGAATAATTTACCAAGGGTCATGTTGCAGGCTCCATCACTGACAATTTTCAAATCAAGAATGGATATTTTCTAAAAGTTCTGCTCTCCGAGTTATTTTGGGGATTTCTATGGCCTGTGTTATACAGAAGGTCAGACTACATCATCACAATGGTCCCTTCAGCCCTCTATCAACTGCACCATGCAACTCAATGGGGTGTTATCTCCAGGACCCGTTACTCTGGAGGGCCCTCCCAGCAGAGAACTGTGTGGCAGGAGGAGAAACCTGCAGTGGGCCAGCCAATCAGATGTACCTTGACTGCTGAGGGAAGTGCTGAGAGCCCCTGCTGCTACTGCTGGGGACAAAAGACTTCACACTGCTAAGCTTGCCTCTTGGGGAAGGGGTATGGTATTTGCCCCATGCTGGGGTATGCCTAAGACACAGAATTGCCTCAGTCCAGCCCTGCCTCCAACGAATGTTTCCTCTTGAGCCTCAATTGTTAGAAGCCGGCTGGCATGTGCTCTGAAGTTTGAGGGTTGCTATTCCTTCTATAGCTGCGCTTTTTACTATTTCTTCCTATAACTCCGGCCTTTCCTGAAGGCTCTCCTGTTAAGGATTCCTGAGCTATGTAGGCTTAAAATTACCCATAAATACATTTTAAAAGGGAACTAGTTACAAGGTGCTCTACCTTCCAAGTCTCAAATTCGTTTCCCTCTCCAAGAATTGATATCACTAACTGCTACCACAGTTTGGGGAGCGCCCTTCTTTCCATTGCTGTAGATTGTTGACACTGTTGTGTCATCAGCTAATGCAAAGAAAACCCGGGCCTGGAACTTTCGAAGATATGTAAACAGGTGCTGATTTTCAGATATTCTTATTGAGTCAACAGCTGCATGTGTTACAGATTAATGCCATGATCCTGCTACCTGTTCTGCATGGGACTTCCACGTATTGGCCCATATGGATCAGATGGCAGAACTGGTGGCTTCAGAAGAAACTTGAGATCTAAACCAACTTCTTAAACGTATTTAGCTGAATTTTAGAAAAAGTTTCAACTAACTTTTTTTATGGCTCAATCCTGCACGATGCTGAGATGCCCTCATCTCACTCTGAAGTCACAACACCACTTGCAGAAGCTGCTCTGCACCTCCCAGAGACAGGCCCTAAATTAGCTTTCTCTTATTGCAGATTAAAATGGGAGCACTTAACACTCTTTGCCAAGCTATCACCTGCTGACCATCCGTCTGCTGAACTTTATAGTTAATAATTTTCTCTCCTGCTTCTTTCTTTAATGCCTGAGAGATTTCACTTTACATTTGCTAAGATCAGTTCATTAAAATACTAATTTCAAACTGTAATTATCTGTTGGTTAGCATTGCTGGTTGAACCAGCAGTAGTGCCGATATACGCCTAACTGCAGGAGAATTCACAGATGTTCCAGTCCCCAGGAGCTTCTAGCAAGAGTAACTATAGCACTTAAATAGAAGCAACCTTGGAAGAGATTTAGGGAATGTATTTTAAGAATAATAGCAAAGCTAATAATTAAGAATAGTTTATGGGGGAGGGGGGGGATGCTTTCATGGAAATCAGTAGCATCCACTAGAAATAAATCTTCTGATATTAGTGAAGTCAGCTATGCTCTGCATGGCTTACAAAATTTAAACTAGAAATGGGCCTGAATGTACATGGATCCAGACTTCGCCCCCTAGAACTCTGGAATCTGTTTGGGTTTGGTTCAGAATGCTCGGACCCTGGCTGGTCCACCTTGCACATAAATACACAATAGCAAATATTGCTTTGAATGCCTATTTAACTCTGCAACATGACACCTCTTTTTATTTTAACTGCTTTATGGGAGAAAATTTGAATAAGATAAAAAACCTAATAGTTTTAGCAAGCTAGAAGTACAGAGAGAAGCTGCAAATTTTGAGCGGATTCCAGAATTTGTATTATTATAACACGTAAGAGATCATTAACAAAGAAAAATATTACAGTTATCTATACCCTTTGAGAGTCTAACTAATGAACCTCTAACAGCTGCTGTTGAAAAATCAGCAACACTATTACTATCCGTTTCAAGACAAAGCACAGCTGACAGATGTTTGAAGTGATAAATCAGTCTGCACAAGGATTTAAAATAACAAGCCCCAAATGGTCTTTAAAAGACAAAGGTGCTGGAGCAAACTATTTCCAGACACTTTGGATTCTGTCAAAAGTTAGATCACTGATGTAATTGTCTTGCAAAATAGCAATGACCAGAGTTATAGATTACGAAATATCTAACAATGATAGTACCTGAGCCAAATTTTGAAAAAGTTTTATATTCATCTTTGCTTTTGATGGCAGTATTGAGAACACCATGCTGCCCAGAACATTACTTATGTTATGAGAAGTCCACAGTGGGATGATGTATAAAATGTAAGTGAATTGCATTTTTCCTGTATATTTTAATTAAACCTATTTAAAGACAAGCAGTTATATTTTAATAGGCTTTGAACACCATAATTTAAATAAGTCATAAGCTTTTTGTTGTTGCTTCATTGATGGCTGAGCCTCATAACACATTGCTAAAGTGAGAAAGATAATTAAGAGCCCATTCCTATGAGGTACTGGGTGCTCTCAAGCTCTGTTGGCTCCAGTGCGCAATAAGGGTGGTGACGAAAGATCTCTAACATGAAATACAGACTTCTTGCACTTTGTTTCAACTTGCATTCATGCGTCTTGCTAGATAGTGGTTAACCTTTATTGTTGAGTATGGGGATAAGTTTTATTTCATGTACAAAATAATGCAGATGTTTACAGCTTCAAAGCCTATGCATTTTACTCCTGATTCAAACAGAAGGTCATAGGGATATGGTCCTATGAGGTGCTAAGTGTCTTCAGCTCCCATTACTGGAATCCACCTAGGAAAATGGATCAAGATGGAACATGCTGGGTCCTCTGATGTCCATGGCAGAACAGTGCTGCTCAATTTGCATTACTCTTATTCATCATTTTAAGGTAATACAATAAGTGGCAAGGATATGCTAGGAACACTACAGAACCCAGCATGCAATGCTTATCTTAATCTGAACTGTCTCGGGCACCTTCTGCATTTAATCCACGGACCACACTTTGGTCACCCAAGCAGCTGGGACTAAGCTGATTCACACCAGCTGAGGATCTGTTAACTCGGGCTACTGAATACTCCTGGTGCTGTTTTTCAACCGCTACTGCCAACTCCCTGAAAAGGTGGTGGTGGGGAGGGGATTTACTGCTGTTCCCAAATTCAAAATGTACTTTCAACAAATAGTCTCCAATGTTTGTCTAAAATTTGCTTTTCCAGGGAACACTTCTGCCAGCAAGTGCCTTCAGTAGCATATGTACTGAAAGGAAACACAAAAGGGTGCAAACACAGGCAAAGCCAATTTATTGAAAAATGTGAAACAGGTAGTGGAGGGAATTTTTGGCAGTGTTTTGCTCAACTCCAGTGCTAGGCCACGGGTTCCCTGGTAAAGGAGAGTGAGACACGCTTCCTTCTTAGTAACAATGTATTATGGAGTGTGATCCTTCCTCAGCACAGGAGGCTGGACTTGACCTCTTGAGGTCCCTTCTAGCCCTACATTCATATGATTCTATGGTCATACACATTTCTTTTTTTCCTTAGGCATACAAAATCAGAGTTCTACTTCCCTCCTTTCTCATCCTCCTCAGTGCAGGTGGCACCTGCTGTATTTACTTGGGAGTAGGGAAGGGCCGAAAAATGCTGCTTCTTTCACTTGCCCCTTCTGTTAAGTCTAAAGAGGTGGCGCGCTGGAGCAGTTGAAACAACTTAGACACTGTTACCTATGTGCGCACATGTTGTTTGTGTTCTCATGCTGACCTCACATGCCATGGCATGGCATGGCGTCTCAGTTACTATTCTCCTCATGTTACGCATGAAAGACCATGGCAGTTTTCAAAATTTAATTGAAATCCTTTCCCATTCAAACCAACTAGCATAAAATAGCATGCTGGGGCACTTCTTGCTCTTATTGACTGACTACTTATGTGCACGCATGCTGCCTTCTTACACAAACTGCTTTTTTTTTAAAAAAAAAAAAAAAGAGAGAAATCACTGACTGAGAGGCTGCCTTATTATTAATTTTTTAAAGGCAACACACTATTACCCTGTGCCTAGGAGCAGCCAGCCACATTGGCACCTCCTGTGCACTGCTCAATGTGCTGATCTTTCTCATCTGAGTTCTGGAGCAGCGGCAGTGACTCTGTACTTAAGTCTGTACGAGAGCTTCTCTTACAAACCCAATTTTAATCCCTTTTAATTTGTTTACCCCCCTCCCATATCCGAGAAAGGGGGGGAAACCCTTCCTTTTAGCCTGAAAATTTGTAGTCTTATGTCCTAGGAAGATGCGGCGGGTGGGGTTAGAGATAAATTGGTTACAGCATTTTCAAATTAGAAGAGTTTCCTAAAATTGATAGAAACATTTTTTGATCCACTTATCAATTTAAACATAACTCAGCTTCTGGATTAAAAAACAACAACAAAAACTACACACAGTTATTCCCATTAAAAACTAGTGCTTATACCTAATTTCTAATTTAGGCAAGTTCATAAAGCTTTGATTATTTTTGTTTAGGACCAGGCCCAGGCAGAGCTAATCCTCAAACTACAAAGTAAGTTATTTCCAAAGCGGTGGGCCCAAAACTTAAATTCCAATCTGTGCATAGATTATCAGGGCTTGAATGAGAATCCTTTAACCTTCTATTGGGTATCCGGATGTAGCAAACGTATTACTTTGCTTTAAAGAAAGGGATGGGGAGAGACGGCATTGGCATCCGGCTCAAGACAGGAGAATGATATGATATATCAAATATATACACAACTTGGTCACTTTGAATAACTTTCAACTTGCAAGAGTATTCAGAGACAAACCACCAGTACTGTACTACATGAAGATAATTTGATAAGTTGTTCTGTATAAATTGCCTCAAACTAGAAAAGGGACTCCAGTGGGTTTATCATCACTCCTTCCTATTTTTAGTGTGAATTACTGTTAACTCCCCAGATACTGATTTGATCTCTTCCTGGGACTAATTTCTGTTCCTATTGGCATGTTTTTACTGGACTATTTCTGTTCAGCACAACACTTTCAAATTGTGGAAGAGCCACATTAGCAATATGTTTATAATTTGTGAAACAAGCATAAAAGACAACAGATAGTCATCAGAAAGGGGAGAACCTCCAACATGTTGCTTTAAACTCACAGGGAACTAAAATTTATGTTTTAATGAAAGAAATTGCGTAACCCTGGACACAAGAATGCAGGAAGCAATCATTTGAGATTTTGTAATAAATAAGTTTAAAAGAAAAGACTAGAAAAAAGCAAAATACACAAACAAACCCTCTGCTAGGGCACTGCAAATAATATTACTGTATCAATGTAGACTACACTTCTCACATTAGTGGGTCAATAACCTCTGTGTCTGTGCTATCTGTAATAATAACTGCATACCCTGCAAACGCTCAAATTTGAGTTCATTTTGTATACGCATAAAGGATGAAATCCTGGTTCCAATGAAGTCAGTGGGGCCAGGCTTTCAGCGCAAAAGTTTAGATGCTTGTCCAATTATCCAAATTCTCCTCCTTCAACAGCTCCCATGACCTTCCCACAGGTTCCGGTCCTGTCTGCTTTCTGATGACAAAAGCACTTTGATCACTCTAGCAATGTGGGGTTCATATCTCCCTTTGGATTTTTTCTATCGAACATTGTGTAGCGCTCTCTTACAAATACTGTACTTATTTCAGATATGGAATTTGCTAATCTGAAAAGCAGCCGTTGTGCTTGTGCAGTAATTAGTTTTGTTTTTAAAAACACACTGAACCAGTTTGGAAGAATCCATAACTGTAGGTAAGATTTATATTTCACGGCCTAATGGATCGCCTACAATACATGCCATTTACTACCATTAGGCTGGTGATAGGAGGAAGGGCTTTCTTTTTCAAATGGCCAAATCCTGAGCCCACAAGCCAAACCAAAGTAAAATAGCTTTGTGTATATGAACTACAAGGAGCTAGGGGAGAAAGAATCTTCAGTTCCCATTCAAAAGTAGAGTCTGAGCCACATGTGCCCGTGGGGTCATTGCTGCTATTGTTGGGCATGAGGAGTAGTGGTTGAGGCATGCTACTCAGTCTAGGGCTGGATTTAAGGGCAGGCGACTGCCTGGGTTGCTGGGCGTAGGGTGACCAAATGTCCCGATTTTATAGGGACAGTCCCGATTTTTGGGTCTTTTTCTTATATAGGCTCCTATTACCCCCTACCCCCGTCCCGATTTTTCACACTTGCTGTCTGGTCACCCTAGCTGGGCTTGGGGGGCATCCGAGTTGCTTTTTTGGTGTTAGAGACAAAAGGGAAAATAGAAGTTTGAAGTAAAATGTTTCAGATATTCCATATGTGGATTCATTTTTCACTAACCTCCTAGAATATTCTGGATCTTTGTAGAATCTCGTGGAACCTTCCGGACTTTCTGAGAACTACATTTTCCTTGAAACTCCTAGAATGTTGTCCGCCATGACCTCCCCAGTATATAAGGGGTGGGGCATCGTCAGTGAGATGTAAGAACAAAGTAAAGTGAAAACCCAGCTACGATATTGTGAATCTTATTTTATTGTGTAATTGTGAAAGTGTACTTGTGTTTTAAGACTTGAAGAGTGTAAGCAGTGACTAATAAAGGGCCTATTTAATGAGACACCAGAGAGATCAAACCTTATCTATGCAACAATTTAAAAGAAATACTGTTACTACTTTTGTCACGCTTAACACGGAATGTTTGATGACTTTCTAAGACTGTGGAACATAGACTTTTGCTCTCCCTAATACTGTTTTCCCCTGTAGAAAATAAAAGATGCCCCTGAAGAAGCCTACAGGAGCTTAGTATAGGAAGCAAAAAGCTCAGCTGCAATCTAGTTTGCAGCAAAGGGCAAATCTGATGGGGAAAATATCTGAAACAGAACAACATGGTATTAGGCACTAGTGATCATCACAGTGCAGAAGAAATTGAGGAGTGAAGTGTAAACGATGGCAGTCCTATTACTAAGGAATTAGCAGATTTACCTGAAGATAAGGAATGGAAATGTGAGGAAAGGAATGGAGAATCGTGCAGTTTTCCTGGCGGCGTAAAGAACAAAGAAAAATCTGATTTATATGTAAAGGAAATAAATGATAATGAAGAATCAGCCTCGCATGATGACAGGAAACAGCAGTGAGAAAAACTGCACACCCAAATAGATACATCACATCCTGCTTTATGGCTGGTGATCCTAAATTCTGCCGATATTGGTTGTAAAAGTTTGAATGGACCAGGCAAAATCGAGGATATGACATTTCCAGTAAATGAGCAGAAGCGACACTTCTCAAAGTCACACTGTGAAAGAATGCTCAAGAATACTGAGAAACTGAATCAGTGACAAAGTGGTCTGTTTTTGTTGCAAAATATTTGACAAGAATGCTAAATTCTTGTTTGCGCTTTCTGGGTACAATTACTGGCATAATTTAGCAGATGCTCTGAAGCAACATGAAAAGTCACCTGGCCATTTTACGGCCTATTCCAAATGGATGGAGGTTGAATAAAAGCATGGATGCAGAAAACCAGCACATTATTCATGTAAAAACCCAGCACTGGAGGAACGTGCTAGAGAGTCTGATCTCAATTACCCTCTTTGCTGCAAAGAATAATTTGGCTTTCTGGGGCTCGTTGGATAAGTTGTTCACTGAACATAACGGTAATTTCCTTGATTTGGTAGAGCTACTTGGGAAATATGTCAAGTAGTTCGTAAAGCAAAACAATTCAAAACTAATTGATTGACCTTATGGCAAGGAAAGTGCTTGATAACTTATTGATGTGATTCGGCAAAGCGAAGTACTACACTGTAATAATGGACTGAACTCCCGACATTAGTCACAGTGAAAAGATGTCATTTACAGTAAGATTTATTGACAACGAGGATGGCTGTATCCAAGTAAAGGAACGCTTTATCTGTTTCTGGTCTGTGGATGACTTTACTGAAAAAGGCCTAACAGAACTGTTTATGAACATTTTGAATGAGAATAAAATAAAGCTTCAGAATTGCTGTGGCCAAGGCTACAACAACAGCGTGAACATGAAGAGAAGAAACAGTGGTTTCCAGGAAAAGATCCTTGTGCTCAATCCAAGAGCTTTCTTCATGCCTTGTGGCTGCCAATCCCTTCAACCTGGTTGTCTCAGATGCAGCGCCATCTTCTTTAGATTCAGTATCTCTCTTTGGAGTACTGCAAAGGATATTTGTCCTGTTTTCAGCAGGCAGACAGGAAAACACTCTTGAACAATTGTACGGAGCTTCACTGGATGCTGACACATGGGGAATGTTTGGACGTCAATGATAAAGACCTCTATGCCGAATTGGACAATATCTGTCACATTTTGCAACACAGAAAAAACTCTCCACTCCCAGTTCTCCAGTTTATTCATGACTTAGAGCTGAAGGACACTTTTCCTATTGTGTGGATAGCTTTGAGGATTCTGCTCATGCTGCCGGTCTCAGTCACGAGTGGTGAGCGCAGCTTTTTGAAGTCGGGCTCATTAAAACACATCTTTGATGATGGCTGATGAGAGACTGACATCACTTGCTATTTTATTGCTTGAAAATACCACTGGCCAGTTTTTGGATCTCTCTGACACTGCTTCAGTTTGCAAGGGCAAAGGTGAGAAAACGACCTTTTGAACTAAAGGACTAGGGTTAACATTCTAAGGCTGTCACCTACTGTAACACTATTTAATAATGGTCTATCCAGTGCTGGTGCACAGTTCAATTTCTTGATGTTAGTACATTTCAGTTCTTAAAATTAAAAAGTTTCTGTAAGCTTAAAGGAAACAATTTTTTTTATTTGCTTACATACGGCATGAATAAATACAGATGTACAGCTCCTAGCATGCAAATGTATCATCTTATATGACAGGGATAAATCATGCATGCAGATTGTGCATCAAAATCATGAAATGGGCTAAAATGCAATAAAAAATAAGGTATTCAAAAGTTTAACAAATGGAGGGGAGGGCACTGAAAATGCTCCTTGCCTAGGGCCGGCCCTAGACCAAATGGGGCCCCCCGATTCAGTACTATTCCTATGTCCTCCCTCCCCGACTGCCCTCCAGAAATATACTTATGGAGCCACTGGCCAAATCCCTAGCAAGCCTCCAGCATATGCCTGAATTCTCTTTCCCTCTGCCACGAGTTGTGGAGATCACCTCCACAGCATGCTGTGTGAGAGACGAAAGTCTCCCTGTTAGAGCTGGTCAGACAATGACATTTCTATTCCACAGGCAATTCTGACATTTTAAATGTGTTTTCATTCCAAATCGGAATGACAAGGTAACATTTAGAAATTTCCAGCACAATGAAAATTCTGAAAACTTCAATTCAAAACCATTGAATTGTTTCATTTTAATAGTGTTGAACTTGAAACACTGTAATATAAAATAGTCAACATATCATATGTAGTATTAAAAACAATGTCTATATATTAAAATTAATATTTTAGTATAATGAGTCTCAATGAAACATTTTGAGTTTAAAAATATTAAATCAGGCCTCAAAAATCATGATTAAAAAAAATTGGGTTCTTTTTAAGTGCCTTGCCCTCTCTGAGCCTTTACGGGTGCACTCTGTTCATGTTTTCAAACTTTCCCCCACAGCCAAGAAGCCTAGAAAATTCCTTTATTATTTATTTAATGAAAGCTGAGATTCTCACATCACCACTTGACTCCTAGAGATGGATGAGGCTTTAAGGAAAATGCCCAATGTCACAATAAAATCTCCAGAGTTGGCAACAAAGTGAGTGAGCTAGAGGCAGGGCCCACATATACCACAGCACATTGGGACCAACTTCTGCAGCAACATCCCCTTAATTCCATGGCAGCATTAATTATTTTTATCACTATTCTACCACATTCTGCTTCCTCTTCTGGATACATACACCACTCTGGCTCATAGGTGAAAATATGTATTGACATAGAATGTTTGGATTATTTTTGTGGATGGGAACTTTGTTATGCTGTTCAGGTGGTCTAACTCTACCTTTTGGGCCTCAGCTGCTGCACTGTTCATCAGATGGTTAGCTCATCAACCTACACTTCAGGTGTGCCTACACAAACATCAAAGGCAATAGAGTAGACTGAATTTATGACAAGGGACTCAGCACCAATACGGACAGGACGTGGCATGAGGTTTCTTTGTTTTATGTTTTTTTAAAAACAAAAAACACACACACACACAAACAAAAACCCAAAGAAGCCACGGCTTGTGAATAAATGAGAAAGAAGGTGTTATTTTGGAGGAAGGAGATATGAGAGATTTGGTGGGCAGAGGGAAGAACTGATGGTTAGTGTGACACGGTGGACTAGGTCCAGAAGCCCCTGCTGGAGGCTGTGTGGCCCTGCCACACCCCACCCCAGAAAAGGGCAGTAGAGAGATTCTCCAAGCTGTCTAGAGCAGCTGTATGGGAAGCAGCCAATCAGGGCCCAGCAGGCTAGTATAAGAGGAGCTGCAGGGCCAGTGTTAAATCCGTTCCTTGCATAACTGGAGGAGAGTGGATGGTACTCTAGGCTGGCTGCTGGGACTCAACCAGGACAAGGCCCTGAGGTAATGGGAAAAGAATGTGCTGGAGTCACAGGGAAGTGGCCCAAGGAATTGTAGCAGCAATACAGTTTATTTAAAGGGACATGGTGGATGGCTGATATCTATAAGGTTACTGGGCTGGAACCTGGAGTAGAAGGGGGTGGGCCTGCCCACCCCAGCCACTGGGAAAGTGGCCTGGACTTTGATACACCTCAGAAGGGGAACAGAACTCTTTTAGTGGCCCCGCTGAAAAGCTGGGGCCAAAAAAGCCCAGAGAGGTGAAGAGTCTCCAGGGAGGGAGCCCTCAGGGACATAACCCCAGACCAGGGCTGAGACTCCTTAAAAAGCTCAGGAAGGATAGAGAGGGGAAAAAGGGAGGAGGTGTTGCCTTATATATTTAAAATGTACACACTTGGACTGAGGTGGAGATGGACATAGGAGACAGAAGTGTTGAGAGTCTCTGGGTTAGGCTAAAAGGGGTAAAAAACATGCTAGGAGTCTACTACAGGCCACCTAACCAGGTGGAAGAGGTGGATGAGGCTTTTTTTTTTAAACAACTAACAAAATCATCCAAAGCGCAAGATTTGGTGGTGATGGGGGGCTTCAACTATCCAAATATATGTTGGGAAAATAACACAGCGGGGCACAGACTATCCAACAAATTCTTGGACTGCATTGCAGACAACTTTTTATTTCAGAAGGTTGAAAAAGCTACTAGGGGGGAAGCTGTTCTAGACTTGATTTTAACAAATAGGGAGGAACTCATTGAGAATTTGAAAGTAGAAGGCAGCTTGTGTGAAAGTGATCATGAAATCATAAGAGTTTGCAATTCTAAGGAAGGGTAGAAGGGAGTACAGCAAAATAGAGACAATGGATTTCAGGAAGGGAGTACAGCAAAATAGAGACAATGGATTTTGGTAAACTCAAAGAGCTGATAGGTAAGGTCCCATGGAAATCAAGACTGAGGGGAAAAACAACTGAGGAGAGTTGGCAGTTTTTCAAAGGGACACTATTAAGGGCCCAAAAGCAAGCTATTCCGCTGGTTAGGAAAGATAGAAAATGTGGCAAAAGACCACCTTGGCTTAACCACGAGATCTTGCATGATCTAAAAAATAAAAAGGAGTCATATAAAAAATGGAAACTAGGACAGATTACAAAGGATGAATATAGGCAAACAACACAGGAATGCAGGGGCAAGATTAGAAAGGCAAAGGCACAAAATGAGCTCAAACTAGCTATGGGAATAAGGGGAAACATTAAGACTTTTTATCAATACATTAGAAGCAAGAGGAAGACCAAAGACAGGGTAGGCCCACTGCTCAGTGAAGAGGGAGAAACAGTAACAGGAAACTTGGAAATGGCTGAGATGCTTAATGACTTGTTTGTTTCGGTCTTCACCGAGAAGTCTGAAGGAATGCCTAACATAGTGAATGCTAATGGGAAGGGGGTAGGTTTAGCAGATAAAATAAAAAAAGAACAAGTTAAAAATCACTTAGAAAAGTTAGATGCCTGCAAGTCACCAGGGCCTGATGAAATGCATCCTAGAATACTCAAGGAGCTAATAGAGGAGGTATCTGAGCCTCTAGCTATTATCTTTGGAAAATCATGGGAGACGGGAGAGATTCCAGAAGACTGGAAAAGGTTAAATATATTGCCCATCTATAAAAAGGGAAATAAAAACAACCCAGGAAACTACAGACCAGTTAGTTTAACTTCTGTGCCAGGCAAGATAATGGAGTAAGTAATTAAGGAAATCATCTGGAAACACTTGGAAGGTGGTAAGGTGATAGGGAATAGCCAGCATGGATTTGTAAAGAACAAATCGTGTCAAACCAATCTGATAGCTTTCTTTGATAGGATAATGAGTCTTGTGGATAAGGGAGAAGCTGTGGATGTGGTATACCTAGACTTTAGTAAGGCATTTGATACGGTCTCGCATGATATTCTTATCGATAAACTAGGCAAATACAATTTAGATGGGGCTACTATAAGGTGGGTGCATAACTGGCTGGATAACCGTACTCAGAGAGTTGTTTTTAATGGTTCCCAATCCTGCTGGAAAGGCATAACAAGTGGGGTTCCGCAGGGGTCTGTTTTGGGACTGTCTCTGTTCAATATCTTCATTAACGACTTAGATATTGGCATAGAAAGTACGCTTATTAAGTTTGCAGATGATACCAAACTGGGAGGGATTGCAACTGCTTTGGAGGACAGGGTCATAATTCAAAATGATTTGGACAAATTGGAGAAATGGTCTGAGGTAAACAGGATGAAGTTTAACAAAGACAAATGTAAAGGGCTCCACTTAGGAAGGAACAATCAGTTTCACATATACAGAATGGGAAGAGACTGTCTAGGAAGGAGTATGGCAGAAAGGGATCTAGGGGGTATAGTGGACCACAAGCTAAATATGAGTCACCAGTGTGATGCTGTTGCAAAAAAAGCAAACATGATTCTGGGATGTATTAACAGGTGTGTTGTGAGCAAGACATGAGAAGTCATTCTTCTGCTCTACTCTGCGCTGGTTAGGCCTCAACTGGAGTATTGTGTCCAGTTCTGGGCACTGCATTTCAAGAAAGATGTGGAGAAATTGGAGAGGGTCCAGAGAAGAGCAACAAGAATGATGAAAGGTCTTGAGAACATGACCTATCAAGGAAGGCTGAAAGAATTGGGTTTGTTTAGTTTGGAAAAGAGAAGAGTGAGAGGGGACATGATAGCAGTTTTCAGGTATCTAAAAGGGTGTCATAAGGAGGAGGGAGAAAACTTGTTCACCTTAGCCTCTAAGGATAGAACAAGAAGCAATGGGCTTAAACTGCAGCAAGGGAGGTTTAGGTTGGACATTAGGAAAGTTCCTAACTGTCAGGGTGGTTAAACACTGGAATAAATTGCCTAGGGAGGTTGTGGAATCTCCATCTCTGGAGATATTTAAGAGTAGGTTAGATAAATGTCTATCAGGGATGGTCTAGACAGTATTTGGTCCTGCCATGAGGGCAGGGGATTGGACTCGTTGACCTCTCGAGGTCCCTTCCAGTCCTAGAATCTATGAATCTATAAGAATCTATAAGTTGAGGGAGCCCAGAACAGGCTGAGAGACAATTTGGACCAGAGTACCGTGATAGGCTCTGCTGGGCTGATTGAAGAGTGAGCACCAGGACAGGACTGCAGATCGAAGGACCTTACAGAGTGCACTGAAATAGGCTTCTTGTTGGACTTGTATCCCGGAAAGCGTTTGCTTTGCTCAGACTGTGTATGAGTTGGCTGGAGGGCTGAGTCAACGAAGACCCACCACAAACAGAGAATGAGTACCGGTAGGCAATGAGGCTAGTAAAGCAGTGGGGACAGGTGAAACGCACAAAGAAATGGGGTCTGAGATATAAGCAAGGGCCTTATGATTCATTGTTTGTTTGTTTGTTAAGGACAGAAGGACCATTAGAATAATCTGATTTGTCCTGCATAATAGGATATAGTGTCAAAGAGTCCTGTGGCACCTTATAGATATAGTGCGTCGAGCCCAATGACTTCTGATGTAGAATCTTGAGGACTGGGACAAGGCATTTGTTAAACTTACTGTGCAGCAGAAAAGTGTGCCAGGGAAGTGATGTGAAGAAGGTGAATAGTAAAAACGATGGGTCAGAAAGATGTTCTAGGTGGTAGCACTTAGGATGGCAGGGATTGGTTGATTATTTAGGGTCACAGATGTACATCATGTATAACTTCATAAAGAAACTCTATCAGAATGCCTGCCCCCTCTTGGCCAACATGGTGTGGACTGAACTGGGGCCCTCCAGAACTAGACCCATGAGCTGCTAAAGCTGTGTAGCTAAGTAGTACCAGACTCTGAGCTTTGCAGATGAGTCACAGAGGGGAAGCTGGAACACACACACACCTGTGGGTTACATAGCTTTTTACCATCTCTATTCAAGGAAACAGGACATACATTTTGTAAATGAATACAGTAAACTGAGAACACTGGACACACCATTAATTTGAACTTCAAATAGAAAACTGACAGGGTTGCTAACTTTCTAATTGCACAAAACCAAACACCCTTACCCTGCCCCACCCCCTTCTCTGAGGCCCTGCCCCTTCTCAAATGCCCTACCCCCTGCTCACTCCATTCCCCCCTCCCTCTGTTGTTGGCTCTCCCCTACTCTCACTCACTTTCACTGGGCTGGCTCAGGGGCTGGGGTGTGGGAGTGGATGAGGGCTCCAGCTGGGGGTGTGGGCCCTGGGGTGGGGCCAGAAATGAGGAGTTCAGGGTGCATGAGGGGGGCTCCAGGCTGAGGCAGTGGGTTGGGATGCAGGAGGGGGTGAGGGTTCCAGCAGGTGGTGCAGGAGGGGGCTCTGGGCTGGAGCAGAAGGGTTTGGAGTATGGGAGGGGGCTCTGGGCTGAGGCAGGGGGTTAGGATGTGGGAGGGGATATGGGCTCTGGGCTGGGGGTGCGGGTTCCGTGGTGAGGCCAGGAATGAGGGGTTCGTAGTGGAGGAGGTGGCTCCAGGCTTGGGCAGGGGGTTGGAGTGTGTGGGCAGGGGGTGAAGGCTGAAACTGGGGTACGGGCTCTGGTGTGGGGCCAGGGATGAGGGATTTGGGGTGCAGGAGGGCGCTCCAGGCTGGGACAGGGGGTTTGGTGTAGGAGGGGGTCAGGGGTGCAGGCTATGCGTAGCACTTACCTGAGGCAGTTCCTGGAAGCAGTGGCACATCCCCCCTCCGGCTCCTACGCGGAGGCGCAGCTAGGTGGCTCTGCTTGCTGCCCCACAGCTATCATTAGCTGCAGTTCCCAGCCAATGGGAACTGCAGAGCCAGCACTTGGGGTGGAGGCAGCACACGGAGACCCCTGGTTGCCCCTACGCCTAAGAGCTAGAAGAGACACATGCCGCTGCTTCCGGGAGCAGCAGCGGGCAGGGAGCCTGCTTTAGCCCTGCTGCATCGCCGACCGGACTTTTAATCCTGCTGACCACAGCCGCTCGGGTCCTTTTTCGACCGGGCATTCCAGTCGAAAATTGGACACCTAACAGCCCTAGAAATTGATCTACAAGGCCCAAAAGTCATCTTCCAGTCTGCAGAGGCACTACCTAGTTGCTGTCCATAAGGAATCCAGGGCCCATGTTAGACTTTGCATAGATATTGAGTGAATTTCAGCAAAAGTTCTGATAGCGGAAAATTATTTTAACACTATTTCAAGTGCACCTGTTTACAGCTGGATAGTTGGGAGGAAGCATTGTTCTTTCTCCATGGTGCCTGCAGCATAATCTGCTTAGCTGCTTTTTCTCCCTTCTTCTTCAAGGTCAGTACACACTGTGACCCAGCACCGATTGTGGGGAGGAAGAGAGGTTAGGAGGAGGCTTTGCTGCCTTCTTGCTTCTCTGTGGCAGTGGCTGCTGCTTCTCTCCTCCCCATGGCCAGACCATGATCCTCCAACTGCTGTTTCCCTTCTGGCACCTCTGCAGCATCAGCTCTCCTCCTGCTCCGGAATGAACTCAGGAACCTGGCAGACTGAAGGTTTGATGTGTGCCTAGGGCTACCCTGCCTGTCTCTTGCTTCACTTCTGCAATCTCCACTTTAAAATCATCATTTTGCCACTACTGTCAAGCTTTGCTTGAAACAGGCGGAGCTGAACATCATCATGTTCCGCAAAGTGGCTTGTTACAGCTCTCTGGTTCTAGAGAGTCAGCAAAGGGGCATTCACAAGAAGGACTCTAACCTTCCCAGAGCATTAGACTGCTTTCATTTTTAGAGACAAAAAAATTTATTGGTTTACCCAAGAAAAAGTAATTCTTTCTGGAAAAGTTTTAACTGTCAAAATCTCAAATGTAAAAAACTAAGGTAAGAATCTTTAATAATGATTATCAGGAATGTACGGGAATTCCCATATATTACATCTCTACCTCGATATAACGCTGTCCTCGGGAGCCAAAAAATCTTACCGTGTTATAGGTGAAACTGCATTACATTGAACTTACTTTGATCCACCGGAGTGCGCAGCGCCGCCCCCCTGGAGCACTGCTTTACCGCGTTATATCCAAATCTGTGTTATATCGGGTCGCGTTATATCGAGGTAGAGGTGTACTTTAAACAGAAGTGTAATGGGCACACTTAAAAAGTTAATCTTGGTTTCAGAGCTACTACAGTTCATTTTAAATATTACAAAAGTCCAGCTTGTGGTGCTGTCTTCAAAATAAAATAGGCCTGCATTCTGCAACCAGAATACATGAGGAAATGTCCCATACCACAAGTTAAGGACTTCAGAAGCAGGCCCATTAGGACTCCCATTGACTTCAGTAAGAAATGGCTCATGCCTATATGGACTGCAAATTCCTCAGGACATGGAACTTGTCTTGTCCTCATGTCTGTAAAGTACCAGCCAGACACGTAAATAATAATTGATGATGTGTGATCATGACCATAGAAATTAGAACAGAATCGGAGAGGTAGTTTCTGGTGACTATATTCTGTTATGAGAATGGGTATGTACTGGTTTTGTTTTTAATTACTAATATGCTGCTGTGATAAATGATCAAACAGAATACATGTGGTTGTCATATCCTGCTTTAACCATTGCCTCAACTGAATACCATTTTCATTTTTTGATATTTGGCTGAATATTACAATCAGACACTCAGGACATACACCAGGAGTTTGTGAAGTACAGCTGAGAGTGACTGTAAAATATTTATTACAGAGCCACTCTTTTTTTTAATCTCCTGTATATTATTATATTCTTATAACAAACAAAGGAAATCAAACCACAAAGCCTACAAGAACGTGATAAACAGGGTCTGCGTTTGCTCCCAGCAGTAAAGTAATATAACACTGAGATTTGAAACTCTGTCCTTCATTTCCCTTTTTCTGCCTTGTCACTAATGCTGCAAAACAGGGCATTATCTCATATACCAGATGTGCTGCAATATCTAGGTATAATAAATTTGGAGTTTCAGCCTTATTTCTGCTTTTGTGTTTTAAATTGGATCCTAAAGTGACTTTAATTTTGGTTTTTGAGGTTTTTTTCCTCCCTTCATTTAATTAGAGAAATGGAGACAGTACGAGCAGGCTAACTGGGACTGGAAGATTTTGGTAATTCTGCAAAGTTTGAGAAACCGTGGCCAGATTCTGATCTCTTTTAAATTGGTGTATTTCCAACTTCAGTGGAGTTAGTTATACCAGCATAAACAGCATCAGGATCTGGCCAGCAGGCAATAGTTTCTTGGCCAGTGCCATAAAAGGCCTTTTGAACTGGCCTATAAAGTGAAGGGACCCAGAAAGTCCATTCAAGCCACCGCCAAATACAGCAGCCATGGTGAGGCATTAAGAAATTTACACAGCTTCTGCTTAGTCAGGAACATACAAGGGCAATACAAGAGAAACCAGTATATGTCTCTCAAACAGGAACTAAGGCCCAGATACTCTGAGGGATTTAGGCTCCTAACTTTCATTGAAATCAGTGCAGTCCCAAATTAAAATGTGGATGAAACATGCTATTTTTCTGGCATATTGGCAGGGAAGGCATGTTTGAAAGAGGGAAATATTATGGGGTACTGTTGCTAGCTCAGAGGAGAGACACCTAGCTGTTTTCTACCTAAGTACTGCCTATGTTTTGTCCCATTATTGCATGAATCCATGAAGTATCTACTTTCTTTTGATCCTTCATTCATTTGGGAATTGATTCAACACACTTTGAAGTCAATGGGAAGACTCTCACTAGCTTCAATGCTCTTTGGATCAGAGCCCAAAAGCTTGATTCTGCATGGTGCAGAGCAATCTTTGTGAGAGGCTGAGTGTGCTTCTCTGTGAGTCGAAGAAGCTCAGCACCTTGCAGGATCAAACCACTGCACACCTTTAAAGAAGTGAAGCATAACGTGTAGTGCTTCCAGTCATCCTCAAATGAATCAGTTAATTAAATTAAATTTTTTTTTTGCTCTAGTATGTAGCATAGTCCAATTAAGTTGCTAAGTCAATCATATCAGCATAAATCAACCATATTGTTATATAATTCTTTTTAATAAACAGAGTTATAATTATATGAACAAGGTTATAAGGGTGCCAGATGCTCCTAAGCAGGGAGCCTAATTTATTTCATTGATTTCAAGAAGCAACCCACTCATGTATAATATCTTTTATCATCTAAAATGTTAATTCTTATCTCAATGAAAAGTAGCTTTCTGTCTTTCTCAAACATAGGAATGAGACCACTGGAGGGAAAGTTGCAGAAGAGCTGAAATGTTGCTCCCACTCTGCTCCCTGCCACCCACTCAAACAAATAAATATTGCCAAGAAAAACGGAATTTGATTCAGGGGCTTTGCCAGGATTTTTTTTAAATCTATGAGATAAAAATTGTAACAGAAAAGAGTAGAGGTAAAATAATGTCTAAGTGCACCCACTATAAAGGCACAACATGCAATACGTGAAAACAAATATGTTTAAAGAAAGACCAAATGTTAGCTAGAGGTTAGTGCTTTGTACTGATGCATGGGGGTTGACCTAGGTTCATTTCCCAGCCACAGTCGCCAGGCTGGGGGAGCTACCAAGTAAGTGCACTCAGCCCAGCTGTGACTCCTCTGGCTGAATACGCAATGGCATTCCCAGAAGCTGGGAAGGGATCTCCACCTAGTTCCTTTTAGGAAGCAGGACAACTGTTCTGCAGTTCAGACTCAGGTCCTACCGGGTACAGGAGGAGGAGATTTAAAGTTGGGGTGTCTGTGAGGAAAATATAACACAGAAATAAATAGTAATCTAGTAGGGGTTGTTTTTACCTTTTTTGTCCTTGCTTTTAGCTTTTGTCTACCACAGTGAAGATTGTACAATAAAAAATAAAGAGTTTATGAAGAATTTTTATAAAAGGGATGGGTGAACGATGAAGAATTCCAGTTTTGCAAATCTCACTGTTTTGGGGGCTGCAAAATTAATTGTAGTTTGCAGGGTTGGGTTTTTTTTGTTTTTTTTGTTTGTTTTTTTTGCATAAGCTGGCGTGTGTTTGGTGATTTAGATTATTAAAACAAGCATGGTTTTTACATGAAGAAATTTTGTGATGCTCATTAGGGACTGAAACATCCCTTAATATGCAAGGATAAAGGTAACACAAGGGGACAAACGCTATATATTGTTTGGTACATACTAAGTATACTCAAGTTTCAGAGTAACAGCCGTGTTAGTCTGTATCCGCAAAAAGAAGAACAGGAGTACTTGTGGCACCTTAGAGACTAACAAATTTATTAGAGCATAAGCTTTCGTGGACTCCGAAGAAGTGGGCTGTAGTCCATGAAAGCTTATGCTCTAATAAATTTGTTAGTCTCTAAGGTGCCACAAGTACTCCTGTTCTTCTTTTTTTAAGTATACTCAGAATTTCACTGCACCGTTCTGCTCCTTTTTCCAGTTTCTGTATGTATTTTTGACTGCCACTCTCTGCTCATCTTTTACTCCATAATTCCATTGTTTTCCCTGCATTTTTTTTAATTATCTTAACAAGAATAATAACTCAACACTATTCAGGCTATTCTCAGACTTTCAGGATATTTGTGTGTGTTTGAGATGAGGCAAAATGAGTTGTTTGATCCCTAATGTAAAGCTTACTATTTAAAAAAAATTTTTTTTGCAGCTGAGAAATATTTGCTGCATCCTGTAAAGTCATGGCTTATAAAGCTTTCCAATTGCCATCAGTCCACTTGCCGTAGGTAACTAAGTATTTGTACTTAGATAATTCCAGTATTCAGAGTACTTCTTATAGTGTCATATTACATTTACCTTACACTGTCCTTATACCAGTATGTGAATCAATACTGAGACACAGTGGAGTGGAGGGGAATAAGGAGCATTTTAAAACTTGGAGTAAGAAACCTTTGTGGATTCAGGCATTTGTTTCTTTGCAATACAGTTCTTCAACTATACCAGAAACGGACTGGGTATTTAATCAAGATCCACTCACACAGACAGTGGCACAAAGATCTATGCTAGCAAATCCCAATGCAATACTACTGGGGCTTCAGTATAAGGGAAAGGCCCTACACAAGGTCTGGGAGGGATGGAGTTAAAAACCTTCCTCAGACAATCAGCTCTGCACTCTGTTAAACAGCATGGATGGGTAGGCAAGTGTTTCTTACAGAAATTGGCAGTAAACACTAATATCCTTCACCCTTCAGGGATTCAGACTATCAGGGACTAAGTTGGAGGAGACAGAGAGAGAGAGAGGAAAAACTGAAGTCTAAAAGAAGTAGGGTTTCTTCTTGCTGTTTCTACAGCCAGGATGACTAAAGCCTGACTTGCTTTATAATGTTCACTTTGGGATTCTGTCTAAACACTATTACTTTGGATTATGATTGAGGAGCATCTTCTGGGACAGTAACCAAGAAAAAGCATCAGTAGTTTATGTTTGGACATTTGAGGGCCAGTACATTTTGCTAGAACATTCTGTTTTTAAAATGCACATCTCCTCACAGGTGTTCAAACGCCAAATCTTTTGGTAAAGCTGTCCTCTCTCTGACCAGCTTGTCACTACATATGTTAGTAAACTTGGGTCAAGCTAAGTAGGAAAACATAGCTACTCAACAGTTTTCTTCCAAATCTGCAAAATATTACAATACCTGATCAATTTTCAGCTGTTGAGACTAATCTGTCTATTGTTTGAACGTCTAGAATTTCTCAACTTAATCTAAAATCCCTGGATACACCAAATGCAAACTAATACAAGAGTCAAAATGACATTGTTTTTGCAAGAATAAAAATCAGCTGTCTGACTCCAAGGATAGGCTGGCTACTTTGTTTAACTTTTGAGTTCACTGTACACAAACCACCAGTTAAAGTCAGTGTGAACTTGGATGGGATACTGAGAATTACAAAACATTTTTCCTAGGGCTGGTCTAAGCATTCAATAAGTTTACATCACTATGTCTACAAATAATGTAGATAAGAATATAATAATCAATATCTGAAGTAAAAATTAGGTTTTTTTGTTTAACATTTTAGTTCATTTTTGGACCAGAAACCCATTTTCATGGTACTTCGTGAAATTTCGGGGGAGATCTTACACATTCATGGTATGTCCCTGGAAACTTGTGTGGCCGGTGACTTGGAGAGACAAGCAAGAGTGGAACAATTCTTACAGGGCCAGCATTGCAAAGCCACTCAGCATGCCTTACTTCCAAAGGTACCACCTACTCAGGGAATGCCCTTTGTGCCCCACTAGCACAACCAATCCTTCTGATGCTACCAAGCAGGGTGTGTCAACACACCAGCACTCTTTGGGCTGTTCTTTGCATCAATGTTAAATCACCAAACTTATCACCTACTGCAAAGTAGAGATTAGATTTCTCTAAAGAAACAAAATGTTTCTCTTTTAATGTGCTTCAGCAAAGGTGCCAGACCTTATCAGAGATCTACCTTTTGTGGATCACTGTGCATTTTTAGCTCATTTAGAGCAAGACTTGCAGATAATGACTTTTCCTTATGCAGTAGGCTAGGTTAACTTCGGCTTTACAATTAGCTTTTCAAAGACCGGGGTTATATACCATCTGCCACTGAGCCAAACATCTAGCTCACTGGTACAGTAATAAACATAGTGGGAGGAATCTGGTCTTTGTATAAGAAAGTGCAACTCGTTTGAAGTGCTCGGGGTTGTAGATTCCATTCCTGATACTATCACTGACTTAAGCCCAGATTCACAACTAGGGCCTTGGCTACACTGGTGCTGTACAGTGCTGTAACTTGCTGCGCACAGGGGTGTGAAAACGCCCCCCTCCCCCCCCAAGCGCAGTGATTACAGCGCCAGTGTAATCAGAGCCTGCAGCGCTGCAAGCTATTCCCCTCAGAGATGTGGAGTACTTACAGCGCAGCGAGAGAGCTCTTGCAGCGCTGGCGGCGCGACTACACTTGCGCTTCACAGCGCTGCCGCGGCAGTGCTGGGAAGTCCTGAGTGTAGCCAAGGCCTAGGCATCTAACTCTCATGATTGTAATGGCAGTTATGCACTCACATACCTCTGAGTAGGGTTACCATACGTCCGGCTTTTCCCGGACATGTCCGGCTTTTTGGTCCTCAAATCCCCGTCCGGGAGGAATTTCCAAAAAGCAGGACATGTCCGGGAAAATAAGGAGGCATGGTAAGGGGACCGCCTCCTCCCTGGGCTCCAACTTTCCAGGGCCAGACGGCGGCTGTTCGTTCTCCCCACCTGGGCAGCCGGACTCGGGAGCAGCCGCTGCTGCAGCTCCCACTGCCGTGGGGGGAAGCAGCCAAGCATGTGGCGCTCAACGGCTGCGGCTCTGGTGCCCGGGGCGTGAACCCCCTGAGCCCATGCCTGCTACGGGGACCCAGCTGGTGCAATCCTGCCAGTGGTCCCGGAGTGGGGGCAGCAGGCCCCAGCCCCTCCGTCCTGCTCAGGTCCCGCAGGGGTACGAACGGGGCTGCCAATGCCTCTGCCCCGGGGCCGCCCGCGGGCTTGCACCAGCTGGGCAGCCAACCCAGACGCAACTGGCCAGGGGCTGGGTGCGCGCAGCGTGCGTGTTGGGTCACCACAGCAGGCCCGGGCACCAGAGCCGCCGCCACCGAGCACCACATGCTTGGCCGCTTCCTCCCCCTGCGGCAGTGGGAGCTGCAGCAGTGGCTGCTCCCGAGTCCGGCTGCCCAGGTGGGGAGAACGAACAGCCGCCGCCTGGCCCCACAGGCCGCCCCCCTACTCTCCCTCCAGGTACCGCCCGAGTCCTGCCTATGCTCGGGTCCAGGCCGGACTCACTCACCCTGGCCCCGCGCTCCCCCAGCCCTGCGCTCCCCCTGCGTCTACCGGGCCTCCCTACGGCGTTTGTGGAGGGAGGAGGAATGGGGGGGAGGGTTGTTTCCCCCCCCGGTCACCCTGGGGCGGAGTTGGGGCGGGGACTTTGGGGGAAGGGGCGGAGTTGGGGGGGGTAGGGCCCCGTGGAGTGTCCTCTTTTTGCAGGATTGAAATATGGTAACCCTATCTCTGAGGATCTGGGCCTTACTGCAGGACCTGAGTTGTCACTGAACCTCTCTATGCCTAGTTTACCCTTCTGGATTTTAAGGCCAGAAGGAACCATTGTGATCATCTAGTCCAGGGGTTCTCAAACTTCATTGCACCGCGCCTCCTTCAGACAACAAAGTTATTACATGATCCAGGGGAGCGGTAGCCCAAGCCCTGCCACCCTGGGAGGGGCAAGAGCGGGCTGGAGTCCGAGCCCCCCTGCCCTGGGTGGGGGTGGAGCTTAGGCTTCAGCTTCAGCCATGGGTCCCAGCAAATCTAATGCTGGCCCTGGCCACCCCAGTTTGAGAACTGCTGATCTAGTCTGACCTGCACATTGCAGGCCACAGAACCTCACCCAACCTCTCTGTAAGACTGACTGTCGTGCAAACCCCATAATGCCCCCTGCTGCTCAAGTATGACCCTGCCAGTGCTTCCTGCCTCAATTTCCTCAGCTCTCCACACAGCAGTCTGTTTTTCTCACCTTTCAAGGCACCTCTTCAGCACATTCTCTGGGCTTTGTTCCCAGCCCCTTTCTGGGCTACTTTTGGCTCTGGGATAGAGCACACAGTCCCCAGGTTGGTTCCAAAGGAGTATCATTTCCAGCCCTTGCTGTGCTCTGTTCCTGGCATCCTTCACTGCTCCGGTATAGAGCACTAGGCCTCTGGGCTTGTTCCCCTGGAGTACCCAGCCTTAAGCAATCCCTGGTTCAGGGCCTTCCACAGGAGCCTACCCACGGGAAGACTGACCTCCTTCAGCCCATTAAGCTGTCACCTGACTTTCTTAGTCCCACCCTCACAGTCTGGGAAGCAGCTAATGAATTATGGTACAGGTGTAGTTGGTCCTATCTCCCCTTAAAGAGTTCAGTCATTCTATAACACTGATGTAATAATCCCTTAAATAATTATTGATAAAATGCTTTAAGATTGTTGGATGAAAAGCATGGTGTAAATACAAAATTAATATTCGAATGAATCATTCCAAGAAAGATATTCAAACAGTGTAATTTCTTTGGAAAATATTTCTGAAGCTGTTAAAGAAATTGCTTTCAAAGTATTTAGCTGAAAGTTCTTAGTATCAGGTTTTGAAGAATCTTAATCAGGGACTCTGCATATCCAGAGAGATTTTACATTAATTAAAGTTTAACTTAGTAAAATGCAATTCCAGGGGATAAAATAATAAAGTCCTATTGACATGAAGAGTACTGAGCACGTTACCATCTTGGTCTCAGGATCTGGATCTTTGGGTTCACCCTTCAAGACCCATAAAATGACCTCAGGTCAACAAGGCCTATGACATCCTTAGCGAAGGCAAATACGATGATTTCCTTTTGGTTAAAGTAAGTGAAAGTGCAGTTTTAATGTAAACATCTCACTGTGACAGCGTAGCCCATAAGGCTTTATTGGGGGAGGGGGTGCTTATAAATGTATGTATGACATAACTGGAATATGTTTTGTGCTGCCTGTGCCATGTAATATATCTCTGTAAAGGTTATGGTCTACTATATCTATTCATCCTATTTGTACATATATATCATTTTCTACTTGAGGTTAAGAATATGGGCTGTATGCTTGCTTGGTTTCTAAGTAAGCTTTGGGAGGCATTTGGTCAGCTTCTTTAGGAAGGAATTCGCCAGGTTAAGTACCTGATCAGGAAACACTTGGGGAACATCTTGGAATGCTCCAATCCACATGAGAAGTCTTCCTGGAGACATGCAAGATACCATGTGGACAATGGCTTCGGCCTGTAAAGACTGAGTCATGCAGGGACATGTGACTTGCCCAGGTGACTCCAAAACTCCATCTTGGAGCTGGACTTTGCATAGGAGGGAGGAGGGGGGTCTCCACCCACAAGAGAGAGTCTATTTAAACCCGTGGGAGACCCCTCCATTTTGTCTTCAGCTGGCTAAGGAAGGAGCCTCTCCACCCCTCCAGGATACTTGAAGGGAACTGGAACAAATGACAATAACTACAGGGAGTGTGAGTGATTGCTGGACCCAGGCTAAAAGGAGATTAGCCTGTAAAAGGGAGCACTCTGGAACTGGTGAGGAACTTACCTGTATTTAGTTTGATTAGACATAGATTTGCGCATTTTATTTTATTTTGCTTGGTGACTTACTTTGTTCTGTCTATTACTACTTGGAACCACTTAAATCCTATTTTCTGTATTTAATAAAATCACTTTTTATTTAGTAATTTATTCAGAGTATGTATTAATACCTGGGGGAGCAAATAACTGTGCATATCTCTCTATCAGTGTTCTAGAGGGCGAACAATTTATGAGTTTGCCCTGCATAACCTTTATGCAGGGTAAAACGGATTTATTTGGGTTTAAACCCCATTGGGAGTTGGGCATCTGAGTGCTAAAGACAAGCACACTTCTGTGAGCTGTTTTCAGGTAAACTTGCAGCTTTGGGGCAAGTGATTCAGACTCTGGGTCTGGAGCCAGACGGAAGTGTCTGGCTCAGCAAGACAGGGTGCTGGAGTCCTGAGCTGGCAGGGAAAACAGGAGCAGAGATAGTCTTTGCACATCAGGTGGCAGCTCCCAAGGGGGCTTCTGTGATCCAACCCGTCACACTCACCAATTTTTTTAAAATCTTAGATGGGGTCTCCAAAGATTGTTTATGTTTAGAAACCTGGGTTCAACAATTTTAAGGCCTTTCGGTTTGGCGGGCGCCGGACGACTAGCCGCTGAGGAGCGCGGTCGCCGGACAAGTAGCCGCCGAAATGCCGCCGAGAAGCGGCAACGCAAAGAAGCGCCGCTGCCGAAGTGCCGCAGCGGCACTTCTTGATGTTGCTGCTTCTCAGTGGGATTTTGGCGGCTGCTTGTCCAGCAGCCAGTAGGCGAGCGCACATAGATGCCCCGGGCGCCCGCGGGCACCGAGTTGGGGACCCCTGGCCTAGGTGATAAGTTAGAGATGCAGTTACCACTGGGCAGGACAGCAAGTCCATTCAATCACTGAACACTTTAGCATCTGAGATGTTCCCTTCTGGACCTGGTATAAAACTTTGGCTGACTCCAGGTTGGCCATTTCATTCAGAGATTGAAAGTGGCAACAACCTTTTAGATGCACCTGAAGAAGTGGGGTTTTTACCCACGAAAGCTTATGCCCAAATAAATCTGTTAGTCTTTATGGTGCCACTGGACTCCTTGTTGTTTTTGTAGACTTCAATCACTGTCTAAACTGCAGTATCTTGGATATGGGATCTTCCTTTGCCTAGCTGGAATTCAAAAGACCCTAATAAAGTTATGGTAATTTTAAGACACTAATTCTGGTGGAAATTTTATATAATCATTTGAATCTGGATCATTTCTTTTGGGAAGCAAGGTATTTAAATCTGCTATTTGAGTGATCTTTCTGATTAAAGATAGAGGACATATGTTGGCAGCAACAGTGAAGACCAAGCAAGGAACTCCATTTGTTTATGTCTCCAGGAGGAGAAAAAGATTTTGGTGCCTATATTCAGAGCTCAAAGCTATAGACAGAGCCATGGAAAAGGAAGAATACTTTGCCATGAAGAATGGTGCTTTTGGAGAAACACAATAGAATTTCATTGTCTCAGGGGATATGGAGAGAGAGACCTGTTGTGAATTACTGAATTAGACCATGATCCTGCACTGGGATCAGGTAGTGCAGATCCCCCAGGCCTATGTGGATTCTAAGGGCTGTAGTGCCACCCTGAATGAGCGCAAGTGTCTGCACTACTAGGTGCTGCAGAACTGGAGCCATAGCGAGAAAGTGAGCAAAGAAACTGGGGGAGAAAACATGATGCATTATAAAATGTACTTTAATCACTTATGTCAATTGTAGGTTAGTACTTAATTGTAACAGTTTATGGTACATTAGTAAATGAACTGTAATATACTGAAGAATATTTTATAAAACTAATTTAGTCATAGATCTCACTATGGAATCTGCTATTAAATCTTTGCTGGGAAGAGGGATGAGACTGTCAATTTTTAATGCCATTTATAAAGTATATAGTTTAACAAAGTGCACATTACCAAGGTTCTACTGTACTTTCTTCTCCAGGGTTTTTACATTTATGCTTTTATTTCTTTGAAAGGATTTTCACTTCCATATACTGCATATGCCAGGTAGGTATAAAATTTGATGTTTCTAACCAAACTAATGAATCTCTAATACACATTTATTGTTCTAATTTCTGGTTACTACCACCGACACCAGAAGAACAGCTTTATCCTAGCTCTATATGGGAAGTTTATCTTTTTAGCGGTGATGATTTGTAAGGAAGCTGGTTGAAGCACCAGCTAGTAGGATTATTTTACAGACTTGTCTAACTTTATTTCCTTCAGGAATGGGATATCTGAAGTAATATCTGGCTAATATCAACAGAACACATGGCTTCTTTCTAGTGCACCTCTCAAAAAAGACTTTTAATTGATTTTACATTTATACACATTGACAGCTGTCGGAGGGGTCATTATTTGCAATGAAATGCAGCTCCCAGGAGCTGATGGGACACTTCTTAATTAAGAAATTGCTGAAGATGTGAGATAAACAGTTTGGGTGTTTGAGGGTGCTTGTGTATAATCCTTGGTATTATTGGTCTTTTAGATAGGCCATTTTTATGTATTATTATATTTAATCACTTCCTGAGCACTGACCATGGGCTCAGCCCCTATGCAGAGCAGGGTGTAGAAGACAGCTTTGCCACGAAGAACTCACAATTGAAGAAGACAAACAATAGACATCAGTGGCACAGTGTCTTGTCTTGTTTTGGTGGGCAGAACAGCAGCAGTGCCTATTGGTGAATTAAAACTAATAGGCTGCATAGAAGAAGCATGAAGAAAGGATAGGAAAGTTAAGAATGGTGCAGGTGTGCCAGACTGAGATAGCAAGGGCATTCCAGCCATAGGTCAATGTGGAAGAAGGCTCAGAGATGGAAGTGGGAGAGATCCACCATCATCGTTAGGTATAATGTTGGTTTGTTTCTCTACAAAAGCACTGATAGATTAAAGGGGAGCATTCACCACATCATTTCTCCATTCTTCTGAATCTAACTAGGGCCCAGTTTACATTAGAAAAGGTATGTTGGTATAGTTATACCAGCAACCCACACCTAGGGTAGACACAGCCTACAGTAGAGCCCACTTAATAGAAACACAGATATTAACAACTTCTATTTAATAGCAACATTTTGCTGGGAACCAATCCCAAAAGACTTTAATGTTAATGAGATTTGGATATTGGCAATAGCATGCCTCTTATTAGCAAAAATTTTTGGAAGAAGGTTGCCACCTGCAGGCAGGTATGTGGGGCTGCAACCTCAGAGAGAAGCACTGGGACATGCCAAGCACCCCCTGCAGGCAAGTATGTGGAGCTGCAGCCAGGGCAGGAAGTACTGGGACCTGCCTATCTTAGCTGCAGCTGTGCAAATCTGCCTGCAGCTAGTGCTCAGACCATCCTAGCAGTTCCTGCTGGGGCTGCAGCCCTGCAAACCTGCCTGTGGACAGGGGCCACACAGACAGTAAGGGGCTGGGGAGGGTGCGGGGGGGAGGTTGCAGAGTAACTAGTGTGACCAGATGTCCCGATTTTATAGGGACAGTTCCAATTTTGGGGGCTTTTTCTTATATAGGCACCTATTACCCCCCACCCCCGTCCCGATTTTTCACACTTGCCCTCTGGTCACTCTAAGAGTAACTCTCCCTGTGCTCTCTGGGGGCTGCACTGCCATGGGACTGCATGTAGGGAAGGAAGTGCAGGAACATGCTGAGCCCTGATTCCCAGACAGTGCTCCCCGTGAAAAGCCCTGGGTTTCAGAACCCCTCCCTTCTGCTGCCCTGCACACAAGCAGATTTGCAGGTCTGCATTCAGGGAAAGTATCTACCAGCGCTTCCTTCCCTGACTCCTGCTTCACAAACCTGCCTATAATACTATACCAGCAAAAGACTGCTTTTCCCCATAACAGCTTAGACCAGTTCCCTGGACAAAATAAGCCATAACAACAAAAGAATTCTTTTGACAGTGTAACTGCATCTACGCCAGAGCTTTTGACAGTATAAAAATGTAATTAAAAGTCACCACCACTACCTCTACTCTCTCTCCATCCACTCCTAAGTGAATATGCCATACACTTCAGAGACAAGTCCTGCACATGACAAACCTCTCGGCCCAGATCCTGAACTGGGTCAGCATCAGCACAGCTCAAGGTTCAGGGGGTAAAAGTGTCCCCAGCACAAAACAGTGTAGCCTCTGCTTTACACCCAGTTGCCCAGGGCACCAAATCAGTAGCAGCAGCCAGGCCAGATCTTTTTGGCCAGGCCACATCCTCTATGTCACAATGGGGAAGGGGAGACGTTTTTCACTGATGAAAATATCCATGCTTTCATGTCTCAGAGCAGATAGGAGAGAACATAAAAAGACAGGCTTAGTATTTCCATGACTTATGAGCAGAACATGTGCCAGTGGTATAAGGATGTTATTCCGCAACTGAAAGAACTACGCATTGAATAGTTCAACTTGTTTTGTATTTTGCCCATTTACGTGTGTGTATTTTGCTATGCCATTAGAGGTTCTTATATTCCTCTTCCAATGAATATTATGTTGAAGATGTGCCTGGACCAAACCCCCAGATCTGACTATTCCACTTTTGGTTAAATCTGGGTCCGAATCTAAACCATTATTAAAGCAGAGTTTAATTAAATTGGATACTGGTTTGCACCTTGGGGACTATCTATTTAAAATCCACATACCATTTAAAGTTGTCTCCTCAGTTATCAGCTTTATTAACACCAATTAAAAATCTAGTAGCGAGTCTGAACTGGACAAGACAACCCAATCCGTCAAACCCAAACTAAGATAGTGACTATTATATGTGTGGTGTAGTTTTCACCACATTAATCTTTTTACTCCACCAAGAAATTCAACTATTACATTCATTTAGAATTGCATTAAAATGTTACCAAAGGCTGAATTTAACAGTAGGCTAGTATTCTTGATCTTCATGATTATTATGTGGGTTACATTGGAATCTGTCTCTCTCTTTTCCTGATGGTTAATAGTGTAGAACATTGTGATGATTAAAAACAATAAAATGAATCTTGAGTGAAATAAGCAAGTATACAGTAACTGGGCCACTCCCCTTCCAAAACACCAGAGTATCCCTAAATAAGATACCAGGTTTAAATTCCCTAGTCCTGGCAATTTCAGGCTCTCGATTGCTGATAGTGGATATTATATCATGAAAATCTGCATAAAAGGTTTAAGAAATTAGTATCATAAAATGGATTTGAATATGAAACATGCCCATTTTTTCTTTCCCCCATATATTTATTGGTGTTTACGTCTAAAACATTTTATTTTAAATAAAATGTGCTGGGAGATTGATGCACACTGGTGCATGGGGGAATGTCCTAATGGAGGAAACAGATTTTATTTTTGAAAGCTATAATAATTACACACAATCAAAATGTATGAGTAATATTTTAAGCTGATTTTGATTTGTGCACTTTCAATTGTGCATTCAGTTTTCAAAGCTGAACAGGGGAAAAAACAAGAAAATTGGGAAAGAATTACATGAAAATGGATTTCACTGTTTTTGGAACTTGGTGGGAAAATCTGTCAGCAGTAGTTTTACCATTTTTGCTGTAACTAAAGCTGGATTTTGAAAGGAAAACCCCCCAGCTTTCTCTGCCCCCAAAATGCTAATGTGTGCACTGCAGTGGAAGCGCAGCTTGCTGTACTGTTCAGTCTTGATGTGAATTTTACACACCAGAGCTCATTGCTACAGCAAGGAGACCTTGACAGGGAGAGGGTGTCAGAAGAAAAAAATACTATATATACAAATAGTGCAATCTCTATGGCATCTGCAGTTTTTGGAATGCTTGGCTGAGTGCTAAACAAAACCGCAAAACAAAAAAATCCACATTTAATCCAATGGGACTTTTGCCTCAATAGGGGACAGCCACACCAAGAGGTTTTTGCAAAAAAATCCTTTGTGTAGAAAACAAAGCCAGAACATTTTCTGCATTCTTATAGCTGATTAACAAATTGGGCAAATAAACGAAAGCAACATCCAAGTGTACCTGGGATCCACAGCCTAAAGGGTTCATTGGATAGCCTCTCTCCACAACCTGAGTGGGGTTTGACCACATACTAAGTGGCTGAAGTGCTCCCCATGGTTCTGCTACCTCAGTTCTACTGTGCACTATAGGAGCATTGCTGGGGAAACTGAGGGAGGCGTATAAGGGCTGACTTTAAAGTGCAGAAACATTGAAATTCATGAACTGGGCTTCTCCTACCCATCCTTTCACATCGTACCAGTCTCCATAGCACAGCCCTCTAACCCCGTATGTAAATTGCAAACTAGCGGCCAGATTCATCAGTTCAGAGCAGCACAAAGCAGCTGAAATGATGTTCTGGAATATCTGCCCTTAAAAAAAAATGTTTTAAGGTTGCTCCATCACATCTTCAACTCAAAAATATCACATAGCACCATTGTCTTTGGGTTTCTTATTTCGTGTTTGTATATGAAAATTTTAAGAGTTTTCTTAAAAAAACAAAGACATTCCAAGGGGGAAAAATTAAGATGGGGATTGAGAGGACATATCAGTAATTTAGAGTAAGATACATTACAGGACTGTTGTAATTATCCCAAACCAAGCATTAGAAAGCCAGGATATTAAGAGTTAAGGTTACACTTAAAAAAATAATAATCTAAATAAAACATGTTGAGGTTTGGAAATGCACAGTTAAAGCACTCAAACAACCTTAACTCTGCCCTGTCGTGATGCTATGCATAACCATACAATTAAGGCATTTTAGTATCTGTGGTCCCAGATACCATTAAATGGATATTTAAAGATGCTCAGTTTATTTTTTCCATATTTTTCTCTTCAAGGCAGATTTAAGGTTGTTTGAGTGCCTTCTCTGTGCATTTCCATAGCTTAGTATGTTTCAATTTTGTTTAAGTGTAACCGTAACTCTGAACATTTTGGGTTTCAGGGCTTGATTTTGGAATAATTACAAGCTCCCTATAGTGTATTTTACTCTAAATTACTGCTATGTACTCTCAACTGTGACATGTTTTTGTCTTCAAAATATGACATCAAAACCTTGGGTTATTTTGAATGCAGTGTAGCTGTAATACAGCTTGGCTTTAGGAAAGCCAATGATTCACCATCTTATCAAATTCTACTAGAAAAGTAAATACAAACGGTATATGAAAAGTATCACATGAACTAGAAACTGGATTATAAATAACAGGTAGCTTTAAACAGTAGCATATTAAGTTAATGGACATATGTCTAGAGTGGGTGGCACAATGTTCATTGTCCTGGGTAACTTCCCCTAACATCACAGATCCAGATATAGTGGGGAAGTCAGCCTCCTCCGGGGCAGTAGGGCTCCATCCTCCTATAGATAGTATTTCATGAATCCAGGATCCATATTGCAAGAGGGGATGTAGACTGGAGCAGCTGGGCTGGGCAGAATGCTCAGAGCCATCCCTCTGGGCTTGTAGAGGTGAAGCAGAAAGATCCTTTTAAAATTAATCCTAAATCTAACTAATTACTTGTAAATTCTCAAAGTGTATTTCTATACTCAAAAGTGCTTTAATTCTGGGAAGGATATACCATAGATATCTTTGTACATAAAAATACTAGAACCCTTGCTTTAAGTGCAAAGCTCAATTAATTGTTGATTATGGATCTATGACTAACACTTTCATAATGTTCTCTCTCTCTTCCACCCTTCATTTGTTTCGGATTTTTTAATCTCTTAGGTCCCAATCCTGCAATAAGATCTGCGTTTACTACAATTGACTATATAGGCACAGAATATCCATCCACACAAAGCTCCTTGCCGGATCGGAGCCTTTGATGGCAAGCTTTTCAGGATGTGACTATGTCTGAGTAAGCAGGGTCTAAGTGAGCTGTCCCCTGGTATCTAGTGATGAACTGGGGGGAAAAGACTTCAGGAGCATAGACACACCTACTCTGCTCAGCAGATGGAGCTGCTTTGCCAAAGTGATCAATTCTGGCTGGTTTGGGGTAAGGAAATATTATCCTTATTGTATGAGTAAAGGACAGCAAAACTGTACTTGGTATGGCCTGACTGAGGGTCACTCTAAATGAAATCTCACTTGCAAAGCAGAGGAAGGGATGCCAACTCCCAGTTAAAGAGACAGGAGGTAGGGAGAGTTGTTACTACCTACCCACCCTTATGGATTCTGTTTAAACGGTCCTAGACACCATCTGACCCTCTCCTCCTCTCCCCAGTGTTTAAAGACAGAGCTGATTAGATTCAGCTGAGAGTCCAATGTTTCTGTTCAGTGATTACCAGAGCTGAATCACTGATAGCAGGTCTAGGGGCTAAGTCTTTGACCTGGTGTGTGGACAGTGTTGCAGAAAAAGACAATGTGGAGGCTACACTAGCAGTGAGGTTCCTTGCTACACAGTGAAATCACTAAGAGCTGAAATCACTAAGAGCTGGGCTAAGTGGTGGAACCTCAGCACTTGGCATCACAGAAGCAGTAGTGAGCAGCAAAGAGCAGCAGCAAGCGACCAGTAGCAGAGTTAGCAGCAGCAATAAGCCAGTTGCAGAGTGGCTCAGCAGCAGCAGAGGGATTGCTTGAGCCCCTCTGCCCTGCTCCCCTCCACACACACACACACACACACACACACACCCACCCACCTCTGAGCTCTGGGTCTTTGCTGACTAAGGACAACCAACTGTCAATGGGGTGTAGTGAAAGGAAAGGGAAATGACATGTTAAAGGGACATTCATTTGTTGGACTTTCACACTGCAGGGTGTGAGCTTGAGGCAAGGAACACTGTCCATATGTACTGTGGGTTGGGTGTTTGCTTGTGGTTACATGCATTTGAATCATGGTTGTGTTGTTTTCACAAATGAATGCTTGGTTTCCTTTCCCTGTTAAAAGTTTTCTTGTGTTATACACAGACTCAGTGCTTGCGAGGGGGGAAGTATTGCCTCTTAGAGGTACCCACAGGCCCGCCGATGGGGGAGCAAAGAGGGCAATTGCCCAGGGCCCCGGGCGATTTAAAAGAGCCCTGGGGCTCCCGGCTACCGCTGGCAGTGCAGCAGAGCTAAGGCAGGCTTCCTGCCCACCCTCACTCTGCGCTGCTTCTGGAAGCGGCCAGAACGGATCTACAGCCCCTGGGGGGGGCTCCCGCCCCCATGCCGATTCTGCAGCTCCCATTGGCCGGGATCGCCTGGGCCCCCGCTTAGAAGCCGCTGCCAGCGGGATGTGCCGGTCGCTTTCAGGAGCTGCCTGAGGTAAGCTCTGATCCTCTGACCCCCTCCTGCACCCCAACCCTCTGCCCCAACCTAGAGCCCACACCCAAGCTTCCTCCCAGAGCCCAACCCTACACTCCCTCCCACACCTCAACTCCCTCCAGAGCCCACACCCACTCCTGCACCCAAATTCCCCCCCAAAGCCCAACCCTGCACCCCCTCCCACACTCAAACTCCCTCCCAGAGTCTGCGCCCCCTCCCACACTCAAAGTGCCTCCCAGAGCCCGACCCCGCACCCCCTCTTGCACCGAAACTCCTTCCCAGAGCCTGCACCCCACACTCCCTCCCGCACCCAACCCCCCTACCCCAGCCTGCTGAAAGTAAGCAAGGGTCGGGGAGAGCGACAGAGGGAGGGAGGATGGAGAGAGCAGGGGCTTCTGAGAAGGGGCAGGACAGGGTGTGGCCTCAGGGAAGGGGTGGGGCAAGGGTCTTTGGGTTTGCATAATTAGACAGTTAGCAACCCTACTGGGCAGGCATGTGGAAACCCCGGCCGTTCTGGAAGAGTGCATCCAGCAGTACGGCCAGTATCTCGCTGGGCACCAGCCAGCACAGGTGCAGCACAGCCCAAACGTCAGGCAGACCGTGTCCGCCTTGGTGCGGCTTGTGTGTGCATGGGGGCCCAATGACTGTTCTGCCCTGGGACCCGGAATTGCTGTCGGTGGGTCTCGGTACCCAGGATCTGTTAAAGGTGGTGGTTAGTTTTCCCAGATCCCTGGGTGGAGGCTCGAGCCGGTTCTGTTTTGCATTGTTCAGAAAAACTCCTAAATACTGAACCTGGCCCTTGTTGCTGCCAACTCTGGCAGAAGGGTTACATCTGCACAGAGTCTAGCGCATTTTGAGTGCTACTACAATATAAATAATAATAGTGCTTGGAATAAAGGTCAAAAGAGGGTGATAAATTGTTTGCATGATTCAGGCTGGAACAAAGTAATGAGATGAAATTAGGAAAAGACAGACTAAGTATCAGAAAAAACTTGCAAATGGTATGATCTGTTAAATTGTGGAACTGGGATTGTTTCTAATGAAAGTGATGGAAGCTATGTTGCATGAGTTATTAAAAACTAGACTAGACAGCGTGATAGAAAATATACCATAGGGAGCAATCCTGTGCAGGGAGGGGTATGGATTAGATAGCCTAACAGGTCCTATTTCTTTAAATTTTGTGATTCCATAAACTTCCTAAAGATGCTCTACAGTAATTTAAGCTACTAGACTTGATTGGAAATCAAGAGAGTGTAAATTAAATGTAAAGACAACTAAAGGACATAATTTAGGAATTTTTGGAAATATTCTAAAACATAAATAGGTCACTTTGGCTTTGAACTCAGGAGAAGAAGAGTTGAAGGAGAATATGATGTTTGGGAGTCAAACCTAGGGTTGATTTATGTTGGTCATGTTGGCATGATAACTTTCACACCTCCTCCTCTTTTTTCAGACTCCCACTTACTGGTCCACCAGAAATTCCCAGGCAAACACCTCATCCTTGTAGCAGAATTTGGCCACATGGCAATTTGACAGAGAAATAAAAAGATACGTGAAAATACATCTCTTGCACCTGAAAGAAGTAAAAGTGCCTTTGTTTTTACCAAAACTTAAAATCAAGACGCTTATATTGGCAAAAAAAAAAAAAGGGCAATGCTTCTCACAAGTACTCAAGAATGAATTGGTGCAATTGACTTTAATGGTCCCATCTATTGTGTAAATACAGATTTATGACTTTTTTTAAAAATGGTCTGTGAAAATATATTTAAGGACACGTACAATGTTAGTTTAATGACCCACTATATCCTAATGATTCTTGAAATGTTAAGATCTATGCTATAAATACATACACAAAAGGAATTGTTTAAAAATGTGTATTATTGATCTGATGGACTGAGATAGTTGAACTGGAGCCATAAAACTTTATCTTGTCAGCATGTAATATTAATAAAAATAACAATAAAAACCCTTTTAAAAGTTTGTTATTCAACTAGTAAAGATACTGACTTATTTAGTGCCTTTATGGCTTGATGTTCAGTATATATGGGTATTTAGACACAATTGTAAAATCTGTATGCACCAACTTCCTATTATGTCTAAGGGAATCATGATGCATGAATAAATGTTACCAGAAATAGTCCTGGATCTCATGAGTTCTAGGCCCACGTCCAAACCACTAGACCACAGCATCTCCTGCTGCCAAACCCCTGCCAAGCATTTAGAGTAAAATTTTCAAGAGCACCTAAGTGACTTAGGAGAAAATCAATGGGACCTAGCTGCTTAGGGACAAATTTTCAAAAGTATTTTGGGGCCTAGATACAGACAGGTGCCTACAGAGCTTTAAGCACCTAGGTAGGTTAGGCACCTATTAGGTGCTTTTGAAAATCTCTCTGGCTACCTGTCCACATCTCTAGGTAGCAAAATACCTTTAAAAATCTGGCCCTAAGTCCTAGGTCCCATTTACTTTCAACAAGACTTAGGTTCCTAAGTGCCTATGGGTACGTCTACAATGCGATAAAAGACTCTTGGCACAGCCACAGCTGGCCCAGGTCAGTTGACTCAGGCTTGTGGATCTCAGGCTAAGAGGCTATAAAATTGAGTGTAGACTTCAGGCTCCAGCCCAAGCCCAAACCTAAATGTCTATGCTGCAATTTTATAGCCCTCTAGCCCAAGCCCCGCAAGCCTGAGTTAACTGACCTGGGCCAGCCACAGGTCTTTTACTGCATTGTAGACATACTCCATGTCACTTCTGAAAATGGGATCTTGTCACTATTATCCTCTCTCTATCTCCATTTTTCCCATCTGTTAAATTAGGTTACTAGTAATTAGCAAAAATTATTGCACATATTTATTGGGTATTTCAGCAGGGGTTGTGAGGCAAACATTATCATCCTCATTCTACAGATGGCGAAACTGAGATGCAGAGGTTGAGTGACTTGCTTGGGAAGATGGGAGATGCGTTGTGATTTAGTGCATTAAGCTTGGGTATCACCATCAGGACACCCAGGTGTCAGTTTTCTACACTGTCTGCTGTGTGATTTTTTTAAACAATATCCATAACTTCTCTGTACCTCAGTTACGCTACATGTAAAATGTGACTAATATTTACCTACCGCACAGGACTAGATCAACCGATGTTTGAAAATCATGTTTAAATCCTTATGTGGAAGGTGCAAGGTATCACCATTATATTTCATTAATACAAACTGAAATATAATTCCCATTCCACTTTCTTAATATACATCTTTCATGCCACACAATGGAAATTTCACAACTTTGTTAATCCTACTACCCACAACAGTTGGTCTGTTTTAAACTTCAGTCTCCTTCCATCCTCCTTAAACTACCTATACTCTACTGCATTAAGCCATGATAGTTGTAGTTTTACATTTTCTGCAGTGTCAAGCAAAACATCAAAATAAACAAGGTGAAATCTTGGCCCTACTAAAAGCATTGGCCTGCTAAACCCAGGGTTGCGAGTTCAATCCTTGAGGGGGCCATTTAGGGAACTGGGGTAAAAATCTGTCTGGGGATTGGTACTGCTTTGGGCAGGAGGTTGGACTAGATGACCTCCTGAGGTCTCTTCCAACTCTAATATTCTATAATTCTATAACTCCTACTGAATTCAATAAGAACAGGAATTCACCCACAGGATTTAAGGCGACTGGATAGTCTTGGTTTTCTATCTGAAATGCAAAATATCCAGGATTTGCCATGTCAACCAGCTGTGATTATTGCAGGCACAATTACCCTCACATAGAGGGGGCTCGGGTTAGCAGGGATAAAGAGGCACAATTCAGGTTTGAGGAGACCTTAGCACTGCATTTCATACTTTTCAACACATACGTCTATTAATTACAAACTTAACTTTGAATAGGCTAACTTTCAAGATGTTTGTGTTTCTTCTAATATTACAGTGTTCCAGTAAGGTTCTTTTCCCCTTACAGTTGTACTTTTTTATCAATGACTTAACTCTATTTTAACAAAGACTGTGTCAAATCTAATTTTGAATAAAGGTAATTATTTCAGCTACTTAAAAAACTTAAACACAAATGGACTAATTTTTTACTGATTTTCCCTTAAACTAAAGATACATTAACCAGTCTTACTGAGGAAAAAGTTCTTAAATAAACTTCTCCATTGCATGTGCACACACACTCACAAAACAAACAATTTAAAATAACTCATCTGCTTTTAAAATATATTTATAAAACAACTGGCTCTTTGCTGAACAGCATGTTTGACAACTCTGCCAAGTGAGAATGTTCATGGCTAAGTTAGAAATGAGTTTCATGAGAATGCTGACATAACTTGAACTATAGGCACTAGAAAGTGCTGCTATTTTATATTTATTGATTGATTTATTTCAAATCTTATGCCCGAAAGCTTCAGGAAGTAGAATTTGAAGAACAAGCAAGCAGTTAAACTACCCTGTTACAGAACCATTACAATGCACTGCACTAGCATTTGTCTATAACTGTAAAACACTGAGATAAAGAACTACTGGCCCATTCTTACGGAGATAACGGAAAATCAGACTTGCATCCATGATTCAAATGCAAAAATACATAACCATTAATATTACCTGGAATTAAGAAAGCAAAGGTGCGTTGTTTGTTTGTTTGTTTGTTTAAGTAGTTCCACACATTTTAAACTAGGGACCTATGTAAATAATTTGAAAATGCTGTTGTGAAACATACGACATTTTTCATCAGCAAAATATAAATAGGGGAAATACAATGAAGTTACGAAAAAAAGCAGGCTAAATATCAGGAAAACTTGCTAACAGTAAGATTCATTAGAATTGGGAATAATCTCCCAAGGAGAGCGGAGAAGCCCTATCTCTTCAGACTCTTAATATTATATTTGACAAAACACTGGCAAATGTACTGTAGAAAATAATCCAGTAATGCTAGAGACTGTAGTAGATGACCCTAGTACTTTAGTTCTTTTCCACTTCTAATGGGGTGATTCCATTATTCATAAAATATAATTACTAATGCAGCACTGAGTAATTGACAATTGAACATCTTAATTAATATTAATATTAAATGTAAAGCAATTGCAACTACTGGTTATAATACTGTAGCAGCTTTTTATTTTGTCTTGTTGCCATTTAGCCAATAACTGCCTAAATGAGTATTGACTGTGCACAAATTATCATTCTGACGTATACTGGGGATGTATGGAGTAAACTGATTTATAAATTGAAGATACTCCTAGAGAAGTGAGTTAGCACACCTCTGTAATCTGATATAATGGCATGCATTCTCATTGTTTAATATACTTGAATATATAAAGTAGTGTGAAAAAGTGTGTATGTGTATACAGACTTCAAAATCAGTATATGCCTTTCAAATACAAATGGAACAGAAACTGGATAAAGTGTATATTTTATTTTTAGTTCTAAATGCCGTAGGAAATATGGCACACTCTCACTGATGTATTTACTTTTTACATTTTAGTACCTTTTCCCATTAACCATGAATATTACATACGTAAGTAGAAATTAACCTAAAAAATCATCATCCCAAATCCTGTAAGAAATTCTGAAGTGAAGGCTTGCTGCTTATACAAAGTTTGCTGGGTTACAAACATTTTGCTCTATCACAACTCTAAAAATTGTAATTTTCTCTTCATTGTTTGAAATGCGGAACCCCTTGTAGTATATTAAGATTTTCTATGTTGATCTTTGATGGTTTAAAAAGATAAGACAAGAATTGATATTTAAATATCACCAATACCAGCTTGCTAAAATTCTACTAATTAGATTCCAAGAAGCAATTATTCACTTGAAAAATCTAATCTATATACCACCATAGGTACCAAGTGTTCAAAATTCAATTTAGTATTCTTTGTTTAGAACAAAATAACAATAAAACTATAGCTTAACTTTAGTTAACAGAAGGCAAAGGCTAAATAAATGTCCAGTATACCTCAAAAGTATAAACACAACTTTTTTAATATTAGCATTACTTGGTACCCCTAAGCTACCCCTAAAATGTAAGACATTCTCGCTTTGTTTCAAATTATTTTTGATTAAATTCATGATAAGCATTGCAGGACTAAGTGCCTCCAAAGTTTTAATTGTTTGTGATGTAAATAGTAAAAAGGCAGAAAAATAAAGACTCCTCCCCCCCCCCCTGTGAGTTATACAGCTTGTATCATCTGAGAACAGGTATTGACTTCATGTGATTTTTGTAGCATCAAGGAAAACATATTTTGATTCGTCAAAGTGATCAGCGTTCACACTAAACAGTTTTAAAGACCACAGCAAGTAAGTTCACATCATCATCCATAAAAAATGTGGAACACAGCTGATGCCTGTTGGGACAAGTTTTAATCATTCCCTTTGATATCTGGTAATAAAAAAGAAAAAGCAAAAGTGTTTCAATTTAGTTCTCTCCTCCTCAGCAATTTAGTAATCCATTTACTGCTTTCCATTCACATCCCTAACCCCTGTGTGTTGGTTAGCTAGAAACTGTGCTGTAAGAATGTGAAGAATGTAAACAGCCTTTTATTGTCCAAAAGGATAGCAGTGTGAAAGAAATGTGTGCCTTATCGCAAGACTGCAGCTCCGTACTTCATTGCCATGATAAAGTGCTGAAGCAAAAAACATTACAAGACAAGCACAATCCAAAAACGGATTAGAATTTGACATAAGCTTCCTCAAAAACTAATCAATCAACTCATGCTGTAATATTAGAATCCAGTTCTTAAGGAGGGTGTTTAATCCCTTCAAGGTTTATTACACATTCCCTATTGACTATGGTGACAAACTTTCAGATACAAGACAGCTAGGAAGAGAGGCAGAACTTTTGCAGCATAAATCAGAGATAACTGCTCACATAATTAACATGCTCCTGAAAAAAGGCATTTTGAAATAAAATTACAATGTTTCCTTTGCTTTCAGGTAAGGCTGGCAAACTCCTTTTTAGGTTCTTTTTTTTTTCCTTTCTCAAATTCAATTTATTTTTCACTAATATCCCAAGAACAAGAATTTTATTTTCTCATTAAAAGGGGTGTGCTAGATATCACACTCTTTACACACCTATTTCAAATGAAGCATCTCATTTCATTTTGTAGCTCCAGCTTTTTAGATCTATATTGCCTGAGCATACTACTTCAGTCACTCAAATTCTTTTGCATTTAACGTATAATTAAACAGTACTACACAGGCGCGTCTTTCTGTATCTAATCCAAATGGACAGAAATCCTTGTGTGGGGTCCAACAAAGAATCATAAACTCTACAATAACTGTTTAATATGAAGTCAGGAAAACAGAAAAGTTCATAAGGACAAATAATTTTAAACCAGTGTTTGTCATCCACTTCCTTAAAATAGTTAACTAAATTGGTACCAGGCAATGCTAACTGTGGATCTAGAGTAAGGTTCAGAAGTGGAATTGTGATACTCTGAAGCATCACATAGCTCAGGATATTCAACATGTCCACAGTCACAGATATATCCTAAAGGCAGTTATTATAGCTTCTATTGTTAGACAGCATTATTTAAAATACAGGCCTTAGAAATGTGAAATCCCTATTAAACTTATTGAAAAATATTACCAAAAAAATACAGAGAAAACTCTTAAAAGAGAATCTTAATTTACGGGACTGTAACAATCAGTTGCTTTGGTGCAAGTTGTGGCTGCCTTTGTTGCATTAAAGTCTACTCCCTATTTTATCTCCAAAAGACAGTAGGCAGGTAGACAGCAATGATTACCTTTCCCAAGTAACATGACAGCAGTTTAATGGGAGAGAATATACAGATTGTGTATTAAGAACTCTTATTTAGTTGCTCTTAGAGTTGCACGAAACAAGCAGACAGAAAAAAGAGTGTTAAATGTCATGCTCCTAGCAAAAAGGCACCACAATCCAGCATAATCACCACCTAGCACAAATGTTTGATGAAGGGGCATGTGCTCCATTACTTTGGATATCTGAGACTGGTTACAAAAAACTAAACTCATCCTAGATAATTAAATAAACCCTCCGCAAAGACTCTGGGTTACGGTATTTCTAGCCTACATAACAACCTGCAAAGGAATGCTTGCTGCTTTTGACACAGAGATAGATGCAAACGCCTTTCAGAAACGCCTTGGCTATAGATTTCCAAGGGCTCTGCAGTTACTTTTAGCATAAAGATTAAAAAAAAAAAAAAGCAGACTTACAAGCTGAAGGAAGCTCTGTACCACAATAAGAGGCAGGGGCTGCAGGTACATCATTCTGGCTTGGAGTCTAGGAGATGATTTCCCTTACTTGGATCTTGCACATCTCCACTTTGGGGGGCAGGACTGAGTACAGGGACATACCACTGTGATCACCTTAAGCAAAACACAAGCAGGGAGAATCAAACCCCCAACACATCCTCAGCGCAGCGCTCCGCTTGCCAGGCGGCGGGGCCACCTGAACTGGCCACGGCAGAGCCCTTCCGTGCCGCTGCAGGACTGGCCCTGAGATCCGAGGGGGCCGTCACCTCCCCCGCCCCCCCGGGGGCCGAGCGGCAGCGGCAGCAGCAGCAGCCCCGCTGCGCGCGCCAGCCGCCTCTCCAGCTGCCGCCCCGCGCGCGGGCTGCGCGAGGCAGGGCGGGGAGGAGCTTGGGAGCGGCGGGGTCCCGCCGAGAGTTGGGGGCGGCGTGGCAGTGAGGAGCCGGGGTGCGGGAGGGGCGCTGGGGCGGCGGGAGCCAGGCGCGCCTGGGGGAAGTGCAGTGGCGGGGCCGGGGCCGGGGCCGGGGCGTGCCCGGGGGAGCGGCGCTCCGGGCGGGTCCCGCGGGGCAGGGGCGCCACGGCCGGGGAGGAGCTGAGGCGGCCGGGGAGCCGCGGCGGGGCGCTGGAAGCCCCGGCCGGGAAGCGGCCTGTCCCCGGGGGCACGTCGGGCGGCATCTCTCTGACTGAGGCAGGAGCTTCGTGTCCACGGCCCCGGGATGTAACGCCCAGGGGGCGGGCGCCGGGCACCTCCGCACCGGGGAGCGGCTCCCTCCAGGCGCGCGGGGGCGGGGTGGGGGATGGACTCACGTGCGCGGGCCCAGGGGGTCCGGGCAGTTCGCTGGGAGTGGGGCCGCTCTAACGCGGGGCAGAGATGTCCCGCTCTGCGCTATGAGGAAGGGGGGGATTATGGGGCTGGGGTAAGGATTGGCGTTAGCAGGTTTGTACTTTACTGCTTACCCTTAAGCCATGCCTGGCCCGCACGGCTCTGCTGCAGGATGAGGGCTGACTAAGTAAAGCAAGTTTGCATTTTTCACCCAGGGACAGGACACACTGGGGATGACCTTGAACATCATTTCCATCCCCTTTGTCCCATTGCTGCTTCCTTGAGGATCTGGAGGTTCCAGCCTGGGTGCTTAAGACATTTTAAAACAGGGATGGAGATGGTTAAAGAAAAGTATTTAAAATGATCAACTATTTAACCCCCACCCCCTGCAATCTCACTCTTCTCACTGCTTTCCCCTCTAAAAGGAAGGGGAGAGTGGTTTGACTTAATTTACACATTTTATCCTGACTTTTAAGGAGGCCCACTGTATTTATAGTGCCTCTTTTCCCTTATGAATCTCTAGTTGCAGCTCAGATACAATGCTGGAGAGCTGGAGTGCATATGGGAAAGTGTGTGTTTTGTTTTCAGCGTTGTTCTATCGGAAAACGATGCTTGGCAGAAGCAGGGCTACCCCACTACAGGACTTGCAAAAGTCAGTTTATGTTACAGTATTTAGGCATTTGGAGCTAGTTATAGGAAACTATTTAGGGTTCAACCCAATGAGATTTCACTCTCTTCCCATGTGACTCAAGAATGTTGCCAGAAAGACTGACTATCCTTTATAAAATGCACTTTTCCATGTTACATACCTTAGCAAGGTCCATTGCTTCTTCGGGGGGAGCATGAATGCAGGTGGCTGCACCAGCTATTTCATCACAGCTAGGGTCCATCATCACCATAACTCTGGAGACACAACTTTCTCCAGGGGGATCAGAGCACACAAACACTATTAATTAACTCACCCCTCTGAACTAGAACAGCATCTACAAGGGGAGGGAAAGTTCTTAGTTAGAGCAGATTGTTTTCACATTCAGGAAAAAGAGAGTGTTATTGTTCATGTTATATAAGAGAGTAGAATCTACCACATAGGTAATGAGATACACGCATGGCAATTCAGTTGATACACATGTTCGAAAAAATCCAGGGAAGGAGCGGTGAGTCCAAGCAAAACAAACCAGGATTAAATGATTTTCTTTTAGTGGCTACAAAAACCAACAACAAAAACACACACTTGGGCCAATTTTTGAGAGAAGGATAAGAAGCTTGATGCTTTTCACTCTCTGTCCTCGTCCCCTAAGTGCCAGATGATTAGTTAAACCCTGAAAAAGGAGAAGTAAAGTTTTGAAAACATGGTGTGTTCATGAGGCAAACTGTTCAGCTGAAGTTCCAATGTGCTCATAGAACAGATAGGTGCGTTGAATACACACACCTACTGCTTTCTCTGGAAGTGAAGTGGCAGTGCTTATATTTTTAATTGATGCGATTGTTCCGAGCTTGGCAGTGCCACATCTTTCTAATCTGTAATTTACATGTGATGTGATATGCAACCTCTCTACCACCAAGCTGAAATTGGGATAGCAGCAGTCGTTTCATTTTTCAAAACCGTGCCTGTCATCTGCAGATTAGTTTCCCCCTAATTTTCTCTTGCCGTGTCTCATCTTATTACTAACTCCATGTTCCAATTTCATTCTGACTGCCCCTATATTTTAAACTTCTCAAAGCCTCACTAGTAAAAAAATATGTTTAAAAATTCTTTAACTGTCCAGGAAAACTGGCACAATTTTACCAGATGATTACAATAATGTAGCTGTATGCATTAGTTTCCCAATTAGGTTCCTCTTCTGTATGTGTCATATATGGATTTGTATTCTGTGCATGGGATATAGACTTAAATCTCAGGTATTCATTTGGGGCTGAAAAATTACACTTGATCCATAACAATAAACAAAATTCAACTAGTTAAACTCTAAAATGAGTTCATTTTCATCACACTCCGAAGATACAGAAAATACCTTGAACAAACACAGATGCTCATTGAGACCATCCATTAAAATTCAATCTGCATAAGTTCAGATATTTTTATAATATTTAATATTTTGAAAATTTGCCCCAGTTATATGTTCATTTTAGCAGATCTGCGTAGTGCTGCATTTTTACTTTAAAAAAAGAAAAGAAAAAGAGAATAATCAATTTAAATGACATATGGATTTACACTTATTTAACAGAATTTGAATCTAAATGTTACTTCCATATCCTGGGTTAAAAATAAATGGTGCCTTCTACAAACATATTTGTTTGGGGACTACGTATGTTAAGTTCAATGAAAAGAAATTATATTTATCCACATATAAGTTAAACAATTATTAAATCAGCTAATGTATTAATGATATATGTATAATGAGAGAGTGCCCATTTCTATCAAGGCAGTGACATCTACAGAACATCCTATTCTATGCTGAGCTAGATAGATTACCATCAGACAAATGCATTCCTAAGCATAGTAGCTATAACACAATCTCTCTACCCTCTAATAAATGGAAACATCTTGAGCGCTATCTGCTGTACAAAGGTAGTACTACTAACATATAGATAGAGACATGCAAGCACACTGCAAAGATCTTTTCCCCCCCAAATCAGGGTTACATTATGCAGTAGGTTGAAAAGAATGTTATGCAATTAGTCCGAATTGTAAAGACTGAATTCGGATGAAGCATTTAGATAGATCTTTCTAAAATGAAAAGCTGTATGCTATAAATTCAAGGAAAGCTGAATTTCTGTAATTGGCTTTTAATGGAACAATAGCGTTTAAACTAAAGTACTTTAGTTCTATCCGATTAAATACAAACAGACTCAATTTAAATGACATTTACATTGTCACACAAACTATCAAAAGTTGGCCTTAAATCATACTTTTCCCAGATTCAGAATAAATGTTTGTAAAGCGCTTTGAAGATGAAAAGCACTATGCACAGTAAATGGTAAGTATTATTAGTTGTATTCCATCCTAGAGAATTCACAGTTAAGAATGAAATGTTAGGCCTAAACTTTTGCATTCCCTTGCTTTGGTGTGTTAGTGTCAACCTAAAATGTTGTTTGAATGTGGGTGTGTTAATTTTCTGGTCTAATTTGAAGAAAATAAAAAATCTTTCCCCGAAGGTTATAAAATACATAAACTGCAGGAACAGTGCTGCCCTGACTGGGGGGATGGACTAGATTATCCAGTACTGGGATGCCCACAGTATGGTCTCAGTGCCAAATATGGTCCCAAACCATCTCTGCCTGTAACTACAGGGTAAGGACAAAGATGATTAACAGCAGATTTTTAATGCTAGTAAATCAAGTCAACAGCAACTTCTGTTCCTCTATCAAATAACATACAAGCACAAGCAAATAGGACTTTTATTTATCCCTGTGCCAGTGTGGCATTCAGTCTCACTCTTCAAGTTGCTGTTCAAACTCACTTATTTTGGTTAATCTTGAAGCGCATCCTCCACCCCACCCTTCTCCCCATTCTGTCCTCTAATTTTAATAGAGCAAATAAAAAGGAACAAAGTAGGCACATACCCAACAATGAACATGTCAAGGGTCACCACTGAGGGTAGAGGGAAGAACTGGGTTCCACACCAGAAAGAAAACAATAATGGATGGAGTAGCTGTTAAATGGGTTCACTCTTCCTTCTCCGAGAGGTTCCAGAAACCAATGCTGGGCAAAGGCCCATACATCTGGCGTTCAACAAGCATCCATCTCGTCACCCCTTATATTCATTATGAAAAGCTGTAATTAGGGGAGAGGTTGAGACTTTGGACTGCAGTATCCCCACATGACCATGGTCGCTGGAGGGGCCACACAGAATGCTCAATTGGGGCAAACTGCAAAGAATAGGGCAGATGATCCCCGAAACTGGTGATTTAGTCTTATAATTAGATTCACCATGCCAGTAACAAAACAGCTTCTGTAATACCTTACTGGTTAGCAATCCAGCATTTGGCTCCCACCTAGACAGCCAGCTGTATATAGTGAGGGTTTTTAAAAATCGTATTCACCATATATAAAGTTCTACTAATCCCAAGAGATTGGACACATTATTCACCAGGTCAATGAATATTTCAGATCTTACTCAAATACATGCTCACAGCCAATTCTTATTAACTACATCTAAGATTTATTAAAAAAGAAAAGAGATTTACTCTGGTTAAAGATCATTATATATACAGATCTGAATAAAGTTCTTATATCAATTTCATAGTAGAGATGGCGAGACTGCTGATTTGTAAAAGTCCTTTCTGAATCAGTTCAATAGGTGGTAGTCCAATAGGCAGACCATGTGAAGAGTTTGTTCAAATTCTTCCATGAGAATTCGCAGGGATAATCCAGGGTACACCTGGAGACCTCAGTCTTGAGACTTGAACCTTTCCTGACAAAGTTTAAGCAGATCTGAGAACCTCAGAGTTACAAACACCTCAGGAATGGAGGTTGTTCGTAACTCTGAACAAAACATGGCTGTTATTTCATAAGTTTACAACTGAACATTGACTTACCACAGCTTTGAAACCTTACTATGCAGAAGAAAAATGCTGCTTTAAGAAAAATTTAACTGTCTTAATTTAAATTAAACAAGCACAGAACATTTTCTTACCTTGTCAAATCTTTTTTTTTTTAAACTTTCCCTTTATATTTTTAGAAGTTTATGTTTGATGCAGTACTGTGCTGCATTTGCTTTTTTTGTGTGTGTCTCTGCTGCTGCCTGATTGCATATTTTCAGTTCCCAATGAGGTGTGTGGTTGACTGGTCAGCTCATAACTCTGGTGTTCGTAATGCTGAGGTTCTACCATAGTAAGGATCAGGTCCCGAAGTTCTTTTATAGCTGAAGCTCAGCTGTTAAACAGCAGGTATTCTTTGGATGAAGAATTGCTTTGAAGTAAATCTCTATTTCCTAGGCACGCACTGGTAATTAGTTGCCTTCATTAGCATAAGGCAATTAACCATTCAAATGGCTCATAGGTAGTTGTAGCGGGGTGGTCACCCCGCTCCAGCCCTGAAAGGGTTAAAACAGCCCTGGGAGAGGGCTGCCCTGGGGAGCCCATAGTAAAAGCAGCCCTGGAGAGGGCTGTGACTGGGAAAAGGAGTGAAAGCACCGGAGTAGCTGATCACAGGTGTGGCCAGCTCAATCAGGGCCTAGCTGGCCCTTATAAGAGGGCGGGGGGCCAGGAGCTGGAGGAGTCTCTCTCTAGCTGTAGAGAGAGAAGGACCTGGCTGCCTGGGAGCTCAGCGTACCAGGAGTAGAGCAGGACTGGGGAAAGGCAAGAGGAGCTGGGGAGCTCCAGCCTGCAGGCCTTGCCAAAGGCCAAAGCAGGTACAGGGGTCGCAGAGGTAAAGGGCACCAGGGTCCAGGAGGCCTGAGGCAGGTGAGCCACCAGCCACCAGAGGGCGCTCTGAGCTGGAAGCGAGCTAATTCCCAGGGCAACCAGCAGGAGGCGCCGCACTGGTGAGTCGTCCCTTCACTACAATAGTTTACTACAAACTTCAAAGAGAAATAAAAACAATGATATTATTACACCACGAGTTTCATCTGAATGTTAACATCCCCATTTGTTCTGTGAATCAATAGACTATAGTAATGAAACATAACAGCCAGGAACCGAAGTTTAGCATCTACAAGTTAATTAGATTGTTAAACTTCTAATAAGCTATAGGTAAACAGAGACAAATGCAATTAGTATCTACTTCTAATTTTCTGAATATACAGGCTTACATTTCAAGAACTCTAGTCATTTAACATGGATTTGCTAACTATCTACAAGGAAAAAGAAGAACAGGAGTACTTGTGGCACCTTAGAGACTAACAAATTTATTAGAGCATAAGCTTTCGTGGACTACAGCCCACTTCTTCGGATAAATTTGTTAGTCTCTAAGGTGCCACAAGTACTCCTGTTCTTCTTTTTGCGGATACAGACTAACACGGCTGTTACTCTGAAACTTATCTACAAGGAATGGCCCTGATTCTCTGTGGCTGACTGTAAGGCTGCAGCCATTTCTGTCTCATGCGGACATTCTAATGATCATCAGTGACATTGCGGTTCAAGGATAGATAATATGGTGACCAGACAGCAAGTGTGAAAAATTGGGACGGGGGTGGGGGGTGATAGGTGCCTATAGAAGAAAAAGCCCCAAATATCATGACTGTCCCTATAGAATAGAGACATCTGGTTACCCTAATAGATAACCACAGTGCATTGTACTTTGAAGTCCACCTTCCAAGTGAAATTAAAGATGTTGGTGTTGATCTTTAAAAATCTGTATTGTTTTGGGACTTAAGTATCTGGGGATCACCTCTCATTCTATACTCCAGTGTGACAGTTAAGAGCTGCTGTGGGGCTCTTGCTGTAGATTCCTGAGTTTGACTGTTTCATAGCTGGGCTTCCAACAACTTGCATGGGGTTCTGTAGGAAAAAAACAGGACACATGAGCCTGAGCCATTGAAATCAGTGGGTGTTTTGCTATTGACTTTAATGGGTACTGCACTGGGCTCATTTGTTTACTGATTCAGATCTCAAGTGTCTATGTAACTCACTTACACCATGGCCTTCTCTGCAGTGGAATAAAACAGTGTATGCTTAACTCAAGTTAGGTTACTTTAGGTAAAATCCTGGTGAAGATAGTTTGTAGTTTTCCCAAGTGTTAGAAGGTTTGGAAAAGAGAAGACTGAGAGGGGACATGATAGCAGGTTTCAGGTATCTAAAAGGGTGTCATAAGGAGGAGAGAGAAAACTTGTTCACCTTAGCCTCTAAGGATAGAACAAGAAGCAATGGGCTTAAACTGCAGCAAGGGAGGTTTAGGTTGGACATTAGGAAAAAGTTCCTAACTGTCAGGGTGGTTAAACACTGGAATAAATTGCCTAGGGAGGTTGTGGAATCTCCGTCTCTGGAGATTTTAAGAGTAGGTTAGATAAATGTCTTTCAGGGATGGTCTAGACAGTATTTGGTCCTGCCATGAGGGCAGGGGACTGAACTCCATAACCTCAAGGTCCCTTCCAGTTCTAGAATCTATGAATCTATGAATCTAAGGTCAAATTAAAGAGTAGGCTGCCTTTAGTTCAGCCTGCTAACTCATGTGGAAACAGACTTGTCTTCCCTACAATTTTACATTGGGTTAACTCACTCGAGTTAAGAACACAGTTCTTTTTTATCTAGTGAAGACTTAGCGGGTGTGCGTTGTTTCCCTCTAGTGGCTAGTCCAAATAGAGAATAGCAGTCTACTACTGCTATCAGCTAACACAGTGGTTCTCAACCTTTCCAGACTACTGTCCCTCTTTCAGGAGTCTGATTTGTTTTGCCTACCCCCAAGTTTCACCTCACTTAAAAACTGCTTGCTTACAAAATCAGTCATAAAATTACAAAAGTGTCACAGGAAACTATTACTGAAAAATTGCTTACTTTCTCATTTTTACCATATAATTATAAAATAAATCAACTCTAATATAAATATTGTACTTACATTTCAATGCATAGTATATAGAGCAGTATAAACATATGAAATTTTAGTTTGTACTGACTTCACTAATGCTCTTATGTAGCGTGTTGTAAATCTAGGCAAATATCTAGATGAGTTGATATCCCCCCTGGAAGACCTCTGTGTACCCCCAGGGGTACGTGTACCACGGTTGAGACCTACTGAGCTAACAGAATCACTGTTTTGGCTCAAGTAGTAGAGGTTGCTTTTGCAGTAGTGCTGATCCCAGGTTCAGACCCTGCTGATGACCAATGCAGGAGTCCATTACACTTACAAATTTAAAGCCTGAGGTATTGAGTGACACCTGGATGGTGTTAAATGTCCTTTGCTCCCTTTTACTTCAGCATGAGATGAGGTTACTTAGCACTGTTAGTCTTTAATTTGTATAAAATTTAAATGTTGAGGTTGAGAAATACTTTAAATAAAATATAATTCTCTAACTCCTCTGCATTCCTACAATTTTTATATGTTCGAAGATTTTTTTTAAAGCAAATAAATCAAACTTACCTGTGAGCAGAGATCTATAAGTAAATAAAATATTCAAGCCGGATCAATTTTTATGGCAAATAAAATCCTTTGAAAAAACAAGCTTTATAATAGATGTGCTGACACAGACTTAAGTAGAGTGGTAAGAATAGTTTGCTAATTAAAATTGGGATGCCTGCAATAATGGTAATCAATACATTTAAAGCTTTTTTATGAACATGAAAGAAAAATAAAAAGGGGGAACAAAGAAATTAGTGACCAGTTAGTCAAAGCTTAGTACCAAGTAAAACACTTGAGCAAATAATAAAGGAATTGATCTGTAAGATCTTAAAAGACAATCTGATGACCAATGTGCAGCCTAGTTTAATAAAGAACAGACCATGCTAGATTAGTCTCATAGCTTTCTTTGTTACAAATACAGCTTCAAGAGTCTAGTCCTGAAAGCCTTACTCATGTGAGTAATCTTCATTCACCTGTTGAATCAATGGGGTTACTCATGTGAGTAAGGATTTGCAGGCAAACAGAATTTATTATGTATTATGTGTATTTTAGTAGTGCCCCTAATGCATTTGGATTTTAGTAATTTAGTCCCCAAATCAGGAAGGCACTTAAGCATGTGTTTAAGTCCTTTCATATTCAAGAAAACAGTTAAGTATGTGCTTACCTTTATAGGCTTCAGTAGGACTTATGTATATGCTTAAAGTTAAGCACATATTTAAGTGCTTTTCTGAATACAGATGCCTTCCTGAGTTGGGGATTTAGAAATTACCACATAAAGTCAACCATGATCTTTCTGATTTAGTATCCTGCCTATAACTGTGGCATGTGACCATATGTCCAAATCTAAGGGCTATTCTACACACAGTTTTGTACTGTTGGTACAAAAACTGTGTGTAACCCAGCACTTGGACTTTACGATAATGTTATTAGAATAAAAATACTGTTGGGTGGGTACAAAATTAGCTGTTAGACCATAAACAGAAAGATAATCCAGATTGTATAGAGATATCAAAACTCCATGGCTTCAATGTTGGGACCAGTACTATTTCACAACTTCATAAATGACCTGAATATTGAATATTGAACATCAATAAAATTTGCATGCAACACCTCATTAGAGGGAATAAATAAATAATGGAGGAAAGAAAGAAATTCCCAAATGATTTAGAGAGATTAGAAAAATATCTATATAGGATATGATTTAATGTAGAGAAAAGATGTATAAAATCTAAGGTTGTTATTGATAACAATCATGCTGAGAAGGGTTTGAAATGATAATGGATGCCAAAGTAAATGTGATCTTGCAATGTGATGTTGTAGACTGTGTAGACTGTTGGTCCTTCATCAGTTGAGAGTGAGCCGATCACAACACGTCTTCCAATCTTCTCTCGCTCTGGCCATTCTTCGCCATGCTTGTCCATATCTCTTTTTAGGAAATCATCCCACCTCTTTGATGGCCGACCGCGTTGCCGTTTCTGTTCTCACGGATACCACTCAGATATAGCTGCGGTCCATCTGTTGTTGCTGAATCGGGCCACATGTCCCGCCCACCGCATTTTGCTGAGCTTGCTTTCAACAACATCTCGCACTCCAGACTGCTGCCTAATTATTTCATTGGGGATGTGATCGTGGAGCAAAATGCCCCAAAATATTTGTTCCATTGCCCTCTATGTGACAGCCAGTTGATGTTCTTCAATCTTTGTCAGCGACCATGTTTCACTTCCATATAACATCACTGTAAGTACAGTTGAGTTGAAAAGATTCGCATGAGTTGTTTTGCTGATCTTTCCTTGGAGGATGTCCTTGATGTCATTGAATGCGCACCATCCAGCTTTTTTTCTGCGTGACAGTTCGCTTTTCTGATCGTGACACATGTTGACTTCCTGGCCCAAATAAACGTATTTATCAACCTCTTGGATCTGCTCTCCTCCAAGAATTATTTGGGTTCTTTGCAGAACATCTGATCTCATGTATTTCGTTTTTGACCGATTCATTTTTAATCTGACTTGACTACTTTTTGCGTTCAGTTCTTTAAGCATTCTCTCAATCTGGGCTGTATTTTCAGCTATCAGCACTATATCATCTGCGAACCTGAGATGGTTTAGCCGCTCACTGTTGATATTAATCCCACCTTTCAAGTCTGCTCGTTGAAAAAACGATTCAAGACAGGCTGTGAATAATTTTGGTGAAACTGTATCTCCTTGTTTCACACCTTTCTCAATGGGGATTTGGAGGGGAGTATCAAACAGCGATATGTCCGTGCTGCAGCCAGAGTTTGCTTCCTTTAGTAATGTGATATATTTCATACTGATGCCCTGTTCTGAAAGAGCTTCAAGAACAGCGTTAGTCTCTATGCTGTCAAACACCTTCTCGTAGTCCACGGAGGCAGTGCACAAAGGGAACTTATATTCCCTTGAACGCTCTAGTAGTTGGTTTAGAGTGAAAAGGTGGTCTGTCGTGCTATAATTCCTTCGAAAGCTGGCCTTTTCTCTAGGTTGCTGTTCATCCAGGTTTCTCGACAGTCGATTTATTATTATTTTAGTGAACAATTTATAGATATGCGAAAGCAGGCAGATCGGGTGATAGTTCTTTAGATTTTCTCGATCACCTTTCTTATGCAGAAAGATGGTATTGGACTCTTTCCAACTGGATGGTATCTTCTGGATTTCCAGGTAGCGGCTGAACCTTTGGGCGAGAGCTTTCCTAAGTTCCTGACCTCCTGCCTTAAGTACTTCTGCTGTCAGACTGTCCTTACCTAGAACCTTCCCCTCTTTCATTTGAAGGACTGCGTGACAGACTTTGCTAATGAGAACCAGGAATATGTGTTCATCGGTTTGTTGAAGTGATGGCATTGGGACGTCTATGCAGGGTGCAAACAGCTGGGTATAGAAATCCCTGCAGATTGCCTCCATCTCTGTTTGATCGGTTACTGATTCTCCGTCCCTGTTCTTCAAAGCCAATAATGATGACCTGTTCAACGCCAGTTCCCGTTTGCATTTTTTGAGACTCTTACAATCTTTAGCAGCCTTTAGGAGCTTTTTGGTTCGAAATTTCTCAAAGTCTTCCTTCAACTTCATTCATATGAGCTGACGGAGAAGGGAGTACTCGAGCCTGTCGCTACCCTTTCTTTTCATTTTCCTCCTTTTCTCCAATAAAGTCTTTGTATTCTCTGAGATTCTTGTGCTAGCTCTTCTTGGTCTTTCATGTTCAGCTGGTTTCATACACCATTTCAGTCTCTTACTGAAGTTCTCATAATCGTCTTCACAGTTGTCCAGGAGGCTCCAATCTTCCCTAGAAATGTTTTCCTTCAGGATTACCTCATCAAAAGCTTCTGTTCACCATACACACCCCATTTTTCTCCACCTTCACAGTGAATATGAGTCTGGCTCTCAGGTGATGATTGCTACTGATATTGAATGATGGCACTACTGAAATATCCTGCACAATGCGTCATCTATCAATCAGAAAGTAATTGATTTCATTTTTTGTCATCTCATTTGGTGTGATCCAGGTCCATCTTCTGTTGGCCTTCTTTTGGAACCAGGTGTTACCAATGAACATTCTCCTCCTCTCTGCCAATATAGTTAGTCGGTCTCCTCACGTGTTTCGTTCTCCGGTACCATATCTTCCTATGAACTTTTCACCCTCCTTCTTCCAACCTTGGCGTGAAAATCTCCCATCACAATCATACATGTGGAACTCTGAACGAGGGTTTCCTTCAGTTCCTGATAGAATCCTTCCACATCATCATCTTCGCACGCACTTGTGGGAGCAAAGATCTGGATGATTTTGAGGGTATTATTTCGGTTCAATTGGAGGTAAAGCACCCCTATACGTGATGACTTCAAATGGCATGAGACAATTTTCGAAGACCATTCGTTGTTTATGATGAATCCAATTCCTCCAACTGTCCTTGTGCCTTCTCCTTTTCCTAGAATGACCATGCTTCCATCCCTCCAGCTGACCTCCATCTCTTTCTTTCGTCGTGTTTCGCAAACACCCAGCACATCGCAGGCTGTTTCTGCCTTTTCCTCCATACGATGGTTTATCGATTCCTCCCTCGTCAGCGTTCTGCAGTTATAAGTGCATACTGAGAGAGTTGTCTGGTTTCCTTTTGGCAACCTGGCATCTGAGATTCTTTGCAGCCTCTCGTCGTTCGAATGCCTCACTGCCTCCGGAATGGGGATTGAGGGACATATCAAGAACTGAAACTTGGTTTTCCATGTTGTTTTAGTAATTGTTTTCAGCCACCCGCTGGCTGGGCTGTCAGTGGCACGTTTACCTCCTCAACTTAGCTAGCTTACAGCCTCAGAAAGAGGGATTATACGCCCCTCCACAGAGGAAGCAACCCCCTCACTGGGCTGACAGTCCGACACCTTGATAGCATGGTTAGACCTGCCGGAGATTGCACTCCTCTACCTTCGCTGTCGAACAGCCAGGGTCATTGCTGCGCCACGTTGGAGTGTCGAGGTAGGATTTGCAGCAGATGTATGTAAGAAAGAAAAAAGTATATAGGGGATAAGGCCACATTCAGAATACTGTATATAGTTTGGGACCTGTTATAAAATAGACAACAGACAATAGATAACTCACAGGGGTCGGCAGAAGTGGTGTGCCAAGTCTTCATTTATTAACTCTAATTTAAGGTTCCGCGTGCCAGTAATACATTTTAACATTTTTAGAAGGTCTCTTTCTATAAGTCTATAATATATAACTACTATTGTTGTATGTAAAGTAAATAAGGATTTTAAAATGTTTAAGAATGTTTAATGTTTAATTTAAAATTAAATTAAAATGCAGAGCCCCCTGGACTGGTGGCCAAGACCCGGGCGGTGTGAGTGCCACTGAAAATCAGCTCGCGTGCCGCCTTCGGTACCCATGCCATAGGTTGCCTACCCCTGACTCAGAGGATGGGGTAGGGGGAACATCACATTCCCTCTCCAGGGGTGAGGAGGAGGGAGACAAACCAGGCTCCTCATGACCAGCACCCAGACCCAGCACATGACCCTAGTAGCCTATTCTTTCCCCCTCCTCACCATCTCCTTCTGGAATAGCAACCTTCTCCTGCTGTCCCTAATATAGCCAGTCCTATGGCTCAAATGATAGTCTGTGCTGCAGTGTTGAAGGTTTAGTGTTCAAGTGCTGTTGATGTAGGGGTGGTTTGTTTTAGTTGTACATAAAATAACTTATTTTTACCCTTTTCCTTTAAAAAAAGGGGGGAGGGGGAAATTCCATTAATATAAAACCCTGCGACGAAAAAAATATTATTTAGGTTGCAAAGTCAAGCACTCAAAAGTTAGGAAATACCAGATCAATAGTTGCCTTTGTAACCTTAGTTCTATTCTTGTGCATATGCATTATAATACAGTCTTTAGTTATGTGATCATGTACTCTTTCCCCACAGGACACCTGTCTCATTTAATGCACAGGACAGATGCACAAGAGGGGGAGAATTAAGGTTGGAAAGGCAACCATAAACCTGGCATTTCCTAACTTTCAAGTGCTTGACTTTGCAACCATGATAATGTTCTTTTCATGTAGTTTCTGCATGTAATAGTAATAAAAGTTAGATATCAGGTTTATTTAGTACAGAGGTAAATAGAGTTTTAATATGAGGGATGTTCCATGTATTGAGGCTGACAGGATTTCCGTGTAAATTTAAGCCTCACTTTTAGAACTCTCAAATGTCAGGGGTTTTTTCAGCCACAGCTGAAAAAAAATCCTGACATTTGAGAGTTCTATTGCGAGATTATTAATGAGGCTTAATTTTAATCCAGAAATCACGTCTCTCATGATCAATTCATGAGAGTTGGCATGTCTGCACAGAGCTCTTCTTTAATATATACTTATTCATAGGCATAAACCATAAGGGAGGGACTTCCTGATCAGTTAGTTACTTAAAAAAGGTGAATTTTATAATCTAAAATGGATCCCTCATATGAACTCTTTTAATGCTTCAGCTACCCAATTTATACTTTAACTGTATTTTTCTTTTCTCCTGTTTCTGTTTTCTTCATTTTGCTGGAGAGTTAAGGAAATTATTGCACTCGAGCATTCTTCCTATTTCCTCTGATGCAGGTCATAGGTGGAGTGACATCAGATGACATTTCTTTGTGGGATAGTTTCGGGAACAACTGTTATCACACCATGGAGGATGCCTTGTTTCTCCCACTCCCATTTTCAGTTCATCTGTACATCTTTGTCTTGCATACGGAGGTAAGGTGTTCCTCTTTCATCATAGGAGACAAAGCCTTCATCTCGTTCCTCCTTTAGCTGTCATACTGGGAGCCAATTAAGCTTTCATTCACCCCAGAAGCATGCAAGTTTATAAGATGTATTTTACCAGCAGGGGATGTAACAAATTACCAGCTAGGCCTGGCTACAGAAATGAAGAAGATATCTTAAAATGACATGGTCTTTACTGATTCCTGCTGAGCCTACATTTTCCCTGTAACTTACATCTTTACGACTTATCAAACCTAGCTAAGCGCTTTGATACACTAAATGCAGAAAAATATATATTGAAATAGGATAAAAGTTGAGACACAAACTGACAAAAGTGAGGAAACTGAACGTTAAGGCTGACTGGCACCCCACCATTAATTCACATGTTTTAGGAAAAAAGGCACATCATCCACTTGAGTTAAAGGAGAAGGATTAGCTCCTTGGAGTTTTGTACTTTTGTGAATTCCTGTCACAATATCATTCATTATTTAAGTACAAATTTCCTGCAGCGGAAGTCTTTGTGATTTCTTTTAAAAAGCTGTAACAATTCACATGGACTCAAAAACCTTGTAGTTATTTATGTGTTTATTTTAAAAGTTTGTTTTCTAGAATAGACTAATGAGATAATACTGCTTGAACTATGTTCTGACCTCAGTAACGCCAATGTACGTCCAGAGTTATCAGAAGTCAATGAATACTTCAGATTTATAATGGTGTAACCGACAGCAGAACTCCTTGTGTTCATGCAGGTCTCAAAGAGATGTCAGTCATATACTGCTCCAGCATATTTCAGGGGAATGCACACAGTATATGGCAGGATGCTAAAGGCCAGATCCAGCTTGCCTTGCTTACTTGTACAAGCAGTCCCTTTGAGGTCAGTGGGAGCAAACAGGAGTGATGCTGTCAAGGACTCATCTTAGTGAAGCTGATTCCAGAATTGTTTTTCTTTTCCAGGACTTTGCTACTATTTAGAAAATGGTCAGAGGAGGAGACCTCTTTATAATTTTTAACCCAGTCTTCTTAGCGTATGCACAACTGGCATGTGACCAGGATCCATCACTGAATTTGGTCCACTGGTTGGATCATTAGCGTCCCCGGCTTGGGCTGGGTACTGACAGGGACTGCAACATTAAATTCCCTCCTCTGCCTGATGTAAAGAAAGGGTTTGAACTTGATTCTCCTACTGGGCTAAAGAGTGGCCCAATCATTGCACCATGGGATAGTCCCAGGTAGATGACTTTCAATCTCTCCTGTTAAAGCTGTTCCACTTTGTATAAATAAGTATTCATCAGACCAAGGATTTGAACTTAGATCTCCCACCCTCCAGATAACTACCTAACCCACCATGCTGTAGAATTGCTTTAACTCTAGTGCCTTGGTCCAATGTCTATTCATTGTCATTATGAATGACTCTGAATTGCCACTGTGATTTATAAACTGCCCAGGTAACTACCTTCTAGCTACCTCATCCTCTGTCTGTTTTGTGAATCTAGCTCTATAAAAATGATAAATAATTCCATTTTGGGTCAAACATTTTGATGAAATCTTTTCACAGCTTTCGGATTTGTTTCATATTGAACCAAAAATATTTTTCAAATTTTCTGAACTGCCAGGAGTCAAATGAGCTATATGCTTTCAGCCAGCCTCTCTCTGAACCAAGAAGGGAAGGTTAGGCATTTTAGTCCCCAGGACAGTTAGGATTACAGTCCAGGGCACTGGCAAGGCCTTCTGGGAAAGGGGTTGGGTCTTTCAGAACAGGAAGGGATGCAGAGGAAGCCAGAGGGGCTAAGGAGCCTCTTCTAGAAAAAGGGGTAAGTAGCACATTCTTGTTTGTTTGTTTTTCATTTTGCATATGCTGAGCTTTTATTTGAAAAGTCTTTGAGGCTGACCTATCTGGGGAGAGGCTGGGCTACTTTCACAAAGACTGAGGTCAAGAAAGCCCTGATAGGGGAAGTGTTTTGTTTGTTCTGGAAAAGAACTCCATAGGTGTGGACCTTTGTTTGGTTTGGTCCGCCACAACAGGCACAGTCAGCACAATTTAGCTCGAGCCCTTCTTAAGTAAAAGGAAACATGGAGGAGGTTCTAAAGTACCTGGTTCAACAGGAGCAGCCAAGATCAGCAGTAGTGAGACAGTTGGCTAAGCAAGACCAATAGCAACAATTTATGAGAGCAACAAGAGGCCCTTGAACAGTTCCTGGAGCAGCTCATACAACAGCTTGCTATTTCTGGGCCACTCACAGATCTAAATCTGCTGGCCAGTTTGGAAGTAAGAGCCAATCTGATTATATAATATTGAAGTATATTTGGCTCCCTCAGAGGATTGCCATAGTAGCCTACGGTGATTTGCTTTGTGCCTGAAACAGATAGCTCAGATGGCTTGTCTGGGTGTGAACTAAGATTTGGCCCAGAATTTTGACCTCTGGGGAGAAATAAGGCATCCTGGACTGGAATAGGGATCTTCAAGGAGACTTTTCCTACAAGAACAAGCACCCAAATAGAGGGTATACAGCAGTCCAAGTAGCTGACAAAATTGCCATATTCGGTTTCCTAGTCCTGGAGGAATAAGAAAGGTGGGCCGGAACGTTAGTCTGGCTGCTGGTGAAGAAACATTAAAGGTCTCCTGGAGCTGATAATTGAGGAGGAGAACTTGAAAGTGCCTCTTATGAAGAGCATCACGGTGTGTGGCTAGTAAGGGGGGATGCTCTGTCAGGACTTTCTATCTATATCTGTTTGAGGTAGACTAAGCATAGCCACGTTCTAGCGGGGCCGATAATTACACCTTGTCCTGATCCTATCTTACAAGAAAGGACCTTGCCCGAGGGAATTGTGTGTAGGGTTTTGCTGTTGTAAATTCAGATTGTGAAGTTCCATCCCATCTACAAAAATCCAGGAATTAAAGCACAAGGTTTTGCGGGTGGGGTTGTTTATGAGTTTGATTGAGGAAGATGGAGTGAGGCTTTGTCCAACTGGATTGGTTGGGAAATGAGGCTTCTGAGTTAGGAGAAGAATCTTTTGTAGTTCTGACACCTAGCATCTTAACAAATTCCTTTAATAGTAGTAGCTGAGCGGTGGCAAGTGGTTGGTGCATCAGCTGATATCATGAGTAAAGTAACAGAATAAACTAAAAGGTGAATACCTTAAATATCTCATGTAGGTCTAAAATAAATCACATCAATGACAGTTGGTTTTCAAGTAAGAGGTAGTCTGGAATCCAGGTATAGCATATTCAGTTATGCAGATACGTTCTAGCTAGCAAGAATACTAAACATACTTTCCAACCTGATCATCAATATTCTATTATAATACAAGAAAGGGATACAGCAAGTAGAAATATAATTTTGAAGTATGTTGCATCAGAACTAGTGCTTTTAGAGTTAATCTGTAGGTAAGAAAAGAGATGCAAACAGATATTACTACCTGCACGGTCTTAGGCAGTGATGCCATCATTATCTGTTAAAAGAAATACAGATCATGAATTTAGAACTTGGATGATAAGGAGAAGGTGACTTTCAGATATATTGTTTTAGAATGTTAAAGGTGTCTGTAAATTCTAAACTTAAATACTCTGGTTAAATTTAATCAATTACAGTCATGTGGCGTTACACTGGGGATGAATTTGATCCATTATGTTACGGAGCTTCTTTGTTTTATAAGCCTTGAAGTTCATATTTCATTCTATGACAACAGGAAGTCTGAGATCAAGCACTCTGAGTGGCAACATATTTTCAGCTATTACATATTTTTAAAAATCTATCATTTTAATAATTTACTAAAAAAGTGTTTTGATGTTTCTCTTCTGAATGGCATTTGTAATTCGACCTCAAGATACCTCCTGAGGATCTCTACATGCTCCTCGTTTTACCTCATAAAAAATTAATTTTTCTTCTAATTGCTGTAATCTTGGAGTAACTTTGTGCTAATCGCAGTTGCCATAAATTTCTGAAGTTTGTAACAACTCCGTGGTAAAACTGAAATTTCCACAAATTGCCCTTTGTTCCCCACAATCATCATAACTGACAATAACAATACCTCACTCGCTGGGGCAGCCAGTATTCAAGCAAACAGCCTGTTGTTGTGGTAAGCACAGACAATGTGCTTGGCACTGTGCAAGGCATAAATATAATATAATAAACCTTGCCCATAGGAGCTAAAAGGGAACATGACAAAATGCACCAGGAGACCCCAAAGAAGTCATTAACATAGGGCCAGATTGTGCTGTCTTACACCTTCTGGTTTCTCGGCACACCAATGCAGCTTAACTACCAATGGAGGGATTTGAAGTCAGAATGATTTGACTTGTTTGGCAGGGCAGGAAAGTCATTTTAGTAGCTGTGTTTTGGATGGACTGGAGGAGAGTGATTTAGATGAGTGGGGCGGGGGCAAGTGGGGAGAGGAGAGGACAAAGGAGAAGAGATGACTCTGCCATCTAGTTACTTTACATTATAAAGCAGCATTTCAATGCAGTTGCAACCACACAGTGAAAATGGGAAGAGGTGGGAATTAGGTGCCGATATGGACAGGGGCAGAACATGTCTGACTGAATAGGGGAAGCGAATGGTAAACAAGGGCAGAATGGGGGAGGTTTCCTAACTCTCCCCCACCTCCCAACAGCTCCTATTCCTATTCCCCCCACCTTGAACAACCTTCCCATAGCGACTCCACCTGCACCCCTGTTTCACTCCAGTGTCCCTCCAGGCACCTTGCCTCCTGCCCTACCCCCACCCTGCAGAGTCCTCCAGTTACCTGTATGTGATTGTCTGTACCCCATGTTCACCCTTTTTACAAGACTATTATAAATTTTGTATGCAATATGCCTTGTGAGGTATCATTTGAAAACTCATAATCTGCTGAACATTATTATCCGGATAAAATATATGTGGCAACATTGTATGTAAAGTTATAAGAGTCTACTGTATAACATTGCTGTAACATGTTCCAAAGTTAGAAAGTCGGGCCCAAATCAGTTTTTTAGAGACAAAGATATTGGCACGCCCTGACGGGTGTCAACGAAGTCAAGTGGGCTATCACTTAGTTAAGCGGCCATTTTCAGGCAGGGGGAAGGAGTATACAAGAAATTTACAGTTCATAAGGATGGTTCAAACCTCACATCGACAAGAGATTATTTTGTCACCATGACTCAGCAAGGATGTTTCTAGCACAAGAAATTGAATTATAAAGAGGGGAGAAAAACGCTTGACCTCACTCTCCTTCATCTCTGCTCATGACATCAACAACTCCTAAAGAACTGAATTTGGGGAGGCTCTTCAGCCAGTACAGACTGCTGTAAGCTTATGATGAGAAAAACCTTTTACTTTTAAGTTAATAGTTTTTTAAGTGAGGCTATTAGCTCAAGTTTTATATTTTTATTTCTTTTGTAACCAATCCTGATTTTTATGCATCATTGCCTATAGCCACTTAAAATCTTTTTCTTTCTGTAGTTATCAAATTTGTTTCACCATTTTATCTAACCATTGTGTTCGGACTAAAGTATGTGGGGAAACTCCATTTGGGATAACAAAGCTGGAGCATATCATTTTCCATTGATGAAATGACGGACTTTATATGAGGTTGCGTTGTTCAGCAGTGTGTTGGACTGTACAAGATGCACATTTCTAGGGAAAAGTCTGGAACTAGAGAGCTTGCTGGTGTTGCTCTGCAGTTTAATTCATAGGTGGTTAGCTAGTAGCACTCAGTATTGTGTAACTGGGAGCAAGTTACATGCTGGAGAGTGTGTTTTAACTGGCCAGGAGTGGCTGTTCTCACAGTAAAGCTGTGAAAGAGGCACTATAGGTTGGAGAACTGCAGGGGACACAGCTGTTCAACAGTCCAGATTATACCCTAGGGAATGTCACACCTTGGTTACACCCAAGTTGCCTTTGACTCTCCTCAAGACCTGACACACATTTTGAGGTGTTCAGGAAGTAAACTCCTGCTTCCATAGGTGCTGACTTTTTTATTTTTCCACCCCTGCTCCACCCTGAGGCCCCGCCCCTACTCCGCCCCCTCTCCTGAGGCCCTGCCCCTGCTCTGCCCCCTCCTTGAGTCTCCTGCCTGCTCTCTGCTCTCCGCTTTTCCCCAGCCACCAAACAGCTGATCGGCTGGGCTGCCCAGAGGATTCAGGGGGCTCGGGGCAAATCAATTTTGGGTGCCCCTTCCATAAAAAAAAGTTGCAATTCTATAGAATACTATATTCTCGTGGTGGCCCCTGTGGGGCCTGGGGCCTGGGGCAAATTGCCCCACTTGCCCCCCCTCTGGGCGGCCCTGCTGATCAGCAGAGTTGGCACTATGCCTGCTTCCACTGCTGGGGTGGGAGAGAGGGAGCCCTGTGAGGGAAGTTAGTAACTTGACATTTTACTCCAGTGATGCCACACACACAGCTGCAGTTTTATGAGAGTTAAAAAGAAGTTTGCTTGACATATTTTCTTCATTTTCCATCATAGCATTGGGTTTATAGAAGGAAAAAACGAGAGAGTAGTAGTATTCTACAGCTTGTGGCAGTGTTACAAACAACGGGAAGGAAAATTATACAAAACTAGTTGTGTGTGTGTGTGTGTGTGTGTGTGTGTGTGTATCCTTCAACAGGAAATGGTTTTACAAGTAAAGAAAAATGTGAAGTACAAAGGGCATGTAAAATGCAGGATAATATAAAGTATCCAATAAAGTCCCAGGTTATTTATTTGCCACTATGGAGAATTAAATAGATCATTGAAGTAATTTCTGTTCATGTGTAAGAGTTTTAAAGTATTAGCTGTGGTGATGTCTATGATGTGTTATTTATTGCGTATTGTCTGAAATGTTTTACTTCCAGCAGCTTGTCACATAAACTTGGTTTCCAATAACTTGCCACAATTAATAGTTGCCAGAGGATTCTGTGGTTAGAATAGACAAGGACTTCAGCAGAACACTATTCATTACTGAGGCTGGTTTGATTGCTGCATTGAGGTTTATGTTACCAGATTCTTCAACTGATGGCATTTGCTACAGGTGTAGAAGCTTTGCCTAAGGGCTTGTCTATACTTATGCGCTGGTTCAGCGGCAGGCAATCGAACTTCTGGGTTCGATTTATCGCGTCTTGTCTGGACGTGATAAATCGAACCCAGAAATGCTCCCCGTCGACTCCGGTAATCCTGTTCTGCGCGAGGAGTACGCGGAGTCGACGGGGGAGCCTGCCTGCCGCGTCTGGACCGCGGTAAGTTCGAACTAAGGTACGTCGACTTCAGCTACATTATTCATGTAGCTGAAGTTGCGTACCTTAGTTCGAATTGGGGGGGGTTAGTGCAGACCAGGCCTCAGATACAGGACAGTATATACTCCGTTAAATTCACCAGCATAGTGTAATTAAAGCTTTGTCACAAATAACCATTGCATAATCTGTTTGCCAGTAGCTTGCCAACTGCTTGCCTCAGAAGATTTTTGCAGTCCCCATTTGCAATGGAAAACTGCCTTTGCTGGAGGTCTGCAGCAAAGGTGCAGAGCCAGAGCCATAATAGGCTGCCCGAAGGCATATTGGCCCAGTTGGGTAGTCATGGCTAGGCTAGATCTTCTACAGATATATAATCAAATCAAGTAAAATATGGTCTGTGATGGCCTGAGAAAGACGAAGGCAACCTGAGGAATCATAGGCTATCTAATCTAGTCCCTTGTACAAAGCCAAATGCAGATAACTATAAAACAAATACCAAATTTCTTGATAGCCACCCACTGTTTTGGAAACACGTTCAGTTCCATTTGCCAAGTACTAGTTTGCAGAGCCTGTTTTTCCTTCTTAACAGTGAAAATAAATCTTGGCTATTTATATATTTTCAACTGTATGTTTTCTAGCAGCATGTAGGCATTGATTAACCTAAACATTTGGTGTTGTCAAGATCAGATATTAACTGCAGCTCAATGGCTGTGATATTAGCTGGAGACAGTCCAATTATCCTCTTGCCTGCGTTAAGCCATGGTTTAATTTCTTGCATATTTCTGTGATCCAGTTCTGTGTCCTGGGCTATCTCCCAGATGATTCAAAGTTAAGCCAAATTTGTATTATTTTTTTTAAATTGCACTGTAGATTCATCTATATACATAGCATCTCTTCACAGTCTTATCCTGTGATTAAAATGGAACCATTCTTCATTGACAAATGCTTTTAGATTTTTTGCTTTGTTAGCTAGCTGGGTCTCTGAACACAATTTGTAACTTTTTAGCTATTTCCAGATGACAGAATATATTTTTGAAAGCAGAGTTCCAGTGATAGGTTACAAACTTGGAAACTTTTGTCCTGAGGTACATTATTACTGAGGTTTAAAATGGGAAAATGGGATATAATCTGTGGAGACAGAAATCTGACTTATACCTTAGTAACAGCAGGTGGATTCTGGCATTCCTGCTCTTTGACTATTTGTTGTATTTAAATGTATAGAGCCTTATGCACCTCCTTTTTTTTTTTTAACTGTTAAATGGAAAGCTCACGTTGGAAAGCTTTTTTGATATTGAGATATGATAAATTTATTAGGAGCTTTAAGAGATTAAAAAAGGGAGTCTTAGAGGAGGGGAAAAGGAAATTAGATGTAGGAAAGAAAAGAGGAAGTGTGGGGGAAGAAAGAAAATAGGGGGGAAAAGGTATTGACTGAGGAGACCAGAGAACTGTTGAGATCAGCTACCATATTCAAAGATATCATATAGCACCTGTCATGAACATACCGCTAAGGGTAGCATAAAATCCCTCTTTTACCTGTGAAGGGTTAAGAAGCTCAAATAACTGGTTGGCACCTGATCAAAAGGACCAATAAGGGGAGAAGATACTTTCAAATCTGTGGGGGAAGGTTTTTGCTTTGTGCTCTGTGTTGTTCTCTCTGAGACAAAGAGAGAGACCAAGCAAGTAATCCACCTCCTACTGAAATGATACATCTGATATTACAGAAATACTAAGTAATAGCAAGGAAATGTGTTAGATTATCTTTTGTTTTAGCTTGTGAATTTTCCCAGTGATAAGAGGGAGTTTTATTCCTGTTTTTTTTGTAACTTTAAAGTTTTGCCTAGAGGGGAATCCTCTGTGTTTTAAATCTTATTACCCTGTAAAATTACCTTCCATCCTGATTTTACAGAGGTGCTTCTTTTACTTTTTTTTCTTTATAATAAAGTTCTGTTTTTAAGAATCTGATTGGGTTTTTAGTGTCCTAAAAACCCAAGAGTCTGGTCTTTGCTTGCCTTGGTTACCTATTTGGTTGGTGTATTATTCTCAAGCCTCCCCAGGAAAGGGGGTGAAGGGACTTGGGGGGATATTTTGGGGAAACAGGAACTCCAAGTGGTCCTTTTCCTGAATCTTTGTCTAACTCACTTGGTGGTGGCTGCGATACCATCACAGGGCAAGGAATTTGTGCTGTGGGGAAGTTTTTAACCTAAGGTGGTGGAATATAAACTTAGGGGGTCTTTTATGTGGGTCCCCTCATCTGTACCCCAGAGTTCAGAGTGGAGAGGAAACCCTGACAGCACCTTCAAGAGATTTTGAGATGCAATTCAAGAAGCTAATAGGCATTGTGCATGATATGATGATATGATAAGCTGGGGGCGGGACTACTTGTTTGAACCCATTCACACCATTAGGCTGACACAGATGTTGGCATTCTCTGCATTGCTGCTCTCACAGGCTGTCCCTTCCTTGGATGTGTCTAAAACTTTTCCACAGGATCTTGCTCTCTGGAAAGCCCACCATTTTACTCTACTCTGCCTAGCAGGATAGAGTATTTTCACAGCTTTCAGTCCAGTTGACTCTTATCAAAGATTACTGACCCAGTTGGCTGCCCATTTCAACTCAAAGCACAGTGAACTTCTAAGGCACTTTGAGATTTGACTCTTTGAGACAGACAATGGCAATAACTGCCTGGTGACTTTATGTTGCAGTTCACTGTCGCTCTTCATGAACGAGCAGCTGGGTCCGACGTCTGCTCCTTGACAGATGGACTTTTTAGAAACTAAATAATCCAATGAACTGCAAGGGAAAGCCTCAGGGAATGTTACGCTTTCTGACAGACCTGATATCAGCCAAGCAGTAACCATCACTGACTAAGGGAAGAGCCATGATCCAGGAAGCACAAGAAGCTGGAGCTACCACAACTGAAAATAGCGGTGACAGAGATTCAGAAATTCTGGACTGTGGTCTCAGTTTCCGGCATACGAACTCACTGTAGAACTATGGCCTAAGAACACATGATACTAGTGCTGCCTGTGCCTGGTCAGCAGAAAACAGTGCTACCTCTGATGTTCCAGTTGCCGAAGCTACTGTCGCAAGTCCATGCCAAATGTGTTATATTTTTACATGTCAGAAACCATTCCAGAGGCCTTTACTATTAATCATGTGTATGCTTCCATAAATGTACATGGTACTGTAGTATGCTGTTGTGATGCTTTCTTGGGGTGCCCAGGACTGTGAGACTGCTGGTTATACCCCTGCCACAGTGCAGGTGAGACTTGTGTGTGCTTAACTGAATGTCAGCTCCCTGACACCACCAAAGTCTGTTAGCCACTCAAACAATCTCTGAGCTTTGCCAGCCCTTACTTTGTCTTGCAGGTAGCAATAGGTATATCCCAGCCCCCGAGCCTCTCTGAAAGTATCCCACTACAGTATCCAGCAGCCCCGGACACTGGGCGCTCATAAAAATTACCAGGTTTGCTGTCCCCAGGGGAAAACTATCCACTCAGCTTGACTGGTACAACTAAGGATCAGGTCCATTATAACATCACAGCACTGAGAAAGTAGTGAGACAATCATAAATTTTATTATGAAAGGCAGAGATTTGAGAGGTACTGAGTAAGGATAATGGAAACAGAAGTGATTATATATCAAACAAAAAAATACAACATGCTTTTTAGAATGTAAATTTAACGTTAACAGGCTAAAATCCCTGTCTAAAATAGTTCCTCACCTAAAGCAATTTTCCAGTGTCACCGACCAACATGGCTGGGATCTACCTTTCGTGAATGCAATAAACACTGTCCTTTTTGCTCCCTCAGTGCTGGGTAACAGGAGTCAGGATCACCACTGGGGTTCCTTCCTGGTGTGCTGGCTCCAAGTTGTCTTCACATACTTGTGTTGTCTCGATATACAAAATCGGCTTCCATTGTGTTGGCTTACAATGCTTAATCCACATATGAACCTAGGCAGACAGGTGAATATACATCCCCTTTTCTGGCAAAACCTGTTTGTCAACCCAGCCTGGGACATAGACTATACAATGTAATTTCAGTACATATACACAACTCCTTAAATATCATCTACACATACATCTCTCAAAATTGAGGATCAATATGACTACTCCTGAGGGAGTTCTGCACCAAAAATTTTAAAATTCTTTGCACAATATTTTAAAATTCTGCAAATTTTATTTGTCAGTAAATAAATGTGGCTCCAGCATGGCAGTGGGGAGCAAAGGCCACTGGCTGCATTGAGGTGGGAGATCACCCTGAAGCCTCTACCTCCCCCGGTACAGGGACTCAGTGGTGAGGCTGCACCTGACCCTGACACAGTGCAAGGGCTGGGCCTGCCCCAGAAACACCCCCCTGTGGGGCCTTGCCCCTACGCACCATGTGTGAGTAGGCAGGCTCAGCCCAGCAGGATCCAGGTGTGGGGTGAGAGGTTTCTGTGTGGAACAGTCTGGGTGCGGATGGCTCAGTGGGAGATCTGGATGCACAGGGGCTTTTGGGGGGGGGGTGCTCTGGGTGCAGGGGCAATGGGACTCTACAGGGGATCCAGGTGAAGATGGTTGGGGTTCAGCGGGGGGGGGGGTCTGAATGTCGGGAGTTGGGGCTCGGCAGGGGGGTCTGGATGTGGGGGGCTTGGATGGGTCCAGGGGTAGGGCTTGTCAGGGTGAGGGTTTGATGGGCCTGCTTAATGGGGGAGCCCCAGATGCTGCCGAGGGGACACCACATGCTGGGCTCCTGCTTCCCCCCGTGATTCCCCTATCCCCTTTTCTTCTCCATCCCCCTTCCCTCACTCCCACATTCCCCTCCCCCTGCCCTATTCTACCCCTCACTCCCGCTTCCCTCATTTCCCCCAAGCGCCTTTACCCAGCCCCACCATAGGCACTCACTATTGCACAGAAAACAGATAGGCTTCCAGCACACAGAAGGGGAGCATGACTGGCACTAGGATCCAGGAGGCAGTGTTCAGCTGCAAAATCAGCAGAGCCCAGACGCAGCCTCCTTCAGTTGGGCAGCTCTGTGCTTGCAGAAATTTTTTTTTTGGGGGGGAAGTGACACATAACCCCATGTGCCCCCCCCATGCCTCACTTCTGTTTGGGGGGGGAGAAATCCCCCCCAAAAACTGTGCCCATGGTCTCGCCCTCCCCCCCTGCATGGCTTCCCTGCCGTTTTCTGCAGGGATGCACAGGAATTCTGTGGGGGAGTAGGGGCATTTTCTGCAGGCGTGCAGTCACGCAGAATCCCCCGAGGAGTAATATCACATAAGCTTTTATTAGACACCTTACATGACCCTTTTGGGATAAATGCTATGAAAGCAGTGTGTTAGGTGTAGTGAGTTTGTCAGGCCTGATAGGAGTTGTTACAGAAGAGAGAACGCTTTGCCAGCTGGCATTCAGGGGTTTTTAGGCTCACAGCTGGACTCTGCCAGGAACACGGTACAACTGGTTCCTACCACTAAGGTCTTTAGTAGGGAGGCACTGATGAAGAAAAATCAGTTTCAATTTGCTTCATGGAAAAGGCACAATGTTACCCACTTCTTGAAGGTGCAGACTGAGGGAACTAGACATACATTGATGGAGAGGCTCTTTGAGGCATAAAACCCCCTTATCAACAATCAACATTAGATACTCGATTCTCTAAACATCTATTTTGAACTGGGCTACTGGACATATTTACTAATTCCAGCAGTGTTTTCAAACCCAGTATCAACATGACATAGAGACCGTGGAACTTGTCCATTGATTTCTGCATTGCTATACAGCTACTTGCCACATACACCTTTCAGCCTCCTAATACCATATGGCTACAAATAAACGATTTAGCTATCTTTTATACTGGAATAGAAGGGCTGAAAATATTTGATAAATAAACCCAGGAGAGATTTTAGCAGGAAGACTGACATCTGTACAAGATCAAAACTTACATATAGAAATTCCTAAAATTTCATTACTCTAAAGAGCCCCCCGCATAGTTCAATAAACTCTGCACACCCAGGAGGCATTCTTGAGTATTTTGTAACATTGGTCTTCACATTTATTACAGCTGCCTTATTGATATTCGCAAGCTGTTGATTGTTGTGTGAGATTTGAAAAGGCCCATGTTGACTTCATTTTATTTTGAAAGAGCAGGGGGCTATGGGAATTGGAGTGACTTCAAATTTTAGCCTCTACTTATTCTTTTGATAGCTTAAATGAAATCAAATGACTATCACATTTATACCAGTTAGAGGAGGGAATAGAAAAATTGCAGTGTCTTGGCCTTTGGAATTTATATGGTCTACAACAGTTGCTCTCAACTTTTCCAGACTACTGTATCCCTTTTAGGACTCTGATTTGTCTTGTGTACCCCCAAGTTTCACCTCATTTAAAAACTACTTGCTTACAAAATCAGATGTAAAAATACAAAAGTGTCACAGCACACTCTTACTGAAAAATTGCTTACTTTCTCATTTTTACTATACGATTATAAAATAAATCAATTGAAATATAAATATTGTACTTACATTTCAGTGTATAGTATAGAGAGCAGTATAAACAAGTCATTGTCTGAATGAAATTTTAGCTTGTACTGGTTTTGCTAGTGCTTTTTATGCAGCCTGTTGTAAAACTAGTGAGTTGATGTATCCCCTGGAAGACCTCTGCGTACCCACAGAGGTAAGTGTATCCCTGGTTGAGAACCACTGGTCTACAACCATGGAAACGTTGATACCAGCAACCAAAAATACCAGTTTTTAGCCTTAGAAATAGGGGGGAAATCTCTAAAAATTGGGTGGGAAATTGTACAAGAGTTCTGGAACAGTTTTTATAGTGGGGGTGCTGAGAGCCATTGAACCAAACTGTAAACCTTGTACATAATGGAAACTGCTTCGAGCCGGGGGGTTCAGCAGCACTCCCAGCACCCCTAGTTCCAGTAGCACCTATGCTAGTAGACCAGGAAAATAGTCAAGAGTCAAGAACTCGGACGTGGTGAGGAAATGGACTAGCTGATTTATTAATTGTAGAGATTGGCCTCAGTTGCAAAGATAGGGTTTGGATCTGAAAGTTTCCCAAACTTCAGGGGCATTTGGACCAATAGTTTTTGTTCAGACCACCTATATATAAGGGGTCTTTATTTTCCATAATTCATTTAAAAAAATCCTTCTAGTGGCCCCCTGAAATATTATAGTAAGCTCTGTCACCACTTGTAGTGCTGTTATGTTGCAGAACAGAGATGGGTGTGGGTTTAAACATACAATTCTGTTGCTGCCTTTTTCCTCCTTAGGTCCGTTTTGCACACAGCATAGACAGCATTACAGTACTTACCGCTAAGCAGCTCTATGCTGCCATCTACTGTTCATTGGTGTTATAACACGTATTTAACAGTACAGTAAAATGGGGGTATTTAAAAGCAGGGCATTGCAGAACACGTCTCAGTCAGTAAAAGGTGAAAGTAACAAGGGGAAAAATATTTTGGAACAGAATCCCAAGTTGCAAAGAAGACTAATAAAGAAGTGCTGTAAATCACTGTACCTAAATGCTATCAAAACACTGTATATAAAGATTTAATTCCATGCTAGAGGGGAATTCTGGAATAAAATAAAATGTCTTTTCATGATTGAGCCACATTTCTTTGTCACCACATTGAAAAAGAGAGCCATCTGCAGCATTTCACGTACAATACATAACGTTGAAATGGTTCTACAGCTCTGAAAGCTAACAATATGTAGCCAATGGGAAAGGTTGTATGTACGTAGATGGTAAGCAGTGCTCGGTGTGAAAGGGATTCAGTGAATAAATTATATTTGCAAACCCCTACGAACTGACCTAACTTCACATACTTGGAATAAATAATCTTTCTTTTAACTCTATAGTATCACTCAATCCGTGGAACCAAAGGAATTGGGGTTTGGATACATGTAGTTGACAAATCATCATAGAGGGAAAACATATGACCTTAAGTAGCCTTCAGGGCTTTTAAGAAATCATTATGTTAAGTATTTTTAAAATGCATGATTGGGTTTGGATAACCAGGCTGCTGCCAAGCATACTGTTATAGCCCTGGTCGAGGACCCCGCTAGACATGCACCTGGGTATTGTGTTTGGATCCAAACGCTGGATCTTGCATGCTTCTAAGTCCACTGAGCAGCAACTAGGCCCTGTCTCTGGCCTCCTAGGCTTCCTCCCAGGATACAGACTCCCTATCTAGCACTTCTTCTTGGTCCAGCTGCCCTAGGCCTCAAAACCAGTGTTGAGGCTAGGGTTGCCAACCTTCTACTCGCACAAAACCAAACACCCATGCCCCAACCCCTGCCTTGCCCCTCCTCCAAGGCCCCGTCTCTACCCTCGCCCCTTCTCCGAGGCCCCATCTGGCACTTACTCCATCCTCCCTCTTTCGCTCACTCTCCCCACCCTCACTCACTTGCTCATTTTCACTGGACTGGGGCAGGCGATTAGGGTGCAGGAGGGGGTGAGGGCTCCAGCTGGGGATGCAGGCTCTGGGTTGGGACCAGAAATTAGGAGTTCAGGGTGCATGAGGGGGCTCCGGGTTGAGGCAATGGGTTGGGATGCAGGAGAGGGTGAGGGCTCTGGGGTGGGGCCAGGGATGAGGGGTTTGGGATGCAGGAGGGGTCTCTGGGCTGGGGGTGGTGGAGCTGAGAGGCTTGGAATATGGGAGGGGGCTCTGGGCTGAGGCAGGGGCTTGGGGGGTGGGCTCCGGGCTGGGGCTACAGGTTCCAGAGTGGGGCCAGAAATGAGGGGTTCAGGGTGTGGGAGGAGATTCCAGGCTGGAGCAGAAGGTTGGGGTGCAGGGGGAGTGAGAGCTCCACCTGGGGCTGCGGGCTCTGGTGTGGGGCTGGGGATGAGGGATTTGAGGTGCAGAAGAGGGTTCTGGGATGGGACTGAGGGGTTCAGAGGGCAGGAGGGGGATCAGGGCTGGGGCAGGGGGTTGGGGCCCAGGGAGTGTGTGCAGGTTCCGGGCAGCGCTTACCTCAGACAGCTCCCAGAAGCAGCAGCATGTCCCCACTCCGGCTCCTATGTGGAGGCCTGGCCCGGTGGTTCTTCACGCTGCCCCATTCGCAGATGCCATTGGCCACGTTTCCCGGCTAATGGGAGCTGAAGAGCAGGCGCTTGGGGCAGAGACAGTGTATGGAGCCCCCTGGCTGCCCCTACATGTAGGAGCTGGAGTGGGGACATGCTGCTATGAAGGAACAAAATGGACACCGTGTAAAGTCAAGCATGTGGGTTTATTATGCACAGCGGTGGCGGAGTGTCACTTTGCTTATTAGGCTCAGAGACACTGCCAAGCAATTGATTACAATAGATTATATAGATTATCCATGGGCGGAGGGAAGCGATGGGGTGGGAGGGACCTCTGCGCCTCTTATGCCCTACTTAAATCCTTAACACAACACTGAGGGGTATAGAAGGCCTTGTTTAGGGTCTCAGGCCTGGTCTACACTAACCCCCCAATTCGAACTAAGGTACGCAACTTCAGCTATGTGAATAACGTAGCTGAAGTCGACGTACCTTAGTTCGAACTTACCGCGGTCCAGACGCGGCAGGCAGGCTCCCCCGTTGACTCCGCGTACTCCTCGTGCCGAGCAGGATTACCAGAGTCGACGGGGAGCACTTCTGGGTTCGATTTATCGCGTCCAGACAAGACGTGATAAATCGAACCCAGAAGTTCAATTGCCTGCCGCCGAACCAGCGCGTAAGTATAGACAAGCCCTCAGTACTGGGGTGAATTTCACTCAAAGCCTCTGATTGCTTGTCACACTTCGTTGGTACAGATGCACTGGAAGTCCCAGTACTGACTTACTAACTCAAATACGCTAATAATAGACATCTGCTGTAATTTATAAGATTTATCTGATTACACTAACAAATTAAAGGATGGCCACTTGAAATGCAAATCACTTGCTTATGCAGGCCTGCATCCTTGAAACTAAATATGGATTACCTGCAAATATTTGAAAACATAAGTACCAGTCAAGTGGACAGCTCTCATCTACAATTTAAAAGCCTTGTAGAGATCAAAGGAACTTGTTCAGTACTTGCTGACTTGTCCTTGAACACCTACCTATATACATGTGTAATATGAGACTTGAGTTATACTGCCAGTACCAGTGCATGTAGGTTGTTGTATGTATGAGACTGCTGTGCTATGAATATATATATTCTGTTTATATATAATAGCACATCTGAAGAAAATGTACTATACTTAAATTGAACTCCAACTTCCATTCTAACTCACTCACTCCCCCCCCCCCCGTAGCCTCCCCACCGTTTTCTTTCATAACTTTTCCAAATCCCATTGGGACTGTATGTTCCATGCTTAGTCACTCTCTGCAAAGGGGCAACTGTTGTGGTAATTTGAGCACAATCAGATCACCAATTTATAAATTAGTAGCATGTGGAACATTTCCCCTTCACACCCATTTGTTCCAATCATATATATATTGCATTCAGATAACTAAGGTGAAATTTCAGCCTTGACTTGCTGATCTCTAGCATGACTCTCCACTGTCTTGCATCTTGTGTAGTCATGTATACATGCAAAGTGGGTATGAAATTAGTCTGATCTAATTTATTTCTCTTTCTTCTCAAGCAGGGATTGGACTCTTATAATTTTGTTTTGCTTTTCTTCTTAACAAGCAAAAGTAACCTCCCTTTATATCAATAGCCTCATCTGGGCAATTGGAAAATGAAAATAACAGAAAAGAGAAACTTTTGCTTTAACATCCAGACTGCAGATATTCTAATCCTGTTTTGAACTAATACTATATCTCAGAATGCATGCTGAAGAGGTGTGCTGTGTTTTCCATTTCCTTGATAATCAGTGTAAGCACAGCTTGTACAATGGGAGAGGTGTACTCTGGCTAAATATCTCTGCTGAACTTCAAACTGGGTCATGGATAGGAATTTGCAGATCTCAACATTGAGTGAACAGTGTACTCAGTTCAACAAGGGCTGGGTCTAGCAAGTTTCACTTTTCTGTAGCATTCATTACTTATCATCCCTTTTTTTTCTAGAAGCTTTAGTAGGCCTATTAAGGGCATCCTTTATACAGCTTTCATTTTCATGTGCTGGTTCCCTTGGGATGCCTTTATCCTTCGGATAAACATGGGAAGCTGCAATTTCCTTCTCCTGTTTGGTTTCCTCCCACGCTCTTTCCTTCTGTTTGAATGACACGGTTGGCCAGGGAATTCAGAAGTAAGACTGCAGCTCAGATCCAACTTCTAACTTCACTCTGTTGCAGCTAATATTGCCCTCCAGGGTACCTAAGAAAAGGAGAGGGGAGCACACCTGGGCAGTACAATATAATCGTTTCTAATGGAATGCAACACTCCAAATAAACATGCATCAGAGGGAATAATCTGTGAAAAATGTTTCTAAACCCAGCATGGTTGATTTGGAAAAGATTACAAAGCTGAATTGCTGTAAGAGGAGGAGGTGGATGTCATGTTTTAGAATACAGTATCTGGTAATTAGGAGAAAAGTCTGTAGAAATTCATCTTTCTTTTGAAATTTTTCTCTTTTTCATCTATCTCTATGTAGCCTGTCTGTCTCTTACTCGCCATTCATCTGAAAGTGACATTCTTAATAGTGTCATAATCCAGTGGTGCAAGCAATTTCTTGTCAATCATAGCATAGGGAACAAAGGAGAGTTTTATCTGAGCTTGTTTGTCCCACAAGAATAAAGGATTTCTGATGTGTTTTTTCAGGAACAAGATGGAGTAAGAATGAATCAAGTGGTTTCAGAGGAAGGGTAATATTCTTTTTCCCCATGTAGATCTCTGGCACAAAAAACGTTTTCTCATCTTTGTAGGGGAGAACTATGTGGAGTTAGGGAGTAGGGGATCTTTTACTTCCTATTTGTCCTGTTGAGTCTTGGATTCCAGAAACTGCCTCAAATGATGTAGAAGTTGGAATTTTCCTAAATGTGTTAGAAGAAAGTTACTAAAAAAAGTCTCATTGACTTAAAAGATTTGGTGCATAATTCAGAAGGTATAATTTCTATAAGATGTATTATATGGTTTGTATTGTATATTGATGCAAACAATTAAATAAAATATACCCCTCCAAGTACCCAAGAATGCAATGTCCAATGAAAGAACATATCCAACCAAAGAGCATGTTCGGTGTGGGCTAGACGGCTATATAATTGTTATGATTTTTCTCTGTGTACTGCATCTTTAAATATTTCAGTGTCTGCTGTTCAGAAAGCTGTTTTGTGAGACAGAGTTGATGCAGTATGTTAGGAGGGAGTCAGACTTATGGAAACTTTATTTTTGTTTGTTTCCCTTAAGTGAAAATAAGCCATTCAGACCAAATATGCTGATCAGTGTGGATGGAAAACATACATATATTATCTCTGGAGTCATAGCCTTGCGTTAAACCTTGAACTCTTCATACCATTGGACATACTACAGCAAAGATACAAGTGAAAAAAGTTAAACTGTTCTTGTAACTCTGTATTGGTAGCTGACATGCCAAACCTTTGAAAAAAACGCAGAAATTGGGCTTGGTTTTGGCTTAATTGGCTTGTGAGTTGCTTGTTGGCTAGTTTTTGGCTTGTAGCTTTTTGCTTATTTGGCCTATAGCTTGTTGCTTTTTTTTTTTTAATCGGCTCCCAGCAAGGGAGGGCAAGCAGGGGCAAGATGGGAAGAGAGTCAGAGGTGCACAGCGGGTCCACCACCGTCCCAGACTGCACGATGGGGGGGAGGGGAGGGGATCTAGTCAAATAGAGTGTTGGGGTTCTTAAGGATTGGCTTGTTTTGGCCTTGTTTTGAAATGGGATTAGCTTGATTTTTGGCTTATTGTGAAAGTCGAGGTGCTTATTTACTGTGTTAAAGTTGGCAACTGTGATTGGTAGTATGTCAAACCACTAATGTTTACTGCCTCATTATGGGTTTTTTTGGTGTGAATGAGGCAGCTTACTGAAGTCCCATCTGCTCATTTCTGGTAGTGTACAGGAAGATGTTAAAGATGTTGTTGCAATATTTGAAAAAAGTAGTGGAAAGTTGCAGTACCTTGGCCAACATTCCTTCTTTGAGTTCATGGCACTACAGATTAACTGGCATTAATGCAAATACTCAAGCTGCACATGGAATATTACAGGAAACATAATGGCTGCCATGTTTTCCTTGCGTATGTTCACTCAACTACAAATATTTTTTTCAGCATAGGAAAAGCACCATTGAAATTCCAGTGGAGTACAACACAATGAGATAATCCCACAATTGTAAGTACATGAAAGGTGTCAAAGAGAGAGAGAATGAGAGAAAGGTAATTCGTATTTTAAAATTATTTAGGTGCCAAGATTTAGAACAGTAATTAGAAATGAAGCTGGACCACAGAAATTCAGATCTGGTCCCTGATTTTGAACATCCCAAAGTTTGCATTTCTCAAATCCATTGTTCTGGTTCGACCCATAATAGAACTGTGAGGCATGTCATCTACAAAATTCAGGTCCTGTTTGGGATTCTGAAACTAGATTTAATGGGGTTTGGATACAGTACTTTGGTTCTGGTCTAGCTCTAGTCATAATATTCAACCTTCAAAGAGCCACTTTCTCACTTTTGAATGGTGGTTCAGAGAATCACAAGCTGATGTCCTTGTGAGATACTGGTTGCAATAGTGGGACTATCAGAATTAAGTGCCCCAGCAACCCGTCCTGGGGTTAAAACCTGCAGGAAGGTGACCTCATGAAGCATCTGGTGACTGCTTCTGTCAGGAAAGAGTTTGAGGCTGTGGAGAAGGCAGCATTGTATGACTTTCAAATGCTACACTAGGCCTCATGATGTGCTGGACTGTTCATAATACTGCCCATCTTCCTTTTCCTCCCTCGTGGCATGGATCTCTTAGTAGCTGAACTGCAATTGGTTCCTCTGTCCATGCCAGGGAAGAATCAACCTCTTCCAGGGAGGAACAGCTGCAGAATTCAGTTAACACTGCTCAGAATACCATTATATTCTTCTGCGCACATAATCGCTGGTTTGGAAGGGAAGCATGCCACAGAGAGTGGCTATCTTGCCCCATTCCCTCCATCTCCCAAGAACCTCCTGAAACCACATAGATTTCCAGTTATGCACAACAGGCAAAGAAACGCTTGACTGGCTCAGAGGAAAGGACATATCATACCACACTGGTTTTGCTACAATCCCTTCATTACTGTTGGGGCCTTTCTGACCTAGTTTTCTTCTTATTTGCTCCTGTCTGTGTCTCAGGGTAAAGTGAAACAAAAAGCCCAAAGTCTCGTTCTGATTAGAAGCAAATGTTAAATTTGTAGTTCAGTTTTGCTGGTAGGTTAAACTTCAGTTTACAAAATGCACAAAAGGTGTCCCTTTGTGACAACAAGACAAGCTGAGCTGCAAAGGCAAGCCATGATGACCCATTCTAGCATTCCGTTTCAGGAGGACTGAATGTATTGGAACACTTTTTAATGAATGTTTTATTCTAAATGCTTGGAGAGACATACAGATTGACCACTGTGCTCCAGGACTAAAGGAGAAATATCTGGTTTTTATATTTGTAATATAGTTAACAAGGCGTTTTGAATGGTATACTTGGAATACAAAAGTAGGTTTTGCTGTATCTGAGTAATAAGATAAATACACGAGATAGCACTAACATTTTGCAAAAGGGTAACATCCACTTGTTTGAGTTAGGGACATTACAAAACAAACCATAACCCCAACCTCCTTCACACTAAATCCCCTAATTCATTCCGATTGTTAATAGGGAAGGGAAACTGGATTTTTAGCAGCATACATCTGAGGCTTTCTTAATCTATTTTCCTAACCAGATAAAGGGCCAAATCCTGATCCCATGGATGAAGGCAGAGTAAAAGGATATTGCCTCTAGAGACCATGGTCAATTTAGGGTAGAGGTACATGCCTGGGGCCACAGATCTTGGAGCAATGTGATAACATCTGAATCTAAGCTTTCATTAAAATAAAAGCATCTCACCCTAATAGTTTTGAAGAAAAGCTTGAAACATGACTGAAGTATAATGGAGACAGTGGCATCTGCCCGAACCTGCAGACAGCCTGAAACCATCGTTCAGAATTGTGAATTGCACCCTGGCTTGTTATGAATCCTGCTGCTGTGGGCTGTCCTAGCCAACACTACCCCACCAAGACTTGGCAGGGTGGGCGGAGGGGAGCTCTTGCTGCTGTCACCCTATTATAGATCTCTCAGAAGGTGGGGGCAGAGTCCTTTCTCCAGAATGGAGCCCAGCCCACTTCTGAAACAAGATGCAGTGGTCTGGAGAAGGAGTTCCCAAAGAGGGTTAGTGGTAGACTCGCTTTAGCCCAGCAGGCGGCTTTTGCATGGGCAGGACCAGGACATGAGTGGGGTGACTGGGGGCCCCAGTGTGGGAGTGTGTCTAAGGCCCCATATTACCTTCATTTATCCCTCCTTGAGAATAGGGGAAAACAACTCACCCTTTGCAGTTTTGCGGCCCGTGGATCCACACTGTACAAGAAGCCATTGGTTATGCTCCCATCACATCCCTAACACATCCACAGCACTGAGAGATGTAGCAGAGCCTAGCTTTGCAGCATTCAATGAGATGCCGCCTACCTGCATGAGCTCTGCATGCCACTGTCGAGTGCTATCTGCAGGATCTGCCCCGGCATTGTCAAGCTATCATGAAGAATTACATCATTTCATTTAAGGATGTGTCTAGATTGTGTTCAAATAGATAAACTACATTTCATTTTAAAAAAGGGACAGACAGTGATGGACTAGTAACCTCGATCACTTTAGATTAATAAAAACTTAATCTTACAACTAAACAATATAAAATTAGCAAAAATCAGAAATAACCTTAGAAATTACCATTTCACTTCTTTCATAAAGACAGAGTGCTGTTTGTATTTTGCATGTCTCTCCATTCACATGTTGATCCAATTTCAGGTACTTATAATCCATTTTACAAATTGAAAAACTATAAAAATATCATTACAACATCTATTTTTAACTTTCCATGCTTGAACAAAGTGTTTGACTACTGACTTTTGCTGGGTCACACCTGTGTAGATTACTGAGTAATAGCCAGTTTGTTGTTCTAACACAGTAGTGCTGGCACTTTAGAATGGTTAGATGTACAATCCAAATATTTTAGGATCATTTATTTAAAACACACAAACAGAAGGATGTATTGCTGAAGACAGGGAGCCCTCTGTGTTAAAGAACCAGAAACTTCTTGCTATGACTTCCATGTGACTTTCAAACTCTGAAATAAATAGAGCTACATAATTCTATGGGGACTTTCTTTAACTTCAAACTTTATTTCAGCATTGCAGTGCCTTTGTGCATATTTAAACCAAAATCAGGGCAGTTAAATTAAAATATTGAACCTCTGTATTTCCCACACAGTGGAACAGATTAAAGTTTATCTTTGTGCATATGCTAATTGAATCTAATGATCAGATGCCCTCTGATATTGTCTTCATTTCTTGAAAGTGAAAGTTTAAATGGATTATACAGTGTATGCATATGTCCAGTCCTCTATTACAGATGATGTAAATACATCGTATTCCATAACTGTACCTGCCAAAGAGAGAAAAAGAAATAAATGCACATAGTAATATCTTTAATTGTATATTCAATTATAATGCAAATTTATACTAATAGGAACATATGTAGATATATGTACATATTAAACTTAGTTGTTAATCAGTAAATCTTGTTTAATAAAATGTTTGGGTATGAAGATGAGCAGAACATTTAGTCCAACTGAGACAGAAGATTGTAGCACTGCTGTTACTGTCAGTCACAAGTTTAAAATACTCTTGATCACAAGTCTTTCTGTCAGCAGCTTTGAATTAAATTAGGCAAAGCTCCTAATTAACACAGAAATGTACAGTAACCTCATGCACTTGAAAATCAGTTACTATAAAAGGGTATTTTTATGCTAAATCTTAGATTAATTCAGTCTACAGTTGAACCCCTAAAGTAGTAGTTGCAAGTTAATGCCCATATTATTCAGATTATGTGCATACAAATGATCTCTTTTGCAGGGCAGAAAAGGCTGGTGGTACTTGCTTTTGAATAGATTAGCAACAAGTTAAACAGGAATCAGGCCCCTCAGAATATTGAGGACAGGAGTTTCCCATTAGTTATGTTGTGACATTTAAGGACTCCTAACTGCCTAAGTCCAATGCCTCTATACTTCCCAAATATGACCCTTGCTGCACAGACACCAGTAGAGGCAGATTCACATTGGGATACAGTGATAAAATGCTTAGGTTTGGATTCTAAGTTCTAATGTCTGGAACATTTACTGACTACCATATAAGAACTCCCTACTGTGCTCTCACATGAAAGCAGAATAGCAAATATTTTCAGTAAGGTACATGATGATATGTATTAACCATTAGAGATTGAAATCTCACCTTAAATATTAAAGTAAACAGGGCTGAAGGTTCCCCTCTGCAAAAAATGAGTGTAGGGAAATGCTTATTCTGTTTTTGATGCATTATCCCCCTTCTGCACAGCATCAGAACACGATTTGTATCAGAGGTCAAGGATCCAGAAAACCTGGGCCAACCGCCATAGGTCCTTAAATAGCCACAAGGAAGGTTTTTCCTTCTGTGATGTTGTCAGACCTCTTCCTCTCATCCCCCAGCCCTGGTATTGTAGGTGGCCCAGCTGCTCTGCTGACATTTGGCTCTTAGACAGCAACTATGTGTTCTGTGACCTCTTCAGTGGGCTCACTGGGCATGCGAAGGAGAGAGTGTTTTGAAATGCATTAATCAGACTTTTTCTTCTTTATATATTCACAATCTTTGGGTTGCAAAAAGGAGCAAACATACTGTGCAGGGTGCTCATTTCCTGTTTCCTCCTCCCTGTGGCCTGGCCTGGTTTGGCCTGGGGGGAAGGGATAGCTCAGTGGTTTGAGCATTGGCTTGCTAAACCCAGGGGTGTGAGCTCAATCCTTGAGGGGGCCACTTAGGGATCTGGGGTAAAATCAGTACTTGGTCCTGCTAGTAGAGGCAGGGGGCTGGACTTGATGACCTTTTAGGGTCCCTTTCAGTTTTATGAGATAGGTATAGATCTATCTCCTGTTTCTCTTCAATGGCTGTGCTGCATGGAGATTACGTAGAAGAGCTGGTGGTAACGGGCAGAGAGGCAACGTTCTGTTCACCTGCCTTTCCCTCTCACAGTTACCTCAGACTGCCATGGTGTTTTCCCTCCCTCTGAGATGTGCAATGAAGGGGAATAGAGGTAGGGTGACCAGATGTCCCAATTTTATAGGGATAGTCCCAATATTTGGGCCTTTTTCTTATATAGGCTCCTATTACCCCCTCTCCCCCATCCTGATTTTTCACACTTGCTGTCTGGTAACCCTAAATAGAGGGGACACAGTCTGTAACATCACTGTTAGCATAGTTCAGCTAAAACCTTGGCCTAGAAGCATAGAAACAAAAATGCTTGCATTATGCTGGGGGTAGCCATTACAGAGATGTTGCCATTTTTCACAGCACATGTAAAAACAGAATCTGGGTAACATTTTCAAAAGAACCCATTTTTTCCCCCCAAAAGTGATTTAGAAGCCAACATTTCATTAAAACTCAATGGATGCCTGTGATGGGGTGTCTACCCCACACAAGGCCTGAAGGGGTTAAGGTGGCCAGGTGAGCCAATTAACCACCTAGGCTGCACCTGGAGGAGAAGCCAGGGAGCAAGGACTAATTAGAGATGAGGCTCAGCTGGATAGGAACAGGTTAGTGTGATCTGTATGAAGCCCAGTATCTGAGAGCAGAAGAGGCACCAGAGAGAGAGAAAAACTGTAGTCTCGTTCAGGGTGACCAAAGGCAAGGTAGAAAGTAGTTTGGGGTACAGCAGTAAGGTTGAGGACTGCACAGACCTTGACTGCTTGTTGTAGGGTCCCTGGGCTGAAACCCAGTGTAGAGGGCAGGCCTGGGTTCCCCTACCAGCCCCAGGGAAAATGGCACTGGTAATGGAATAGTGGGCTCTGTGAGACTTTAGGGTATGCAATGCCCCCTGCCCCTGGAAGGAGAAAATTACACTGACCTGACCAGGGGGCCAAGCCACAAAGCAGGAGCTGTCAAGTCCTTAGAGAAAGAGACTAAGAAAGCAGCGGAGTGCAACTGCAGGAAGGAGCATTGATCTAACAGCTAATCCCCAGACATGGCCAGAAAGAAGCGCTCCGGTGGTGAGTAGAGCACCCTGTGATAGTGCCTATGTCACTTAAGTTGAAAATAAAGTCAGTGGTCTTAATTCTCACTTACTTTAAGGACCTTTTGCACTGCTGAAGTGGTGTAAAGTCCCCGAAAGGCCCTTTAACGTTCTCAGAGCAACATAAAAGGGCTGCAGTGTAGTACAAGTGCTACAGCTTCCCTGATGCAGATATGCCACTGTAGTTCTGCACTGTAGACGTTTACTACAGTGACAGAAGGGGTTGCTTCATTGCTTTAGTAAATCTACCCTCTCAAGAGGTAGTAGCTAGGTTGATGGGGGAAGAATTTTTCCATGTGCCTAGTTGTGCCCTACAACAGGGGTTAGTTTGAGCTATCTGAATTGCACAGGGTGTGAAACTTTTCACAGCCTTGAGTGATGTAGCTAGACTGACCTGAAGTTTTAGGTGTAGACTAAACCCCAACGTAAACAGGAATTAGGCCCTATAACTTCCTTCAAAAGACTAAATTAATTAAACATTTAAAGAGGGGTTTTTTTTATTGATTTGTAAACCAGTTTTTCAAGTACTCTTCCCTGACACATCAGTGCGTGCAAACTAGCAGAGATGGTGACAATTATATGCACCTACCATACTTATATTTATATAGAAGTATATTTATTTTATGCACAGAATAGAATCCACTCATTTGCAACACCCCAGTGGAAACTAAAATGTACCAACCAATGGATCATCTCATTTAACAGAAGTATACTGCAATATTATGGTACTCTTTGTTGGACTATGGAGGCAGATCATGGAACATGCATTTTATTTCTTTACAGAAGCTAAAATAAGCAGTAATATGTTTTATGTTGCAGAAAAGTAGTCTATGATTTCATTCTGATTCTAGTTGGGTCCAGCTACATACTGCAAAGCATTAGCATGGACAACATGGACCCTTTTACAGAGAGTTTGCCTGTCTCACCAGACATGGCATAGACTATAAGTATTTTTTCTTGGACTGGTGATGACATATACCTCCAAATTTCCAATTGGAATCTGGTACTATAGAGAAGCGGATTGTTTTGGATGATGACTGAAAACTGTTGTCTGATGACTGTTTGGAGGCTTATTGTGAAATGGTGTTCTTGGGCATCTGTCCTTTAGGAAATGGTCTCGCTCTCGATATTAATTCCTCGGGGTTGTTACAAAACACCCAGGCAAAAATCTATTCCTGCTACCATTTAAGTGGTTGTGCAATTGTCTGTGAGTCAATTAAACAGATTCTATTAGTTCAAAGAAGTAGTGTTCGAACACACATCTTACTATTTAAAATCTTGTCATCTTTTAAAGTGATGTAAAAAAGTTCCCACACTTCACAAACCATAAAATAGTTTGGGTTGCAAGAGACCTATAGAACATCCTCTTTACACTGGCATTAGGATTACTAGTGTTCTCCCCAAAAAGTCATGTCTTGACTGTCTCCAGTGATGGTGATTCCCACAACCTGCTTTGGTAATTTGTTCCATTAAGCAATTGTTCTGTTAGGGTCACACAACAGGGGCCCTCACAGGGCGTAATTTAAATCCCATATCAAATGCCCAGTCTGCTGTCACTGAAGTCAATGGGAGTTTTACTGGGAGGTGGTACATGTCCTAAAGGCGTAAGTGGCACACAGGGCTTTCTTGTGAGTTTCAACCTTAGTTAATTTTCAACTGTAGCTGGAAACATCTAAGCTGTATCTTGAGAATTTAAATGGTAACTGAAGTGGTCCATAGACTGTATTCTGGCACGGGTGAATTTCACCCTGTGAGAATGAGTGGGTAACATTCAATTTAGAAACACTTAGCAGAGCATTAACAGAAGCAGCAGCATTGAGATTCTGAAAGGGCTGTTTGTTTTGTGTGTGTCACATCCAAAGTTCTGTGTTCAGTTATGAGCATCAGTTTCCATGGAATGCTCAACACTAAATATTTAATCATTAGCACACTGAGGACTTTAAACAAAACTGGTGGCAAGCAGTCCTTATGTTTGTGATAGGCTGGATCACAGAACTAAAGGGAGGCAAAGCTTGAATGAGTCACAGCCTGTGCTGCCACTCATAATTAGTGAGGAAAACTATAATGCTATCCATTTTAAATGTACATACAATACACTACAAATCTAGTATAACTTGCACTCTTCATAATGAGGCAATCTAATGTTAAGTAGTTTGTGGGGAGGTGGGAAGAATGCTTGTCATTTTCCTCAATACATTAATTGGAAAATTGTCAACGTTTTGAAAGAATAGGTCAACATAACAAAGTGGTGGTACACTTTACACTTAAAAACTACTTGGATAATAGTAAAATTTCATCATGATTGTTTCAGACCACCACTGTACATTACTAGATTCAGCTATATCAATAATCTTTTGATCTTCATCTGATTTACAATTTACTAGGCAAGGGCTAGATCCTCAGCTGTTGTAAACTGATGTGGCTCTTGACTCACTGGAGTTACACTGATTTACACCAGCTGAGACTCTAGTCTGAAACCAGCTGTTTCATATCATCTGCCACAGCAATGATATGCTTAAAGACTATCCATACCTTAGGGCAACTACTAAACCTATTCCATGAGAAAAGTATGAGCTTAAGAGCTTCCTCTTTCAGGATTTACTTTATTAGCTGGAGACCTCCAGTCCACTTCGCTGCTTTTCATACTGAACATGTTGTCGCTTTCCTAGAAAGGCTCAACTTCAAAACACCCTGTTACAACACAGCTGCCTGATCCCATCTAGACCTGACAGATGCCTGACCTTTCTAACAGACATAATTCCTTTCCTATCCTATTTGTTTTTTCTTATATCATCTACTATCAACTACTGTTAAATAACATGTGAATGTTTGTACAGGTAAGCTTTTTTTATTCTGTTGGGGTGGGAAGAAATGGGTTGGGGTGGTAGGAATGTAGATTTTTTTTTTTGTTAACAAGTAACATTACTTCCATCATTAATGTCACCACCCATATCAATGAGTTGTTTTTATTTCTATTTAATTTTTCCTTTGAGGATCTCAAAGCACTTCACAAACATTAAGTAAGACTCACAATGCTGTGATGGGGAAAGCGAGACAGAGGTTTAGGCTCAGATCCTCAAAGGTAATGGTAGAGATAGGAAACCTACAGTCTATTGCTAACTCTACAATAATGGTTACTGGATTTGGCTAGACATTCAGTACCAGTTTTTAAAACATTTGATAGCACTGTATGCTGAGCACCTATTAATAAATGGGCCCTAGGTGCATGCTCTCTGAATCTTGAATTTCCTTTTTTTTTCTTATATTTTGCAATACCCTAAACTCTCTCTTGTCCCAGTGAGGAAATTTCTCTCTCCTAACGTCCTTGTTGGTTCTCCAGCCCCATCTCCATTACCTCAACCTTCAAAGGCTCTGTTAGAATTAGTAGTAATATAGGGTACTACCAGATACTAACTATAAATTCCTTTATTAAATCCAAAGACCAAATGGCCTTTCTACAATTGCTCTGAACATGTCTAAAAAGCCTAAATAATAAGCAATCAATACATCCAAAGAGTAACAGACATTCATAAGCATTTAAGATACGAATGGACTAAACCTAGAGGTGCTTAGTCTCATGTGTTGGTTCCATCTTAATCAGGCAGGTATTAGCAATGAACCCTTTAAGAGTTCCCCTTTTATGCCCATTAACAAACAAGAGATGCCATTGCCAATTGCTACCTTTAGCTAAAAAGCAGAATTTGGTTGGTTTGGAGTCATTGCTGGTTCAATGCCCACAATCCTTTATTAAGTAGCCCTGATAACTGGGATTTCTTCTTTCTTCTGTTTTATCAGTTACCTTTCAGGCCCAGTTTTTCAAATAAGCCATATTCTTTCAAGGTCTTCCCACAACTGTTAACGGACCTGCAGTTTGCAAGACCTACACAAACGTGTAATAAAATAAAAGGTTAAATTAGTTTTAAAATAAACTACAAAACCCATTTTTCTTCATTCCTGCAAGGTCCCAGGCATATTCTGTCTCCGTATAAGTGTCTCTTCCCTGGCACTAGTCCATCTTATTATTTCATTTGTCTCTCTCTCAACCTCCTTCTATGATCCTTTATGCTCTTACCAATCAAGACTTTGCTGCTCTTTTGGTACATGCTAAGTTGTCTACTTAAGGATCTCATTACATAGTATCTGAGTACCTCATAATTAGAACTAGCTGGAAACTGAATTCCCCTCATGGAAAAACTTAAAAAAAAAAATTGGTGGAGGGAAAATCATTCTGAATAGGAATAAAAAGGCTGAAAACTCATAATTTTCATAGGATGAAAAGTCTAAAAATCTGTTTTGAGGAACTGAAACAACAAATGTTTGGCTTGTTCCCAGCTCTATTTCTAACTTTTAATGTATTTACCCTCTCAACACCTGTGAGGTAGGTAAATGCTATTATTCCCATTTTACAGATAGGGAATTGAGGCAGAGAGGCTGTGACTTTCCCATGGTCACACAGGATATCTGTGGTAGAGCAGGGCTTCCTTTGTCCCAGGTAGCATTTTAAGTACTTGGACCATCCTTCCTGTCTTCATTCTGACACCGAATGAGAGTAGATGCTGCAAGATGAATTTAGGAAACGTATAATTTTTTCAGTAATGATGAAAAAACTAAAGTAGTGCTGCCCACCTTGGTGAATTTGGAAAGGCTGAGATTTGTGAATAAACTTCAAATCCATGAGGTCTGAATGAGTTTGAAATTGTTTAATGCAGGGGAGAAGGGGTGTCTCGGTGTGTGTGTGTGTGCTTGTTTGTTTTTTTTTGTAATTGTCTCAAGGATTAACTCCTCTTATTTATAAATAAAAAACTCCAGTTTTATACTGCTTCCCATGACCTAAGGGTCTGAGCATCTTCAACATGAAAGCAACAGCAAAGTCCCTAGTGGACTTAAAGGAAGCTATTGTACTTCTCCCTTTTCAGTGTAAAACTGTGTTGGGGGTAGGGTTGTTTTTTGTTTTTTTTGTTTTTTAATATTTTATTTATTTTCCTTTTTGGTTGGGTGGGTTTTGGGGGCAGAAAGGATGTCAGTGTTATGTCACTCCTTTGGAATCCCCTGTCCACCATAGGTTTTGCAGCATTTTCTAAACACAGTAAGACTAAATATGCCTGGTCTCCTCTGGATGTTTGTTGCGTAGCTGGTCAGATCCCTTAGGCTGAGAATGCTTTATCTCTCTTGTGCTATCTCATTTGCTGTCACATGAAGCATATACCTTCCCATTCATGATTGCATAACATCCCTGTGGCAACAAAAACAATTGCTTATGTGAAAAAAATACTAGCAAAATATATTTATTTATTTTTTAAATCTTTTAATATGACTTTAAGCATTTGGAAGTAAAGGGAGACTGTACCATACCACCATTGGCTCATGGCAAGTCTGAGAAACATTGATTAATGAAAATCCTCGACCAGCCCTAATGCAGAATTTTAATTTAAAAAAAAAAAACCCTATTTGCAATAAGTATACAAGGATTATCATACAGAGTCTTTTAGAAGGTACAAAGAAATATCTGTTTTTAACATACAGTACTCAGTGTATATTTTCAACAATGAGATTGCTAGAGAAATAAAAGATGCATACCTCCAGAACTCTAACATTTTATTGTTTATACAAGTTATAAAAATAGTTTATTTTAGCAAAATAGCACATTTTGCAAACAAATTTAGATTTTATACAGGAGCTAAATTTTTTTTTCAAGTAGACGTTAGAAAGGAAACACTTCTGCTTGAACAATTATTTTAAAATATAGTAAAACTCCTTAAAGAACATTCAGACATACATTCCGATTAGTTTATAAATAATCAAATAGTATGTTCAAATACTTTGTTTAATAAACCTAGTCAAATCATATTATGATTTGTCCTTTTTGTGGGCATTTTTTTATACGTTTGCAACAGATTCAGTGGCTATGATGATGTGGAGTATGGGGATTTAATTTTTAAAATGATCACTTAATAAAATCTGATTGAGACCAGCTTCTGTGTCTTACCAATGAGCCTCTGGATAAAATAGATATAACTAAACTTGAAGCCAAGTCTACATAGGGAAAAGAGTTACAGGGGTTTAAATCAGGTACACTTATAATAATTATGAACAATATTCTGAAATATATACGTAGAAAATCAATATTTTCAATGGGAGTGGAGGGTGTTCAGCACCTCTTGGGGGGGAAAAATCATTTTATTTAGGTGCCTAAATATGAGTTCAGTTTTAGACATCTAAGTGCGTGCATGTTACAAACAATGTGTAACTGACTTAAACAGAATTGATAAGGCACACAGAAGTTCATATGGAGTAAATACAGTAAAACACATAATGGTGAGCATCCTAATAAATGTAGTTTTTCATTCCTCAGTTGTGACTCCTGAGTGTTAAATTAATCCACGTCTATTGAAAACGAAGTGTCATTACCGTGTCCACCAGCCAGATCTTTCACGCTGATAGGAGCACCCATTTATCAATAACGACTCAGTTCTGCATGCATAAATACATGTGAGTGGAGACACTGGGGAAGATCCTCAGTTAACAAATTGTCAAAGAGCTTTAATGGAGCTATGACAATTTACCAGCTGAGTATCTGCCCCACTGAGTTCAATGGTACTCACATACATAAAGTTATTCACACCTGTCCGCAGAATTGGGGCCTGTGTCTATGAAATCTTACCAGCATAGGCTCTAGAGGGCAGGTAATGTTTATATGCATGTAACACAGAGCCTAATGCACTGCAGGTCAGATTGGCACCTATGTGTTACAACAATGCAAATAATATTTAATAATTGAAACACTGGGCCCAGTCCTCTTGAAGTGAACAGTTTTAATGAGTAAGGACTGCAGCATTTAATGCCACATCAAGTCATATTCAGTGTGCAGTATGTCCCTCTTCTCCCCCCCACCCCCTTTTTTTTTTTTTAAAAGCAGAATGCTCCCATTTTGTCATTGACTTAAATGGAAGCAGGAGCAAAACCATCCTGTATACGTTTGACACATAGCACATAAATACCATGGATGTGGGATCCCATTTAAAAAAAAAATACTATAGCACTGTGCAAATCACTTATTCATGAGTTTCTTCAAGTAATAAGCTTTGTTAACACTACATTAAAAATAGTGGACCACACCTTTCAATGTTGATTGCCTTTAAAAACTTAAAAATGCAATCATACTAAATGTAAATATGCTACATTTGCCAAGAGATTCTATTAAAAATGAACGTTAGTTAAGATGTTTATGAAAGTCCAAAATTACTATTTTGTTCAGCTTCTTTATGAATCTCCACAATTAGAGAATATTTGTAATATAAAACAAACCTAAAAAGTATTTGAAATTGCAGTTTTTTAAACATTTTATCACTTACAGTGTCCTAATGGAAGATACAACTGTTATATAAGTGAATCTGTTTATTCCTGTTAAAGAAGCTAACATTTGATATAGTTTAGTCATGTTTCAAGATAATCTACAGTGCAATTTAAAATATCTGCTTTTAAAACTATAAAAACTTCTAAAAACTTACACATCCAGTTTAAGCCATTACAAAACCATTTTAAAAACAAAGCAAAATGTTGACGGGCATATTTGCAGAAATCTGCACTCAAAAATAAAAAATGTAGTCTAAAAATGTGCATAAATCCCATTTGTCAGAAAACACTGATCAACACCAAAACAAAAAAGTTAATCTGGCAGCGGTTTGAATCACTACACTGAAAGAGTGCTAAGGATGCAGTAAAGATAACAGCATACTAAAAGCAGGAAATTCAGACCTCACTCCGGAAAGCACTGAAGCATGTGTGCAACTTGAAGAACATGACTAGTCCCATTGGAATCAGTATTTTGTTGGAGGAGAAATTTCCTACAGCTTCTGTAAATAACAGAATGTGTCTTAAAGTGGCACTGCAAAATGGCTTGGGGGGGGGGAGCATCAGGAATTCAAAGTTCCAAGACCAAATTAATGGGGTCTCCTATACGTTTTTTTTTTTTGGTGTGTCTTACTGGAAAAATCTGCAGAATATGCTCTGTATGTGTTGGGTGGGGAGTGAGGTGAAGGAAAGTCAGCTACACAATAAACACCTCAACTGCTACAGCTTACCTTTCCTTATCCCACCACATTGGCTTTGATATGACAGCAGAGTTCTACAAGAGGGTGTGGCCAACCATGAGAAGTGGTGACCTGTAGTGGTGGGAAGACAATTACTCTGTGCAGCATAAGCCTCTCTCAGGATGGCATACATTACTGCTATCCCAAAAAGCAGCAACTCCCTCTATTGCTTTTAGGGGAGGTATATAACACACAGAGCTGATATTTTTAAGGTACATACAATGTTTAGGTGGGCAGGAGAAGCTTATTTAGGGACTGTTAGCCCTGACTCCTTGGGGTCATTCTGTGCTTCACTAGCTATGTCTGATTCTTTTAAAGCTTAAGTCCCACAGAGACCGGGAGCTAAAACTTGTATCCAAATTCAAAAAGTAGGTAAAACTTACCATTTTCTAAACCATCCACTGTAAATTGACCTGGATATGGAGATTTAATATTTTAGCTGCTTTTTCAGTTCTCATTGTGCCCAAATTGGGAACCATGACAGAGCTGTGCTTTTTAAACTCCATTTCAAATAAAGTTTACAAGTTTATAAACTAACAGTGATAAATGACATCAGTGATTGTAAAGGTACATCGTGGGAATAACCTCGCTGATAAATTTAGAGAGCCCGGGGGCAACCCTCCCTATTCTGTGCTTAACAAGAACAAATTTAGAAAGATCCCACACTATTTAGAGGACTGGCACAGCACACACTGTGTATTATGAAAAAAAAAAATCCCTTGCACAGCACTTCTCAGCTATCCTGGGTACTGACCGAGATAGTGACCTCCTCCCATCTTGGCTGTCTCTAAGAGGCATTCTGTTGTATTGCAGCTCACCCTACACCTAGGCACATGTCACTTTTAATTATGAGTATCCTGGCTTTTGGGTGGGCACCTTAAAATAATCTCAGTGTAATTTCAAAGACCCTCAATGTGTCAGCTGCCACTTTCTCTCACAGAAATGAGCGTACAACTGTACAGTCCAATATTGGTTAAAGGCACAGAGGATGGCATGTTAGGACAGCTTCTAGTGACAGGAGACGCTGTATGGTTTCAAAGCTCAAGTTTCATCATGTGACATAAATTGAGGAGCCATCAAGATCAGGGCTTGGCTGCTTAGGTTAACATTTCTTGCATTAAAATAGCAGCCACACCAGGTGCAACTCTCCCCACAGTGTTCAGTTTCATTGGCAAAACACCCTGAATCAACCTGTCACAATGTAAAACAAAGTGCATAGCAGTGGGTTTTTTATAGTTTAAAAAGTAGTTTTTACTGTTGCATAATTTCAGTGTAAACATTGTGAATAAAGAGAAGTTATCTAAAACAGTTCTACAGTCAGTGCAAGACTTGTGCAAGCTTCTCATCTGATTCAACGTCCACTTAAACTTTAAATAGACAAGTGTTTCTCCCCTTCTCTGTTCTGTAAGAGGGAACAGAAAATATATATTAGAAACATCAACACAGAAAAAGGAAAATCACTTTCTCCCTTAACTTGGCATCTATTAATTTTATACCTAATTTAACACACACACACACACACACACACACACACACAGTCAAACTAAACATTTAATTAACCCCTTACCTTTCTAGCAATTATGTTGTAAGCCATTAAACAGTGAACATCATATTTTAACTCTATTTAAATTTTGTTACCAACTATGAAATATACCAGAAATACAACAGTGCAGTTAAATGAAAATAGCCAGGGCAGAACAGTATTTCTGAAACTGCTACCGTACTTAGGGAGTGAAGTGAAGACACACAAGTCTCTAAATGGTAGACCACGGTAAATAGTTTGTCATACTTAGCTGATTTTCTTGCCTCTTTTTTTCCCCCTTTGATTTATATACTTTGTGGAGCTTGGAATTTACAGGTCATAGAGCACAATTTTTCCTTACAGTAGATTTCTACTCATATTAAACAATGCTTACAAGAGTGAGTTTATAATAAATCAACACAAGCATCAAAGCTGTACCCAAAGGGATACAGCATGTTCTGCCTGTGAACATGGGTGAGACTGTCAGCTTTTCACTGAGGGGCCAGTCTTTGCAGGGGGTTTGTTTACAGTACTGGACAGGCTGTAGATGCTAAGCAAATATCAGCTCTCCCTGTCTACTCTGCTATCCCAGGGATGGCAACAGGAGGATGGGCTGTGGGCACGCATGGGCAGCAGAAGTGTGGTTGCTGTGGCTGGGAGATTAGTTTTAAAGGTGTGTGGGGTGGGTGAGAAGGGGACTCGCCTTGCCCCCAAAACAGGCCTCACTGGGGCAGTGCCAGGATGCAAACCAACTCCAGCCCCTGGGAGGCAGGGGGGAGCCTCCACTCTACCGTCCGCCCATGTGACTGTGGGGGCAGCACTCAGCCCCTGCTGCGTGCCAGCCTTACCAGCTTCCTCTGGTTACTGAGGCAGAAGGTGCAGATGGGCCGGGGCGCCGCGGCGGGGCCGCCGCCCTGCAGGCGGGGCTGGTACTGCAGGCAAGGCTGCTCCGCCCCCTCGCCCTGCTGCAGGAGCAGCACGTTGGCCAGGTGCGCGATGTAGCTGGCGGCCAGGCGCAGCGTCTCGATCTTGGAGAGCTTGCGGTCGGCGGGCTCGGTGGGGATGAGCGTGCGGAGCGCGCTGAAGGCGGAGTTCACGCTGTGGGTCCGGTCCCTCTCCCGGGCGTTGGCCGCCTGCCGCTGCTTGCTCAGCCCGCTCAGCCGGGGGCTCTTCCGCTTGCGCTTGCCCGGGCCCCCGGCGGGGGGCAGGGACTTGTCCGAGCTGCTCTCGCTGCTGCCGCCGCTCTCCGGGTCGGAGGCGGCACCGCCGCCGGCCTTCATGGCGCTCCCGCCGGCCCCCCAGCCCCATGACTTTTATGCGCGGCAGCTGCCGGCTGGCCGCCGCCGCGGCCCCGGGTCCCCTCCAGCGGCGGGGCCGTGCTTTGAATGGCTGCTGCTTTTAGCTCGGGCATGTGGCCGCTCCGTAAATAAGGCGAGGAAGGTGGAGCTGCGGCCTCAGTGCTCCTGCCCGGCAGCCTTGCACCTGTTCCCCCGGCTCCGCGCGGCTCGGGCAGGGCGCCCCCGGGGCATTCCTGGGGGGAGCGCGGCCCCCGGGGCAGGCCGGGCGCTGGGGCGCTCTCCCGGGTGCCCTTCACCAGGCTGGCTCGGGGCAGCAAGGAGTGAAACGCCCCCGGGAGGGGCAGCCTCGTCTTCCTGGGCCCTTGGCATGTGCTCTCCTCTGGGGGGTGAACAGCGGGGCCCGGGCACACCTGGGAGAGGGGGATTCACTCGCCTGGCCAAATCTGCATCGCGTTGGCAGGACCTCACACCTGCCCCCTCCAGAACCCTTCCCGGCGGGGAGGCTGCGTGGATGAGCGCCTCTCTCCCTCTTCAGGTGCTGCTTCCCCTACAGCCAGTGAAACAGGAAAGTTAGGACCTAAGGGCTCCAGGGCAGTTGCAAACAATAACCCTCTCCAAGGCCTGATGCCAATAATAAGCATAGGTAATATCTGTCCACATCCATCCAATTGAAGGATCAAGACACTATGCAAATATGTTGTTGTTTAGTTTTATTGTGGGATAGTAATATGGAGTAATCCCTCTGAAAAATAAAGAACATGCTTTGCTCAAGTATATTTTCAAAATAACTGTTGGTTTCAAATGGACTAACAGGCACTCCAGCGCTAGTTCTTTCATCAGCTTTCCCACCAAATACTAGACCAGTGGTTTTCAACCTTTTTTTCATTTGTGGATCCCTAAAAAATATTTCAATGGAGGTGCGGCCCCCTTTGGAAATCTTAGACATAGTCTGCGGACCCACGAGGGTTCTGTGGACTGCAGGTTGAAAACCACTGTACTAGACGTACATATAAATCCAAATCCCGATTCAATTTAAAATGCAGAGCTACAGCAACCAATTTACTTATTAAAGGTCATCATATTCACTAGTTTATTATGCCTCTTCTCTCCATAAAAGTTTGACAGCCCCTCTGCAGTCAAACTCATGGTACAGGTTTTCCCAACTGAGTCATCTCTACCTGATTAAGTAGTGCTACATGACTGTTTTATGTAGCCACGAGTTTATTTTTGTTGTTGTTGTTTGAATTGGAAAGATGGATTAATATTCAGAGTTGGATTAGCAGTCACATCCTTTTAATCATAGGTGCATACACTCAGAATGGACAGCTGCTTTGCCACTCTTGGCTGGGAGTCATGTCCTCCACAAATACAGTTAATGCATATATGTGGTCTCTTGACTGTCAGCACTCAAGTCCATCTGTTAGAATGGCACGGTGCCTGCTTAAAAGTTGGTTGTACCTTCCCTTTGGGCATAGGTGCTAGGCAACAAATGTGTTCATGTGAGCAGCTTACAGAATGCTTAAAATAGTATATTTTCTGCAGAAAGTTCCTTTTGTGTAAAAAATGCTGCAGTGGTGCCTCTGTTTGTCAGTGGGTCTCATCTGTTGCATGTGTAACCCACGCACCTCTTGGGTGTGGTGTTCTGTCCCATCTAGTGGCACCGAGACCACTTAGAGAGAGGGAGATTAATGTGTCTGCTCTACAGCCACTTATAACACCAAAAGACCCTGGTTGTCGGCGGGTGGGATCGAGCCTGGGACCTCTAAAGTTAAATACATGAGCCAAAAGCCATATGACCCTTAGCTAAGGCAGTAGAGCAGACTCATTAATCCAGTGGTTCTCAAACTTTTGTACTGGTTACCCGTTTCACATAGCAAGCCTCTGAGTGCGCCCTCCCCCCATATTAATAAAAAACACTTAAAAATATATTTAACAATATTATAAATGCTGGATGCAAAGCGGGGTTTGGAGGTGAAGGCTGTCAGATCATGACCCCCCCAGGTAATAACCTCATGATCCCCGGAGGGATCCTGACCCCCAGTTTGAGAACCCCCACATTAACTCAGAAGGTGTGTGGGTTACATACTTCCCCTAGCTGAGGAAGCATCCCGAGCTTCAGAGACTTCCCAGTTGAAATCCTGGATGAGCCCCCACTTGTAACACTGACAGACCCCGATTTTTCAGTGGGTGGGCTCAAATCTGGGACCTCTGGAACTTAGTGCATGAACCTTTACTGCATGAGCTAAAAGCCAACTGGCTGTTAACTAACGCTGTAGAGCAGACTCATTAATGTCTCTCTCTAAGTGGTCTTGGTGCCACTAGATGGGACAGAGCACCACACCCAGGAGGTGTGTGGGTTACACATGCAGCAGATGAGACCCATTGACAAACAGAGGCACCACTGCAGCATTTTTACACAAAAGGAACTTTCTGCAGAAAATATACTATTTTAAGCACTCTGTAAGCTGCTCACATGAACACATTTGTTGCCTAGCACCTATGCCCACTAGATGGAACAGAGCACAACACCAGGAGTTGTGTGGGTTACACATGCTTTCATGTATTAATAATAGAATGACTTTTTTTTTCCCCGTTTTCTTTTTGCTCACTGGGAAATGGGTGCTCAGATGACCAATCTCTAAAATCAACAATCCAAATATCTTATTAGGGTATGCCATACCTTTGTTCTCTTTTTCCAAACTTTATGCTAACCTGGATGAAGCTTTGAAACTAGCATTCTTCAAAGTATTAATGGAAAGTGCATGCAATGTGTTAAGTTTTTACAGTTGTGAATGTAATAGTTATCAGGTGAAAGATGGCCAGTTTTCAAAGGTGGAGCTTCTTAAGAATTGCTTCAGCTCCAGAAAGAGATGGTTTATTTTATTCTAATTTCATTGCTATGGCTATTGTATCTTCTACTAAAGAATCTGCAGCAGTGAGGAAGGAACAATCACAATAGGGAATGCCCTTGTGACAGGAGAACTAGAGATTCTTTAGGTGTTCAAGGATCTTTGTTTGGAAGCTCGTGGGGCAGCTTCTTGGTTGTCTTGCACTTTGTAGCCATTTATACCTCCATTCTGATTTGATGTTTCCCACCCATATTGCTTAGGTTTAAATGACTTTACGAGGTACAGAGGCAGTGGAGAATCAGGCCCGATAGGTTCTGAGCACTCTTAGCAAGGTGTCCAAGAAAATGAACGTACAAAGCAAATAGATAGACATGCTGCCCACTGATTGCTGCAGCAGCAAAGTGTGACGTCATCAGGAAATCAGTTTATATTATGAATAGTTACATTTATAGTGTAAATTTACTCTGCATGTGTATAAAAACAGAGCTTTATATCTTTTGTAATTCCTGTACTAACCCCTTTTCCCCCAAGAACAGTAGAAAGATCTAATCAAGTCTAGCAAAATGAAAGCAAATTGGAAACAGCAGGCTAGATAATTCTGGAAGTAAGATGAACCAAAATGACATTTTTGAAACACCGTGGCCTAGATTCTTAGCTGTACTAGAGGTAAAGAAAGGGGTTTAGGACAAGGGAGGTTTAAGCCACCGTTACAGTCACTTGACTGAGGGCTGAACAGTTTCTAAACATAATTTAGAGCAGCTTGGAGGAGATGCTCGTTTTACACTACCTGGGCATTCCTCTAATCCTGGGGAATTTACAGCTACTTACTGTACAACAAATATCATGTATTTGCGATGTACACAAATATTAATAGAGGCACCATAAACCTCTTTCTGTTATGAAGATATCGTACCAGTACTTCTAAACAAGTTACAAATGGAATGTTACCTTCAAGCTCAATGCTCTACCAGTGATAGAGAAACAGTTCCTAGCTCCAAGCAGCTTGCATTCTGATGTACTTGTCCTATAATTAAAGTGGGATTTCTTCTCTGGAATCAGAGGGGTAGCCGTGTTAGTCTGAATCTGTAAAAAGCAACAGAGGGTCCTGTGGCACCTTTAAGACTAACAGAAGTATTGGGAGCATAAGCTTTCGTGGGTAAGAACCTCAGGACCCTCCGTTGCTTCTCTGGAAGAAATTGTTTTTAGGAAATTTTTTATGTCACATGTCATTGTAAGAAATAGATTCAATGAGATTAAATGTGTTCATTTATTTTAATAGCAGGTGCATGGTAGAATCCGGCATCACTGTGCTTGGTGCTGTACAAATGTATGGGAAATAATCGTGCCCCAAAGAGTTTACCGTTTTAGGCCCTGATCCTGGAAACACTCATCATGTGGGTAGTCCCTGGCTGAAAGTGAATAGTAATGAAGTACTACAAATGTATTCAGGGTCAGAGACTGAGAAGCTAAGTAACTATTGTCTTTTTAAAAAAAGAGAGACTTCTTAAACATTTTTCTATGTTAAATGGAACAGAGAAGAGGAGCTTTTTGCTTTCTTATTGGATAATGTGTGAGGCTCCTCAAACTTCAAAATTAAAATTGTAGGCCATATACAGTATTCCCGTAATCACATGGTGCATATTGGCTATATAAGTACCTATTTAGATAGATAAGCACATGCAGCTGTCACTGACAGTTTATGCTCTTTGTAGTTTAACATTGTATAGAAGCATTTGAAATCATGTGAGTTATAGCTTAATGTGGAGTGTGTGAGTGTAGGTATATTAGCATCATATTTTCATTAGAATTCAAAACTCCTACTTCTGTCCACAAGAAAATTTAAAAGTGAGATGTAGAGAAGCACCTACAATTGAATCTCAATATACATTTAAAATAATGCTTTTGGTTTTGTTGGAAAGTAAAGTTCAAATCTATATAAATTCAAATTCCTCAATTTGATCCTAATGACAAAACTCCAATTGACTTCAATGGAGTCAGAATGTCACTCTTGATATTCTCTGATAGCTGAGTAGTAGGGAATTGCTTGTATATCAGACATAGGCTAGGTCTACACTACCCGCTTGAATCGGCGGGTAGAAATCGACCTCTCGTTGGGACGCGACAATCGATCCCCGAATCGGCGCTCTTACTCCACCAGCGGAGGTGGGAGTAAGCGCCGTCGACAGAAAGCCGCAGAAGTTGATTTTGCCACCGTCCTCACAGCGGGGTAAGTCGGCTGCGATACGTCGAATTCAGCTACGCTATTCACGTAGCTGAATTTGCGTATCTTAAATCGACTCCCCCCTGTAGTGTAGATGTACCCTCAGATGTTTGCTTTCGAGGGTTCTACTGTCTTTATCACTTCATGTGTGTCCTTTTCTGATAAATATATTTATTGGAACTAACCTTCTCTTCCCCCTCGTCCCAAAGAAAACCCAATAAAAACTGTTGGGATATTTCCAGAATTGGAATGCATGTAGTATAATAAACTGGCAAAATAAGGAAGGCAGGAGAGCAGCAATACTTGGAAAGAATAATACTGTGTCTGCTGAGTAAAATAAAACAACTTTCACTGGCACTACAGAAATAGCTAATACAGAGGTTAAGGGCAAAAAGGTGGTCAACAATTCTTGTTTCTACCTCCAAGACAGTTTGAGAAAGTAGAGTAAGAAATGATTTTACAGATAAGAGAGGCTTGTATAAAGGCCAAAACATTGGTGACTTTAATTACTTGGTTATTGATTGTGCATAAATGTAATCCCAATCTAGGGGGAGCATGTTTGTCAAGGAAGATACAATAGTGCAGGATTGCTTTTTTTCCTTTTTACAATTTGCTGAATTGCTAATACAAGCAGGGCTGCATGAATCTAATATAGAATAGTGGGAAATATTTTATGTGTAGCTGACAGGACACAGACTGAAATTTGCCCTTGTTCTGTAAACACAGGTAAAGAGATATGAGGCCATTGTAGAGGATTGTGTAGCAATATGCAACAAATTGAAAAAATAAGAGTAAATCAAACTAACCACTAGACAGTACCATTCTGCAAACTAGTACATTAAAGCCTTTATAGTTTTCAGACACAATATTATAGTAATATAAGGTATTCGTAGGAAAGAACTTTTGAAAAGGAGCATTGGGAAAACTATAAATATAAAAAGAGCAAGTTAGTTAAAGGGCAATTAAAGAAGAAAACTAATAAATGGGTAAGAAAATTTGTAGTTACAGTCAAGAAGCTTTCAAATATATTTACATTAAATATAAAGTGTAGGAGAAAATTGTTTCACTTTCTTGGAAAAAAAGACACTTTAGCGACAATAAAGCCTTTAAACAGACAAACTTAAGTATTTTTAAAAATGGTTCTTTAAATGTTTACAGTAAAAGTCTGCTCTTGGTGATATTCACAAGATTTCCATTGAATGCAGAGAGATTTCCTGTGTGCATTCAAGAGCAGAATTGCCACGTAACATTTTAGATCTTTGAAGATAAAACTTTTTTGCCACCTAATTTTCTGATTTTTCGGTTTAGCAAATATTGATCCCCTGAACGCATATTACTAATGGCTCTTAAATGGCTATCTGCTTAGTTTTTATTGTTTACATCCTTGTTCAATGTCAAAGTAGTACTAAATTTTATTATATCTGTGTGTGTGTGTGTGTTTATATATACACACACACACACACACACACACACACACACACTCAGACAAAAAATGTAGGGGGAGAAATGCCCTCTAGTAAAGGATTCAATGCCTATAGACAGCACATTCAGACCTATTGGTTTGTTTTCTGGCCTTGGACAAGTATAGCTGCAAGCCAAAAGATCATTCTAGGCATTGGTGTGAAAATGAGCACAATACATATCAGTATATCTAACCAGAAAAAATAGTTTGCCTGTCTTTTCTTTTTAAAAAGTGATTTGTCACGTCAACATTAGCCAAGCAACATGCTATGAAAACTCCACAGCCCCAACGACTGTTTTTTGGGATATAAAAGCCAGGGCCGGCGTCAGAGAGTAGCAAGCAGGGCAATGGCCGAGGGCCCCATGCCACGGGGGGCCCTGCAAAGCTAAGTTGCTCAGGCTTCGGCTTCAGCCCCAGGTGGCGGGTTCAGGGCCCCAGGCTTCAGCCCTGCTGTTACCCCACTATTTGGATTTAGGGGGGCTAGGACTGGGATATCCTATATATTAACAGATAAGGTTTCTGTCTGCATGACAAGAATCAGGGGAGGGAGTGAAAGGAAAGCCCTCTAATACTATCCAAATGGGGAGAAAATTGGTGATCCACCCTAAAAGAATTGCCAGGATATCGCCGGGGGTTTGTCTCTGACCTGCAGAGGACTCCCCAGAGCAGGCTAATCCTGCTAACCCTTGAAAGGACACAGATACAGCCCTCTGATCAAGAATAGGTACACACAGGGCCAGCTCCAGGCACCAGGCAACCAAGCACATGCTTGGGACGGCACCTGGTAAGGGGCAGCCAATCTTGGGGTGGCGGGGAGCAGCGTGGCACGGCATTCCGCGGGGGGTGTGCTCCGGTGGCGCTCGGCAGGGGGGCGGCATGGGGCGCGGCGCTCGGGGGGGGGGGCGGGCTCCGGCAGCACGGCACTCGGCGGGGGGGGGGGTGGGCGTCTCGGTGGGGCGGCGCTTTTTTTTTGCTGCTTGGGGCAGCAAAAAAGTTAGAGCCGGCCCTGGGTACACAAGCAGCAAAAAGTTTTATTTATTTAAGAGAAAATTAGGTGGTTACAGTATATTTAATAAAGCAAGAAAGGAAAACAATTACAATGTATAATAGGTAATAACGCACACTTGGATTACTTTTAAAGATCATACATTCAGTTGACTCAAAAGACTAAACAGACTGAGACAAATATAATGTTGTGAGTTGATACACACTGAACTTTTCATACATATGCATAAGGCCTCTAATACAATAGCATTGGACTTATTACAGTGTAACATATAAGTACCCCATGCATATGCTGTGACAGGTTGAACCCCCCTGTCCAGAATGTCACCTGATGTACGGGGGTTTCACTGAGCCTGTCTGCTCCATTAGCCTGGGCTCCCTCCCCCAGTTTTTGCTGAATTAGGCTCTATGGCCACATGCACACATAGATAGGGATGCACCAGCTGTAGAATCACAAGTCTGTAAACAGCTGTCTATGAGAAGACAAGAAATTGCCTAGCATTCAAGTGCAGCTCCCCTCTGGAAAGTACACCCCAAAATAATATTGTATTGCGCTGTAGAGAAATCTATACAACGTAAACTCAGAAATTCACCCCCTCCCTCATGTGGAGGAAGATATGACCAACTTCTTGCCCCTCCCCAGTTATAAATTGCACAAACTAGGTTTTATAATAAACAAAAGCAAGTTTATTAACTACAAAAGGCAGATTAAGTGACTATAAGGGATAGCAAACGGAACAAAGCAGATTACTAAGCAAATAAAACAAAACACACATACTAAGCTTAAGATCTTAAAGAGACTGGTTTCAAGAAGTAATTTCGCACCTTAAAATGTTGCTTTTGTGCAGGATGCAGAAATTCTTGAAGATTAGCTACCTTGCTTGCAGCTTAAATCTTCAGACACCACATTCACAGACCAGATCCCTTCTCCACCCTGGCTCAACTCTTTCTGCCCAGTGTCTTTGTTTCTCAGATCTTTCCAGCTGTCATCCTGGGTGGGGATTCTGTGAAGAGTGAACCTAGATGAACTTACTCCCCAGCCTTAAATAGAATTTACATGAGGCAGGAACCTTTTGTTTCCCAGTCTTGACCTCCCCCTCCTTTTTAATGGAAAAAAATCACTAGAAGTCCAAGATGGTGTTTAGTACCAGGTGACATAACTACCTGACCTTGTAGCATCAAAGCAATGTCCCAGATACTCAGGAAGGAGAGAGATTAGTATCTTCAAAGTCTTATTGTTTCTTCCTAATGGCCCATCAAGGCTGATGGCCTGCTGTCTGGTGCGTGTTTCCCAAGTACATACACAGTTGTGATTGTTACACAGTCAATATTTCTAACTTTATATACAGAAATGATACATGCATACAAATTGGATAATCACATTCAGTAAATCAAAACCTTTCCAATGATATCTCACATGAACCATCTTGCATAAAACATATCTTAGTTATGCCATATTAATATCATAACAGTATTTCTATGAAGAATATGGAGTGTAACATCACATACGCATAAAACAGTGCAACATAGCATTAAAGAAACATTGAACAATTACCATTCTGTGAGCAGTGGCTGGCCATTCACAGGATGGGGTGGGGCAGGTCACACTCGGGCAGGCATCCAGCTTTATTGACAGACACACACAATCTTCTAAAATAGACAAAAATCAGACTTGCACTCCTTCACCAATCCCTCTGATTGTCAGCGGTCCTTCTGCTCTGTCAAGCTCCGCTCTTAACTCCGCAATGCTGTCTGGTTGCCTTCTCTTGATCTTCTCCTGATCTGATCTGCTCTCCTCTCTCTCTTTTATCCACCACACAATCTAGCTTGCCAGCTGACTCTTTATACTCAGTTTCTGGCCACCTCTGGTTGGTTGATCTTTCAAGTTGAGAGCTCCCTGCGTGGGTGGCTACTCGTTTAGCAAATCAGCTCTGCTCTGACATCATCGCTACTCCTCCTGCCCTCTCCTTGCAGGTGGAGCAAGTTGAGTCACACTTCCTGACCTTTGTTTCTTACTTGCTATTGGTCAGTTTAGTCTGTCTCATCCATCTTTGACATTTCTAATAGAAAATCAGTGTGTCCACTCTTTTAGCTCCAAACTATCATTATTTGTAACTTATCTAAAGCATCTAGCCTAAAACTAACTACTGTTCCCTGCAATCTAAAGCACTCTAATGCTATCACCTTTGTAATGCTAATTGGGAGAGGTGAATTATTCACAATGTTTCTCACTCTCTCCTCCCCTCCCCCCTTCTGACTGTCAGCATCTCTATCCAGGTTCTGCAATCTATATAGGATTCAAGCAAATGAAAACCTCTGGTAATACTGCACAGCGATGCTTTGGCTTTCTGCCCTGGGCCCCAGCGAGTCTAATATTGGTCCTGCTTGGCGGACCCCCTGAAACCTGCTCATAGGCCCCAGACCCCTGGTTGAGAACCACTGTGCTAGGTCCCTCTCTTGTCAGTTCATAGGGCTACAGAATTCACAGCTGGCAGTGTGGTTTTCCCAATGGAGGGGTCTAGTTTTCTGGAACCAGCTTCCCTAAATGGTGTGCTAAGGCCAGTGTTGATGAAGTTAGGGCATAGAACAAGAACTGTTTGCTTTTGGTTGACGTACAGTATTAATAGGGAGTGGGGTATTTTTTTCTTAGTAAGTAGGGGATACCATTGTATATGTTTGAGTATTTTATTGATGCAAAGTTCTCAGGTGTCTCAGTGAGGGGCTTCAGCAGTTTCTAACATAAATATAGTGTAGATTCCCACTTTGCGGCAACATCCTAAATCAATTTCTTTTGTGCAAGTTTTCCTTATCATTTAAATAAGATGTTCGAAGCCTTGGAAGAATGAATAACATTTTTGGCAATTCAAATTTCATCCTCTTCCTCCTGCCTTTTACCGTCTAGAAATCTATGACCTGAGACAATGCGTAGAATAGTTCATGTGTGTCAACCAATCATCATAAGTGCTTTAAAATGCTTAGCCCCATTGTTACTCATTTTGCTGTGGGTTCTCAGACCCCGCAATAAAAGTGTTTCTCGTATTTGTTGTTATTCAGTGTTCTTCCAACAGAGTGAATGGAGTACTGAGCTTTTGTGGATACTTTAAGGCACACAATTTCAAGTTTTCCTTTCATGGGCTTGTAGTAGGTGAATTCAAAGAAAGCCAATAAACCATGAAAAAATATAACCCTGTGTATAATTGCAGGTATGCTTCTACAGTACAATTGTGATTGTAGCTTTCTGTACCACTGTGCCACTTTTCTGTACCACTCCCTCCCTCTCCCCCTGCTCCTTGAGTATCCTGCTCAGAGATTCTCAAAAGGTCTGACATCTTTTAGATACTTCACTTTGTTCTTCTTAATGTGTCCATTGAACAGCCCTTGTGATCCAGTTAACTAAATGGAATCATGATCCCAGACCTTTGTTTAAATTTAGATTGGGGGAAGATTTTGCTCACAGTTCCACAGTTGAAATCAGGACCTACTCCATTGAAGTCAGTAGAGTTAATCTGTATTTACAGCAGTCAGGCCCATAATATTTACCAAAGCATAAGCTAAATTTGAGACCACTTTTGAGTCAGTGCTAATAATGGACTGAATGGTGCAAATACTTACAACTGGGCCTCATGCTCACTATTATTTGTGATCCCTTTGGCACCAAATTAACATGAGTGTGAAACCAGTATTTCAAGCAATTCATTTATGGTAAATAACTACACTTCTAATAGGACACAAAGGTAAGAGCCTCTATATTTTATGAAGCAAATGAGTTTATTAAAAGCAAAATAAACAGGAAATAACAAAAAAACACTCTAAGATTAAACCGTATTCCCTAATAATGGAATATATTTTTGAACACGTTATTTAAATTCAAGTAATAAAGTCCATATCCTACAAGATTCAGAGCCAGATTCTAGACCCTGTGTAAGACCTCTTTGGCACAAGAGGATTTACAGAGGCACATGAGGGTTATCCCAGTGCATAAGGTGGGAATGGGGTGTGTTGGGTTGAAAAGGGATATGGATGGCACACACAGCATTCCACGTGATCCTCAACTGATGGACTGGTCTACTCCACCCTATGTAAATTAAAGCAGACTATTTTAATTTAATGTTTGGGGGCTATTTTGGCTCCCAGTGGCCCCAGAATTTAGGGTGCGGAAAGGCATCTTAGAATACAATCATCTTGGACCCTCCCAATCTTCTTAGTTGTGTTCAGCATAGTCGAGGATCTAGCATATGTTCTTTCAATTTGTCATTCTCTAAGCTGGGACAAGTTTCCAAAAACCAGGTTCCTGCCAGTCAGTTAATTACACCAGAAAGTGAACTGAAGCTTCTACAAGTATGAAGAAAAACCCAACACGTTTCCAAACCAAAACAACAAACCCCCTATACAGAACAAGGTCTTCCGGAAAAATACAGTTTTTCACAGTAAGCCAATGTCTCTGGAGACAAAATCAATAGGCGGTGATGAATGTTTTTCAATATTTCTTTGGAATTGCATATAGTGTGGAACAGTGGTTCCCAAACTGGGGTTCGTGAACCCCGGGGGTTCACAAAATGTTACAGGGGGTCCTCCGGGGGAAAAAAATTCCCTAATGGCAGACAGAGCTGTCCCTAGGGACCCTGGGCAGCACGGGGCCAGCAGCATGGAGCCCCTGGACTTCCAAGAGCTAAGAGGATCAAAGCAAGCGTATCTATCGCACCGAGGAGATTTAAACTCCAAGACTCCGTATAAGAAATGGAAAGAGAGGTGGATATTTTTTGTTGTTTTTAAAATTAAACAGGCAGCTAGTATTGTTTTTAAAATTATTATGATGAACAAGTTCAAGCTTTGTTGTAATGTTCGTTGTTTGTCTGGACTGCTCAAGACCTGAATGCTCATGTAGGAGGAACTCTTTGAGCTGGCTTCTTAAATACCTTCATGCTGTTTCACATCTGATACTCCTTGATGAAACATAGGAGCCTTGTCTTATAACAGGCTTATTCAAAGTGATACAAGCTACAAAAGTGAGATCTTGGAAGAGTGTTGCCATTTTCATAATGTAATAAAAATACTGTAATGATAAATAAGAACATAAGAATGGCCCTACTGGGTCAGACCAAGGGTCCATCTATTCCAGTATCCTGTCTTCTGACAGTGGCCAGTGCCAGGTGCCCCAGAGGGAATGAACAGAACAGGTAATCATCAAGTGATCCATCCCCTTTTGCTCATTCCCAGCTTCTGGCAAACAGAGGTCAGGGACACTTACTAATAATTAGTGTGTAATAAGCATGTCATAAAAACAAATTTTATATTTCCAAGATCACTGCTTTTATAATTTATACTCAGGTAAATGAGAAAATCCCTGGAAATATTCATTTTTAGGAGGGGGTTCGCGAGACTTGACATTTTAGTGAAAGGGGTTCACAGGTTGTTAAAGTTTGGGAACCACTGGTGTGGAATAATATAGGTAAACTATGCCAAACCAAAGTTTACAATCTGTACCCGTAAAGAGGATACCGCCCAAGCAAAGCTAACACACAGTGATGACAATATTATATTTTTTGGCATGCACTTTTAGCTGTCTTTGTAGATAGGATCACATAAAAATGTAAGAACTGACTGCAGTTTGGGTAAGATACTTTGTCTTTGGACTGAGGGGCTGCGCCGAAGGCATAATTGTCACATGTCAAGGTTCCAGATACAAGAGTGGATACACTGAATAGTTTTTCTATGTGAATCGTATTGTGGATTTCGCACCCAGAGATTTTTGCCTTGAATCTGTTCCACAGGAAGTGTTTTAAATACATTACAGATGGCACACCAAAGATCAAGCTTTCAGACAGAGGAAACACTCTGCAAAAATGGGTTGACCTTTCTTTGGATGCCTTTGGGACTATTGCTGGAAGAGGATAAATCACTCTCATTAAGATTCCTGCTGACAGTTGATATACCAGGTGGTCCTTCATAACCTAGTGTAGGGTCTTGTATCCGGAGTTTTTAGATTTTATTTAGGTAGAAATAATGATTGAGTGATATATTTAGTTATAATGAAATACTGCACTGTATGGTTTTAGTGTTTCTTTACTACCACATTGTGTTTCTTGAGTACACTCCAATGGGGGGGCTGTCATTGCCATACTCAGCATCACCCTGAAAAAGTGCATCCACATTAATAAGATCAGAAATATTTTGGGAAAGGAACTTAAAAACTATAACTGCAATATCTTCCACGCACTACTAGGTGGTATATGAGCTTTGCAAACAGAGCACTGTACTCACCAATTGGAGCACTGGATTGTATTTTATTTTCTAGCTGTATGTGTTTTCCAAGCTGCCATTGCTCTTATCACTAATGCTAGTTCCTCTTAATACATGCACAAATATAACTACAGTTCAATATTAAAGCCTACGATGGACCCAGTTGGAACAAAATGGCCTCATTTTCCCCTGGCCTCTCCCACTCCTCTATTCGGACTCAATTCCATTTCTTCTACGGAATGAAAAGTGTTGCTAAATACAGTGTAGTCAATTATAGGATACAAATAACATTGGAAATGCCAGACTGTGTTAGGTCCCTGGTCCAGCTAATCCAGTAATGTCTCGCCAACAATGATTGTTAATGTATGCTGCTTCGGCAGTTATGATGCCCTCCATAACAGACAATTATAGAATAACATCCCCATGTTTCTTCCTCACTCCAGGCTGTTAGCTGATTTATGTCCAGAATTCTTGGTCCCCAGACTTTGCCAGTACCAATCTCTCCTCTAACTACTATCTCTAGAACATTTCTTGTATATACTCGATCATAAGCCAGTTCGTTTATAAGCTGACCTCCCCAAGATGGATAAGTAAAAATGGAAATTTTTTATGACCCGTTCATAAGCTGACCCTGTAATTCAGGGGTCAGCAAACTTTGGCTCCTGGGCCATCAGGGTAAGTCACTGGTGGGCCAAGATGGTTTGTTTACTTCAAATGTCCATAGGCACGGAGGTAAACCTAAGTAAACAAAGTGTCCCGGCACGCCAGCTGCTTACCCTGACGGGCCAGGACAGCAACTGCTGGGGAAATGTTTTTTGGAGGGAAGCTGGGGGTCAGGGAAGTAATCCCTGTGACCACCCCCAACATGACCCCACCCCTAGCCCGGAACCCCCACACTCTGCCTATCTCATCCCTTTCCACCTTATCCGGGGAGGATGTCTCTGGCCTGGCTGGAGCTGCTCTGGCAGGCTGGGCAGCATGGCCGCAGCCTGCTCCGGCGGGCCAGACCGGGCTGAGCGGCTGCAGCATGTTCCAGCGGGCTGGGCCAGGTGACACGGCTGCAGCGTGCTCTGGCGGGCTGGGCAGCATGGCCACAGCCTGCTCTGGAGGGTGGGGCCGGGCGGCGTGGCCACAGCCTGCCAGCCCCGGGGCTGCAGCTGCTTCGGAGGCTGGGGCGGGGGAGGAGAGCAGTGTGGCCAGAAGCAGAGAGATTCTGGCCACGCCTCTTCCATTCTGTCACTGCTGCCTCTCCTTGCTCCCTCCGTTGGGGGAAGGGGCTGTGTCCCACCTCTCCCTCTCTATACTGGTTCATAAGCTGACCCCCTTCTCTGGTGCTTCCCTTTTTTACTAAAAAAAATTAGGCTTATGAACGAGTATATACGGTACCCCCCCCTTTTTTTTTAAAGTCTCTCTAGCCAATATAACTGTGGTGAAAACCACTGGTGTGTAACTGATGCAGACAACTGCCTGAATTTGCAGATAACCGGAAACAATAGTTCTGAGAAATATGAAGTTCACCTTTCATCTTTTACCCCAAAATGGGACTACTCAGCTGTTTAAGATTAGGCATGTGATTAAGTACTTTGCTGGAGCAGGACCTTAAATTCTTTAATTTTTTTAAAAAAAAGTAGTGTATACATTTCAGCCTATAACATTCATGTTTACCACATATGACTAGAGAAGGTTTGGGCCCAACTTCTGCTTTCACTTACACCATTGTAAATCTGGTGTAACTCCACTGGGTTATTCCCATCTTACATCACTGTAAGTGAGAGAAAAATTTAGCCTTTTTATATTAGCCCGGCATAGTATTTACCCTGTCCATGCCCCACATCAATTTTATTTTTGCATCTGTACCCAACTACATAGATGCTTTATACTGGAAAAATCTTATAAAACAACATAACCTTTCATATTAAAAATACCATCTGATCCTTGTCAAGTAGAATTTTGTTCTCATATTTGGCATTAGGAATGGGTAGCTAAAGAGAATTTACTTTGACATATTCAGCAACTATATTGAAACTGCTCAAATGGTTTCTCACAAGAAATAATATCTTTCTCCTGAAATCATTAAAATGAAACTCTTTACTTGTCTTGAGATCTTTGAAGTAATGGAAAGGCAGACTTGTGTAATTCTGTGCCTGTTAGGCATATCTGCATGCTGACCTGCCTTCCAGGCAGACCTGAATAAGTTGCCTGCCTGAAAGGTGATATACAAAGGCTTATAACTTACTTTCCAGGCAGACATGAACAGGTACCTGTCTAGGAGACATCCCCTTGTTGATGACCTGCCTCCAAGGCAGATCTGTCTAGTTATCTTCCTGTCTTTGAAACAGCTCCACACAGAGTTACGTTCTTGGCAGACTGAACTGTTAGCTGCCTGGGAGGTACTTTGCTTGATAAGATGCCTACTAGGCAATCCTAAACAATTATTTTACCCCAAATGTACCAACTTTCTGAAAGGCAGCACCTACAGTTTGGATTTGTAGATTGTATTTTTACAGCTATGTCTGATTGCTGTGTGATTTTTTTTTTTTTTTTTTTTTTACTGTTAAAATGTAAATGCTTTTTTTTGGGGGGGGGGGAATCATGTTCATAATAATATAAAGAAATCTATCATGATTATGCTGCTATAACACATAACTTATGCATGTGTATACACATTTCTAGGGCCTTGTCTACACTACGAGAGTAGTTCGATTTTACTTAAATCGAATTTTTGGAATCGATATTGCAAAGTCGAACGTGTGTGTCCACACTAAGGACAGTAATTTGACTTTGTGAGTCCACACTAACGGGGAAAGCGTCGACATTGGAAGCTGTGCACTGTGGGCAGCTATCCCACAGTTCCCGGAGTCCCCGCTGCCCATTGGAATTCTGGGTGGAGCCGCAAATGCCTTCTGGGTAAAAAAAATGTGTCCAGGGTGCTTTTGGGTAACTGTCGTCATCCGTCCATCACTCCCGCCCTCCCTCCCTGAAAGCGCCGGCGGGAAATCAGTTCGCGCACTTTTCTAGTCAGTGACAGCGCGGACGCCACAGCACTGCGAGCATGGAGCACACTGCGACCATCGCTGCAGTTGTGGCCGCTCTCAACGCCTCGCAGCTTATCATACACCTTTCCCTGAGGCAGATGCAGATAAGTCAGGCGAGGAGGCTACGTCACCGCGGTGATGGCCTGAAGTCTGAGAGTAGCACAGACCTCTCAGAAAGCAGGGGACCCAGCGCCGAGGACATCACGGTCGCAATGGGTCATGTTGATGCCGTGGAACGGCGATTCTGGGCACGGGAAACAAGCACTGAGTGGTGGGACCGCATAGTGCTGCAGGTCTGGGATGAATCCCAGTGGCTGCGAAACTTTCGCATGCGGAAGGGAACTTTCCTGGAACTTTGTGAGTTGCTGTCCCCTGCCCTGAAGCGCAATGACACCCGGATGCGAGTAGCCCTGACTGTCCAGAAGCGAGTGGCCATAGCCCTCTGGAAGCTTGCAACGCCAGACAGCTACCGGTCAGTCGCGAACCAGTTTGGGGTGGGCAAATCTACTGTGGGGGTTGTTGTGATGCAAGTAGCCAAGGCAATCGTTGATGTACTGCTGCCAAAGGTAGTGACCCTGGGAAACGTGGAGGCGATCATAGATGGCTTCGCAGCGATGGGATTCCCAAACTGCGGTGGGGCCATAGATGGAACTCACATCCCTATCCTGGCACCGGACCACCAGGCCAGCCAGTACATTAACAGAAAGGGCTACTTTTCCATGGTGCTGCAAGCACTGGTGGACCACAGGGGACGTTTTACAAACATCTACGTCGGATGGCCGGGCAAGGTTCATGACGCTCGTGTTTTCAGGAACTCTGGTCTGTTTAGACGGCTGCAGCAAGGTATTTACTTCCCGGACCACAAAATAACTCTTGGGGATGTGGAGATGCCTATAGTCATCCTCGGGGACCCAGCCTACCCGCTAATGCCCTGGCTCATGAAGCCCTATACTGGCGCCCTGGACAGTGAAAAAGAACTCTTCAACTACCGGCTGAGCAAGTGCAGAATGGTGGTGGAGTGTGCTTTTGGCCGTCTCAAGGGGAGATGGAGAAGCTTGCTGACTCGCTGTGATCTCAGCGAAACCAATATCCCCATTGTTATAGCAGCTTGCTGTGTGCTCCACAATCTCTGTGAGAGCAAGGGGGAGACCTTTATGGCGGGGTGGGAGGTTGAGGAAAATAGCCTGGCTTCTGATTACGCACAGCCAGACAGCCGGGCGATTAGAAGAGACCAGCGGGACGCGCTGTGCATCCGGGAGGCTTTGAAAGCTAGGTTCCTGAGTGAGCAGGGTAACCTGTGACTGTAAAGTTTGTGTACAGAGAAGCCGAACCTGCCCCCGTTTCTTTACCCAGTTAATGTTGACTATCCTCTCCAGTTACATACCCCCTTCTCCCCCCCTTCCAACACACGTTTCGAAATAAAATCAGTTCTACTTTGTTAATGAACACCGTTTTCTTTACTACTGTTTTCGCGGGGATTTTTTAAAACTGGGACGCGGATTGTGGTGCGGAGCAGGTGTAGTGTAGTGACGCAAAGAAAGCTTCTAAACTCAAGGATTGACAGGCTCCGCTGTGGTGGGCTGGTTCTTTCAACGGAGCCTGTCACCCCTCCTGATCGGGACTGTGTGTATGGGGGGGCTATGTGACTTTGTGGCAGGGGGAGGACGGTTACAGATCTCCTGCTGTGTGGCTCTGTGATCCTGCATAAGGACCGCCGCTTAAGATCTGTAACTGCCCTCCCCCGCCACAAAGTCACAGAGCAACCCACCCCCCACTACAGAACATGAAAACCACCTCCCAGACTGACCAGGGCAACTAGTCACTGCACTGTGTATGTGCCCTGCTGCTGTACCTGCCCCCGCCTATGTACCCTGCCAAAGGTGACTGTCCTGTCCAATTACCATCCCCCTTTCCCCCCCTCCTCCAAAAGAACATGATGGAAACATTAGTTAACAGAAACATATTTTTTATTATCAACTACAGATGGAACTGGGAGGTGAAACTTGGACGGGGGCTTGTGTCAGGCGGGAAGGAAAGAACTTGTCAAATTTTGGGGAATGAGAGCCTTCTGCTACTAGAGCTCTCTGCAGGGGTGGAGTGAGAGTTGGCGTGGACTCTGCCGCCTCTCCTTCTGTGCACTTTGGGTGAGGGGGGTATGGGACTTGGTGGCGGGGGAGGGCGGTTAGAGATGGACTGCAGTGGGGCTCTGTCCTCCTGCAGAACATCCACAAGGCGCCGGAGCGTGTCCGTTTGCTCCCTCAGTAGTCCAAGCAGGGTTTGAGTCACCTGCTGGTCTTCCTGCCGCCACCTCTCCTCCCGATCCATGTTTGCTTGCTGCATTTGGGACAAGTTCTCCCGCCACTGGGTCTGCTGTGCTGCCTGGGCTCGGGAGCAGGCCATAAGCTCTGAGAACATGTCCTCCCGTGTCCTCTTCTTCCTATGCCTAATCCTCGCTAGCCTCTGGGAGTGTGATGCCAGGCTAGGTTGTGAGACAGTCGCAGATGGGGCTGTGGGAATGGGAAAAAGGGAGTGAATTCCTCAGAAAGATAAATGTAGTTGTGAACAAAGAACATAGTCTTTCTCTGTGAACAAGACCATGCACAGCACCTATCACATGCGCACTCAGCACAAGGTCGAATTCTCGGCCTTCGCATTCAGTGCCTGGGGTCTTGCACAGCACATTTGAGAACCGTGTCAGGACAACGGAATTTCTGTTGCAGGCAGACATGGTAAGCCGTAGACTCGTGGCAGCTTAAAACTTTAATATTAGCAATGGCCTCATTTCACATTGAAATCAATGTCGGTCCCTGCTGCCAGCAATCCGGCAAGCAGGAACTCTGCTCCTGTCCCACACCCTCGTGGCTGTCCCCGGGAACGATCCCTTTCGGCTGCCCCTCTCCCGCCTCCACCGCGTGGCTGCAAACCAGCGGTTACAGTTCTGTAAAGGAACGGTAAAGCAGTCCCAACACTAACATTCCCCTACCTCATTCAAAGCAGGTCACCATGAGCGACATCACCCTCATGAGGATCTCTGACAGCGAGAAAGAGAGAATGCTCCGGGAAAGCCTCCAAAGACCAGGGCCGTATGCCGCCCTGCTGTGCAGAGCAATGATTCCCGAGTACTTGCTTGTCTCGTGGCGCGGCAACGTGTCGTACTACGGAGGACCCAATAAGGCCGCTCTCCCCAGGAACCTAATGCAACGGATTTCCAATTACCTCCAGGAGAGCTTCCTTGAGATGTCACAGGAGGATTTCTGCTCCATCCCCGGACATATAGACCGCATTTTACTCTAGCTGCTGTAGCAGTGACTAAACAGTAGAGCGGCTTGGGCAGGACAATCATGCAAAACTGGACATTGCTAGATTTTTTTTTCAATAGTTGCACTGCCCATGACTGAACCGTTAAGCGCCTAGGGCAAACTAATCATGAGAAACCCATTTTTTTAATTGTTAATATTCCTGTTCTGTTAAAAATAAATGTTTAGATGTTTACAACACTTACTGGCTGATCCTTCCCCAGATTCTGTGTCCGGGGTAACGGCTGGGGACGGTTGGTAGGGGATCTCTGTAAGGGTGATGAAGAGATCCTGGCTGTCGGGGAAACCAGCGTTGTGAGTGCTGTCGACTGCCTCGTCCACCTCTTCTCCTTCCTCATCTTCCCCGTCCGCTAACATGTCCGAGGATCCGGCCGTGGACAATATCCCATCCTCAGAGTCCACGGTCACTGGTGGGGTAGTGGTGGCGGCCGCACCTAGGATGGAATGCAGTGCCTCGTAGAAACGGGATGTCTGGGGATGGGATCCGGAGCGTCCGTTTGCCTCTTTGGTCTTCTGGTAGCCTTGTCTCAGCTCCTTGATTTTCACGCGGCACTGCGTTGCATCCCGGCTGTATCCTCTCTCTGACATGTCTTTAGAGATCTTCTCGTAGATCTTTGCATTCCGTTTCTTGGAGCGCAGCTCGGAAAGCACGGACTCATCACCCCACACAGCGATGAGATCCAAGACTTCCCGATCAGTCCATGCTGGGGCCCTCTTTCTATTCTGAGATTGCACGGCCATCACTGCTGGAGAGCTCTGCATCATTGCCAGTGCTGCTGAGCTCGCCACAATGTCCAGACAGGAAATGAGATTCAAACTGGCCAGACAGGAAAAGGAATTCAAATTCAAATTTTCCCGGGGCTTTTCCTGTGTGGCTGTTCAGAGCATCCGAGCTCGTACTGCTGTCCAGAGCGTCAACAGAGTGGTGCACTGTGGGATAGCTCCCGGAGCTATTAGCGTCGATTTCCATCCACACCTAGCCTAATTCGACATGGCCATGTCGAATTTAGCGCTACTCCCCTCGTCGGGGAGGAGTACAGAAGTCGAATTAAAGAGACCTCTATATCGAACTAAATACCTTCGCGGTGTGGACGGGTGCAGGGTTAATTCGATGTAACGGCGCTAACTTCGACATAAACGCCTAGTGTAGACCAGGCCTAGATCAATAACATCACTGAACTCATTTTTTTTAAAAAAGCAAGCAAAATGATTAAATGCTTTTATTTTAAAATACTGTAGTATGTTGAAGGGGAAAAAAGGAAAATGAACACCGTATTTCTTAAATACAGCAGAGGGTTTTAAAAACTTCATCCAGAGATTGTATTGTGAAACAAATCTCCAAAAATGTATAAACTATTGCACGCTCCACAAGCTTATTTGTAAACAAATAAATGCTATAGCCTGAGCGCTTATTCAGTAAAGAGCTTTCATTTATCAGAAGAAGGTAAAGCAGAGCAGCCATTGGTAAGCAGCAAAATACCATTTTTTCCTCCTCCTGTTCTTTTGGCAGAACCAACTTGCAGTCCACAAGTTAGGATCAGAGGAATAATATCCTGATCATCAAGATCATCCTCCTGTAATGGTAGATTGAAGGTATGTGATAGAGGATGCATTGGATATTTAAAGTATTTCTAAATTTGGGACCTATTATCTCATTAATTTGGTAAGGGAGGAGAAACAAGATTGATGTCAATGTAGTTACACCCATGTAATCAGTGAGTTCAGAAGCTGACCTTTGTTCTTAGCTCTGTTTATGTTTTTTGATATACTCAAGGCCTGTTTGGAGGGAGATTTCTCTTTTTGTAGGCAAGCTAATGTTTGATACAGTATGACAAATGTCACCTGGGAAATATTTTGATGAAAGTGAGGGTAGTTTAGTACAAGATCCTGCTGTCTACCAATGGATGCCCAGTGCTCCAATTATTCTATTCTCTGTTCTAGTCAGATTCTTATACTGCCCCATAACCATAGCCCCTGAACACCTTCCAGCAGTCCATTAAGCAACATGACTAACACCTGTCACATATGATTTGTTCTCCTTCTCATCCCTCTCCCCAGTGTGTGCGGTGTCGTGTTTTTGCTTTGGTAGGATTTTTTAAATGGTTTTTCTTTAGTGTATATGCGGCTCTCTGTTTGTTAGAGGAGGCAAATTCAAAGAAATGTGCCTTGCACTTAGTGGAAGGTAGTGAGGTTTGCGACGTTCTTTAGTTCCTGTTGGAGTTTGTTCCACAGTCTAGGACCCATCCCCAAGAGAGCTCTGCCTTCCGCACAGACGAGCTTCACCCTTATTGTAGAGAGTTACATTGCACCTGAGGAGTAGAAATTAGAAAAAATAAAATGATGATGTGTCATGCAAGGATGGAAGAACACTCCATTTTTTCCCTCCGATCTCCTTCCCTCACTTTCTTTCCCTCCAATTTTTATTCCAGCATGTTTTGACTAATGATTACAGCTGAGGAAATTACAATCTGCTCATGGATGCTGCTGTACAAACAGAAAGAGGCCAAATTTGCTAGATAAATTATTCATTGTGAATTAGTTCCTTGGGGCAGGACCCATGCTTAGTGCCATGGAGGCCTGATGGTGATTGAGCCTCTGGGTGCTGCCGCAAAAGGAATAATTCACTCAGCTCTAGAGTTGACAAACTTCCCAGTTTTAAATTGCCACAAATGGCAAAGTCATTTTCTTCTGAATAAATTTTAGTTACTGTCATGTTGATGGAGCTAAATGGCATGGCATACTCAAGGGACGATGTGGGTTTTGTACTGGCAGAGAGCAAATACAAAGTTATAATTTCTAATATTAAAATTTAATTAAACTCTGTTTAAAATACATTGAAGTAATTTAAGTGGACTCCTAGTCCAATTATTGGAAATAACCACACTTACCCACTTCACAGACATGTGGAGAGGATTAATTCACATTTGTAAGCCACATTGAGGCCCTTGGATCTCAGCAGGCACTTGAGAAGAACAAAGAACTAGAAGAGACTGGCAAACTGGGATAGTTTTTTTATTTACAAAACTGAAACCAGGATTGTTTGAATTCAGGTCCTACTTTATTCAAAACCCATACGCTTTGGGATTCTAATAAAACACCCTGGTTTAGCCTGTCTCTCTCTTACACACAGTATATTAATTCAAAAAATAAAACTTGGCGAGTAATGTGCCCACATACCATTTAATCATTTCAGATAATTTGCTAAGGGACTGGGGAAACAAGTTCAAAAAACTAGAGGAACTGTAGTAGCTTCATGTTTTTTTATAAGAATTTTGTGCTTTTTGACATGGTGTCCCATTCTAATCTCAGATATATGGTGCTTGCCACATGTATCTTAGAAAATCCTCTTATATGGTGCTTGTGCATACATGCACAGTGGAGGCTATTTTGAGATGCAGCATGCACGCAAGATAAGAATCTGCCCCTTAATGCATGTGCACAGAAGGAAAGAATCATTAGGCACATTTTCAAAATTAGTCTGCATTAGAGAGGGGCCAGAACCAGAAACTTTCTTCTGAACCTTAAACTTTGGTAATTTGAACAAAATGAAACAAGGACCTAAGCTCCCCCCAGGTCTTTTGTTTTGATTTTGTAACACTAAACCCAACTGACAAGATTTTGCGAAAAACAATACCAAAACTCCTCACCTTTACTTGGTATAACAAAATATATACATACACAATAGGCCATGATCTGCCAGGTACAGTAAAAATGAGTTCAACCATCAACTGAGAGTGAGGCAAAGGTAGGATAAAGCTACCTTACTCCTCCCTGATCCTGGGCTGAGTGGGGTACAATGATGCCTTTGTGCCAGCTCAGGATTCACCCAGGCTTGGGGAATCTTCCTCAGCCACTTTAGATCTGTTTCAGGGTTCCATTTCAGGGACTGAGAACCTGGCCCAAGATCTATTCCATGCGTACCCTAAATTGTATTGACCTCCATAGTTCTACATTGAGCCTGGATGGAGAATATTTGCAGCATGTCCATTTGTTCAGGGTCCTGCTGTTACAAAGGTGGATAAGGGAAGCAAAGCATGTTTAGGGATGAGCAGCACCTATCTCTATGGGCACTTCTTTCAAGTGACAGTCTTATACCTGCACATCTCTCAGAATGGAACCCCATGGTTCACCCCACTTTTAGACTGGATCACCAGGCAACAGCATCCCCTGTTTTCCAACTGTATTTGTCTCCAGCAGGTCCAATTGGGTTTGGACTCTGGGAGTTGAGACCTGCTGATAAATGTAGTGAGGGAGAACAGCTTATTCAAAATAGAGTATGACTTATTTCTCCATAGGAACTTCACGAGCAAAGAGATGCGGGTTAAAAATGATTGAAAATGCATTGTCTCATCTTAACCTTATTCTTTCCTTGCCAGTTTAGGTGGGTTCCACTTGTCCCAGTCACCCCTTCTGAGTTTTAGGTTCAGCCTGGATCTCTGCAAACCTGCATACTCTGGGCATGTCTATATAGCAAGTTAGTGTGCAGCAATCTGGGGTGGGAATCTGCAATGCACCAGTCTGGTGCACACTAAGTTGCCTTGTGGAGCCTGCTGCCGCACACTAAAAGCTCCATAGAGCACTTTGATCTACTGCTGTTTCCAAGCAGAGTAGGTCAAAGCACACTATGGAATTTCTAGTGCACAGTTGGGTCCACAGGGCCAGTCAGTGCACAGCAGGCTCGTGTGCTGTAGATTCACAGCTGTGCAGTAAAACACTGTATAGACCAGCCTTCTGTCTGCGTCTGTCCGAGTTCACAGGCATTTTCACTTTTATCCATTGCAAAGATCCTCTGTCTGCCCTGGTTCTCTGAACGTGATCCAAACTCAATTATGCCTCCTCACCATGGTATCAGGGTTGGATTTCAAAGCAGTAAGCTATTTGCTTTGTCCTTTAATTTCTGGTGAGTGTGTGGTGATAGCCCACTCTTCCTGTCAATGAGCCAGTTGGCTGGAATTTACCCCGGTGATCACATAATCCCCAACACAATCGCAAATAAACATGGACCTGTAATTTTAACAAAAATACTCCTGGTATCCCCTGTGTTCATCACGGCATGCAAGGAGTCTCCCCTTCCACTGGATGCCCTGAGCAAGTGTCCCTCTCAATTGCATTCCCTGCTTTCTTAGGACTGCTCCCTCGATGCATACCCAGGAATGCATTTTTCCCTGGGAATGCCTGTTGTCCCAAAGAGGGAGGATGATTGTCCTTGCCCTCTCTGTACTTACCCATAGACAGGGGAGCTCAGGGAAAAGAGGTGCCCCCAGTATGGTCAGTGGCTCAATGTCAAAATTTGGCCTTAAGCTAATTACTTCAGCTAAACTATTTCTCTAAATAGACCCTGCTTCCATGCCAGACCCATAACACTGCCAGATCACTATCTTGAAGATTTTCAGAGCTGCCCAGGGCATTTGGACATCCAGCTCCCATTAGGAGGCCAAAACCCTTAGGCGGCTTTGAAAATCTCAGCTGTGGTATATTTACATAACAGATGCTGGTTAAAGACAGAGGGCTGAATTCCGTTACAACTGGGCAACTCCTAGGGGGGTTGGTAGGTGTAACTCAGAGGCAAATTTTGACTCAAATTCAGCCTGATTCCTAGAGTATAAATATTAAAAATTATCTGTCTTCTCAGTTGGTCAGCATTTCTCCCAAGGAAATGCTCATAATTTCCAGAAGGATTGGGGCTTATTTTACTTTTTTAAAATATGGATACGTTTTAGAAAAATATTGGCTGCATGTGGTGGCTCTCTGAGGGGGAGTTGTGGGCCAAAAATATTCTTTCAACTGATCACATTAGAATAGTATATTCCATATAGCTATAAAAATGTATATTCCACAAGATGGCAGTAAGTTCCTGCTCTTAAAAATGTGTTTAACTTTATTTTAACCTTGTTCTAGGTAAAGTGTTTCATCAGTAAAATTTCTTCTGAACAAAGATTATATTTTCCCTCAAAAGCTGAACTATGGAGATAGATTTAAAAAAGAAAACAATAAAAAACAAAGAACTGTAAAAATGGACTAAACTTTAGTTTTAAAAGCAGTAACTTTAACTGATATTTTCTTAGTTCATTCTGACATACTGCAAGTATTTCAGGTGTTATGCAGGGAGTGTTACTTGAAATTTCATGCAGTCATCAAGAACTAGTTGCCTGATTAATTGTCCATTCCTTCTTTTCTGAATCTTTGAAAATAAAGTCAGTAAGTCTGTTCTATCCTAACTCTTTTTTTCCTGTTTCTTCTGTTGTCTATCTTTTTCACTCCAGAAATCTAAGTGGTACAGTCAACTACTGATTGAGACCAAGGGAAAGATATAAAAGTGATTTTTTTTTTCTTTTGTGCTATCAGCTCAGGAACACCTGGAATGTTGTAATTAGATTGTTTTATAAATATTACATTACAGGACCATAAACATTTTAAAAAATCAGTTTGTAGAGACTTGTTTGTAAGAAGTATGTTTATAATTCCCCCCAAGAGTCTTTGAAGCTAATCTGGGAATAAATTAGAGTAAGGATAAACCATTTTACATCTCTCTGCAGTCAGAGTTTTCCAGTAGTTAATGTTACATTTAAATGGGTAGTGATATAAATGATTTTCTAATAACTTGCCATCCAAGATGTTTTGTAATTTTTTGAAAATTGCATTTTATTGTCATCTCTGCTATCTTGTACAAGTTTGCATTATACATGTTTATAAAAGGAAAATGAAGGGAGGAGAAAAAAAACCTCTTCAAAAACACTTTTCTAGAAGCTTGGCAGCTAGGTAAAATCTTATTACTTTACCTTGCAGACACTGCTTTGGATTCAGAAGAGAATGAATGCATAAAGACAGGCTGCATGGGGAGTTTTTAAAGTATGGAGTGGTACTGCTGATATCTATGAAAGTGATGACTCCTGCCCTGTTGTTGGGGATGGTTGTTTAGTTCTGCACACAACTGAGTAGGACATTTTTCTTGATTTCCACAATGAATTCCAGTCAGGCATAGACTAAAAGCACCATTCATTTAGATTAAAGATCCAGAAACTATCATGTTTGCAAGCATTTGTCACAGTTTAAGTAGCAGTGCATAAATGTCTTGCTGTTGGTATACAATTTAATCCCTGCTGACAACAGCTCAATTTTTAAAGTTTCTTCCACATCATTTTTATTGTTTACATTGTTTTATAACCAGGCTACTAAAGTGTATGTAGAACTCTGCTGCTCCAACAGGGTGGCACCTTCTTTAGCATATAGCAAAGTGGTAAGTCATTGGGGCTGTCACAGGAAGGTTTGCCATTGGGCTGTAGAGCCTGGGGCCAAGCCAGTCCTGATTACAGAATGAGCCACTCCTGCAGGGAATCAGACAAGAGTAGAAGGTGGCTGCAGTAAAGGGAAGCCTTGGAGGTTGTGGTAGGGAAGACCTTGACATCAGGGGTATTGCTCCAGTTAGGAGGAGCTGGGAGTAGCCTGCTAAGGCAGGAAGGACTCTGACTAGACCAGGGGAGTTTGGGTTGTCCCTGACAGGAGGGAAGATTTTTATGTTTAGTTATGAACTGAGTTAGTAAACCAGAACCTAAGGAGGGTGGTTGTAATTCGTCTGGAAAAACCTTGTGTGGAGTTTATTTGCATATCCAAGAAGGGAAACTTGAGGTGAGGGGCTGCATGCACAGCTGCTCTGAGGCTACCAGGGAGTGTTGTGAGGTGATCAGTCATCTCCAAGGGTTCATCTACAAGATGAGTTCATACTCAAAACCATTTAAATGGTTCTCTTAATTTGTGATGACTCACCATGTTATACTTTGGATGAGCATTGAACATTTGCAGTGAAAGACCCAGGGATTTTTCTTTGTAGTGTTCTCTGTCAATATCCAAGTTGTGTGACTAGTTTAAGGCATGAGAAAGGCACATAGCCCATTAAAGTAACTCTGTGTTAGCATTACCTGCTCCTATTAAGCAATATAGGCTTTTATGAGAATTTACCTTAAAATAAATATGACAGTATGAACAAAACTCTGCTGATAGTCAAAAGCATTAGTTGCAGTATCCTCCGAGACCAGCGGTTCTCAACCAGAGTCCGGGACCCCCTGGTGGACCGCAAGCAGGTTTCAGGGGATCCGCCAAAATAAACCAGACAGCAGGGCCAGCATTAGACTCGCTGGGGCCCAAGGCAGAAAGCTGAAGCTCAAACCCTGCCATCCAGGGCTGAAGCCAAAGCCTGAGCAACTTAGCTTCGTGGGGCCCCGCTTGCTGCCCCCTAATGCCAGCCCTGGCTTTTAATCTACTGGATATGCATGTTGTGGTCTAGGCAGGCCTTGGAGTTTTTATAGCATGTTGGGGGAAGGGGGGCTCAGAAAAAGGTTGAGAACCCCTGCCCTAGACCCAACCTCAACTACCAACGGGGGAATTTTTGTGGCCACTCAGTGGATATTGCCCAATCCTCGAAATAGTGGTGTAATAGGCATAGGAAGGAGGAATTGTCTTTTGGGACTGGAGAAGCCTGGAGATGAACTCATGGGATTGGAAGTCTGCCTTAGGGGGGAAATATTGGTGCATCTGGGTCTGACCTTTGAAGACCAGGACTAACAGGCTTTTCCAGAGCTGTTTATGGGATTCAATTCACAACTGTGCAGAGTATAGCTTCTTTAGACAATGCTGCCAGTCCTTTCCCATTCCTTTCCATAGCCAGTAAATGCAGCCAATTCTTCTCACTACACAATAAAAGGAGAATGTATTGAATAAACATCACATCCACAAAGTTCAAGCAAAGTTTCAAGCTTATGAAAACAGAATCCGTCCCATGTGACACATTTAAACGGTGCCACTGCGAGAAAGCACAATAGTTTATCAAGGCCTCCATGAAGTGCCTTCCCTTGAGTGAACAGCAGTTTAGTAGAAATGTAGTGTGAATAAATAGTGGCATCAGATAGATGAATAGCAGTGACAGAAAGAACAGAGGTGAGATTGGAATTTGGTAGCAGGTGCTGGGAACCTGACAGCAAAAAGACCAACAAGAGCGGGAGTTACTGTATGTAAATCCCTTATCTGCAGTGCTTTATAACATTGCTACAGTAATTAATGTCCAGGATGAAAAATTATCTAAAAATCCTGAAAATGGAAAGTGAATGTTATATTTGACTTCTGCTTTCACACATTCCGAAGTGGATATATCAGAAGAGAACTAATTGTATTCTGAAGTTTAAAAAACTACCTGTTCTGTACACCATCTGTTACACATTGCTGATAGAGTAATTATTTCTAAGTTTCCCCTTATTTGGTTTTTTGACGCTCTGTTTTGTTGTAAGCATGATCACACTATAACTTATTTGAATTGGAACATAAAGAAGTTCCAGAAATGTGGCATTGTTTTGCTTCAGTAAACTTGTGTTGTAAATGTTGTCAAAATTTAGCAGGGAGGTGATATTCTGAAAATATTCCGTAACAATCCTGAATAACATTCCCAAAAATGATATATGAGAGGAGGGGTGGGGGGGAAGTTAGGGCTAGATTCACAAAAGGATGTGCCTAAAATGGCAGTTGGACACCTAAATCCCAGAACTGGGCCCTGCTGGGATTCCCAAAGCCTTTGCTCAGCTGTCACCAAATCCTGTAGATGACCAAACTCACTCGGTGTCCAAATTTTTGCACTAAAAGTTTCCTGGGCACCTGTTTCTGCCTCTGCACATATACACTGCGGCTCATGCTAGGAACCCAGATTCCTAAGCCCCAGGGTGATGCACAAACTGGGGGAAGATAGGAGTTCCTCCACCTATCTCACCTGCGGGGCCCAATATGGTAAACATGCTCAGACCTCACCTACCAGATCTGGCGCCTATAGATGGGCTGCATAAAACAGCCAGGGGGAAGTTCTTCCTCATGACTTTTAGCCCCATGGTTAGGGCACTCAGCTGGGATGTGGGAGTCATCTGGTTCAAGTGCACTCTCGGTCTGATGAGAAGACGGGATTTGAACAGAGATTTGCCACCTCTCAGGTGAGTGCTCTAGCGACCTGATTATGGAATATTCTGATGTGGGAATCCCTTAATCTCTCCTGTTGAAGTTTATTCCACTGTGAATAAATAATGAAAGAATCGTTGGGCCAGAGAGAGAGCCTGAGAATTACTCTGTAGCTGGTGGTTGGAGCACTCACCTGGGAGACCCAGGATCCTGTCTCCCTGCTCCACTGACTTTTAAAAACTATTTATCCACAGTGTAACAGCTTCAACACGAGAGTCTGGGGGAGTTGTGCATGAAAGTATCCCAGTGCTCAATGTTTAGGGCACTCGCCTGAGAGGTGGTAGATCCCTGTTTAAATCCCTTCTCTCCCTCAGATGGAGAGGGGAGACATGAACTCGCCCACATCCAAGGTAAGTGCCTAACTATGGGGCTAAAACTTATGAGGGAGCTGCTATTCCTTCTCCCGCAAAAACAGCCTCGGCGCCTAACCCCAAAGAAGGGTTTGGAGCTGAGAATCTCAAGCAGAAGAAGGCACCTCCCTGCACCCCAGAATTAGATGCCTATCTCTGGAAGAGGGGCAATGCTTAGGACACAACCCTCGCCTTGGCATTTCCAGTTGCTAAGGAGCTGATTAGCAGCCTGACTTTTGTGAATCTCATTTGAGGTGTCTATCTCTTCCCATTCATTGCACAGGCACCAGACTCTGGCTTTGTGATTCTAGGTGCCTAAAAGTTGGGTGTGGTGACACTCCGCATTCCTTTGTGAATCTAGACCTTAATATTTTATTCAGGGACAATGGAGAACATTAATTACTATTTTTTTGAAGAAAATCTTATCCTTCTTTCAAAAACTTAGTTTGTTTAAAACTGAAACTCTGATTCCTTCAAAGGTCACTTTAGATCTAAACTTGCTAATATGAAAGATGCTGGAAGTTAATTTAATATTCCAATATAGTATTTTTTTTAAATCATCTAACACATACATTGTAAGTATGAGCACAGCTCTTTCAAATGAAAGTCAAGATCATTTGATGTCCTTTTTGTTAAATCTGATTGCATATACTTTAGAAATAACAGTGATGCAGACCTTCTTTCCTGTTCATATGAGCTGCAGAAGATGCTACCTAGCCTAGCACACAATGGTGTCTTGCATTGCACTGCCCCCGATGATAAAGGGAACAGTTTCAGGTGAAGTCAAGAGAAATTCTGGGACGGGCAGGGAAATAGTATCCCCCCCAATAAATGATTTGTAATTTATCCATAGACATATGTAGTATTTCTTTCCTTAACAAGTGTAGCCAACTATTGAAGTGGAAGAGTCTGGCCCTTGGGCTCACGTCACTGTTAGTCTACCACTGTGATTTCTCAGTAAATAGCTAACCGTGCCTATAAGATTAAGTGACAAATTCACATCAGCACCCAAAACGCTCTAATCAATAGCACTAATCCATCAAATATTACAACAAGGAATCGCTTGTGTTTCTGTTCCTTCATTCTGGGATTAAATGTAGACTGAAATGGAAAAGAAACCTCAAAAAAATATCCTAGGACAAGAAAACTACCCTTTAACATTTTAAAAATACTCTGGAAAGAATCATACTTTGGTGCATCTGCTGGTGTAAATAAGATTTCCTTCCAAAAGCAACTGAAATATAACACAACTTCTGCCAAATTGAAGAAATGTAAGAGATACATAGAGGCAGCCACCCAGACAACTTCACAAACCAGGGGTTCAGCTCACCTTATTCTGAGAACAGTTAATTTGCCAAAATGGCAGCTGTTCTTGAGAATGGAAGATAACAGCTAAATTAAAGTCAAGGGAAATGGCTATTCAGAGTATTGGGCTTATTAAAAGTCAATTAAAGTCAATGGGAGTCTTTCCACCGACCACAATGGGATCTGGATTTGGTCCTTAATGCAGCAAGTTGGAGATTTACAGCCCAGCCTGACGTATGGCTCCCAGTGGCAACAGTTTATGGACTGTCGGCCTGATCCTGCAAGCACCTGCACGTGTGACTAGTCCCATGGAAGCCAACAGGACTTCCCTTGTGCATAAGAGTTTGTGGGACAGGGCCTGTATTGATAAGACCCGAGAACGTTATTAACGTAATGTTTATGTTCTAAATAACTCTGACCATTAGTACATGAGACCTGTTAAACAATGTTGATACTTTCCTGGATACTGATTGAAATGTGTTTGTTGGATTTTTGGTGTTTGTTTTGGGTTTTTTCATTTGTATGTGTGTTCCTTTCTTTTCTATGTCCTGTTGTACTATTTGGTGTGTGTGGTTTTTTTTAATTTAAAAAATAGTAAGAAAAACGTAACTTTCTACAAACATAAAAATGTTTAAAAAAAAATAGACGAGTCTTTCCATTGACTTCTGTTGTCATTGGAACAAGGCCATAGGGAGCTGGTACCTTCCTTTACTACAAAATATAGATCTCTAAGGAAAGCTACAATCATTTACTTTAACTTTAAGGCTGTGTGAGACTTGTTTTCTTGGCTGCAGAAGGTGTCAGTAGTAGTGCGTAATTTCAACAGTGAAAACTAATTTCATGTAAATGTTGTTGTTCTGTTCCATCAATGATGAAATTTTCATCCAGTCACTCCCTCTTTCCTATCCATTAGGTTATCTTCTCTTTACAGCTAATTTTCTGGACTTTCACACCCACAACATTTAAGAGAGATACTATAAAATGCTATGGTATTTCATTTAGCCTTTGATAACTCCCCTGGGTTGTGTGAGAGAGTGAAAATTACTTAAAAACAAAACAACCCCCTGAGGCTAACTTAGAAAATGTTGACTAAGTCCTGAATCTGATGAGGATCAAAGTTTAGTAGGCCTGAGCCACAGCCTTTCTGTGACCCCCGTGAGCATTCCTTACGTCACTGCTTTTGAACATTTTGTAATTCATAGATAGTGTCTGTGTCAGGCAGTTACAGGTTTTTATGATACAAAAGAACAATATCTCCCAAGGATTTCCAATTATGGCATAGCAATGGAAACAGGGTAGGGACAAAGATGAGATTGGATATCTTTTTTAAAAGATATGCTTTAATCCAGCGTCTGGGAGAAATTCTATGTATGCCTGTATATGTGGGGGGAAGGGACAGGTTGGATGGTCATGTTGCTCCTAGTTCTTGTATTATGGGAATAAGTAAATAACTTTTCCTTATCTACTTTCTCCACATCACACATGGTTTTATATACCTCTATCATATCCCCCCTTAGTCTCCTCTTTTCCAAGCTGAAAAGTCCTAGCCTCTTTCATCTCTCCTCATATGGGACCCGTTCCAAACCCTTAATCATTTTAGTTGCCCTTCTCTGAACCTTTTCTAGTGCCAGCACTAACATCCTCAGCCATGAAGACTGAAGCAAAGAATCCATTTAGGTTCTCCGCAAATGGATTGTCGAAGGCTTTCTGGAAATCTAAGTCTAAATCTACATCTATTCAGGTCTTAACTACCCTTATAGTTAGAATGTTCTTCATAATATCTAACCTAAATTTCCCTTACTGCAGATTAAGCCCACTACTTCTTGTCCTACCTTTGGCGGCCATGGAGAGCAAGGCCCTCTTTTTATAACAGCCTTTAACATATTTGAAGACTATTTGGTCCCCATTAATCATCTTTTTTCAAGACTAAACATGCCCAGTTTTTTTAAGTTTTCTTCATAGGTCAAAATGTTCTAAACTTTTTATCATTTTTGTTGCTCTCCTCTGGACTCTCTCCAATTTATCCACATCTTTCCTGAAGTATGGTGCCCAGAACTGGACACAGTGCTCCATCTGAGGCCTCACCAGTGCTGAGTAAAGGACAATTCTCTCTCGAGTCTTGCATACAACATTCCTGTTAATACAGCCCAGCATATTAGCCTTTTTTGCAACTGCTTCATGTTAACTCGTATTCAATTTGTGATCCAGTGATTCCCCATTTTGTAGTTGTGCATTTGATTGTTCCCTTTTAAGTGCTGTACTTTGCATGTCTTTATTGAATTTCATCTCGTTGATTTCAAAACAATTCTCCAATTTTTCAAGATCATTTTGCATTCTAAACCTATCCTCCAAAATTCTAGCAACCCCTCCCATCTTGGTGTTCTCCACAAATGTTATAAGCATATTCTCCACTCCATTACCCAAGTCAGGAGGTCAGACCAGATGTTCTAATGGTCCCCTCTGTCCCTACACACTGTGAAACAAATTCATATTTGGGATAGCTGCTGAAGTCAATAGACGTATTCCAAGAATTAATCTGACCCCTTTTCTTTTTCAAGAATTAAGAAAAGAATTTGGGCTTGCCTATGATATATCCTGGATTAAAGTAGCAATAAAGTACATTGACAGATAATACCAATCCTCTATTTGTTGATGCACTGGGGTAAAATTCTAATAACCTGTTTTATTAAATAGATTATTAATTTTTGATCACTTTGAATTTGATTACACATGCATCAGCTTCCATTTATCAACAAGATAATATTTGGCAACACATAACTTTTGCTTTTCCAGAGCTCTTTTATCAGAGCTCTTGCTAACTAGCAAAACTCCACACTTACGTATCGACGCTCAAGTCTGTCATTTCAGGATGGAAAAAAAAAATCTCTGCAAAATTAACAGATCTTGTCCCAGGTTTTGGTCCATTCATACCATCTGACAGGTTATGGCTGTAGTTTCTTCTGGTAACTCTCCAGCAGTTTGGGCTTCCCAAATATATATTCCATTTTATGTATTTTACTCTTAAATTTGCAGGGAGTAGTAGCAAGTGGTACTTAGTCTTTCATCACTGGTTGGGTGGCAGAACACAGGTAAAGGAAAACAAAGATTTTTTTTATACATTTACTGTCATTTATACACTGTCATTTTGTTACCTTTAACTTTTTTGTCTCGACAAGAAGGTGAATTCTGTCCTTTTAAAATGTTAACATTATGAATCTGAATTTTTTTTTAATATCTGGACTGACTCATTCCAAGGGCACTCAATATGCTCTATCCACAGAGCTCTGCCTCAGTGTGAAGATCCTTTAATTGAAACCTGAATTCCATTGAGTCACATTAAATTCATATAACTACATATAAACAAACTATTCTGAAAGAAAGTTATTAAGGTTGCAAAGCCAATCGCTCAAAAGTTAGGAAATGCCAGAATTAAGGTTGCCCATGAGACTTTATTTGGGTCTGTCGCGGGATGACTGGCCCTGCAAGAAAGGGAGGAGGGTCCAGTGCACCTGGACTGATTAGCTGCTGACCAGCTGGGTTTATCACAAGGTACCTGTGCCTTATAAAGGGGGAGAGCTGCAGGCAAGGTGGCAGATACCTGCAGGATGTAAGAAGGCAACAGCTTTGTTTACTACACAACTACAATGCATTCCCAGAGTACCATCCATGCTGTGGACTGAATGAGGCAGGGTCCTGTGTTAAATACAGTATGTGATCATGTAATTAAAGACAATGTAATCATAATGCATATGCCCAAAGCGGCTGAATTAAGTTTGCATTGGCAAACTTAATTCTGGCATTGCCTAACGTTTGAGTGCTTGATTTTGCAACCTTAACACATTTCTTTTAACATAGTTTTTAAATGTAAGTTGCTAACTGTGACGGGTTACCCCCCTGGGGTGCCACTTGGAACTGGGGTACCACTGAGCCTGCCTGACCCACCAGCCTGGGCTCCCTTTCACGCTGTGGTGCTGTGATAAATTGCTAAGCTCTACAAGCTTGCTCTTTCACCAGCATACACACAAGTAGGGACACACCCAGCTGCAGCACTATGCACACAGGTTCTTTAACCAGAATGCCTGGTACTAAATGAGGATATCGATATAATAGGCATCACAGAAACTTGGTGGAATGAGGGTAATCAATGAGACACAGTAATACCAGGATACAAAATATATTGGAAGGACAGAATAGGTTGTACTGGAATGGGAAGTGGCACTATATGTGACAGAAAGCGTAGAGTCAAATGCAGTAAAAATCTTAAATGAACCAAACTGTACCATAGAATCTCTATGGATAGTAATTCCATGCTTTAATAATAATAATATAGCAATAGGGATATATTACCGACCACCTGACCAGGATGACTGTGGAATGCACAGGTTGATTAGAGAGGCTATAAAAATTAAAAAAACTCAGTTGAAATCCCCCATTATTATTATCTCCATATTGACTGGGTACATCTCACCTCAGGATGGGATGCAGAGATAAAGTTTCTTGACACCTTAAATAACTGCTTCTTGGAGCTGCTAGGATCTGGTCGAAGGGGTGAATATAGCTGAACCACTTGGTAACAGTGACCATAACACAATAAAATTTAACATCCCTGTGGAGGTGTGGGGGAAATACCAAAGCAGCCCACCATGGTAGCATTTAATTTCAGAAAGGGGAACAACACAAAAATGAGGAAGTTATTGAACAGAAATGAAAAGGTACAGGGCCCATAGTGAAATCCCTGCAAGCTGCATGGAAACTTTTTAAAGACACCATAATAGAGACTCAATTTAAATGTATACACTACATTAAAAAACATAGCAAGAAGACCAAAAAATTACCACCCTGGCTAAACAACAAAGTAAAAGAAGCATTTAGAGGCAAAAAGACATCCTTTAAAATGTGAAAGTTAAATCCTATTGAGGAAAGTAGAAAGGAGCAAATGAAGTGTAATATAATTAGGAAGGCCAAAAAAGAATTTGAAGAACAGCTAGCCAAAGACTCAAAAAGTAAGTACCTCAGAAGCAGGAAGCCTGCTAAACAACCAGCGGGCCACTGGACGATTGAGATGCTAAAATATCACTCAAGGAAGATAAGGCCATTGAGGAGAAACTAAATGAATTCTTTGCATTGGTCTTCATGGCTGAGGATGTGAGAGAGATTCCCACACCTGAGCCATGCTTTTTAGGTGACAAATCTGAGGAACTGTCCCAAATTGAGGTGTCATTAGAGGAGATTTTGAAACAAATTGATAAACTAAATAGTAATAAGTCACCAGGACCAGATGGTATTCACCTAAGAGTTCTGAAGGAACTCAGATGTGAAATTGCAGAACTACTAACTGTAGTCTGTAACCTATTATTTAAATCAGCTTCTGTATCAGATGACTGGAGGATAGCTAATGTGACACCAAGCCTTAAAAAAGGCTCCAAAGGCAACCCTGGCAATTACAGGCCAGTAAGACTAACTTCAGTACCAGGCAAATTTGTTGAAATGATAGTAAAGAACAGAATTATCAGACACATAGATGAACATGATTTGTTGGGGAAGAGTCTACATGGTTTTTGTAAAGGGAAATCATGCCTCACCAATCTACTAGAATTCTTTGAGGGGGTCAACAAGCATGTGGACAAGGGGGATCCAGTGGATATAGTGCACTTAGATTTTCAGAAAGCCTTTGACAAGGTCCCTCAGCAAAGGATCTTAAGCAAAGTAAGCTATCATGGGATAAGAGTTAAGGTCCGCTCATGGATCAGCAACTGGTTGAAAGAAAAGAAACAAAGGGTAGGAATAAATGGTCAGTTTTCAGAATGGAGAGATATAAATAGTGGTGTCCCCTAGGGGCCTGTCCTGGGATCAGTCCTATTCAATATATTCATAAACAATCTGGAAAAAAGGGATAAACAATGAGGTGACAAAATTTGCAGATGATACAGAACTACTCAAGATAGTTAAGTCCAAAACAGACTGCAAAGAGTTACAATGGGCTCTCACAAAACTGGATGACTGGGCAACAAAATGGCAGATGAAATTCAATGTTGATAAATGCAAAGTAATGCACATTGGAAAATATAATCCCAACTATACATATAAAATGATGGGGTCTAAATTAGCTGTTATCACTCAAGAAAGATCTTGGAGTCATTGTAGATCAGGGGCGGGCAAACTTTTTGGCCTGAGGACCACATTGGGTTTCCAAAATTGTATGGAGGGCCGGTTAGTGGAGGCTGTGCCTCCCACAACAGCTAGGTGTGGCCCAGCCCCGCCCCCATCCAACCCCTCCTGCTTCTCACCCCCTGACAGCCCCCCAGGGACTCCTGCCTCATCCAACCCCCCCTGTTCCCTGTCCTCTGACCGCCCCCGGAACTCCTGCCCCTGACTGCCCCCCGCTGCCCATCCAACCCCCCTTCTCCTTCCTGACAGCCCCCTGGGGCCTCCTGCCCCCATTCAACCCCCCTATTCCCTGCCCTCTGACCGCCCCGATGCCTATCTACACCCTCGCCCCCTGACCACCACCCCAAGCTCCCCTGCCCTCTACCCAACCCCCCGACTCCCTGCCCCCTTACCGTGCTTCCTGGAGCACTGGTGGCTGGTGGTGCTACAGCTGCGCCGCCCAGAGCACCAGGACAGGCAGCTGCACTGCCTGGCTGGAGCCAGCCACGCCACCACGCAGCACAGAGCACCGGATCAGGCCCCGGCTCTGCAGCTGTGCTGCCCCAGGAGCTTGCAGCCCTGCCGCCTAGAGCGGTGGAGCGAGCTGAGGCCACAGGGGAGGGGAAACAGCAGGGGAAGGGCTGGGGGATAGCCTCCCGGGCCAGGAGCTCAGGGGCCAGGCAGGAAGGTTCCGTGGTCTGGATGTGGCCTGCGGGCTGTAGTTTGCCCACCTCTGTTGTAGATAGTTCTCTGAAAACATCCACTCAATGTGCAGCGGCAGTCAAAAAAGCAAACAGAATGTTGGGAATCCCTAAGAAAGGGATAGATAATAAGACAGAAAATATCATATTGCCTCTATCTAAATCCATGGCACACCCACATCTTGAATACTGTATGCAGATATGGTCTCCCCATCTCAAAAAAGATATATTGGAATTGGAAAAGATTCAGAAAAGGGCAACAAAAATGATTAGAGGTATGGAACCGCTTCCGTATGAGGAGAGATTAATAAGACTGAGACTTTTCAGCTTGGAAAAGAGATGACATGCGGGGGGGAGGGATATGATAGAGGTTTATAAAATTATGATTGATGTAAAGAAAGTAAATAAGGAACTGTGATTTATTCCTTCTCATAACATAAGAACTAGGGGTCACCAAATTGAAATTAATAGGCAGCAGGTTTAAAACAAACAGAAGGAAGTATTTCTTCACACAATGCACAGTCAACCTGTGGAACTCCTTGCCAGAGTATGGTATGAAGGCCAAGAGTATAACAGGGTTCAAAAAAGAACTAGATAAATTAATGGAGGATAGGTCCATCAATGGCTATTAGCCAGGATGGGCAGGGATGCAAAACCATGCTCTGAAGCATCCCTAGCCTCTGTTTGTCAGAAGTTGAAAATGGGCAACAGGGAATGGGTCACTTGATGATTACCTGTTCTGTTCATTCCTTCTGAAGCATCTGGGATTAGCCACTGTCAGAAGACAGGATGCTGGGCTTGATGGACCATTGATTTGACCCAGAATGGTTGTTCTTACGCTCTTATGATTCTGAGGAGCTGATTCTGCAAGATGCTGAGACCCCCCCCCACCCAAAGCCCCCTGAAATCAATGTCAATGAAAGGATCTCCGCACTGTGTAGGATCAGGCTATAACTGCTCAATAAGACACACTGGATGCTTTACTAGTTTGCTATATTTTTTGGTGCTTGTGGCTTCTTGTGCTTCTTTTAGTTTCTTGTTTGTTTGCCCCATCTGTTTTTCAGGATCAGCATAACTTTCTCTTAATTTCTCAACCTTTATCATACGTTCAAGTTTACTAAAGCATTTTTGTATGGGGGTTCTCCTTCTCCTGGGAGCTGGGCCTCCTGTGTTGTGTTCACGGGTCTGCTATAGGCTTTCCATGACCTCAAACAAGTCACTTAGGCAATAGTTTCAATATTGGGTCTCTAAAATTATTTAAATTCAAGGGGGTTTGCATAGGCACAGTTTCTGCCAGACTGTATAATGTTCAAGGTCAAACCTTAGTTCCGCCAGCCCTCCAATAGCCCTGCTTTTTTGGTAAGTACTATTGGTACTTGAGTTTACTTGTTTTCAAGTACATACCTAAATTTCCTGCAGTACTATGTCTTTTTCCTTTACTTTCTGCTATTGCTGTTACTGGTGTCCTTTCCCTTTCTGTCAATGGTTTTAGAGCCCATCCTGCGAGGTGTTGAGATTCCTCAGGTCCCTTATTTCAGAGAGTATCAACACCTTTCAGGAGTCACCCAGCACCATTCAGGATCAGGCCCTTGGACTACACAATCTTCTTTTAAGGGAAGTGGTGGAAACCCTATCATTTAAGGCATTTAAAACTACACTGGATGGCTGAACAGCACAGTAGAAAATACACCACAAAAAGCAATCCCACAGTATTATGGAAATAGGTCCTCTCGATCTTCATCTATCTTTAACACTTGTCCTCCTCTGCTCCTCCCTTTCTTTTCAGTCAAACCATACAAAATTGAAATTTGAAACAGTGAGACATAAATTTGTATACAACACTGTCATTTTGTTTGTTTTTTTCAACTGAAAAGCACTTTCCTCTTTTTCCGTTAAGAAAATTGAGCTTCCAAGAACTTGATGTGCAAACTTCCTTTTTATATCCTGCAAAATTGAGTATGCTGAATGAAACTGAAAGATAAAGATGTATTTTTTGACTATGATCAAACTAAAGCAATTTTAGACTCATTTAGCATCCGAGGAACACAAGGAATTCAATCCACAATGGCTGCCAGAAGCACCAGTTACAAATATATAGATTTTTAATCCATTGATCATGGATCTTTATCAAAGTCAAAAGCAGTTACCGCCAGTGCTTCAGCCTCAAATTTTGATATGCAAGACTTTGAAATAATCAACATATATAAGTAAATATGATATGGATATTTAGGTTAACTGGATTGTGAGTTACTATACATTTTGAATTCTTTCTTTGGCTAAATAAAAGTGGTCAGAATATTTTTTTTAAAGCAGCATAGTAATTATTTAGTTCACCTTTTTATTACCCAAAGATTAGTAAATGAATTTTCTTAAAACTTTTCCTCAAAATGCCATAGAGTGGAAGTATGGAAAAGTTCAACCATGGGTGAATTTTCAAAAAGTTGTGAGTGACTGAAAGTTCATGTTTTAATGGAAACAATTTTGCAACATTAACTATAATGGTCATTTCCCACTATTTTTGCCATGTATTGAATAATAGGTTTATTTGAAAATGCAGTGTTAGTCCCTTCAGAGTTTTAACACGGTGCTGAAAATCAAGCTGTACTGTAATTCAAGGAAATCTACTGTATACATTAAAGAGATTAGAGGAAAGGCTGCTATGCCTTTAGCATAATTGAATGGTGGTTTTCAGCTGATTTGTAATGGAAGGCTGCTCACTTACTTATAAGTATACGTGAATGTCTGATATAAATGCATTCTGTGTTTCCACTACAAAGAACCATCTCTTTGCTGATGCCACAAAAACCATCCACTGTGCTGATTTAAGAACTTAGGAAGAATGAACCTAGAATGAGGAAACCACATGTAGTGGCTATATTTGTCTTTATTTTAATTAGAAATTGTTCCTTCTTGTCTCCATTTTCTCTCAGTATTCTCTAGCTCTTCTTAAAATTTGTACCCTGTATACTGCTTGTTCTTACTGCAGCCATTTTGTATTTCTCATTTGTTAGCCATTTTGTATTTCTCATTTGTTGGTGAGAAAATATTCTGTCAAAAATCCTTTATTGCCATGGACTTTCTTAACCTAAATTGCCTGCTCATTTTTTTACGGAATGTCCTAGCAGCTCATGTACCATTGTTGCATTTTTCTTCTGTGTTCCCTTTAGAACTTTTGTTATGCCTCAAAGTGGTTGCCTCTTGATTTCTTCTTAAAGAATGTGAGCCTTATTTCTCTACTAAATCACTAGGCTACTCAGTTCACTGTTTTCCCTCTGCTGCACCTTCTCCATTTCTATAAATCCTTTGTAGTATAATTTGGCAGTTCAGTTTCCACAGTGTTATAAATGGGAACTGTTGGTAAGCAAAACTAGGAATTCTTCCTTTTGCTAAAATTTCCTGGAAAAGAAAATTGTACTAAGTTTCTTGGGAGTGGCTGACTGTCCTCTTGAAAATCTATTCCTATATCCTTAATGAAATTTAGTCTCTAGATTTATGCTTTTGAGGTATATCCGCCAGTGCTGAAGTGAAGCTTTTAGTGTAGATTAGAATTTTTCCTATTTCCCCTTTTCTAGGTTGCACGTTAGATATTGTCTTGTTCGTCAGCTCAGTTATGTAATGTTAAAGCTCCTTATTTCTTTTTGTCATTTTGATTAGAGGTCTGGGCAGATCTTGTTAACCTCTGTTTTTTTTTTGTCAGCCTTCATACTTCCTTATTTTTAAGCACCTTTTCTAATGCGACCTTTATTTCATTAAGCATTTTTTCCCCCTCACTGAAAAAGTAGGTCTTATTATGGTGTATTTGTATTTCATAGAGGATGTCTATAGTAATAATAATTATTAATGCATTATAGTAGTGCCTAGAGGGCCCTAACTGGTATTGGGGTCCCATTGTGCTGAGTTCTGTATATGCATATAGTAAAAGACAATCTCTGTCCCAAAGAGTTTGAAATCTAATTAGGAAAGGCAGACAAAAGGTGAGGGAAATTTGGTCAGAATATTCTTTCTATTTTACAGGTGGGGGAAACTTAGGCACACACAAATTAAATGATTTGCCTAAGGTCAGATAAGATGCCATTGGCAGAGCCAAAAAACTAAGAGCCACATCTCCTGAAATCAAATTACAGTGATTTAACTGTAAATTCATCCTTCCTCTCGGATCTCTGACACTGTCCTTTTGTGCTGTCTTTACTTGAAAATATTTTCCTAATTCAACATTTTGTGCAACCTTTGTTTTGTTCAGTAAGTCTGTTTTAGGTAAGTTCTCACATTGTAAGTGCTTAAGAGAGCATCAACAGAAAAGAGTCCAAAAAATAAAATAAAAACAAACATGTGGAAACACAGCAAAATAAGATTTTAGATTAGATTTAATAATCTACAATCATATTCGTTTGATACAGAGTACTAGAGTTTTATGGGTGGAGAGTATAAAAGGTGAAGAATCAAATATTTTATCAAATAGGGGGCTGAAAGTATTGTTGTCTGAGTGTAGGAGTGCTTCTATATACTGATATACCTGATTGGGAGGCAGGGTATATACTATGCACGTGCACCAGCAAGGACTTCACCTTGGAATTTTTTCCTTTCGTGGCCACTGTGGTATTTTAGGGGTGGTTGGATGCATGACAAGTAGATCCTTTTCTGGTCCAACACACAGATAGTAGTGGCAGGGCCAGATTTAGGGGCAGGCGACCCAGGCAACCGCTGCTCAGGGTGCTGTTTTGTTGTTAGCAACAAAAGGGAAAATAGAATATTTGAAGTAAAATGTTTCAGGTATTCCAAATGTGGATTCATTTTTCACTAATCTCCTAGAATGTTCTGGACCTTTGTAATATCTCGTAGAAATATTCTGAGAACTACATTTTCCTTGAACCTCCTAGAATTGTCAGCCATGACCTCACAGGTATATAAAAGGTGGGCAGTTGCGAGTCAGTGAGATACATGAACAAAGTGAGAGCCCAGCTGGAATATTGTGAACCTTGTTTTATTGTGCAATTGTGGATAAATCATGCAACAAAGTGATGAAATGGGCTACAAATGCCATAAAAATAAGATATTCAAAAGTTTAACAAATGGGGGGAGGGGGGAAGGAGCGCAGGAGCGCAGCAACAAAGATGTTGTTCTCCTGGTGTAAGGGATTTTTTTCTTTTTACCATGTTGTCCCTCACTTAGCCAGCTTGTTTTTTCAATAGTTGTTGTTTGCCCTCCATTTTGAGTCTCCTCCTTGTTGGAAAGTTTGGTTCCCTTTTTCTGTTGAGGGTTAACACGGGAGCGCTATTTGTTCTAGGGCAAGCCCTGAGTAGTGCACATTGTGAATAAGCATTTGGCTGCCTCAGGGCTTTTTGTTTTCCAGTCCTTGCATATAGATGTATACAATTTCAAAACACTATGTATACCTGGCAAATTCAAGTTGATGGTTTCTAAGTTCCTTAGATTCCATGCAGAAAGAAATGCCTTGCTAGGGCTGGCCAAGCTACTGTAGTTTGGCTAATGACTGCAAGACAGCTGAGTAGCTGAGACATGGCCACATGCTTATTCACAATGTCCACTACCACCCGAACCAGAAGAGGATCTGCTTGTCATGCATCCAGGCAAATGGAATAACTTGCAGGATCAGTCTCTATATCGTGATCAATATTTCTTAATGTTCAACAGAATATCATCAGTTTTAGCTGCTTTGTTAATAAAAAATCACTCAACAAACGAATAGTTCATTTTATTCTTCCTACTACTAGTGTCCCAGTTAGTGTGAAAATTAAAATCTTCTGTTATCACTAATGTTCTTTTAATTTTATTTATCTTATTTGTTTAGATCAGTCTATAGCAATTCCTAATAGCAATATGATCTTAAAAATTCAAGCCATAAATATTTTACCCTTTTAACGTTCCTTAAAAGTGTAACTGGAATAGGAATTTGATTCTGCTTCCATTGGATACAATAGACTGAATTGGCATAAATATTCCATAACCTTTCAGTTCAGATATTAAATTATTAATGACAAGAATGACATGTGACAATTAAATTTATGTAGTCAAAAAACAACCCTGATCTAGTTCACTTATAAACTTTTTACAAAAACAACAAATCTGTTAGTCTTTAAGGTGCCACCAGACTCTTTGTTGTTTTTGTAGATACAGACTAACACGGCTACCCCCTGATACTTGACAAACTTTTTACACACTCTCTCTATCTGTCTCTCTCTTTCACAGCCCAAACTCTTGATTGGAGACCCTGTTAACTTGTGAAGTCTGCTTGGGTGTCGGGCAACAATATCAAACTGCAATTTACATTCAATTATAGGAACATTGAAAGTATAATTTGAAATTAAAACTGGGTTGGAATATATAGGCTGATCATAATTCAAGTGGCATTTGAGGTGAAACCAAAAAATAAATGTACAGGCAAAAATCTTGAAGTTGATTCACATATGAAAATAGTCAAAAGCATCAAAGTGAATAAATTGTTTTCTCTTCCAAATTCCTTTTCACTGTTAATGGAACACTTGTAGTATTGATGATGTATCTTAGGCCTGGTCTACACTATGAGTTTAATTTGAATTTAGCAGCGTTAAATCGAATTAACCCTGCACCCATCCACACAACGAAGCCATTTATTTCGAAATAAAGGGCTCTTAAAATCGATTTCTGTACTCCTCCCTGACGAGTGGAGTAGCGCCAAAATCGGTATTGTCATTTCGAATTAGGGTTAGTGTGGCCGCAATTCGATGGTATTGGCCTCTGGAAGCTATCCCACAGTGCACCATTGTGTCCGCTCTGGACAGCAATCTGAACTCAGATGCACTGGTCAGGTAGACAGGAAAAGCCCCGCGAACATTTGAATTTTATTTCCTGTTTGCCCAGTGTGGAGAGCACAGGTGACCACAGAGAGCTCATCAGCACAGGTAACCATGCAGGCGGATAATCGAAAAAGAGCACCAGCATGGACCGTACGGGAGGTACTGGATCTGATCGCTATATGGGGAGAGGATTCAGTGCTAGCAGAACTTCGTTCGAAAAGACGAAATGCCAAAACTTTTGAAAAAATCTCCAAGGGCATGATGGAGAGTGGCCACAATAGGGACTCAGATCAGTGCCGCGTGAAAGTCAAGGAGCTCAGACAAGCCTAGCAAAAAACAAAGGAGGCAAACGGTCGCTCCGGGTCAGATCCACGGACATGCTGCTTCTACGCCAAGCTGCATGCAATTCTAGGGGGGGCCGCCACCACTACCCCACCTCTGACTGTGGATTCCGAGGCGGGGGTAATCTCATCAGCCACACCTGACTGAAGTACCCTCCCAAGCCAGTATCCAAGACCATGACCTAATGGAAGGGACCTCAGGTGAGTTTACCTTTTAAAATATAAAACATGGTTTAAAAGCAAGCGTTTTTAAATGATTACTTTGCCCTGAGGACTTGGCATGCATTCATGGCCAGTACAGCTACTGGAAAAGTCTGTTAATGTGTCTGGGGATGGAGCGGAAATCCTCCAGGGACATCTCCATGAAGCTCTCCTGGAGGTACTCCAAAAGCCTTTCCACAAGGTTTCTGGGCAGTGCAGCCTTATTCCGCCCTCCATGGTAGGACACTTGACCATGCCATGCTAGTAGCAAGTAATCTGGTATCATTGCATGACAAAGCCTGGCAGCGTATGGTCCCAGTGTTTGATTGCTGGCATTCAAGCAACATCCGTTCTTTATCTCTCTGTGTAATCCTCAGGAGAGTGATATCGCTCATGGTAACTTGGTTGAAATACGGGAATTCAATTAAGGGGGCAGAGATGGCCATTCCTACTGGGCTGTTTGCCTGTGGCAGAAAAGAAATCCTTCCCTGCAGTTAGCCAAGTGCGGGGGGGGGGGGGGGGGGGAAGGGGAATTGGCCCTGAGCTTTTCGCGTTTGGCTAGTAGGGATCTTCCCTGATACCAGCCACACGGTGGGGGGAGGGGTAAAGCGATCATCCAGAGAATTGGATGGGGAGGGGTTAGTTTGTTTTCTGCTGCTGAAGGTTAACAGGAAAACCACAGCACTCAACCAGCTTTGCTTGGTATGTGGGAAAGGAGGGCACAGAAGCCGAAAGACAATGGCTTACCGTGGCCGCATGCAAGCCGAATTCTGTTGCCCGGACCTGCGTCTGTGATCTCTAGTAGCAAAGCCACAGGCACTCAATATTAAGAGGTAAAATGCGACCTTGCACAGAAATCACATGTGCTATGTAATGTGAATAGTGTTGTTCACCATGAAAGAGTATAAGCATTGTTCTGTAAAATGTATCTTTTAAAAAAATTCTCTCCTTTTTTCCCCTCCCTCCACTTGCACTTTGGCTACTTGCATCACAGCAGCCCCCACAGTAGATTTGCCCACTCCAAATTGATTCCCGACTGACCGGTAGCTGTCTGGCCTTGCAAGCTTCCACAGGGCTATCGCCACTTGCTTCTCAACTGTGAGGGCTGCTCTCATCTTGGTATTCTGGTGCTTCAGGGCAGGGGACAGCAAGTCACAAAGTTCCATGAAGGTGCCCTTACGCATGCGAAAGTTTTGCAGCCACTGGGAATCGTCCCACACCTGCAACACTATGCGGTCCCACCAGTCTGTGCTTGTTCCCCAGGCCCAGAATCGGCGTTCTATGGATAGAACCTGCCCCATTAACAACATGATCTCCAAAGCACTGGGGCCCACGGTTTGAGAGAATTCTGTGTCCATGTCCATGTCCTCATCACTCTTGTCGCTGCGCTGCCGTTGCCACCTCCTCCTCGCCCCGTTTTTCTGGTCCTGGTTCAACATAAACTGCACGAGAATGCGCGAGGTGTTTACAATGTTCATGACTGCTGTCTTGAGCTGAGCGGGCTCCATGCTTGCCGTGGTATGGAGTCTGCAGTGTTCACCCAGGAAAAAAGGCGCGAAATGGTTGTCTGCCGTTGCTTTCATGGAGGGAGGGGTGAGGCTGTACCCAGAACCACCTGCGACAATGTTTTTTGCCCCATCAAGCACTGGGATCTCAACCCAGAATTCCAATGGGCTGGGGAGACTGCGGGAACTATGGGATAGCTATGGGATAACTACCCACAGTGCAACGCTCCGGAAATCGACGCTAGCCCTGATACATGGATGCACACCGCCGAATTAATGTGCTTAGTGTGGCCGCATACATTCGACTTTATAGAATCTGTTTCCAAAATTCGAATTCTGTAAATTCGGATTAATCCCGTAGTGTAGACATACCCTTTCAAGTTACCTAGATTGCTTTTTACCACTGGAGTAAACAAAATTACTTTAATATTTTTGAAGGTTTTATAAGAAGCATCATGGGAGCTTATTAAATTCATTTAGCACCCTGAAGAAATTTTAACAGCAGTGCTTTTTTCCCAGAGCCACTTCTATTATTTTTGAGAGGGGTAGGGAGGAAAGAGCTAGGAAGGGACCCTGATAAAATGAAATAGAAAGAAGAAAAGCACGACTATAGCTTATAATTTGTGGAATTTTGGGGGAATTTTTGAGTATTAAGAGCCTATGATTTCTCACTCTTGGGAGCTCTATTATTTATTAAATTTAAAACACCATCTAATGAGTGGCAATACTGCAAGTGAAGTTCTGATACTATGCAAGACTCAAAATATCTCATTGCAAATAGAATATAAAAAAGGCATGCAGACCTAGAAACAAATTTAAAATAGGGGCATATGGGGCAATCCATATCTGACAGATAATCTTACATATTTTTTCCCCTGTTAGCTGTCTGCCCGTTCTACTATGAGTATTCTCTGAGCTTGATTCTTCTCTTACTTGCATCAGTGTAATTTGGAAGAGAATCTGGCCCACTGGCTCAGATCATCAGCCGCTGCTATCATTATTTATTTGCATTACCATAGTGCTGAGGAGCCCTAATCAGGGATCAGGATCCCATTGTGCTACGCCTTATACAAACACAGAGCAAGGTAGGGTTGCCCACTCTCCAGGATTGTCCGGGAGTCTTCAGGAATTAAAGGGTAATCTTTAATTAAAGATTGTCATGTGATGAAACCTCCAGGAATATGTCCAACCAAAATTGGTAACTCTAGACCTAGAGTTCCTCTTGGGTACTATAAGGAACGCCTCCGCTACCCAGGAGCGCCGCCAGCTTTTCTGCCACCCTAGGCGGAGGAAGGTCCCGCCCTGAAATGCCGCCCCCCACAGAGGCAGCGGAAGGTCCCGCCGCCGAAATACCACCACAGTCGCCGCCCCCCAAATTGTAGTGCCCTAGGCGACCGCCTAGGTCGCCTAATAGGTTGCGCCGGCCCTGCTGCTACCTGCATTCCTGCTAATGTCCTCCCATGGATCTCTTTCAACTGCTCTGTCCCTGTTTGGCTTGTAGTTGTCCCTTGCAACCTGGCCCATGGACCTCTGCAGGCTGGGAGTCCCAGCTTAGTGCAGCAGTCCTCCTGCTGGGGACACTTTCCTGGTGTAAACTCTCCATTGCAATAAGTGCAGGTCTGTTGCTCTCTGCCTGTCACCCTTCTGTGCTGAAGATACTCTCTTTTAAGCTTCTCCTCCAACTGGAGCATACCCAGCAGGCCTATCGGCAGTGGGGCTTCCCAAGCCCACAGTTGTTACTACACCCTTATCTCTCCAGTGTGGGGTCTATCCACCCCATCACACATGCTTCCCTCCTCGCTAAATTTGGCATTGGGGATTTCTGAGTCCTAGCCTTGCAGTCCCCTGCCCCTGGAAAAGAAATCTGCATTCTGGTGTTTGTCGCTTGGCCTGTGGGCCAACTGGAAGGCATGGGGTTGTAAGGCCATAAAGCACCACATAATCCAGGCTCGGTGTCTTTTGTAGGATTTAGACAATGGAGGGGTGGATAGTCAGTCATCAACAGGAAGAGGTTTCCCAGACAGTAGTAACACAATGCTTCTATGGCCTGGTTCATTTCCCAGGCCTCCTACTCTATAGTTGACTAGGCCCTTTCATGAAGAAATAGTTTCCAGCTGATATATTCAGCTCTATCAGCTCTTCCCCATCATAATCTTGGGACAACACCCTCCCAGCCCCGCATCTGAAGCATCTATATGGGGTATGAACTGTCATATGAAGTTAGGATAGAAGAGGACTAGTTATTTGCTCAAAAGGTCTTTCAAGGTCCTGAAGGCTCTGTCCTAGACCTCGGATCAGGCGACCTTCTTGCGGCTGGAGTTTCTCACTAAGTCAGTGAGGAGTGCTGCTATTGTGTCAAAGCTTGGTGTGAATCATCTACAGTAGTCAGCCAGACCTAAAAATTGTCTAACTTGTTTCTTTTGTCCGCAAAATAGAGCAATCGGTCAAGGCCTGGACTTTCCCAATCAGAGGCCTAAGTTTGTCCCTTCTGATGGTATATCCCAGGTGCATTTATCATCTGGAACCCTAACTGGCACTTGGCTGGGTTCACTGTGAGGCTAATTTCCTCGAGGGTCCATTGTTTCTCCTAGTCACAACTGTAAATGAATATATCATCTGTGTAGGCAGCCACATACTAGCTGTGTGGTTGCAAGATTGTGTCCAGCAGCTGTTGGAAGGTGGCCACAGCTCCAGAAAGGCCAAAGGGCATGGTATTGATATGGTACAGGCCAAGAGGTGTTGCAAAGGCCATTTTGTCCTTGGGATCCTTTGTTAAGAGTATCTGCCAGAAGCCCTTGGTCAGATCTAAGGTTGACCTATATTTTGCAGCCCCTAGCTGCCAACAGCTTGTCGACTTGAGCCATGGGATATATATCAAATATGGATATTGCATTCACTTTCTTAAAGACGATGCAAAACAGAGTTGTCCATCGGCCTTGGGCACCAAGACAATAGGGATCTGCCATCAACTATGAATTTCCTTTGCCACTCTGAGGTCTACCACTCTCATGGGCCTTCCATCTTGGCTCCATCATGATGTGGAAACAAATCATCAATTCTGTGATCCAAGTTTTGTAGGGTGGCTGGAGCTATTTGCCGTAGGGAATGTGTATGGGTCCTAGGGTAATGGAGCTGAAGGACCTAGTTCTGGATTTGGGGGGTGGGAGGGTGGAAGAGTGTTTTTGAATAATCTCTCATGTCTCACCAGGCCTTCAGAAGGTTTATGTGGTAAATCTGGGTCTCTTTCTTCTTCTAGGGTTGCCAGATCTCATAATCTACCATTCCCATTTGGCATGCCAACTCGAAGGGTCTACCCATTAACTGTGACTCTGAGCTGGGCAATGATAGCAGTACGCTGTTGCTGGAATTCACATGGGTGCTTGCTCTTGACACTTTTGGGCCTTTAAGGACATGTTTACACTGCAGTAAAAGATCTGCAGCACAGCTGTGGCTGGATGGGTCAGCTGACTCAGGCTCGGGCTGCAGGCCTAAAACTTGCAGTATAGATATCTGAGCTTGGGCTGGAGCCTGGGCTCTGAGAGCCTGTAAGAGGGGAGGGGGTCTCAGAGTCAACTGACTTGGTATCTGAAACTCTGTGGACCTTAAGAGCTGTTCCTTTGTGAAAGCTCCTACTGTCTTCAGCTTCTCTCATAGCTGGAGAATGTACTGTACTACCTTGGTGCCCCTGGGCTTTTGCTCCTCTGAGGTTTCCTGAACTAGGTCTAGAACCTCCAGGGTTGTCTCCCATATAACAACTCAAAGGGTGAGAACCCCATTGAAACCTGGAGACCCTTGCATACTGCAAATAGGAGGGTTGGCAATAAGTGATCCCAGTAGCGAGGGTCTTCAGCCACAGACTTTCTCAGCATCTTCTTCAGTCTCCTGTTGAAGTGTTCGACTTGCCTATGTGTTTGGGGATGATAAACAGATGTTCTCAGCAATTTGATTTTCAGTAACTTATAAGTTCTTCATCTATTGTGACATGAAGTTTGTCCTCTGCTCTGTTATTTCCTTGTGGATCCCTACCCTCACAAAAATCTTCACAAATTCCATAGCTATGGTCGCCATGTTGTTTAAGCAAAGCATGACCTTTCATAATCACCAGTATGTGTTGGTGTCCGTTTGCGCTCCTCTCTAGTGGTTCTATCAGATCCATGCAGATTTCTCTCAAGGCAGTGTCTACTACCAGCATGGTATTGGGGAGAGCTCTTGGGTCTTATCAACTGGCAGTCTGGGCAGGACATGCAGTAATCTCTTACCTCTTTGTAGATCCCAGCTGATAAAACTGTCTGATAATTCTCTCAAGGGTTTTCTCCAATCCCAGGTGGCTGGTGCAAGGTACTAAATGTGTGAGTCAAAGTAATACCCTCTGAAAGGGCCAGAGTATCAGGAGTTGAGCCCAAACATCCACAGTCTGGTGGTCATATACCAACCTCTTTCTGCTTGAAGGGTGGCTATTGTTCTAGCTTCTGTTGGTCAATTACCCCCACACACACACTTCCCCATTGACAATGGGAAGATGTTTGTACATCCAGCATAAGGTGGGATCTTCCTTCTGTTCCCTGTGAAATAATACTATTAGGTCAGCCATTTGGTATCCAACTGGTCTTGAACTTGCTTGTTCTGCTGGTCCCTCAGGGGCTATTCTGCACATTGAAGTTCTTTTCCCCCAGGTCTTCTCTCACTTCTACATCAGCCAGCTTGACAGAACCAGCTTCTTCCCTGACCTCAGAGGCACGCTTATTCTCTGTCCTTGGGTCCCTCTCCTGTGTTTGCAAGATTTCACCGAAGTACTTCTAGTCATGGCCTATGGCCACTCAGTTGGCAAGAGAGGCCACCATCTCCACGCTGAGAGTTTCGGTGTGGTTCCCCACTGTCAGCTGTATCTCCTTTGCAGGGCATGGGTGCATGTCTTCATGTACACACTGCAAGAAAATTGTGATGGTTGGTGCCCTGTGGGCCTCAACCAGCTTTCCCTTATGAGGGTCTGTCTGCATCCTGAATCTTTTAAGTCCATCACTTCAGGTCTGTAGAGACTCACTGAGACTATCATCCTGGCTAGCTCACATTTGCAGGCATTGGGGTGGCTGTCCAGGCTTGGCCATAGCTACAATCCATAAAGGAGCAGTTGTGTCAAAAGTGATTGCACTGCTCACACTCAAAGCAATTGCTTATCAGTGGGGCTGCCATTTTGTCTTCCCTTAATTTCCCTAGGCTTCTGTGTCCTGCGACATTCTTGCTCAGCCTCCTAGTCTCTGCTGCGGAAGGGACTTGGGCCTTGTCCCATCTGACAGTCTCCTGTGTCCCATTCCCTCCACCATGCTCAGCATTCTACGTTCAGCGATGGCCTAGCTTCAGGACTTTCATTTTTGGGGGGGGGGGTGTTCTAAAAGAGTGCCCCTTCAGCACAATATCCTCTGTTACCTACACCCCATTCACCTATCCAGGGTTAGCCAATGCCAGCAATTATCCTTGAGGGACTGGGCCACTAGCTAAGGGCAGGCCCTTGGTGGATATGTTTCTCTTCAGAAGTGCTGATGGTACATCTCCGGGGAGATGTGAAATAGTCTAAAATGGCCATCTTGACCTTAAACTACAGACCAGTTAGTTTAACTTCTGTGCCAGGGAAGATAATGGAGCAAGTAATTAAGGAAATCATCTGCAAACACTTGGAAGGTGGTAAGGTGATAAGGAATAGCCAGCATGTATTTGTAAAGAACAAATCATGTCAAACCAATCTGATAGCTTTCTTTAATAAGATAACGAGCCTTGTGGATAAGGGAGAAGCAGTGGATGTGGTATACCTAGACTTTAGTAAGGCATTTGATACAGTCTCACATGATATTCTTATCAATAAGCTAGGCAAATACAACTTAGATGGGGCTACTATAAGGTGGGTGCATAACTGGCTGGATAACCGTACTCAGAGTCGTTATTAATGGTTCCCAATCCTGCTGGAAAGGTATAACAAGTGGGGTTCCGCAGGGGTCTGTTTTGGAACCGGCTCTGTTCAATATCTTCATCAACGACTTAGATAGAAAGTACGCTTATTAAGTTTGCAGATGATACCAAACTGGAAGGGATTGCAACTGCTTTGGAGGACAGGGTCATAATTCAAAATGATCTGGACAAATTGGAGAAATGGTCTGAGGTAAACAGGATGAAGTTTAATAAAGACAAATGCAAAGTGCTCCACTTAGGAAGGAAAAATCAGTTTCACACATACAGAATGGAAAGAGACTGTCTAGGAAGGAGTATGGCAGAAAGGGATCTAGGGGTTATAATGGACCACAAGCTAAATATGAGTCAACAGTGTGATGCTGTTGCAAAAAAAGCAAACATGATTCTGGGATGCATTAACACGTGTGTTGTGAGCAAGCCACGAGAAGTCATTCTTCTGCTCTACTCTGCACTGGTTAGGCCTCAACTGGAGTATTGTGTCTAGTTCTGGGCACCGCATTTCAAGAAAGATGTGGAGAAATTGGAGAGGGTCCAGAGAAGAGCAACAAGAATGATTAAAGGTCTTGAGAACATGACCTATGAAGGAAGGCTGAAAGAATTGGGTTTGTTTAGTTTGGAAAGAGAAGACTGAGAGGGGACATGATAGCAGTTTTCAGGTATCTAAAAGGGTGTCATAAGGAGGAGGGAGAAAACTTGTTCATCTTAGCCTCTAAGGATAGAACAAGAAGCAATGGGCTTAAACTGCAGCAAGGGAGGTTTAGGTTGGACATTAGGAAAAAGTTCCTAACTGTCAGGGTGGTTAAACACGGGAATAAATTGCCTAGGGAGGTTGTGGAATCTTCATCTCTGGAGATATTTAAGAGTAGGTTAGATAAATGTTGTTCAGGGATGGTTTAGACAGTATTTGGTCCTGCCATGCGGGCAGGGGACTGGACACAATGACCTCTTGACGTCCCTTCCAGTCCTAGAATCTATGAATCTATGGTAGCATTGGGCATCCACAGGGACTAGTGCCCTAGAGCCCTGGGCTGGGTCAGTCCCGTCAGGTTTGGGGTCAAGAGCCTGGTCCATCACAGCAGCCACATGATTAAATCTTATTAAGATCATCCTCTGGGTCATCCTCTGGGCCTGTGTTCATCATTTGACCAGGATCCTTGGCTTTGGGATCCTCCCAAAGGGCCCTGACCGTGGGTTAGCAGCAGCTCCTGGAGGTTATGGTGGGCCAGGTGTTGTTGCTGTCCTTAGTGTTGGGTGGTCAGCTCTCAAATGAATTGCTGCTGCTCTTTAGCTTTTTGCTGCTGGTGTTGTGGGGCCAGCTGTTGTAGGAATTGATTCTGTTGGAGTGCCTGTTGTTGACTCTCCACCACCCACTTCAGCAGCTTATCCACATCCATGTCACCCTCCTACCCCCTTTTATTTCTCTTGGCTTTTCTGCAGACCTTCCATATGTCCTTCAGCAGGACTGGGCTGTAATGTGCCCATTCTCCACAAGTTGAGTGGGTATGGGCCGCTGCCTAGCAGTGATAGTCTGTGGCATCAGCTCCGCATAGTGGTAAGAATTCATGGCACCAGCCCTCCCACTCCAGTGGGTTCCAACCTAAGAGCCCTATTGGGCACTGTATGGAAGGCATTTGCTACCTGCCTGGGTCCCTTCCTACTTCTGGGCACGTCATAGCTTGTGTTGTCCCTTGCATCTTGGACCACAGGCCTCTGAAGGCTGGGAGTCCTGGATTTGTGCAGAAGTCCTCCTCCTGGGGATACTCTCTCTGTAGCAGTGAATGCAGGTCTGTCTCTTTCTACTCATCACTCTGCTGTGCTAAAGAGACTCCCTTTTAAGCCCCTCCTCCAACTGGACCATGCCCAGCAGCAGGGGTGCTGTAACGGGAGCAGGGGGCTGACCATGTCAGCTGACATGGGCTAAGGGGTTGTTTAATTGTGGTATAGAGCACTGGGACCTTCCCACCTGGCAGGATTTTTAATTGCAGTGTAGACATACCCTTATATGAATCGACAGACATGACTACTAGGAGAAAAATGATCAGGTAAGGCAAAAATGCCAATACTAGTGTGAGATTTAAACAGCAGTGATTGTACCAAGAAGAAATAATTTTTAGAATTAAAAAAAAATCTCATCTGAAGCCCATTGATTTGGTCAAATGTGCTATAAAGGATTTAGGAGTAGTTATACCTTATGTTCTGTAAGCCTCTGTGATGCAGGCTTTAAACAAATTATCTGCTGCTGTTTTTAGAGGCTTTCTTCCCTTTGACTGGTGGGTGGCTGAGAACAAATTGAGGGGTGGCATTTGTGTTTTTTATTTCAATTTTGATTGTTTTTCAAACATGAAGCATTGTTCTTTCCTTTAAATGTTTAGGATGTGGATGGAAAGATAGGAGTCTGAAAGCCTGAAAACGTCCTGTAACAGGAGGTGGCTTGATTAATCAAGACAGTTTTATACTTTCAATATTTGGATAATGGGGTATTGGTATTCTGCTTTGGAAATTCTTATAGTGAAAATAACCATCAAAAAGACTACTTTATGCCAATGACTAATGAGGAAAGAGTCTTGTGCTTACAGTACTGAATTAGGAGTCAGGAGAGCTGGATTCTGCTCCTGGCTTGGCAGTAAACGGATGGGGTCAAGACTGGTCTCTTAACCTGTCTGTGCCTCTGTTCCCTTGTCTGTCAACTGGGGATAATAAGCCGACCTTACAGGGAGGTTGTGATACTTAGTTATTTTTTTGTTTGAAACTGTATTCAGATCATTCAACTTCCATAGCACATGTCATCAAATTGTTATTGTTATCCAGTTAGGAGTTTAATATCCTGAAATGCATTTAGAAAAATTGCCATTGGAATTTCTCCCTGTTTTTGAATTGGTGAAATGGTTATTTTAAAGCATTTGGTACTTGGGGGTCAGTCAAGTTCCCTTTGTAGTCTACCTAATTCAATTCTAGAATTGCCGAGTTGAACACTCTAACTGTTACTGTCTTTTAGAGCTCTAAATAGTAAGCCAAAAATCTAGCCTTGATAAAGTCCATGTCTTGGCCCATCTAAGCTTTTCTCTGCATTCCAGCTGCTCTCAATAAATCTTTTATTCATTTGTAGATTACTGTTCATGTTTATGCTTCTAAGAGTCTAAAGCTTTGAATAAGGTGCCCAGACTACACTTATTATTGGCTTAGAACTGTGCGCTTAGACTGCCAACCAGAATTCCAATTGTGATGGTGCATTCTGCGATGGAGAGACTTGGGCCTTGATACACACAGCCTGAGGTACGTGTCTAGGCTCCCTATACAATGAATGGGGAGAGACAGGCACCTTAGAGTGCGATCCAAAAAGCCAGTGTGCTAGGTGGTCCCCCGCCTAAGCTAGCCAATGGGAAATGCCCAATAGAGGGGTGTGTTCTAAATATGACAGCAAATGTGAAAAATCGGGATGGAGGTGGGGGGTAATAGGAGCCTATATAAGAAAAAGACCCAAAAATCGGGACTGTCCCTATAAAATCGGGACATCTGGTCACCCTATTTCTAAACCCTGCCATTCTGAGATAGGTGCCAAAGCCCAGGTGGGAGGAGGCGTTTATCTCTGTGACCCAGGAACCAGAGGAAGATAGACATTTGCCTATCTTGCCTGAGAGTCTCAATCTGGTAGCTGTGCTCAGAAGCTGCCAAACTGCATACAAAACAGATTAGGATGGCGGGGAGAGGGAGAGGGAAGGACCTCCCTTATAACCTTTAGCTCAGTGGTTAGAGCACTCACCTGAGGTGTGTGAGACCCTGTTTCTAGTTCCCCTGCTGCCTGATGAGAAGAGATTTGAACAAGGGTCTGCCACCTCTCAGGTGAGTGCCCAAGCCACCAGAGTATGGGATATTCTGATGTGGGGCTTCCCTCAATCTCTCCTATGGAAGTTGTTCCACATTAATTATTTAAGTGAATAATTAAATTTTAATTGGGGTAGGGTGAGCGAGAATCACTCTGTAGGTGTCTAGGGAACTTTTACTGCCAAAAATGTGGTGCCAAGTGAGTTTATGCACCTACAGAGTTAGCTGGTTGCCAAGCAAGAGTTTTACCTGGTGCCTAAAAATGGGATTTATGTGCCTAAATCTAGGAGTTAGGCATCTAAGTATGTTTGTGGACCTGAGCCTTATTCACTGGGAATTGAACGAGCATCAATTCATTTTACACACAATCTCAAGTAATCATCCAATACCAAGGCTACTTTCTTGGGGCCAATTCATCCCCATCTAAGGACTGAAAACTAACTTTCCGTTAACGACGTTTCCATCTGAGGTTTCAGTCAATGATGTTGAATTTGCCCCAACGGAAGCAAATTTTCCACTTGTTCCATGGAACATTGGAGCAATTCTTTAAATCCTTACATACATGTGACCTATTCTCCTGTCACTTACACTGGTATAAACCAGGAATGATTAATTTTAAGTCAACAAAGTTGCACCAGTTTAAATCAGTGTAAAAGACAGAACAGTTTCCAAATGCCAGAATCTGGTACTAGATGACAGGGATCACTCAAAATTGCCCTGTTCTGTTCATTCCCTCTGAAGCATCTGGCACGGGCCACTGTCAGACAGGATACTGTCCTAGATGGATCATTGGTTTGACCCAGTATGGCTGTTCTTATGTTCTTAGGCCCATTTAATTTTGATCACACATTTACCATAGGTGAAAACTTACTCACTCGGAAACACTGGTTATCTACCATTATTGAAGGCAGGATATGGGACTTGATAGATCAGTGATATGGTATTGTAAATTGTACATTCCACCATCAAAAATGACATTTGCTGGCAATCTCATCACACAGATTTGAGAAAATGGAAAAATAAATAACAGTATCAATCTAGGCACCATCTTCCTATACCTTCTGAGATAGAGGGGAGTTCTTTGTTTTGTACATTTTATTAGATTTCATATTTACCTAACACATTGTCAGCATTCACAATAATAGTAACAAAACCTGCAGAGATTATTATTCATAGTATAAATAAGAATACTTAATCAATCTTAATTGTTTGCTTGAGAGATTATAATTTATTAGGTTTTATTTATTTATAAACCTCACAATACCATTTATTTATTTATGGACATTTAGGTACATAATCTCCTATAAAAATCTCTTTGATATTTCATTTCATTTTGGCAATTCATAAATACATGAAGTTGAAAGATATTTTTAAATAATATTAAAATTGTGACCCAAATTGAAGTTACAGCAGCATGAAATCAGGACAACCTGCCAAGCTAAATTTGAATTTTCTAATTTTGATGATTTATGGCATAATCTGAACACTAAACATATTCTTATGCTGAATGTTTTTCTGAATTTCCAGCAGGATTTTATTTTTAAATACAAAATGGGGTGGGGAGAGGGAGACTGACTTTATCATTCTGATTGGAAAGGGGCAAACACACAGAGCTACAATAACTTAAAAACTCTCGTATTTTATCAAACCATGTTTAAGCAATGAGATTCGGTGGATGGTGGTGTTATGGCAAGATAAGCACCCCCCCGAGGTGTACTGAGATAGAGTGTAGCTGATTACCTCTAACTCCCTTGGGATGTAATTATTTCATGATAACTATGCTGTTGGAGCTGCCTTATTGCTGTTATCAAATTTCTTTTAGCTTTATATCTAAACACATTAAACAATGACTTTGGCAACTGTGAGGTCCACTGAGATTAATCTACCTTTTCACAATGTTTAATTGGCAGTTGGAATATTTCTTCAAGTCTGGTTTTAATTTTTCTAAAATTCCTGCAGGAATTTCTTCTTGTAGCTTGAACAACAGAGGATTCTGATGGCATCCAAATGAATCTGAAATGCACAAAGATGAATATAAAATATGTATAAAGTAGGCTAAATTAGAAAAGTAATCTGGTTAGCTAACACAGATTCCAAAGTAAGACTCTGACCTTGCAAACACTTATGCTCATGCTTAGAGTTAAACAAACTAGTGTTTGCATGGTCAGGGCCCATGCAGGTATCCTATATACCCAACTCTTTCCTTTTTATTTAGGCCCTTATCATAGCTTGTCAGAGAGAGATACAGAAAGGTACATAAGCAAAGGACTGAACTCAGATTTAAACACAAGGGTCTGATTCTACAAACACTTACCTATATGAATGATTCCATTTTATGCAAACATTTCCAGTAACAGTGGAACTACTAACATGAGTAAGGATTACTCACATAAACCCTAACTCTTCACTGTGATGCTCACTTTCTCCATTACTCCTCCCAGGACCTGTTAAGCAAGCGGGTGATGTGTTCTGCAGATGGATTGGCAGTGGCATGCACACTGGAATTTAAGTGTGTATTTGCTACCACGTCAGCCTCTAGACCAATTTCACTTTTTAAAGTGGGGGTATGATCACACACGGTTATTTCACAGAAAGAGAACTAACATGTAATTGATAATATAAACATTAAACTTCTGTTTCTGATAACTTGATTTTGTATCCATAGTCAAATAAAAATAATTATTCAATGAATATTTGATGTACTTTATAGTCACTTACAGTAACTCTAAAGCTTTCTCAACAATTTAAAATATGGAAAAATGGACCAAAAGTTAGAGGATTGAAGTAAATTTTACAGTTGGATGTAACAGGATGACAGGCTTTAGGACTTGCCTATAGATGCAAGATTATTGAGCCATCATGTTGTCAGGCTGTTGATCCCTGTCTGGAGATGCAGAATTATTTCTGTTAACTCCTGTAGGGCCTATTAGCTTTAAGAACAATAAAAGGTTGACGTGTCCGTTTGGAACAGAGGGAACTCTGGGATGTGATAGAGGGATTCTGCAAAAACCAGCAAAAAACTACCACCTAGGAACAGTGCTCAGAGAAAGCTTAAGGTGAGCTTTTTGTCTTGTTATAAAGGACTTCAAGAAACTAATACATTTTAGACCATATCCAAGGTATGTACGCTCTCTCCAGAGTAGGGTGGGAACGCCATTGCTTGCAATAGGATAGAGATAAATTCACAAGGTTTTACATGTATTTATTTAATAAATGGTGTGTGTGGGATGGTGCTGGTGGGGTTTAGGAGTATAAGAAAAGAGGCAGACTTGCACTTTGGCCCATGACATCCATATATATTAATCCTGCCATTACTGAGCTTCTGTCCATTGCACAAATCGGTTTATCTTTGCCTTTTCTCTACTCTAGCTATGCTCACTCTATCACATCTTTTTTCTCCGGCAAGTGATACATGCAAAGATAAGATGCATTTAGTAGTGTCCTAAAGTAGGAGTTGTTTGTGTTGCATTCAGAATAGATCTATGTCTAATTATATTAACACACATTCAGTCATAATATAAGAATCTGATCTAGATAACTGCTGCATTGCCACCTAATAATCTATTATGGCAGAGTTTTCACAGTGGAGGTTAACATTCTCAGGGGGATCCCCTGGAGAGCAGATAACTAAAAATGAGCAAGAACTCAGTAGACTATGTATTTGAATAGTGAATTAAGATGTGGATATCACATTTTCAGTAATGAGCAGGTAAAATGATAATGGAATGGCTCAAAACTACTGCAGTTTGAAGTAGATTTTAATTGATAGAGACTTCTAACGTGTATGAAAACTGTGCAAGTTAAATGTTGAATCTAAGATGAGGTTGATAAGAACCCATGGCACTTTTTGCAAAAGTAAAGGCATAAGTCCAATGAATTCTAATCAAGTTCCATTTTGGGTAATGACATTCTGTCTGCCTAAATTCCCCCTGCAGTTTGAACTGGCTATCTTATTCTTTCCCACCCATAACTGTTATGTAGAATTCCTTAAGTTCTGTCAGTCTCTGGTGTTAGTCCAGTGCAGTTAATTTTTAAATCCTGGCCTAAATTTCATAGAGAAATGCAACACCCATGGTGAATCAAGGTTAGAATTAAACAAAATAACCCTCACCCAGCCTGGAAACCCAGACTGTTTTATTACCTCATGAAATTGTGGCAATATGTTAAGCATAAAACAGACTTGCACTGTATGTATGCTGAAGGTGGAAGCTAATAACATGTCACAAGAAGAACATGGAATAATTAAAAAAAATCTTTCTGGGTAAACTGAAATGCTAGGTGACCATGTGGGGAAAAGGGGAAAGGGCAGCATTTTTCCCTGGGTGGGCCTCCTGGGTAAGAGAGAAGGACCATTTCAGTCCCTGCTCTTAGAAAAACTCAAAATTGCTCCATCCTAGCACCTCTTCTGACTTCCAGGGTCACAAATCGGCCTCTAAAGAGGCAACGGAGAAGCAGGGCTTGTGCAGCTAGCAAGCCATAGTGGAGGCAACAGGCTGAATCTTCCAAAGCGCTAGTGGAGCATTCATGCACCTCTAGATGCCAAGAAACTCAAGCAGAGATTTCGCCTCTTGCAAATAAAGAGAAAAATCTCTTGTCGCTTATCTGAAATTGTAAGCACATACATGTTAACTGCAAAATATTAGAAATTCTCTTTTCCAACCTGCCAGCACCTGAGTTCAGGATTTTACTGAAGAACCTACTGGTACCTGTAGGCCGGTGGCCCTAATCCTCACCTCGGGAAAAGTAGTCAGCCATACCCAAATTAGTTTCAAGGCTCTGTTTATTATCTTTCCAAAAAAAGAAAGAAAGAAAAATGTGCAAGAGTAACACAATCAATCAGATTTTCAGACTGAGGTCCTCTAGTCTCCAGTAGCTACCAAGTGGGATCTTCCCCAACTATGGGGATGGGGGTGGGGGGAGGAGAAAGGGGATTTCCCACAGGACCCATTGTCAGGAGCGTCTTGCTCTGGTTACAGAAAAGCCTGCTCCCTGCTGGTTCTCCCCACGGTGCTGGGCCCTCTTTCAGACTGTCCAGCTGAGATTGTGGGCCACTCATGAGGCAGTGGTCAGCTGATTCCTAGCACCTGCCTGCTGGCTTCTTTCTGGAGCAGGATCGGCAGCTCCCTGACCTCATACTCCCTTGGCCACTAAAGGGCAGCTTATCCTGTTCTAGTACCCTTTTAAGCTTAGACCTAAAACACAGGAGAGAGTTGTCATGCTTTTCAGGTATTTGTATGTGTCTGATGTCACCCTGTGTTTTAGTAGAAATGGCAATTAATTACAATGTAATAGTGTGAAGCGCAAAGTTATACACTTATGGGCTAATAACAAGGATTCTGCTATAAGCTGGGGGCTCATCAGTTTAGAAACAACAAAGGAAAAGAACTTGGGTATGTGGGCCAATCACAGGATGACTATGAATCAGCAATATGATGTGGCTGAGAACAAGCTAAATGCTACTCTAAAATATATCCAGGTAGGTAGAGATAGGGAACTTTTGGTGCCATTGTACAGGTCACTGGTCAGGCCTTGTTTGGAATATAGTTCTGGTCATCTATGTTCAAGAAGGATGAATTCAAACTGGAACAGGTGCAGAGAGCTGCTAGGATGATCAGGAGAATGGCAGGACTATTTTACAAGAGGAGATTAAAGGAGTTTGCTTTGTTTAGCCTAACAAGATAAAGGCTGGGAGGAGATGTGATTGCTCTGTATAGATAAATTCTTTCTTTTTTAGAGAGCCTACCAACACCAGGATTCAGCCTCTGAAATGTGTTTGTAATTCTAAGGCTAGCCATATACAATGTCAGTAATGGTCTCATATACATTGTTAATAATGCTTTATCAGTACTATTCGGATAACACCCTACATGTGCCAGGCATCTTTCCCATGTTCAGGAAGACCCATTCCCTGCCCTGAAGAGTTTACAACTGTGGCAAAAGGATGTTCTTATGATTAAGGCACTGTACTAGGAGTTGGGGGTCCTGTGTTCAATTCCTGCCTCTGCCACAAATTGCATGTGACCTTGGGCAAATCATTTGGTCTCTTTGTGCCTCAGATCCCTCTCTAAAATGCAGATATTTGATACTTCTCTCTTTCACAGAGGTGTTGTGAGGATACATTTATAAATGTTTGTTAGGCGCTCCGATTGAGAGAGATATACTGTACCTAGACAGATACTTTTTAAGAAGGCAAGCAACAGACAAAGGTTGGGGAGAGGGATGCAATCAAAATACTTCTACTGTACGGTAAAACTTATTTTCGATCAAATATAAACTCAGGATCAGATTTACTCTTAGCTGGAGTAAATCAGTGTAATTCTATTGACATCACCAGAGCCGATTTACTGAGTGCAGGGGACTGGACTAGCTGACCTTCAGTCCCATGAGTCTGTGATTTCTGTTCTTTACGTTGTCTGGTATGATACGTCTTCAGCCAGGCACCAAGTCCAAATTCTGTTGCTTAACAAGAAAAGAGAACATTGTGTGCTTTAGAAAGTAAAATGGTTTCCCCCTTTCCTTTGAAAACATGGCACATACAGAGTCAAATCAATGACATGAATTCCTGAGCACTGAAGTGCTTTGGTACCAACCTCTATGCCAGATCAGGATCAGAACTTCCTCAGAGTTCAGAAGCGTGAGGGTTAGGATCCATGGTTTTGGTTCAGGCCAATCTCTATTCCTGATGTTTAGAGAAACAAAATACATTTACTAGAGCCCAAAAGTGTGTTACAAAAACATCACCAATGATCTGCTAACACAAAATTCAGAATGATTCAGCAGGTGAGCATATGCACATAAAACAGTAAATGCAAAAGTGTTTCTGGTCCCTTCCACTTGGTCTGAATCCTTGGCGATGTTTCTGTAACACACTTTTGGGCTCTAGTAAATGTATTTGGTTTCTCTAAACATCAGGAATAGAGATTGGCCTGAACCAAAACCATGGATTCTAACCCTCATGCTTCTGAACTCTGAGGAAGTTCTGTCCTGATCTGGCATAGAGGTTGGTACCAGAGAAGGGTCCAAGATTAAAAGTTTTGGTTAGAATTTTGTTCATACTTTGTCCTTGGCCCTCCATTTATTTGCTTTCATCTCTGAGGTTTGTCACTAGGATTTCTCTTCAATAGGTAGAACATTCAATTCTAAAGGGATTTCCAAAGGGGAAAATTCTGACTCGCACTCCAGTGGGGATATGTTCATGGGTGGGACTACAGGATCCAGCCCGTGGATGGAGTTTTTGTATCTTTTTGTGACCTTCGCTTGTACCATAAGGATCTAAGTGTTCCAAACTGTCCATGTTAGCTAAGTATAAGGAACTGTGTGTCAGAGTTTCAGGGTTTGTTCATTATTTTAAACTTCTTGATGTAGAAAGATGTGGCCTAAATCAAATCTTTTGGAACAATTTTGATGTGGCTTCTTTGAATGTATGCTATTAAAATGCCGGCAGGAGCAGGTATGCTAGTTGACAATATGTATTTGGTTGCCTTTTACAATAACGATGGCTGAAAATGTCACTGCCATTATACAGCACATTTTATGCTATTTGTGTAATGCCCTTAAGCCTCCTTTCCTGCTAAATAGAACTGCAAATTACTGGACCTGGGTAATCTTCTCTCAGCAGCTTGGTATTTATTTTAATTGTCAGACCAATTATTGGAGCCTTCTGGTGGAGCTGTGACTATTGCTTTGTGGACAACTAAGGAAGAGCATTAAAAAAAATCTTCTAGGAATTAATATTTTTGAAAGAAATATATAAAATATTTTTAAAAGTTTAGGGCCCAATGCCATCAAAATATTTTTTATCACCTAGAGACTAGTATGTACCCTCTCCTGATTGGGGGAAATAATTTAATATGATTGTAGAAAGTTTGCTGTTAATTTGCTGACATCCCATATAGTGCAGGAAATATAAACTGATTGTAGAAGGTCGTGAAAGAAGTTTAAAAGCTCTGGTAAATTTATCAACCTGGGCTGAAAATCATTTCAGTGAGTTCTTATAAACAGGGTCAATGGGATCTCTCTTGTAATGGGCTATGAAGTCTTCAAGTGCACTTTTCCTCAGTCTTAAAACTCTTGTACTCAAGGCCATGTACTCTTTTAAAGTCTGCAAAGAACCACTGCAAGAGTGAGAGAATTTATGCTGATAGAGAGAAGCGGTGACTTAGACCAAAAGTCTAACCTCTCCAAATGACTAGAAGGATAGTGACTGGGTAATGCAGTAAATTACAGAGTGCAAGCCAATCATTTTAAATCTAAACCCTGTTTTTATCAAGGGTGAGATTTTAATGACTTCAAGGGCTAGAAACCTGATCTTGTAATTCTTGTTGTACTTCATGAAAACCTTATTTTCTGTATCCCTGGGTGTTATCTCAAAGTGTGCAGGGAAGGAGGTACAGGTAGACTAGAGTGAAAAGGGGAATGTTTTGTTACTCAAGGAGGCACTGGGAGGGGAGGGAGAGGAGTTGAACAGCAGGGCTGGTGGCCCCAGACATGATTCTGCCCCTCCCCTGAGCAGTCCCCGTCCCCACTCTTCCCCCTCCCTCCCAGTACCTCCTGCATGCTGCTGAACAGCTGTTCCCTGGCATGCAGGACCTGCTGGGAGGGAGGGGGAGGAGTTGATCAGTGGGGCCCGTGGACCCCTGGGGGTCTACGGACCCCAGTTTGAGAAACACTGACCTAGACTATACTGAGACTGCATCGCTGAGCTCTCCTTGCAGGGAAGCTAACCTGCAAGGCCCTGGAATTTTGCTACCACTCAGGAGAGGGGTGACACTGCCATTAGCACTGGGACACTGGAGTTGGAAGAAGGAGTAGCAGGATTATATAGAATATTGGCACCTTTAATTCAACAGTAGCATCTACTTATAAAAGCAAAGTTGTAGAGATTTTAATGGCAAGCTCTGTAGTAAGTAGTCACTGCTACAGTACGGTGTGTGTGTCTATCATATATAAAATAACTAAGCAGGTAATATTACTTATGGCCATTGTGCATATTTTCCCCTCTGAATATATTAAAATAAGAATTCTTGGGCTGGGAGGAGGGGTTAAAATGCTGTTGCCATAGTTTGGAGAGAGAGTTGGGCTTTTTTCCAATCACTAATATTCCACTGTCCACACACATAAGTGAGGAAGGTGTGCATATTTTATTATTTGCTTTATTGTAGTATGATTAGCTTTTTTTTTTAAAGAGTTTCACTTTTTCTCTTGTTCTTCAAGGAGGTCTTTAATCATTCTGACTTGCATGTCACTCCAGCCCAGCATTAGACTTAACCAGTGTAAACTCAAAAAGACTAATATGTATGAGTACCCATATCTTTCTGAAGTATGATTATGGATAAAGTAGTGTTTGTTGGACCATATTTGCCTCCTGCATAACTCAGCAGATGACTACAGAGGCAAGACCAAACCATGTTACAAATTATTGCTACTGCATCTGTGTACTTTGCCCTTAAACGTTTCAGATCAGAAATAATATCTACTAACACACAAACTGTTGCATACACCTTTTGTGTAGAGAACTATATTTTGTATATAAATAATTGTAAATGAAATTCTATGTCCATTTGTAGTCTACTGTACATATACAAAAGATGTATTTGGATAATTTCCTCAAATGTTCTAAATGAATAATGTGAATGACTGATCTGTTCATTGATGATTAATATTGGCTAGGAAGGATAAGTCGAGGCTTTGGAATTTAGGAACTGATTTTTTTAAAAGACCAGATGGACTTTTACATGTGCATTTTACATTGTATTTGTAGCATGTGCATGCACAAATTGGGAATCTTGCCCATGATTAAGGTTAGATAGGCATCTATCTAGACTTGAGCACACACAAATTCACAGTTTGCAGAAATGTGATAAATTTATACACATGCATGATGTAGAAAAGGGACCTTTATTTTTAAAAAATAAGATTCTAACTTGCTCATTAAATAGAAAATCTGTTCAAAACATTATTTGTCTCTATTTTATGTCAAATTTCTAAAATCAGAGGAAATCCGATTGAATTTTTTGAGCACACTTAAGTACTGAAATGACTTGTTCTAACTTCTTTTGTGACATTAACCCCTTCATTCTTCCAATACCCCTAACAGGAATTAGAGTACCTTGGTGTAGACTTTATCCATTAACCAACTCCAGCTTTAATACTCTTTCATAAGTGGGGTTTGGGATGCAGAACACATTAATTAGCTAAATAGCTTTCAGGCTGTAACTTTTTTTCAGACACACATTTATCTCCCTCCCAAAAGTTTCTCCAAATGACAATCCACAGTAAGTACAATTACTATATTTTCCATCCCAAAGGGGAAAGGATGTTTTTCTTCTAAGAACTAAAATTCTGCATGGAAAAAAATGATGCGTACGAGATAATGGAATATTGAATTTCACTTAAATACCAGGGAAAACTTCTTGACAGCATGCCTACTAAACAGTGGAATAGTCTCCCAGGGGAAGTGATGGATGCTCCTTGGTTTATGGCAGATATGATCTAGCTGATGCCTCCTTTTAGCAACCAAGAAAGGTTAGGTGTCCAAGCTGATTCTCTTAGATTTTATCAGAACTGTCGCTAGTTTTCAAATATATCACCAAGGAGACTTTGCTGAAGTTCCCAAGCTTGGGTAGACAGTATCGCTCCTGAATTGTTCTGCTCTTTCCTTTAGGAAAGTAGTATTAGGCAATTTCAGTTGAGTGGGTGTGCTGAGTTAGTACAGTCCCAAGGGTTCCCTCCCGGTCAGGGCCAGCTGCTTTTACAGCTATTGTGGGTGTCTGCAGGCTGCCCCTCTCCATAGAACAGGGATTGTTGGCACCTTCCCCCCATCCCAGGATAACTTTCATGGGACCTCCATTCTGGATTAAGTCAGTGGATGAATTAGCTCCACTGTCTGAAGACACTAGTAATTTGATGCAGTCTGTCAAACCCTACATCACATGAGAGTGTGTCCATACCAACATCAAAAGGAAATTGCATATGAAGGACTTAAACTTCTGTTACCAAATGTCAGTAATTGATAAGGGCCATCATATCATGAGTTTGGCCAGTTGGTAGCTATGCTCTTGATCCTGTTATGACCATGCTGTGGCTAAAATTTCTGTACTAAATGAACAGTGCAAAGAGAAGATTCTGTACAGATAGAAATGTAAATTACTGATCAGCATGTGGTTCTGGTGGAGCTGAAGGACATAGTTGGCACAAGCCAAAAGCAACCAGCACCAGCAGTTAAAACAATGGCTATCTTGCTTTTAATATCACTCTGTATGTCCAGCAGTAAAAGAAAAGCAGCCTTCCAGAGGAAGAGAAGAGACTGGCCTGTAATGGGAAACCACCTTCATTGTAATAGAGGAGAGAGATGATTTGGGTTTTATTTCCAAATGTCTCCCACAAGGGCTAGGATTGCTTTCAATCTACAGCCATAGTTAGAGCTTGTTGGGAATTTTCCATCGAAATTTTTTGCCAAAAATTTTTGACTTGGGAAAAGTGAAATAAAATGTTTAATTTTGAGTTGGTTTGACCCAAATTGAAACACCTAGAGATGGCTCCATCCAACATTAATCTCTGTGTGTCAGAACTGCTGTGGTGCCTCATGTCCCCATTCTCCCCAATGGTTTGAACTCCCTGGCTGGACTACATGTCCCATGATTCTCCATGGTCTCCCCTCTGACTGAGCTGCCACAGTGCATCATGGCTTAGTCCACAGAAAGTTTTGATATTTTGACTTTGTCCCAATTTGGGACAAAAACAAATGTCGAAATAGCAGGACTTCCCATGGGATGGAAATTCAGATTTCCAATTCTCTCTAATAATAATTTACTTGCCAAGACTCCTGATGTTACCAGTGTAGCTCCAAGTTTTTGGCCTCTGGCTGGGGTCTCCTATGCCCTGGGGAGCTAGTAGGGGAGGAGGCACAGGCGAAGAGACATGGTAGGTGGTGGAGGGAACAAAGAATGAGAAGAGGGAGATGCCCAAGAGGTGTGGTGGGAGCCTGCATAGGTCTGTAGAAAGATTAGAATGTTATCCTTTACTAATCCTAAATACTGAACCTTTAGAGGTTCTTCCAGATTGTGTTTTTTTTAATGTTATGGTGGCGGGTGATGGCTGTGGGTTTGATATGCTCTTTTATGCTTTTGTGATGCAATGTCATCGGATAATGATAGACAGAATGTAACATTAAGTGGATTTTTGTAGTCTTCTAGGATTCCAAGTGTTAAAAAGTCACCTGAAAACTTTGTCCCTAATCTTTTAAGATATTGATATAAAAATACACCAGAACTCAGGAGATATTCTTCTAGAAATCCACCTGCACCTGAGTACCAGAAATTCACCAGAAACCTTCAGTGGTCAGATGCACTTCAAATAATGTTTTTGTGAGAAGTGATGGGAAATGTATAATAAAACTACAGCAAAATGTTTTTAGTAACATGTTCCAATAAGCGAACCATTGAAAGTTAAGTACTTAAATTAAATGAGCTGAACAACAAACTTTACCATGCATGGGACAACAAATAGCTTTCTTTTTCTTTCCAAGCTTCCATCTCTCTAGCATGTCTATAAAAAGACAATGGTCCAAATTCATCCCTGGTGTAGCTCAGTTGACATCAACACAGTTAGAGCAAAGATTAATTTAGCCTGATGTGTCAAACATCACCATGTTCTAAGTCCCAAATTACTTTTTAATATAAGAAATGCCATCATATTCCCTATCTGCATACCTGCTGCTTGTTAGGTTTTTTTTTTTTTCATGTGCTTGCACAATTTATCGCACTATTCAGTAAGAACGGTTTAGGGTTCAATCCTATATTCCTTATGCAGGCCAAATCCCTTTGCGTAGAGTTCAGGATTAGCCCTTGGGAAGGAACATGATTATACTTTTGTCCCCAATGGAAGTCTTCTGGTATATCCACAGCAAGTTCATAGGTGAAAGAAATAGCACTGTAGCCACTTCTGCATTTGTCACTAACTCTTCTTTTAGAGAGGAGACTTTAATTTGGGGGCATTGGTGACACAGATGATGATTTTATCTCCTATCCCATCCTCCCTTAGGCCCCAATTTAGAAAGGCATCTTTCTTCAGGACCGTATTTAAGTATGGGCTTAACTTTAAGCATGTGCTTAAATAGCTGCTTTCCTGTATAGGGATGGATGTAAGCATGAGCTTTAGTGCTTTCCTGAATTGGAGCATTCATAATTTCCACTTTTCTTTGCCCTTTTTCATTTTATAGAGTTTTTTTCTCTCTGTAGGTTCAATTCATTCCACTTCCACCACTTGTTGGTGTCTCCCTGTAGCACATCCTGAAGTTCTTTGCTGAATTGAGGCCTATGACTGTAACTGTCAGGTGTTTGATGATTTTTATGCTTAAACTTAATCTGTGAACAAAAAATGATGCTACGAAGGCAGAAAGGCCTGATCCCCTTCAGCAGGGATCGATTGACAGCAGGGTGCTCTCTGGTCAACCCTGGTACTCCAGCTCTCGGAGAAGAGTAAGGGAAGTCAACCAGAGAGCGTCTCCCATCAATGCAGCACAGTGAAAACACTGGAGTGGGTCGACCTAAGCTATGGTGACTCCTGTTACGCTATTCACGTAGCTGGAGTAGCATAATTTAGGTCGATTTATCCCCTGTAGTGAAGACAAGCCCTAAGTGTCAAATTCTGCCCTTGTATTAATTTGTACAACTCCCATAGAACTTGTGTATCAAATTATGAAGACAACATTTGACCCTATGAAAACTATGAAGAGAGGTTTCAAGATTTTGAGAGAATCCAATGTTTCCTCAAATGATACATTTATTCTTTTCTTACATTTTATTTTCAAATCCCCTTTTTGAATCTCCTCTGTTCCTATATAGTTTTAATCAGTAAAACTCTTTCTCTGGAGTATCCAAATTTGGGCCTGCAAAACATCTATTAGCAAATTGTGCCCCTCTTGCTGCTCGCTGGTCTAAGGACATATCTAATCTCCTGTTTCTCTACTTTTCACCTGCATGGACCATCAGGTTGTCCTTTTTCCTCTTTCCCCTCATATTAAAGCCATTTTTCTCTTATTGGAAAATTTGCTAAACCATATCAAATGAAAAGATGTAAAATATAAAATCATACAAAATAGCCTTTATGTGCAAACTGTCTTGTATTCTTTATTATCACAGGAATGCCTATAGACGCCATTGTACCAGGTGCTGTACAGACATGTAACGGACTGTCCCTGCCCTAAAAAAGTTAAAGCCTTTCAGCAGTTTGACGCAACTCTCACACACCTTAATCCTGAAGACATTCAAGTTGATTAAAAATATGATCTTCATGACCCTTCTCAGTTTCCATTAGTATCATGTGCCAGGAATGTCAAATGGATGCAATTGCTTATATATTTTGATAAGAAGAATCTTTTTTTTTTTTTTTTTTTAAATCATTTCCTCATTCCTGAGCCGAAGCTAAATCATTTGGCACTACCTTGTGCCCACAGCTTTATACATATTAAAGTAACAAGCTTTAAATCCTATTAAACTTTGCTCTCTTCATCTAATATTAAATGTTAAATGCACATGTGCAGAAATGTGTTTTCACAAATACCATGTCACCCAGGATTGTTATACTTTGGAGTTAAGATAAAAGGAGTTAATTTTTAAGCACTGTGTATGCTGTACACTTACATGCAGGGCCAGCGTTTCCACTAGGTGACCCTAGGCAGTCGCCTAGGGTGGCAGGATTTGGGGGGTGGCATTTTGCCGCCCTCAGCGGAAATTCGGCGGCGAGGGGTCCTTCCGCTCTGGATCTTCGATGGAAATTCAGCGGCGGGTCCTTCACTCGCTCCAGAAGACGCGGAGTGGAAGGACCCCTGCTGCCGAAGACCCTACGCCCCCTGAATGCTCAGAGGAGGAGCACTGCCACCTAGGGCGGCAAAAACCCTGGCTCCACTCCTGCTTACATGGAAGCCCTCCATAAAAACAAGTAGATCCTTTCTTAATTCTCCATTCTTATTTCTATGGTGATTCCCTGGAGTAACAGTTCATACAAAATTCATGTAAGAACTGCAGTGGTTCAGCTGCACAGAATAAGTGGTTGTGCAGTCCTACACATGGCAGAGCCAGGCTCTGTGCCAATTCCAAATAAATCAGCATGGTGGGGAATTACAAGGCAGGCCAAGGAAGAGAGGGAGGCATGGCTAGTACGCCCCTGGCTGCATAGATCTATTGGATGCAACAAAATTGGCTTATTCAGGGTGATGCAGTGACATTTGCCTTTACTGAGTGACCTGGCTGTTGATGATCTTTTCTGTTGAATAGCCTTCCACAAGGTATTCTAGTCTTAAATGCTTCATGGTACATTGGAGAGGAGAACCTCAGTCACCATATATTTCTCCCTTCCTCCTTCCATGCAAAAGAAATACAGTGAAATCTGAAAGTCTTCCACCCTCATATACAAATAGTAGAAAAAGAACTAAATGGAATTTCATGTGTTGATTAAATCTACATATTTGCAAGTCAATATGAATTATGTTAAATGTTCAGGATAATCAAACAACACCTGCATTTACAAATTTCATCAGAGACGTAAGGTAAATATATCCGCAGGCGTAAACAGCTGCAAAACCAGATTTTCCCCACAAAGTACGCTTCCAATTATACTTTTTGATAAAATACTAGTAGACAATCATTCATATGCAACAGTCGGCAATATTTAACTATTAGGCACGTCTTCATAATTAAGAATACAGAATGCGATAAAAATCATAAGAGAAATGAGTAGAGCTGAGTGAATATTGCTGCATTTTTTCCATGAGTGGCAGCTTGAATTTAAATGCAAATTCACTTTGGCTATGCTCACACTTCTTTGGGGTTTGCTTCCTGCAAACATTCCAGCAGTTGAGTTTTACTCACGAGAATGATGGTGGAAAGCAAATCATTAAATTGCCTGCCCAAGCATTGATACATATATATATAGGATGGCACCTTGCTTGACACAGTTGGGGACTGTGATGGTTCTTGGGGTACCCAGGACTGACAGTCACCTTGTTACTCCTGGGCCTCCAGTAAGAGGGAGACTTGCTATGCTTAACTGGGTGTCAGCTCCCTGACACCACTGGCCTGTTAGCCATCCATACACTCTCCTCTGGGCTATGCCAGCCCTTACTTTGCCTTACAGATTAACAATTGGTGCACCCCAATCCCTGAGGTCCTTTGAAGTGTTCCCCTGTAATGCCCAGCCTCTTCTCCCCTGAACACTCACAGAAACACCTGGTTTGCTGTCCCCAAGAAAACCGTGCATACACCAGCTTGAATGAGTCAGCTCAGGATCCGCTCCCTGTAGAATACCACAGCACTGAGATACATTTATAGTGAAAACAATGTTTATTATCAAAGGTTCTAGGTTCGAGAGAGAGGACAATGGAAACAAAAGGGTTGCATTGACTTCAGTGGGACTACTTACATGGTTATAGTTAGGTACAAATTTAAAGTACTTTGATGAATTGGGGCCTGAGTACACATCTTGTGCAGGATATGCCATTCTACTGTTGTCCACCAGAGAGTTCTACATGAAGGAATTTTATTGTGAAATCGTTTTTCATTTAAAAAAAACCTAGGCACATCCAAACAAATTTACATTAAAAGAACATTAAATGGCAAAGAGAAGCACTGAAAAGTTAGAGAATGCCAAAGGCAAGATTGTCCGTGCAATGTTAATCTTCTCAGCTGTTGTATTTGTTTATTATGACACCATCTTTCATTAGGATGATCACATTGTTTTTTTTCTGCTGGATTTCTACCTTTCTTTTAATATAGATTTTGTAGGTTTTTCTAGTTTCATTTATTGTGCCTTCCCAATCCTCACCCTGACTCTTTTGTTTGTTTCATCATCTGTTATTTCTTGTCTTCTAGATGGTAAGCTCTTTGGGGATGGTCACTTACTATATGTTTATATGTCACATAGCACAACAGGCCCCCAACCTGATTGGTTTCCCAGTGCTACCACAGCGTAAGTGTTTAATAATATGGAACATAAGGCCTGCTAAACCCAGGGTTGTGAGTTCAATCCTTGAGGGGACCATTTAGGGAACTGGGATAAAAATATGTCTGGGGATTGGTCCTGCTTTGAGCAGGGGGTTGGACTAGATGACCTCCTGAGGTCCCTTCCAACCCTGATATTCTATGAGTCTACTTGGAGGCTTGTCTTTGCATATGTGTTAATGTAGTGCTTGCAATATATCCCAGATAGACTATACTGACACAATTGTCTTCCAACTTCTGATATACCCCAATATGTCATTACAAAATCAGATGCTGCTGTTTGAATTGTCATTTGAGTTAATGAATGGACATTTTATGACTTATAATTAAATAAGTTGGATATCACTTATCACATCGCACTATTCTAAGGGCCCCGTGATTGGAATTTCCTCCCAAACTTAAAAATGTCTTCCAAATGGCACCTGATCCAGAACTCCAAGGCCAAGTTGCCCATTCGCCCCTCCCCTATGCAAAGGAGCCTCACTTCAGTCTTCTCAAATGTTTTCAATAGACCAGGCATTTTCAATTTTACTGATCAAAAAAGGAGGTAGTTTTCTGATGTGAACAGACAATAGATTCCAGTTCCATTTTTATCAGCTAACTACATTGGTATCTTGAAGCTAGGAAGTAATTACTTCATCAGTCTGCGTACAGTGTATGAGAAAATTCAGTGCATTCCCATAAATATGGTATGAATCTCATCTCACTTTTCCTGTCTGGAGTTCAAGCCCTTTTAAACATCCTCGTTTTAGGCTAAATGAAAATGTGCAAACGTAGTGATGGAAAATGAAAAAGAAAGAGATCAGAGCAGCATAGGTAACAAAAACTGTGGCACATATCAGTAAAATTTTAAGATACCAGACTCGGTATTCACACTGTTCCTTACTCTGCAAATCCCCCTAACACTCCCTCAGTGCTCCCCGTTATGTACACCTGCTGTTAAGCTAAACGACTACAGGGGCTTTAACAACACACCTCTACATCAGAGGGCTTAAACCTCTACATTTAGAGCGTATGAAGTTTCAGAAGAATAAAACTGTGGGATAGAAAGGTTTTTGATCATCACGCAGTTATGGTAATAGACCTACGTGCTTTGCATCCTCCCAGTTGATGAAACAAGATGATAAATATTGTGGTCTATAAAAAGGATTAACTCAACTTGAAAGGAGTTTTTATCTATATAGAAAAGGATGGAGGCAATATTACATACCATATCAGACTGCTTACAATTGTGGAAACACTTCTTGGCATGTGCTGAAATTATAATACAAAAATATAATGTTTACAAATGTGCTTTTTATGGGAGGTTGAATGCATTGCATAGAACCTGATTGCAATCAGCTATTCTCCAGAAAAGCTTGTATTGGAAAGTTATAACTGTACAAAGAACAAAAACTACTCATGAAAATAGCTGGAAAATGAAATTCAGTGTAAGATCATTTAAAATAATGTATCTTTGACCACAAGGTAATAACAAATAGAAAGATAGGGCAAAACATTGCTTCAAAATATATTTGTAATTTCCTGTAGAAAATTATCTTCAGAATATCTGTACAATGTGCAGGTGAGGGAGGCGAACAAGAAATTAGTAGAAACCAACGTAAACTAATGTACATGTTAATTATTTTCAAATGATAATGGCTTGCATAAATATACATGTTGTATCCACAAGGAGCTTCATGATTTTACAAACTATAGCCCTGATTCTCCTTTTACTTATACCGCTCTAGTTTAATGGAGTTACTCCTGATTTACATTGGAAAGTCAGGCCTATATATCTATGTATGTATATAGTTACAGTTATAACTACAGAAATTCATCCACCAGTAAAACATAGCTACCACTGGCATGAAATTTGCCAGTTGTTTAACACACGGCAACACTACATAAAACAGATCACAACATAAAGCATACCGTGGTTGCCATACAAGTCTTTATATAATTTTGTATATTAAAATAGTTGTATGGCAGAAGTGAAATGATAAATCTGTTTGGTGTTGATGAATGTACGGCTTGCAAATTTGTATTTTTCAACTAGCTTAACTATATTGAGTGGCAGTTAACCTATGTATTATTTTGGTAGAATCTATGGTGGTAGATGTTAATCTATATTGGAAACTGCCCCTTTGGTAGGAAATGGGGTTTTACAGTCTAGTAATATGCTAGTATGAACTTTACATATATTTTTGAAATGTTTAGGGAATAAAGGTTTTGTGTAGCTTAATCGGGTAGAAGATGAACATGACAGGGAGCACTGAAGGAGTGTTAGAGTGATTTGTAGAGCAAGGAACAGCATGAATGCAGAGTCTGATATATCAAAATTTTACTGATCTGTGCTGCAGTTTTTAAGGTTGAGTGGGCACTGGTAAGACAAGTAGGGTGATGGACAAATGAAAGATTACTTTGCAGTAGGGAGATTATTGACATGTGACCTCCAATTCATTGAGATGGGGTGTTTGACCAGCAGAGTGGGGAGTTGCCAACCCTGGGTCCTATGGAGGCAAGGGTCGTCCCTTCTTTCCTCTCCTCCTTTCTCCATGTGTTGGGAAAAGGGTAAGGAAGGGTTCACATTATACCTGCTTGCAGTGATTGGCCAGTTTGGGTGAGGCATGTTAAATTGATTGGCTACTCTGCCCCTCCAAGGATATAAAAGTTCATCATAAGAACATCAAGAACATAAGAATGGCCATACTGGTTCAGACCAATGGTCCATCTAGCCCAGTACCCTATTTTTCACCAGTGGCCAGTGCTGGGTATTTCAGAGGGAATGAACAGAACAGGATAATTTGAGTGATTCATTCCCCAGCGTCCAGTCCTGGCTTCTGGCAGTGCAGCACTCTGTTTCTGAGCTGCTTTGGCCTGCCCATGTGACTTAATTGTAGTTTTCTCACTGCATTCCCCAGGTATGCTGGGCTGGATTTTTTGCAGATGATGAGGTCCGGAAGGGAGTTCTCACTGGTCAAGATTGGCATAGTGGCTAGTAGGTTTTTGACATCCCCACAGCAGTCTGGAGTTTTGGTCATTAGGCAGGATATGAAAGGCGTGTTTGTTTAAAATTTATTACAGCTTGAAGTCAGTGGCTATTGCCAAGAGACACAGGCACCAACTTTGATTTACCTGGGGGGTGCTCGACCCCTTTTTTGCCCCAGGCCCTGCCCCCACTGTACCCCTTCCCCCATGGCCCCATCCCTGCCCTGCCTCTTCCTGTCCCATTCTGCTCCCTCCCATGAGTGTGCCCCGCCCTTGCCCCGCCTCTTCCTCCTTCCACTCTTCCTCTTCCCCTTCCCCCCAGCGCCTCCTTCTAGTCGCTGAACAGCTGATCAGCAGTGAGTGGGAGGCACTGGGGAGGAGCGGGAGGAGCTGATTGATGGGCCCACCGGTGGGTGCTGAGCACCCACTATTTTTTTCCCCCATGGGTGTTCCAGCCCTGGAGCACTCATGAAGTTGGCGTCTATGCCAACAGACTTGGTAGAGCGGTCAGTTCCTAGGGCAAATTTGAGTGCAGGTCCTAGGAGATCACTGTCACCATTCCTGGTGGTTTTAGAACAGAGGGTGGCTTAATTCTTACGCGGACAGGGTGTGACAGACTGACAATTTCCTGCAATATCCTGAAAGAACCTTATGGAATTAGATTGAACTTTGTTGAATTAGGTTTAATATCTTTGGGGGTCCTTTGCAATTGTGTATGTGTTATTATGGAATTGTATGTATATATGCAGTCTATATAAGGTATTAGGAACTTCAAAGAACTTTTAGGAAGTGGGTTCCTAGGAATTAGCTGGGGGTAGAGGGGTATGCAAATAGCCCACTTCGACTCCACCCTTTGAAGCTATGCCCTGGGGAGGAAATCCCATTGTCTACTAATGACTTGCTCTAGAACAAGGGTTCTCAAACTGGGGGTTGGGACCCTCAGGGGTCATGAGGTTATTACTTGGGGGGTTGCGAACTGTCAGCCTCCACCCCAAATCCCGCTTTTCCTCCAGCATTTATAATGGTGTTTTTAATTTATGAGGGGGGGTCGCACTCAGAGGCTTGCTATGTGAAAGGGATCAGCAATACAAAAGTTTGAGAACCGCTGCTCTAGAAACTCCAGATCAGAGATCCCTTAACGGTATCAAGGATGGACTAAATAGTGGCCTTGTTCTGAGCTGAAGCTATGATGAATTTATGACCACAAAGAAAACCCATTGAGTGGGGTGCTGAAGGACTGCTTCTGCCAGAGCCCAGGTTAGAGCTGGGGTGATGTTTGGTAAGCTTATTGGCATGTGTTTAGGTTCTTTTATTAGTTTTTAATTTCTTCTCTGAAGAGCTTTTACCTTAAAAATAAATTAGGCTTGCATAGACTGTGCTGTGTGGCATTGTGGAACTAGCAATTACTATTAATGGTCTCTGAGGAGAAAGCAAGCAGGTGTGCTTGGGCAGCCTGTCTCTGCTGGGAATAACACAGTGAAGGCAGGGAACTGCAGCCTGGAAATATCTCAGTCAGAAGGGAGAGAGATTCAGGGTTACCACCCAAAAAAGGGGGCAGCTGGAAGCCTGAGTGGGGCCCTTGCTGGGCTACTCAGGGGAAGTACAGGTGCAGGTGCCCTGAACTATGACATAGAGCACACATTGTCAGCCTCTGCATCCTCTGCATGAGGGAGGGGCATTGGAGATAATGTGTAAGGCTAAGATTTTTGTCACGCATTTTTTAGTAAAAATCACGGACAGATCACAGGCAATAAAGAAAAATTTATGGAAGCTCGTGACCTATCCATGACTTTTACTAAAAATATGTATGACAAAAATCTTAGCCTTACACATTATCTCCAATGCCCTTCCCTCATGCAGAGGATGCAGAGGCTGACAATGTGTGCTCTGTGTCATAGTTCAGGGCACCTGCGCCTGTACTTCCCCTGAGTAGCCCAGCCCGTGGCTTCCAGCTGTGGGGCACCCCTGCCGCCCCTCCATGGTGCCCTGTCTGCCTGCGGTGGCTCCGAGCTCTTGGGGTGTCCCAGCCACTGTTGCCGGCTCCCAGCCACCACGGGCGATAGGGGGACCATGCAGCTCCCAGGCACTGAATCCATGACTTCCATGACAAAATCGTAGCCCTGATAACGTGGGATGAATTGCGGGTTGGGCATAGGTAGGGTTTAGGCTGAGGTTTGCCTACAGAGGCAACATGTAGGGGGAATGCAGGGTCATGTGCTGCCTCCACCCAAGATTTGCTGCTTGGCTTGTATTGAGCATGCTCACATGGACTCAGCATGGCCAGTAACATCTGCTGAAGTCACTGCCCTCATTCTGCCTCCCACCCCACACACACTATCGGCAGGTGCGGGTTGTCTCTGTTTGTTTGCCTGTCCCCTTAGCCAAGCTGTTTAACTCACATACTTGGTCACACAGTGGACCCAATTAATTGTGTGGTAGTTTGCTGAATTCCAAGGATTCTAGTGAAATTATAACATCCCCTGCTTGGAGGGTTTACAAACTATATTTAAACATACAAAACTTGAGCTAATGGTCCTGGCATACCATTGCCTGAGCCTTGAACTTTTGAGAGTCCATATCAGTAAAGTCAATCAGTCCACAAGATAAATAATTTTCATTTAAGGTTGGTTTGACACCACCACCTTTTCAAGTATCAAAACAAGACAAGACACAACACTGCCTTACAGTCCACATAAAAGACAAGACACAATGGGTGAGAGCAACAAACCGTAGGTGGTGGGAAAAGGATGAGATAACCATAATAAGGTGACCCATTTGTTCAAGCTGGTTGTTCACACAGCTTGCTGTGTTATACCTGCTATAGCTAATGAGTCATGTGAGCTTGGCCAATTGCATTCTAAGGATTTCTAGAGCTGACAAAGCACAGTGGTTCTTCATTTGATTTACAGTTTCTAATGGGCTTTTTGCACATCACTGTCTGGCCACCGTACTCGGAAGAAACCCAAAATATTCTTGGATCTAAATGAGCTACATGTTATTGTCAATGTGAAAATAATATTTTACCTTTTGAAATTAGGATTAGAGAACTCCACTCATGAATATTCAGTTCTTTTCACATCCCTGTCCTGCTCACGGGTCACGTATATGGAAAATTAACAGCATACTGGGTACTGAATTAAATTCAGTCTTTATAGTTTGCAATTCTACTCACTTTGGAGGTCACTGAGAGTGGCAAGCCTGCCTTTTAGCTTTAAAATCACTGTAAACACGTCTCCAGCCACTGCTTCCAGCCAAGACTGAGAAGGGTGTTAAACTATTGCTAGGAATGAAGCCTAATATACAGCAAATTAATTTACTGTGGAAAAAACCTTCATGAATCATTTGAACCTGACATGCCAGTTTAATGCTGAATAGGAAACTGCAGCATAAACTCCCTTGTTGCTTAAACCCTTTGATCAGCAAGAGAGGAGAAGAATAGCAAGTTGTTTGGTCATTTGTCTCTCCGGTTCTTCTCTTGCTTCCAATCCCCTGACTTCCCCCTTACTGTTCTCCGTCTTCCCTTGCTACTTTAGCTTTTTACTTTCTGAACATAAGAACGGCCGTACTGGGTCAGACCAAAGGTCCATCTAGCCCAGTATCCTGTCTACCGACAGTGGCAAATGCCAGGTGCCCCAGAGGGAGTGAACTTAACAGGTAATGATCAAATGATCTCTTTCCTGCCATCCATCTCCACCCTCTGACAAACAGAGTCTAGGGACACCATTTCTTACCCATTGTGGCTAATAGCCATTAATGGACTTAACCTCCATGAATTTATCCAGTTCTCTTTTAAACGCTGTTATAGTCCTAGCCTTCACAACCTCCTCAGGTAAGGAGTTCCACAAGTTGACTGTGCGCCGTGTGAAGAAGAACTTCCTTTTATTTGTTTTAAACCTGCTGCCGATTAATTTCATTTGGTGACCCCTAGTTCTTGTATTATGGGAATAAGTAAATAACTTTTCCTTATCTACTTTCTCCACATCACTCATAATTTTATATACCTCGATCATATCCCCCCTTAGTCTCCTATTTTCCAAGCTGAAAAGTCCTAGCCTCTTTAATCTCTCCTCATATGCCCTTCTCTGAACCTTTTCTAGTGCCATTATATCTTTTTTGAGATGAGGAGACCACATCTGTACGCAGTATTCAAGATGTGGGCGTACCATCGATTTATATAAGGGCAATAATATATTCTCCGTTTTATTCTCTATCCCCTATTTAATGATTCCTAACATCCTGTTTGCTTTTTTGACCATCTCTGTACACTGCGTGGACATCTTCAGAGTACTATCCACGATGACTCCAAGATCTTTTTCCTGATTTGTTGTAGCTAAATTAGCCCCCATCATATTGTATGTATAGTTGGGGTTATTTTTTCCAATGTGCATTACTTTACATTTATCCACATTACATTTCATTTGCCATTTTGTTGCCCAATCACTTAGTTTTGTGAGATCTTTTTGAAGTTCTTCACAGTCTGCTTTGGTCTTAACTATCTTGAGCAGTTTAGTATCATCTGCAAACTTTGCCCTCTCACTTTTTACCCCTTTCTCCAGATCATTTATGAATAAGTTGAATAGGAGTGGTCCTAGGACTGACCCTTGGGGAACACCACTAGTTACCCCTCTCCATTCTGAGAATTTACCATTAATTCCTACCCTTTGTTCCCTGTCTTTTAACCAGTTCTCAATCCATGAAAGGACCTTCCTTTTATCCCATGACAACTTAATTTATGTCAGAGCCTTTGGTGAGGGACCTTGTCAAAGGCTTTCTGGAAATCTAAGTACACTATGTCCACTGGATCCCCCTTGTCCACATGTTTGTTGACCCCTTCAAAGAACTCTAATAGATTAGTAAAACACGATTTCCCTTTACAGAAACCATGTTGACTTTTGCCCAACAATTTATGTTCTTCTATATTCCTGATGCAACACTATTGCTGTTATTCTCCCATATTTGCCATCCCCTCACTATTGATCTCTGGAAAAAAAATTAGGAGATTTTTATTTAACCTAACTTGATTACTCTGTGGAACTCACTGCCCCAAGATATAATGGAGCAAAGAGCTTAGTAAGATTTTTAGAAAATGATGAGATAATTTAATAGATTTCACAGAGGATAATAGTCACCTACAGTGATGTTAATTAGAATAAAAAAGTATATGGTACATTGTACCTCATGTTTCAGGACATAAGCCAACCACTAACAACTTGGCATATGGAAGAAACTTCCAAACTGGCATGGTATTGCATAATTGTCCACTATAAGGGACTAGCAGTTTCATCATATTGGAGGAGGTGGATTACTAGTCTCCCTATGAATACTAAACTGAAAACAGCAGGGATGAAGGAATTAGTGAGGTACATAAACTCCCAAAAGTCAGCAAATGCAGAATAAAAGTCAATTTTTCAACCTTGGCCCAGATTCTGCTATGGAACAGAGATGTTTGTATCTCTAAGTTACCATTGCATCCTCTGTATCGTGAAGTCATCTGGTGTAAAGTAAAGCAGCCTAAGGAACTGAAATGTCATTCTGACAGCAGGGCTTTGCTGTGGCTGCTCCTCATGTAGCTGCCCAGGCCCCCATGGGCAGGGGAAGGTGATGTGGGAGGAGGAGGAGGCGGCAATGGCATACAAACTGTGGTGGTGGAGCTGTACCTCCTGAAGAAACCTTTACTGGCCAGTTAACCCAGCTTTAGGGCTGGTTTGTGCAACCAACATACAGGAAGGCCTGGCCCTTTAACTCTGTATTTGATGACTTTTGAGTGGATATGGTGTCACAGAGTATTGGGGGACTCAGGGCCCTGCACCCCCGGCTTCCTGCGATTCACCATGACTCTCAGCCAGCCAGTAAAGCAGAAGGTTTATTTGGATGACAGGAATACAGTCCAAGACAGGTCTTGCAGGCACAGACAACAGGGCCCCCCTCAGTTAGGTCCAGCTTGGGGTCCCAGGGCATGCCAGCCCACCCCCCTTTGGGGGGGTCAGCGCCATCTCTGCCTCCCAGCCATCTCTCCAGCCTCCTTCCAGCCTGCTTCCCGCACTCTGCTTTCAGCGACCCCTCCCACAGCCTTTGTTCAGTTTACCCGGCTAAGGAGTCGCCTGACCTCCAACCCCCTCCTGGGTTCTCATGTTACACACTCAGGTATGCGCCCTCGGGCAGATCCCATCCTGCAATGCAGACTATCCCAGCACACTCCCCTGTCAGCATTCACAGACCACAGTGAGAACAGGCCCAGTTCGTCACATCTCTCCCCCCTTCGAGACCGAACTGAGCAGGGTCACTTTAGCCAGTGACCCGGGGAAGTTCGAACCTACCCCCGTTCCCATGGATGCCCCCGCATCCCTCCCATTCCTGGGTGAGAATTACACCAGGCCCCTCCAGTTTCACACTCCCCCTTAGGTTGGGGTTGCTTGATGGCACTCGCAGTTCGCATGTGGGAAGGTTTATGCGGCCTGCGCCCTTTTCCCACCCCCATACCTCTGGGGCTCCAACTGGGCTGTGGTCTTCTCCCAGCGCTCCAGTCTGGAGGTCTGTGCTTTGGGCTCTCTTGGTTTAGAGCCGCCCTTTTTACCTTGGCCACCCTCCGAAAAGGCTCCTCTATGCTGGGCAAGGGTCCTAAAGCTGTTTTCCCCTTGTCCCAGGCCTTCCTCCCCCTCTGACAGGGGTCACAGGATCCGCAGTACTGTCGGACAGTAACAAAGACCCCAGGCCAGTAAAAGCTCCGTAGCAGCCTCTGCTGGGTACGCCAGGTTCCCTGGTGCCCTGAGAGGGGAATGTCATGGGCCCGGCACAGCAGCTGGCGGCGATACTTCTGGGGTACCACCAGCTGCCTCCTGATCCCCCCTGACTCCATTTTCCCTGGGGGAGCCCATTCTCGGTACAGGAACCCCTTCTCCCACAGGAATCTTTTCCGGCCACCTCGTCCCATGGTCTGTACCGCATTGAGGTCGGCCAGGTCCCTTATCTTCCGCAAGGAGGGATCTCTCTGTAACTCGGCCTGGAACTCAGCAACTGGGACGGGGATGGCCACCTGCTCTTTCTTGCCCGCTGGGTCCGAAGCTGCAGCCTCCCTGAGCCGCGTCCCTGGGCGTTCCCTCCCCACCAGGTTAGGGTCCCGCGCCTCAGGCAAGGCACCCCCCCCAAGGCCAGGGCGCAGTGCCCCTCGCCGGCTCTGACCGCGGGTCACAACTAAGGCGGTCTGGGGGCTGCTAGGCCAGTCCTCTAGGTCCCCCCCCATCAACACCTCAGTGGGCAAATGGTGGTGCACTCCCACGTCCTTGGGGCCCTCCTTGGCCCCCCATTTCAGGTGTACCCTCGCTACGGGAACCTTGAATGGGGTCCCGCCCACCCCGGTCAGGGTCAGGAAGGTGTTGGGCACCACCCGATCTGGGGCCACCACCTCGGGCCGGGCCAGTGTCACCTCTGCGCCCGTGTCCCAGTAACCATAAACTTCCTTAAGTATCAGGGGGTAGCCGTGTTAGTCTGTATCTACAAAAACAACAAAGAGTCTGGTGGCACCTTAAAGACTAACAGATTTATTTGGGCATAAGCTTTCGTGAGTAAAAACCTCACTGCATCCGAAGAAGTGAGGTTTTTACTCACGAAAGCTTATGCCCAAATAAATCTGTTAGTCTTTAAGGTGCCACCAGACTCTTTGTTGTTTTCATAAACTTCCTTCCCATCCACCTCCAGTGGAACAAGGCACTCGCTCCGCAGGGACAGCCCCGCGCCAACCCTGTAAACGGAGAACTTTGAATCCGGAGCATCTGGCCCCCCAGAGAAGCTAGCCTGGGGCTCTCCTCCCTCCTTAGCAGGTGGTACCCTGCCAGCCCCCCTTCCCTGGGAATGCTGCCTCTCGCCGGGCTGGGTCTCTACCCAGTCAACCCTCTGTGGGTTCGGCCTGCTCAGTCTGTCCCTGAGCCTGGGGCACTGGGCCCGTATGTGGCCCTTTTGGCCACAGTGGTAGCAGCCCATGTCCCATGGGTCCCCTTGAGTGGGTCGGATGGTCCTGATGCCGGATGTTCCCCTCTGATGGGGTTTTTCTGTATTTTCCCACGGGGAGGTCCCATGGTGACTCTCTCTCTGCGTTGTGGTGGGACTGTTCCTTTGGGACTCCTCCCTTCTATCTCCTGACCGGCTCTTTACGAACTCATCGGCCAGCCGGCCTGCCTGTCGCGGGTTCTCTGGCTTTCTGTCCACCAACCACAGCCTCAGGTCAGATGGGCACCGCTCATACAGTTGCTCCAGTACCAGCAGTTTGACCAGGTCCTCCTTCGTCTGGGCCCCATCAGCCCACTTGCTGGCGTATCCTTCCATGCGGGCGGCTAGTTGTAGATATGAGATCTCAGGGGTTTTATCCTGACTCCGGAACCTTTCCCGGTACATCTCAGGAGTCAGCCCAAACTCTCGTAGCAGGGCCTTTTTGAATAGTTCGTAGTCCCCTTTCTCTGCCTCTTCCAGTTGGCGGTACAATGCCACGGCTTTGGGGTCCAGTAAGGGGGTAAGGACCCGGAGTCTGTCCGCGGGATCAACCTGGTGCAGCTCGCAGGCCGTCTCAAAGGCCTCCAGGAAGTCATCCATGTCCTCCCCCTCCTTGTATGGGGCCATGATGCACTTATCAAAGCTCCGTGCAGTCCTGGGTCCCCCCTCACTCACCGCAGCCGGGGGTTCGCTGCCCTTCAATCTCGCCAGTTCCAGTTCATGCTGACGCTGTCTCTCATTCTCCTCCCGTTCATGCTGTCTCTGTCTCTCTTCACGCTGATGCTGTCTCTCTTTCTCCTCCCGTTCATGCTGATGCTGTCTCTCTTTCTCCTCCCGTTCATGCTGACGCTGTCTCTCTTCATGCTGTCTCTGTTGTTCACGATCCTCCAGCTCCCTCAGTTTTAGCTCTTTCTCCCATTCCAGCCAATTCCGCTCCCCGGATGCCGAACGTCGCCGGGAGGATCCTCTGCTGGCCGGCGGGCTTCGCCGGGGGGACCCCCTGCTGGCCGGGGGGGTCACGGCGCCTTCGGTATTTGCTGGGCTCCTCCCCACCCTTCCCCTAGGCATAGGAAGGAGGGGTCTCGGGAAGCCCTCAGCAGCCGGCTGACCACTCCCAGCTGGGACAGACACTGGTGCCTGCGCTGCATTTGCCAGGCTGCTTCCCTGAGACACAGGGATCAGTTCATTCGCGCGATCTTCCGCCTCCAGCTGGGCAATGAGCTGTTCTTTGGTGAGCCTCCCAATGCGCAGCCGCCTCTGCTTGCACAGCTCCACCAGGTCGCTCTTAAGCCGCTTGGCATACCTCTTCCTGCTGGCCACTCACCGGCCTGTGTGCTCACAGCTCCCCACAGTTCCCAGGGGGACCCCTAGTGTGCCAGCCCTTCTCGAGGTCACCGCCTCTCTGCCAGGGTCGAGCTGCAGACTCCTCCGCCCCTGGGACCACTCGCTGCGATCCCCCCGGGGGACCCTGTTACTGCAAAAGTCCTTCTCGCTGGTCACACACTCCCAGGGGTAATAACCGTCTCTCTCCCACTCTTCAGCCGGCCTGGTCCCCGTCAATCCCCCTTTGTTTTACTGCTCCCCAGTCACTTACCGCAGGAAGCGCCGTCCACGGGGTGCAGTAGATCCCACCGCTGCCACCAGTTGTCACAGAGTATTGGGGGACTCAGGGCCCTGCACCCCCGGCTTCCTGCGATTCACCATGACTCTCAGCCAGCCAGTAAAGCAGAAGGTTTATTTGGATGACAGGAATACAGTCCAAGACAGGTCTTGCAGGCACAGACAACAGGGCCCCCCTCAGTTAGGTCCAGCTTGGGGTCCCAGGGCATGCCAGCCCACCCCCCTTTGGGGGGGTCAGAGCCATCTCTGCCTCCCAGCCATCTCTCCAGCCTCCTTCCAGCCTGCTTCCCGCACTCTGCTTTCAGCGACCCCTCCCACAGCCTTTGTTCAGTTTACCCGGCTAAGGAGTCGCCTGACCTCCAACCCCCTCCTGGGTTCTCATGTTACACACTCAGGTATGCGCCCTCGGGCAGATCCCATCCTGCAATGCAGACTATCCCAGCACACTCCCCTGTCAGCATTCACAGACCACAGTGAGAACAGGCCCAGTTCGTCACATCTGGGTCCAAGAAGCAAAATTCAGTTGCAGAATTCCCCACAGATGGGTACATTTAGCCTGAGAGTTTTGGCACACAAACTCTGTTAACAATTAACATAATTATACGAATAAAAACACAAGAGAAGTATTTTGGTGACCTCTAGCCTTGCAAGACGTGTAATAAATAAATAAATAACGTATAATTGATGTTTGCAGTGGTGTTGTAGCTGTGTTGGTCCCAGGATATGAGAGAGACAACGTGGGTGAGGTAATATCTTTTATTGGACTGACTTCTGTTGGTGAAAGAGACAAGCTCTTCTCCCTTTATCACATTGTATTCCATAAAGTTAAGCAGTAAAATAGGATAAACAGGCAGGTGTTAAGTGATAATCAAACTTCTTACTGTAGGTGTTACGATACAAGTGATGCAGCTCCAGGTCTCCTATCTTTCAGTAGATAGACAGTAATTGTCTGATGATAATCATGTTAACTATACTCCCTGGAGTTACTTTACTGCTGTTAAGAAATATCTCCGGATCCTTTACATGGCTATGATGAAAACCCCCCACATTCAATTATTCTACTGAAGGTTGAATGATTATAATGCATGTTCCTTGGCACAATGATTTACCCCAATAGAACATTAGAAGTTTTCTTCTGCTAGGAGAGATAATATTTTAAAGTAGAAATAATTAAAACCACTGTGGAAGCTTCATTCATTGCTGAACATGAGAGCCTGCTCTTCGGTAGGACAAGCATTTTATTGCCTGTACACCTCCTATCTGCCCAGCAAGAAGGAATGCTAAAGTAACTGATTATATTAACAGATTCTTTTTGAAAAAATGTAGCTTGCAAGGTGAAATCAGTTTGAGTTTTGGCATGAAAAGTGAATGGAGATTACTTCCTGCTATTTGTCTTGGTGAGTCTGTCATTCCCTTATGAGCAATGATGGTACCTGATACAGCCATATGCATTGTGCAACTTTCATACACAACCCAAAAGGCACTCGTACTGAATTATGTTTGGTGGTACTATTGTAGGAGGTTATTTTAAGAAGTACATAGTAATAGCTCTGCTAGAGCGACAGACAGTTTGGAATACCAACTTGAACAAGCAGGAAAGGAACCTAAAACATAAAAGATTCCATTGGCTCAGATGCAGCAGCTGGTGGATTTAGATTAGGTTTTTGCAATAGTTGTCACAATGGGTAATCAACTCGTGGAGAAACTCCAAAGTCTGGATTCAGTTTGGGTTCTTACCCAAAATTATCTGAACCCTTTTGAGTTTTGAAGGTGGTTGGAAAATGCATTGACCCAGGATTTCTAGGGTTTCTTTGGTTTGCTAGTGCTGGAAATAAAAACTTTTTGACAGACTGGGACTGGTGTCTAATGATTCAAACACAGATCGTGCTGTGTGACATTAGGCGATCACTTAGGGTGAAATTCTGGCCCCATTGACTTCAATAGGGTCAGGGTTTCCCCCTTATCCTCTCTCTTTCAGTTCAGCCATCTGTCAAATAAGGCTGTTAAGTTACCCACCTCAGAGGTGTTATGAGACTGACTTACTCAATGTTTGTAAATCTCTTTGAGAGCCTTGGATGGAAGTGTTAGTTTGTTTATTAGGCTTTCTTCTTCTACTCCTGGCCAGAAGTGAGAAATATAAAGGTTCACAAAGTTAACCTTTCTTTGAATATCAAGAATTATTTGGTTTGAACTTTGAACGTGAAATGACAAGAAGCACTATTGCCCTAGTGTTAACATGATGTGTCCCATTCTGAACAATTAAACATACTGGGCCAAATTCTCTTCTCCCATTTGTTGCTGTGTCAGTAAATTCACTGGTTTCTGTGGAGTTTCTCCAGAGTTACGTCAGTGGAAGAGAGGACAAAGTTTGGTGCACTATTTTTAATCACACATTGGCATCAGTGAGAAAGCTCAAAATAACCTGAAGGATTAACATGCGTAGACATTTGTCTTTGTCGCTACAGGGGAGAATGATGATATAAAATGTTGCCACTTTTGCAGATTGCAAAAAGGGTATTAAAAAGTTATTTACTTGTATGAGAAACCCAGAAGTTCCTCGTTATAACAAGTCACAGAAGGGTTGGTGGTTAGTTTTTTTTTTCTCTTATAAAATATTAACACATGACTGACTTTTTTGAAATAATAGCATTACATTTTAACAAGTTTCAGAGTAACAGCCGTGTTAGTCTGTATCCGCAAAAAGAAGAACAGGAGTACTTGTGGCACCTTAGAGACTAACAAATCCAAAGAAGTGGGCTGTAGTCCACGAAAGCTTATGCTCTATTACATTTTAAAATACATTAACTCAAAGACTTTGTAAAATTAACATTGATCTTTCTTACAGCAAACGCAGAAAAGGTTTTTAGGACCGAGCAACCAAGGAGACTTGCTTTTAAAGTCACTTCTGAGCTTTCTCTCTCTCTCTCAAAACCATTTATACAGAAAGATGCAAATTATTTTAAATAGACCTCAGAACTGCACAGCTATTTTGAACATGTAACTACAATTTGAAAAATGTGAGCATGCCATTTAATCCATTTGCAACAGCAGATTGGTATTTCTCATTTTGTTTTTGTTTTTTCTAAAAAAAGATCTAATCAATCAAAGGCCAGTGAACCTAGAGGTCTGTTCAAGGATCCATGTCTCCCTGCTGGCTGTGTAACATTGGGAAGATGAGGGACATTCTAATGGTATACATCAACCATAACATCCTTCAGTTTCTTCTGTGAGCTCTTTGTTTCCTGCACTAATACTCTGGGTCTCTCAACATAATGAATGAGCAAAGGGACTTGCAGGAGTTTCGATACCATTTGTTTTTTATCCTCAAGGAAAATATGAACCCTTTTGTCAGATAGAACGATGCATAAAAATAAGGGCTTTCTGTAATACAAAAGTTGAAGGTGACCTATGCTAGTAATTGATACAAAATCATTTTTTGGAAGCTGTAAAAATGTATCCCTGGGTATTTATTTGTTCTACCTTGCATTTTACTGTTGTGTCTTAGCTACTGTACACTATTTCTCAGATGGAAGATTCAAACAGGAGTAGATACCGTCACATATTAATGAACTGGCTTAGTAGCTATTAAACATTTTTTAAATTTTTTCCCATTGGATAACTACCCTGAACTGTGCAAGAGAGTTGTTTATAGGAAGTATTGTACGCATCCCACAAATTGCATGTGATTTGCGCATGCACAGATGCTCTGAAAATGTATCTCAAGATGTCTTGGCTAACTACTCAGGACCAGGCTGTGATATCATTTCTCACAATGAATATGTATTTATGAATATGTATTGAATTAATTCCATATGTAAATCTATTGCCTTCAGTGGGACTGCTTGTGGTATAAGGTAGTACCAGCATAAATATCACAGTCCAGCCTTCAGTTTGCTTACAATGGGGTATACAAACCCCACAGTGGGCAACACAGGGTTAATGAGCTGTTGTGGGCTCAGTTGGCCCTGCCCTGCCAAACCTGTGACAGATGTCAGATGTGGAGGAAGGATCTTAAAGCACAGCTCTGCTAGTGGCAGACCAAAAAGTAGAGCAAACCTCTGTTCTGCTCATGGAGAGAAGGCAGGCTGAAGGCAAGAACTCCTCAGGCAACCACTGCCTGAAGGAAGGGAGGGCCTGATGCTGATCCACCTTTGACAGGACTATGTTAGCCTGTTAGCCAAGCTGTCTTAACAGAAGCCCTCTGAAGGAAGAGAGCTTTACCACACCTGTGGGACAATCTATTTGAATTCATTTATTTTTGTATTCATTGATACTTTGGAAAGGGCTGAGTCTCTTACGACTGGACTGGTATTGCGGAACACCCACACATCACAGAACAGAGACTCAGCCAGGGCCTAGACGGTGTCTTGTGGGAGAAACTCAGTGAGACTATCCAATAGCCCTTTATTGCAATGTTATATGATTTCAGCAAGGAAGGAATGCCATTTATTTGTTCTGGACTTCTGTTTTCTTGATTTGGATAAAGTAGTTTTCACAATTATTAGATTTGTTTGACATCTACTAAAAAAAACCCATATGGACAATCTATGTCCTTCTTTGAAATTTAAGGAACACTGCGCATAAAATGAGAAATTTCCAGGCAAAGGAAAATTATTGCTTTATATTGAAATTACAGTAATTTTTCAATAACTTAGAGGGGACATTGCAAAGTGAGGTTAAAGTAGGTAAACTGTAAGTGAAACTAAGATGATGAAGAACAACAGTAACTTTTATTTAATGTTACTTTTAGCATTAATGGAACTTCTGTAAAATCATATGCCTGCATCTGATGCTGAATGAAAGATTTTGTTTGTTCAGAGGTGGAATGTATACTCCATATACATACTACCCTGAACATATCGCAGCACAGACACTTATGTATGGTAGAGGTACCAAAGACCAGAGAGGTTCTGAAAGCCTGAGGAAAAACAAACCTAGTATTGTTTTTTCGAAAAAGGAAAGAGCCTGGCAGTTACCATCCTATACTTTCTACCACTAGTAAATTAATAAAGTAACTACTAAGGGAAAAATAGAAGCTTGAGCAAAAGGTACCATGAATTAATAAAATACATTTGGAAGTGATTTTTTTAAATTGAAGTACAAATTTAGTGGGGAACTTTGTAAATATGCTTGTGCATGTCACAAAATCTGACTCTAACATTAGCTTATATTGAATTGGATAGGCACGTTATGTGAACTGAATGTATGCTAAATACAGTGACCAAAGGATGGCGATATATGGTGGAAACATCTAATGGAGTATCTCAGGAGCAGGTGACAAGGGCGATCATATTTTCAGCGATGACCTGGAGGAGGGTGTAAACAATGTGTTAACAAGATTCACAAAGAATACTAAATGGAAGGACTTGCAAATATCGGTAGTTCTTCGAGTGATAGTTCCTATGTGTATTCCACATGTGGGTGTGCATGTGTGTCATGCGCCTGAGTCTGGAAGTGTTTCTTAGCAAGTCTGTTGACCCACACCTGCATAGCCATCTCCTCATGCTCCGAGCTGAGGGTATAAGAGGTAGTCAGGTCAATGCCTCCCCAGCTTTTTTTACTGTAAATTATCTAAATTAGTATAGTCAGTGTAGTTCTTCTTCTTTCCCTGGTCATGGACTGTATTTCCTCCCCCGTCCCCCAAGGCACTGTGGCCTGGATTCCAGGTTTCAAAAACTGTTTCCTGCTTGCGCTCTTTCTCTGTGAGTGATGAGCACTAGTGGTGCCTCTACTGCCTTGACGAGGCACACGTCACAGCTCACGGCACCATTAGCAAATCCTTCCTGTCCCAGACCTTGGAAGCTTGCGATCTTCACCTTCAGGCTGCTCCGAGCAGGTCTGGCTTTGGAACTTGTGTATCAAGAACCACATGATACTTCAAGCCGCCTACCTACCGGGCACCCAGAATTCCCTGGCCAACATGCTCAGCAGGACTCTGAACTTCAAGCACGAGTGGGAGCAACATGATGCCATGCTTCTGTACCTCTTCACCAAGTGGGGCTCCCCCTGATGGGACCTCTTTGCTATTCAGAAGGACAGAAAGTCCCCTTCTATTGCTTGAGAGGAGCACTGAGGGATGGCTCTCAAGATGATGAGATAGGTGAGCTCCATTGTCTTTTCCCCCGTTCCTCTCCTGCCACAGGTGCTATGCAAGATTTACCGGGACAGAGCCACTGTCATACTCATGGCCCCATCAGTTCTGGTTCACAAACTTCTTCAGACTCTCCACCCGCATATCACGCCACTGCTGCATACTCCCGAATCTGCTCACACAAGATCGGGGGAGGTTTCATCATCACAATCTGGGCTGTCTTCACCTCTCAGCCTGATATTTGGATGGGTGTCGAGGGTAGACCATGCATGCTCTACTCCAGCTCAACAAATCCTTACCCAAAGCAGGAGAGAATCTACCAGAGCCTGCTACCAAGCTTAAATGGAGAGGCTTCACAGCATGGGCCCACTGCCACTGCCATTCACTGAGCATGGTGTCTCTTCCAGTCATCCTCGATTACTTCCTCGCTCTCAAGAAGTCGGTCTTGGCCCTTAATTCTATTCAAGTGCACCTGGCAGCACTCCGTGCCTTTCTCCCTCTCATGGATGGTGCATTGGTGTTTATGTATCCCACCACCATCCGCTTCATGAAAGGTTTACTCAACACCTTTCACCAGCACTGAAGCCTATGCCACCATTGCATCTTAATCTCGTTCTCTCTGCTCTCACGAAGCCACCCTTTGAGTTGGTAACAACATGCTCCTTCTCCCACCTCTCAATGAAAGTGACTTTCTTAGTAGCTGTTACCTTGGCCAGATGAGTCAGTGAACTCACGGCCATGAGGGCAGATGCTCCCTACACAATATTCCTCAAGGAGAAGGTGTCCATATGGCTATACCCTAAATTCCTCCCAAAAGTGGTGTCTGAGTCCCACCTAACTGAGTGCATCTGCCTGCTGGTTCTCCACCCCATACCACACACCTCCCCTAATGACAGAGCCTTGCACTCCCTTGACATATGCCAGACACTGGCATTCTACGTCCACAGACTTGACCCTTTTGCACATCACCAAAGCTATTTGTGGCCATTGCCAAACAGTCCAAGGGTCAAGCCCTCTCATCCCCAACAGATCTCTAAGAGGGTCTCAGGTGCATTTGTGAATGCTACAACCAATCCAACCCATGCCCATCTGTTAGAATCACGGTGCACTCTTCACAAGCACAAGCTACCACATCAGTCTCAGTGGTGGATGTGGCCTGGCAAGACATCTATTGTGCAGCAACTTAGCGCTCCATCCACACATTCACGTCACACTATGTCATTGCCCAAGCAACAGCTACAGATGCCGCCACGGGCCAGACTGTACTGCAGACCCCACTTCTATTGGCATCCTCACACTCTCACCTCCAGTGACTCGCGAGCAGAGATCAGCATGATATGTGGAATACACATAAGAACAATCACTCAAAGAGGAGGAGGAAGTAACTTACCTGTAACTGGAGGTTCTTCAAGATGTGTGATCCCTATGTGCATTCCACTATCCACCCTCCATCCCCTCTGCTTTGGACTAGATTCCATTACGGTAAGAGGGAGACTGGAGGGCATTGACCCACACTACTTCTTATACCCTCAGCTAGGAGCACAAGGGAACCCACATGCAGGTCAACAGACACTGCTAAGAAATGCTTCCAGACTCAGGCACATGGCATATCTGGACACTGCACATCTCGAAGAACCTCCTCTTATGTAAGAGATTAATAGAAAGCCCTAGACCTATTAGAAAGATGGGCAAAAATCCTAAAATGAGATTCTGCTGTAAAATTACTGGCTAATACTTCTAGGGAAAAACAGTAGAAAATATAGAGCACCAAAGGGAAGGAGTAATCCTGAAAAAGAACTATGGTGGGCTGTGACAATTGACAGAAAACTAGACATGCAGTTAATGTGAAATGGTAGCAGAAAAGGACAAGCAGTTTTGAGTTGCTATGCAGTTGAATAACAGTGCAGGGAAATAATCATTTTCTAGTCAGCACTGGAGCATCCACTCCTGGAATACAGTATTTAGTTCTAGGAAGTTCTGCTCCCATTAGAAGCCCACTTTGGGGTAGACTGAGCATTTAGGCATAGCCTTGTGTTAGGGGAGGGCACATCAGGAAGGAATTCTGATGTATTCAGTCACAATTCTCCAATTGCTCCCTTGCTCCTTCTTCAGTTCTTTGGGAGAATAAGGGCTTGTCTATGTGAACACTTAGTTCCCTAAAAAAAGAAGAACAGGAGTACTATAGAGACTAACAAATTTATTAGTACTCCTGTTCTTCTTTTTGCGGATACAGACTAACACGGCTGTTACTCTGAAACTTAGTTCCCTGCAAGCGAGGGTGTAAATCTACCCCAGACTAGCCTGTCACGCATTGACAGTCCATGTGGACCTTTCAGCCACGCACTATAAGTTCCCTAGTGCGCTTTGATCTATGCTGTTTTGCAATGGGAGTAGATCAAAGCACACTAGAGAACTTTTAGTGCACAGCAGCAGGGTCTACACAGACACTTAGTGTACTGCAGCCTGTTAATGCTTGCTGCAAACTGAATGTTCGTATAGACAAGCCCTAAATTACTTCACTGCTTTTAGGAGTACAGTTTACTCGTCTTCCCCTATAAATGGCCAGTTCTGGGGAGAGGGTGTGAGCCATGGTCCAGAACTGCAGTCCGAGCAGCCTGAATAGGAAGGATGAGGAGTGTCCTTCCTCTCCTTACTAATCTGCAGGGCATTTTACCCATTTGCTATTAACTTGAATAAAAGCAGGATCAAGGCCTATATTCCACAAACCTATTAACAAACTAATGAACAGCAGCAAAAGTGATCAGGGAACTGCAGGATTTGACGTATCAGGAATAACTAAGAGTTAAATGCATACAGAATGGTGTAACTACTAAGGGAAGTGGTGGGGATATGATGGTTATATACAAATGTCTGAGGAGCATAAACAACACAGATAATTAGTGAGATCGGTACTAGGAATAATGGGATATAATTAAGAAAGGGAAAAATTAGGCTGACTTCTATGAAATCCAGCAAGATGTCCCTATGCTGGTCATGTAGTAATGTCCCTATAGTGTGACATAAGATTACTGAGAGATACAAAGTGCATAAAATTATGTGACCTGGGCAGTGAAGTGAAGTTGTTGTGTATGGGTTATGAGACTTTCTGTCTGTGCTGTATTGTTCTGACTTTGTGTGTGTGTGTGTGTGTGTGAAGAACACACACAAAGGCATTCCATGACAGTAGCATACTTCTAGACCCCAGCCTGAAGTGACACAGCTATTCTGCCTATGCTGGGACCTAAGAAATCAAAGGCTATAAACAGTTCAAAAGGGTCTTAAGAAAAGTGGGCAGGGGAGATTGATCAAAAGGACCAAGCAGCTTTTAAGTGAGACTCTCCCTGAAATGGGGGGTGAAATAGTTTGTGAGTTAAGGGAATGGACTCTGCCAGGAGGGTCTATAGCAGGGTTGTCAAACACGCTGCCCGCGGGGTTATTTTCTGCGGCCCGTGAACCCCTCGCAGCCCCCCCGCCCTTCCCCAGTGTTTACCTAGAGCGACTCCGGCCGGACGTGCACCGGGGACAGGGCAGGCTCCCTCCCTGCCTGCCTGCCCTGCCCCGTGCTGCTCTGGGAAGAGGCCGGAACGTGGGGAAGGGGGGCGGAGGGGCTGTGTGTTGCTGTTGCTTTAGGCAGCGCCCCCAGCATCTCCCATTGGCCAGGAATAGGGAACCGTGGCCAATGGGAGCTGCTGGGGGCGATGCCTGAAGCAACAGCAACACACTGCCCCTCCTCCCCCAGGTTCTGGCCACTTCTCGAAGCAGCGCAGGGGCAGGGCAGACAGGCAGGCAGGGAGCCTGCCCTGCCCCCGGTACACGCCGGGCCAGATCCTGCCCCACGAACCCCTCCTGCAGCTGAACCCCCTACCTCACCCTGCACCCCTCCTGCATCCCAACCCACTGCCCTGAGCCCCATGCTGCACCCCTTCTGCACCCCGACCCCCTGCCGTACCCTGCACCCCTCCTGCACCCTGACCCCTGCCCTGAGCCCCCTGCCACACCCTGCACCCAGACCCCCTGCCCTGAACCCCCTGCCGCACCCTGCACCCCTCTTGCACCCCAACCCCCTGCCCTGAGCCCCCTGCCGCACCCTGCACCTGGACCCCCTGCTGTACCCCCACCCCTCCTGCACCCCACACCCCAACTCCCTGCCCTGAGCCCCCACCACACCCCACACCCCTCCTGCACCCCCTGGGGGCAGGGAAGGGGTAGAGTTGGGGTGGGGATTTCGGGGAAGGGATTGGAATGGGGGCAGGGAAGGGGTGGAAAGAGACGGGGTAGGGGCAGGGCCTCATGGAAGGGGTGGAGTGGGGGCGGGGCCGAGGGTGGCGGGGGGAGATGTCAGTAATGCAGCCCTTGGGCCAATGTACTAGTCCTCATGTGGCCCTCAATGTCATTTGAGTTTGAGGCCCCTAGTCTATAGGAAGCTTAGACCTGCCAGGCCCCCATGTGGTTAGACACCTGGTAGGCTAGACATGCATATGGTCTGTTTTATTTTTTAAAAAAGCTGTTTTTTTCTTAAATGTTTTTGTTCTAATTAAATACTTTGCTCTAAGAAGGCTGTTTGGTCACTGTTTACCACTGTCATTGCTTCTGGAAGGAAGAGACTTGCAGGTGCTAGACATAAGTTAGAGAATCTGAGAGTGGGAGAATCGCATGATTCCATCCTGAGAGAAGTGAGTCCTGAAGGGGATGCATTCGAAGAGACCAGGAGGGGTCAGACATGCCCTTAGCTCAGTAACAGTGACAATTGAAGACCTTTTCACACAGGGCACTGTAGAAAATTTATTTTATGGAGCAAAATTGCTTTGACAAGGAGATGGACTAGATGATTTAATAGGTCTTTCATACCTTTCTAGTTTACTCGATTTTATGATTCATTGTAATATAGTGCCAAAATAGCTAATGCTATATTTATTTTTTAAGGGATAAAGAACAGAGTGAAAAAACACACATTCTAAATCTAATTGTCAAGTGAAAATTGACAATTTATATTGGCAGTGATGATTTCTGTGCTTACAGGAATGAAAGTTGTTCTGGCTTTAAATCCATATCCTGCTAGAACAATATTTGGTCAGATAGCATCAATCTCATCTAGGTTAAAAAACTACTTTTGCCTTTCTTACAAGAAAAAGTATTATTGCAAGCTTGAAGTATGGAAGAAAATGTTATTGCCTCCAAGGGGGCATGCCATCTTAATAAGTCTTATCTTCAAGACAAGAAAAAATGTACTTTTCAAATCCTGCTTGCATTATAAACCACCACTTACAAAACCTTTGTTCTAAAGTGCTGGCAATTTTACCTAGGGCAGACATTTTAGTGTATTTAAAAGGTCTCCATGGATACTAGTAAATCTAAGGTGAATCCTAAAGTCCGATGGATATAATAAAATCTAAAGTTTTTGTTTTTCTAAGTTTTTGCTAGACTTTCTCCTGGGCATTAAAATGTAACTTTGATTCTTCTTCGAGAGATGTCCATGTGGGTGCTCCACTTCAGGTCTAGGTGCATCCCAGCGCCTTCAATCAGAGATTTCTACAGCAGTACCCCTACGGGCCACGCACGTGCTGTGCCTGCCTCTCGAGCTGTCAGTGTTTGAATAGCGTGTGCACGGCCCGGGCTTCTCAGCTCCTTCTCTACCATCTCCGGCTAGAGACGGAGTTCGGACGTGCTCTTTGAGATTAGCTAGTTAATTTGTTTCTCAATTTAGTTAGATAGTTTCAGTCGTTAGAGTTACTACTTAGATAAGTTACATTAACTGTTACATTTATTACTTAAAAAAAAAAAAAAAAAAACCACCTCCACGATTTCGGACATGCCTGGCTCCTCAGGCTTCAAGAGGTGCGCCTCCTGTAAGGATGCCATCCCCACCTCGGATGGGCACTCGCAGTGCGTATGCTGTTTGGGGGAGTCTCATGTACCCCAAAGATGCATCCACTGCAACAAATTGAAAGCGCGGACCCACAAGGACAGGGAGCTCAGGCTTAAAATGCTGCTCCTGGAAAACTCTCTCAGACCTGTGTCTGACCCTGGCCAGCAAACCTCTGTGACACCCTCCAGAGGCAAAACAAAAGCAAAAAAATGGCCAGCTTCCTGTCCCCTCAGGAGCTGTTCCTTGGGGAAGAAGTTAAAACTGGCTCTCCTGTCTCCGGTAACTGCTGCTCCGTGGCTCACCACCTTCCACGCGGCAGGCACCTCAGGCACCGACTGAGTCGGCTGCCCCACTACACAGTGCCGAGGCTCAGGGCTTCCAGTTGCCTGCCTCTTTCAGCTCTCCTTCGGCCACCACTGTCAGTACGGTGCTGAGAGCTGCTATGGTGCCGACAGTACAAGCTGCCGCTGTGGCACCATCCTTTGATCTTGCAGCTGCCGCTCTCAGCACTGAGCTTCCGGACATCTCCAGCCCAGGGCCACCCAGAGGATTCAGGGGGCCTGGGGCAAAGCAATTTTGGGGGCCCCTTTCATAAAAAAATTGCAATACTATAGAATACTATATTCTTGTGGGGGCACCTGTGGGGCCCGGAGCCTGGGGCAAATTGCCCCACTTACCCCCCCCCCACCCCGGGTGGTCCTGAAGTTCTGACTCTCTAACAAAAGGGAAAGACTCCACAAAGAGAGGAAGTATCTTCGGAGAACAGAGTAGCTACTTGTCTTTGCATAGGGCTAGATTATGAAGTTACAATCTAGCCTCAGTGACAGCACATACGCATGCTGCCACCACAGCTGATCATAGACTCCACTGTGACTCAGTCACAATTCCTCCTTTTCTCTCCCTTTGCTCTGCAAATCATTCCATGGAGAAGGTACTCACCTCACATCTGCCAGGTCAGCTACTCTGGTTGGGGAGTTGTGGGGCAGGAGCAGAGCCAAAGTGTCTCTCTACATAATTGCTTATTGGAGATAATTAGTCAAGTAACCTCGTTCACCTGCCCCCCCCCCCCCAGCGATAGAAGTCACAGTGTGGGGAGCCCTTACTTGGCTGAAAAAGGGGAGGATCTGACTCCAATCTAGCCCATACTGGTCTGAAATCCATGAACAAATAAGAAATGCAAAATACAGTAAATTGACAGCCTATGTCACATATTCTAGGGGGAGCAGGTAGTGACCCCTATATATAGATTGCCTAACACTTTCTATTATAAAGGATTCTTGCAACCTTTTTTTGAGAAGTATTACCACCACCATTGTTTGCAGCGGGAAGCAATCCCTCAGGTTAGATGAGTGCCTTTTCTGTCTCCTGTGAAATTTCAGTCCGGTTTGGCTGTTTTAAAAATCACTATTGCCCTTCTCTTACTTGCATTCTGCAGGAAGATTGAGGCAGCCAGATAAAAAGGACTGAACGTTTTAAAGGACCAGACCCACAAGCAGCAGCAGAAGCAGATGACCCTGCACTGGGAACATTTGGGAGCTGCTAGAGCAGCTGGAAATAGGGGAAGCTCAGCTTGGCTGTCTCCCTGAGAACCTATCTTCCCTCCCCATGTTTACCACATGTGACTGTGCTCCCCCAATTCCTAGGTATAGGAGAAATAGAGATCACAGAGCTAGGCTGCCCCCATAAGCCCAGACCCCCTGTTTCTCATGCTCCCTCGGGGCCACGTGAAGCAGGAACGGGGCAGAAAAGCCATGATCTGCTTCAAACCCCCCCACACCAAGAACATGGCCCTAGCAGCCTCATCCTCCTGGGGTGGGGAAGAGATATCTGGGACAGATTCCCTCCCCCCCAGCCACAATATGAATTGTCAGCAGCCCATCACTCCCCCGGGATAACAGCCATCCCCTGCTACTGGCTACCGTAGTTAGCCCTATAGCTCAAGTAGTAGAAGTCAGTGCTGAAAATTCAGCGATTAAAAACCCTGTGATGAAGCATGATGGAAGATTATTACAGTTGTACATAGTAAAATTCACTTTTACCTTTGTACTTTAAAAAAAACCCTAGGAAATTATACCCAAAATCTATGTGAAGAGAACATAACTTATGTTGCAATGTCACACTTGGAAATTAGGAAATGCCAGATTTACAATTATCCATGAAAGCTTAATTTTGCCCCACTTTTTTTTTAAAAACATTTTCATTATGATACAGTAATTACATCATCACATTCCCCCCCACCCCCGGCCCCCACAGGGCCTCTCACTCATTCTTTGCACAAGATAGACATACAGGGGAGCTGAATTAACGTTGGACAGGCAAATATAAACCTGCCATTTACCAGCTTCAAGTGCTTGACTTTGCATTCTTAATACAGGCTTTTTTGTATATAGTTTGAGGGGCTTGTGTAATGATATTAAATTTGACTCAGTAGCTGATTGTCCCTGCCCCACCTCATTGTTTCTCCATATTGCTAGATTCTCTTCCTCCTCGTTCACAAAAGCCCAAACTTCCTCCAAAATTCGCCAAAGGTATCAACTCAGCACCACATTGTCCACCTCAAATTCCGATTAGACGCGAACCAATCCCTCCCAAAGATTTATTTGGGAGTGTGGCAGAGGAGCCATCTATGCACTCCCCCTCACAGCATGACACAGCACTTCATCAGCTCTGTCTGTTTCCCCAGTGGAGCCGTCAGCACCCTTCATTTATAGATGTTACTTAGGCCTCCAGAGAGAGTCAACCCCTTACGGGGGAGCAGAGTCCCCAAGTCAAAGTCCAACATGAACACAAACCAAAAGAATCTTTGGCCCTGCTGGGCTCTACTTTCACCCCCGTCCTTCAGACAGATTACAGCTACAGAAGCTATACCTACCACCAGGTTCCTGATAACCAAATCAAACTAACAGTCTGTGTCAGGCCTACCCTCCTACAGGGGAGGTTCTGGCAGACTGCAGTCTTTAGTCAACACCTGACCCCAGCTAGGCGTCCCACAGGTAGTGGAAACTACCCATCTGCTCTCCTTCCCAGTCAACCCCCAACTGAGCTGTGGTCCCTTTTTTAGCCTTGTAGGCCTGACAAGGAGCACAGGTGAAGCAAGGTGGGGCTGACTGGGGTCACTGCAGGTTATTTACCTCTCCTAGCCAGTATGGAGTTCAAATACCCCATCACTGAAGACATTTAATAAGATCTTCAAACAAGATACAAAATGCTACCAAGTTTTCTACTTCTGCATGCTCTCCACCTACCGATGCATCTGAATTTACACACCCACCACCCCCTAAAAATTAGCCTCTTTCTGCTTGGGTGCAGGATGGAGGAGTTTTCTTCTATCCCAGAAACCTTTCCTGCCCTCACAGCTTCCTGAGTGCTGAGCAGACCTTCCTTTCTCTAGCCACTTGCCTTCTGTGACTACTAATAATCACAAATGCAACCTACCCTTGCTATCAGATTAAAAATACTGTAAAAAATGTCCAGTGCATGGAGAGATTGGGAGGGGGGGGGCGGGTAAGAGTGAGGGGAAACATGTCTCCAATAGTATTAGGTAAAGACTGGCATGAACTTGAATGCCTGCAGGTTGTATTTAAAAAATAAAAATGTAGAGGATGTTATATATGGAGCACATCAGAGTAATAGAATGCTGTGCATTTCTCTTCTGCATTTTTAGTGCTGCTGTCAACTGGACTTGTTAGCTTTTAATGTATTTTGCAGACCATCTGCTGTCTTGACCACTTTCAAGGCACATTATATCACAAGCACGTTTTTTTTTTTTTTTTTTTTTTTTAATTAGCTAGGACACTCAATAGATTTTTTCCCTTAAAAAATCAATTGTACAATTGCCACAGCCAATTCCTGGGGGGCAAAGAAAATCCTTATTAGTGAGGAATTTTATGAGGTTTGTAAACCATGCAACTTTTACAATCTTCTAAATTGAACATCTTATATTAAAATGTTACATAAGATCCAAACAATATATAAACAAACCCTTGGGGGTGGGGGGGGGCGCTCCTATAATACCACACTGAGTACATAGGGTACTGCCCCTGGATTTACAGCAGCAATGGTGGCAGAGGTTCAGGACTCTGTTTTCCAGATGGCCCAGGACCCAGGGTGGAGATAGAATAGGCTAGCAACACTACCAAAACCATAAAGCCAGAACTCAAAGACAAAGCATTTGGCTTTACTTTTGGTTTTGGCTGTGTTTGGAGTGTAGCAGGGAGAGAAGCATCATAGCCAGGGAAGGCCCTTCCATATTTCTACCCAAAGGAATCCTTTGGGGATTTCTGGAACATTGAACATGGTCATCACAGCAGAAACCAGAAACCCAGGAGGCTCAGGAGAGTCATGGTCAGGGTACTAATAGCCAGCTGACTGCACATTGGAATCCGGAGAGAGCCGTAAGGATCTTACCATCCTTGGTGCGGATACTTTGTAAGAACACCTTGTTGGTTTATTTTCCTATTTTGTTTTAAACTAGCCACTGACTTTAGCCTGGCACCACCCATCAAAGACTGAGACCTTGTCTACACTGCCACTTACAGCGCTGAAACTTTCTTCACTCAGGAGTGTGAAAAAACACACCCCTGAACAATGCAAGTTTGCTGTAAAGTGGCAGTGTAGACAGTGCTACAGCGCTGGGAGCGATTCCCCTTGCAGAGGCGGTTTTATTACAGCAGTGAGAGAGCTCTCTCCCAGCGCTGGAGCCATGACGACACAGCCAGGTTAAAGTGCTGCTGCTAACATCAGCTGTGTAGACATACCCTGAGGCTAAATTCACTATTTGTCTAGGCAGGTGCTGGGAGGGAGCACTGGCTGTGAATATTGGGAAGGGTAGAGTTTATGTATTGTTCCTTTCATCTTTTATTATCCTAATCCTCTTTTCCACTGTCCCTTACTCTGCATTCCCCATACCTAATAAAACCCCAGTTACTGTTTTATTACTCTGAGAATTGTGATAACTATTTTATTTTTGTGTGCTCTGACCGACACTCCTCTGTTTGAGACTGTGTTAAATATTTCCCCCCGGGACGAGTCTCTACAGTAGGAGGCATTTCCTTGGGTGGAGACACCAGGCATCCTTATAGGTAAACCCAGCACCCTAACCCTGAGGAGAAAAGGGAGAAGGCTGCAGCATGCCTCAGGGTTGGGGTTACATACATAAAAACTGATTGGACCAGAAATTCTAGAAGAGATGTCAGTGAAAACTTTTTAAGATAAATAGTTCACATTATTTTTCAATTGTTACCAGCAAAACACAGAACTGACTGTGAATGTTGCCATTACAAGTGACTTAGCACTTGATGGCCAGTTGACACAGCTGGATAAAATTCAGTGCTGCTTGTATGTGATGATTCCAGTCACAATAGTTGAGAATTGTTTAATTTAGTAAAGTTACAAGACTTATTTTCCTCTTACTTTATATGTTGGCTTATCCAGGTTAGTTCAGTCTAGTATAAAACCCTTGGACTGGCACTTAACCTTCAGTAGACACATACTACAGCTGTAACAAATTAATTCTCTTCACTTCAGGAAGCAGGCTGGCCAGTTTTTAGTGGTAACCTTTAGTTCCCAAAGGTACAGCTGTAAAGTACTACCTTGTGTCTGTGAGCACCACTGCTCTCTAATGGTTGGCCCTCAGAATACAATAGAAGTCTATCTGAACTGTGTGAAATATTCACATTGAATCTCACACCAGATTTGCCCTCACATGGCTTTTAGGTCCAATGCATTCCATTAGCACAAGCAGAAGATATCTACAGAGCTATAAAATTCACCAGCTCATCACAACCTCCTCTCCCTCCCCCCCATTTATAGTACCCAGGAAGCAGAATATCTATCCCCATCATGAAAATAAGACAGTATTGTACAGTAATAGTCCACAATGTTGCAAAATCAGTATTCTAAAGCTTATATGTTTGTTTTCTGAAACAGCAGGAGGTAGGAGAAGAAAGGGGGTGGTGTTCTTGCTTGCTGCCTGAGAAAGCTCCAGTAGAATTTATACACTACTCAATCGATTCCCCCCTGCCCTAAAACGTTCATCACATCACCACGTAGGAGTCAAATTTATGGGGCAAATTTGTAGAAATTTGTATGTTGCAAACATAACAGAGAGGCATTGTATACTGTTGCCTGAACGCCTGAGGGTGCATAGCTGAGCTTACAGCAAATAAGCAGTGCTAAATTGTGTTAATGGTGCAGTGTTACCAGGCAGTAACACTGTTATTAATGCACACTATGACTACAAATAGTATGCACATTTTCTTCCTACATGTTCTGATTTTGATAAACCTGTATTCTGAGCACAAACAAATGAGAAAATACAAATAAACTTAATTTTACTAAGGTTGTATTATTTTATTATGGAACCTCAGTTTTTTGCAGATAAACCAGCTATGAAAATTTATTATAGCTACTGCCGCTTAAGGAAAAAGTAAGTTATTTTCTAACCACTGTGGGGAAAGCAGTAACAATTATGAACAATCCCTTTAAGGTAAAAAATGGATTTTCCATAAGCTGTCATATCTTTCCGGCTGTTATATTAATTTTCTCTTTACTGCAGTCACTAACTTTACCAATAACATCTTTTCAGCATTCTTATGCAACAAGCTAAGTAATATTACATGTAGCCCAATATTTCACTTTAATAACCATTTATTTTTGAGAGATCGGGCTCTCAAAACTCCGCTGAAGTAAGCTGTCTCTTGTGAAATACTCTTAAGTGTGATACATTAGTCTGTTTGGCCTTCGGTACACAGAGATTTTGTCACACAATAGTAATGTTTTAGCAACAAAAATCAAACTTGACCAACGAGTTACAATTAAAAGTCACTTAGTCTGCTACCTAACTTGTTTTCCTCATGGAAGTTACAGTATTTTAAGATTAGAATCCACTGTGACTTTGTTTATCAAGAGATATATAATATGGATAAAACTCATTCATTTTAAAGGGAGATAATAGGACTCGACAAGAAATGTTGCTCTGAGATGGGCCCATTTAGTTCCAATATTATGGAACTCACTTAGAAAGCCAGTCTCAGCCAAGGGCTTGGGAATGGGAGGCAAGAAACCTAGGACCTAGTCCCTGGTCTGACACCGACTGCCTCAGTTACCTCATGTATGAGATGCATGTGTTGTTACTTTTCCTCTCTGTAAAGTATTATTGACCCCAAGCGCCCCCTCCCTCAGGAAAATTCACTGGCGGGGATTAATGGACAGCAAATCCCCAGGAGGTTTTCCTTACAGAGGTTTTGCCCATAGTGTGTCATCAGAGGAATGGGGTTTTCCCCACCCATAAAGTCATGGAATCCACCAGGATTATACAAAACTCTGAGGAAGAGCAGGGGGTCGGGTCCTTCTCTCCCGAGGCTCTATGCTTCTGCAGCAGCTCTGGCCATTTGTGGCTCTCCTTGTCTGACTAGTGGATAACCCTCATCACCCTCATATTTGATTGTCTTACAAACATTAAAAGACAACAATAATGAAGCCTCCAGGCTCCCAGGACCCCTTCAAGAAGAATTTGTGTCCTTTCTTCAGATGGTCCCCATGAGTTTTTTAGTGTATAGTAAATCCTTAATGAAAGGCTTATGGAGTGGCATTGTCTTTATGCCATTTCTTCATGTATCTGCTTATAATAAAGTCGGTTTTATTTTTTGTTTCACTGAATAGCAGTGTGACGGGGCCCCTGTGGTGCAACCTAGACTATGGGACCACTGAGCCCTCCAAACCCACCAACCTGGGCTGCCTCTCACACTGTGATGCTGATGTCAAGCTGCAAGCCTCTAACAAGAGCTGCACTTGCACAGACATCGGGCAGGGACACACCATCAATAGGGAGGCTTCAGCCAATTCCCCCCAGCTCCCCAGTCTGGTACCCCAGAACTGTATTGTCTTGCACTGGTCAGAAGCCTGGCCAGTATAAGCTCATTACCTACTTCGCCACTCCCTCAGTGTGGAGTGGACATACAGTAGCCCAGGGATCGGCAACCTTTGGCACATGGCTTATCAGAGAAATCCGCTGGTGGGCTGGACCGGTTTGTTTACCTAAGCATCTGCAGGTTCGGCCGATCGCAGCTCCCACTGGCCACAGTTCGCCGCTCCAGGCCAATGGGGGCTGTGGGAAGCGGCGGCCAGCACATCCCTCGGCCCATGCCCTCTTCCCGCAGCCCCCATTGGCCTGAAACGGCGACCTGCGGCCAGTGGGAGCTGTGATCAGCCAAACCTGCAGACACTGCAGGTAAACAAACTGTCCCAGCCCACCAGCGGATTTCCCTGACGGGTCATGTGCCAAAGATTGCCGATCCCTGCACTAGCCTTTGTAGTCTGAGGTGAGATTTCCCAAGTACTTCACCCAAAACACAGTGTTTTAGGTAAAATATAAAACAGATAGAGAGATTTTCAGTGATTATAAGTAGTAGGCATAGAGATCAAAGCTGGTTACTTAAGAAACAAAAATAAATCCACATCCTAAATTTTAACTTAAACAGACTAAGCAAGATTTGCATCAACCAATGCCTCACCCTAACAGAAAGCAGGTTACAGTTCCTCAATACACAGACTGGAAAACTTTCCAGCCTGGGACCAAACTTCACCAGTTCAAACTCTTTTTCTTGCAGACATTATTCCGGGTATTGAGAGGGGGAGGGGAGGCCAAATGATGATGTCACTCACCCTCTTTTATACTGTCTTCCCACTGCTAGAAAGATCCTTGTGAGCATCAGGCAGTCCCCATTGATCAAGCAGTTTCCATTGCATACGTGACTTCTGTAAGGAGTCTCTGGGATAGTGGATTTTTTTCTTGTTGGGCCATCAATGTCAGTCTGGCCCTCCTTTGTTGTAACTGAAAGGCTGGTTGTAGGCGTTCCCAACCTCACAACATATTTCAGTAACACATAGAGCAATACTTCGTAACTTCACATATAATGATAGCACATACAGGATATTAATGTTCAACAGATCAAGCCTTTAAAAATGATACCTCACAAGGTATACTTTGTACCAAACATATCAATTACAAGACAGTAGTGAATATGGGGGTTCCAGGGTACTTCTTTGGGGTACAGAGTGTCACAAGCAGAAATTCCTACTTGGCTCATGATCATCCCATCTGGTTAGAATTCCCTTCATTCCTGGCAATTGCTGAGCGATCCCTGGACTAACCTACAAAGATCTATAGCCTGGAACAAATGTTTAGAGAGTGTCCAGACTACCCTTTACAAACCTGTTAATTACCTCAAGTTAACTGGGCAATTAATTAACTCAAGACAAAAACTAGTGTAGCTACATCCCTTGATGGGAAAATGTATAACAAGGCATCCTTTCTTAAAACTTCAACCTGGGCCTCCAGAAGACAGTGGCAGCTTCTCTCCTGCACTGATAACTCAAAGGAGATAAATGTTGCATCCCAAGGGCATTATCCCTTAACACCCCCTAGGTGCTGCATTTTTAGGAGAATTAGCTCTGTGGTATCAATTTACACTGAGGAAATTGACCCCAAATTCCAATTGGTTTTAAAATAACTAGATCCAAACCTCAGACCAGACTCCATGGGTATATCTACACTGCAATAAAAAACACCCATGGCTGTGGCTGAGAGCCCAGGCTCCAGCCCGAGGTCAAACATCTCAACTGCAAATTTTATAGCCCTACAGCTCAAGCCTAGCGAGCCCAAGTCAGCTGACATGGGCCAGCCATAGGTGTTTTATTGCTGTTTAGACATACCCTAAGTGGCCTGAATACCAGGTGTCCAGTCTATGATTTGGCTCTAACTAGATTTTAAACTGATTTATCTGAACCCATTTGAATATTGGGGGAAATTTCCCCAGTGTATATCAGGCCTCACAGTAGAATACAATTTCGCTGTAAGCAGTTCAAAGCATCATTAAAAGCAGAATAAAAGTAATGTTAAACACCCTGATTCTTGGGGGATTTTCACCACACTTCACTGTTTTCAGTATCTCTGCATAGGAAATCACAAAGTGAGAATTTTTGTAGAACATCATTCATACGAAAGTATCACAGCATTCATGGCCAATTACAGACTAAGAAAATCATGTAGGACACAGTATATTAGACAGGCAGCACACTATAACACCAAGGCCAAGTTTAAAAAATGATTGAACACGGGTAAATAAATAGGGATGACCCTGAAATAGCAGAATGTAATTAAAACTCCCCATAGGGCAGGAAGAGGAGAATTGTTTCCATGTGACTTCCCTTCCCATTTCATTCTGTCTTTTTGCAGCTGTCTTATAAATACTGCACAGTGCAAGCTGCCACCTTCTAAAGGGAGTTTATTTTGCAAGTATTTCACAAATGGTACTTTTGTAATTTTGTTTACAATTATCCAGGAAATGCCAGCAGAAAGCAGCTGCCTAGAGGCTGGACTTAATAACGGAGTAGTTTGTTAAGACTTTTTTCTTGATATCAAAAATGAAGGAGATGACATTTTAGGGCATGTTTTCTATATTTCAGTGCAGATTCTTATAGATTCAGACTTTTGGGAAGTTGAATGGAGAGGTTTTGTGGAGAGACAAAACTGTCGATTGCCTTGCTTCAAGGAACGCTACATTCCATGTTGTGTGGTCCTGTCTGAATTTTGCATTGATTTTCTCTGCCTATTGATCACTCAGAGAAACAGTTAACTCATTATAAACATTTTTCACACCACCAGGACAGATGCTGCTGCATTACCATATACAGGTGTAAGCGGTGTTTCATATATTATATTTCCAAACAAAATAGAATTGGCAATTTTTTGGTCTTACTTTCCTGATGTAGGTTTAAAAATCTAATTAATCTTGCATTAACGGTGGTTGGGGGCAGGGTGAGGTTTGCATGAGATCACACGTTTAGAGCCATTATTATAGACTGCGCTCCAGGGGGCTGGAAGGCACTCAAGTACCAGCCAAGAGAATGGCTGGTATGGGAGAAGGGGGAGTTCCATGGCACCATTCTTTTCTCCAAACCATTAAGCCCCCTCTCCCTCCAGCTGATACGGCTTGGATTCCACAGTTTTGGAGGGTTGTGATGGGTGAGGAGGGTCATCTTTTCAAATAGCAGATCTACATGCATCATCTCTAGCGGAACTCCAGGGAGATTCCTAATGTAGTTAATATTGATGGATCAGCATTACCTCTTGCGGTATCCTAATTCAGGTAAGCAAACACCCTCAGGCCTTGTCATAGCTAGGAAAAAGGGATGTATTCTTGACTCTAGTAAGCTGACTCAAGGTAAAATCTTAGTGATGATAAGCTATGTGTTCTTTTCACAGAAGTTAGCCATGAAACCTCTGGAGTCCATGATTTTTAATGTCTAGCAGAAATAGGAATTTAACTTCTCAGGCTCATCTTTTGAAGCTGTTGTGACCCATGAAGAGGTTGGCATACTGGGGAGCATCCTAATACCCAGCATTTTGTAGTAGCCAGTCATGGACTTGAGAAACATGCTGTAGCTAAAGGTTTCTTCCCTCACACTCACTGTGCTTCACAGGGTTTTTGCATAGAAAAGCCCCTATACTTAGGCTTTGCTTCCTGGAGCCCTATGTTTGATAGTAGGATATTGTGTTGTGGGGGAAGCATGTTTATACTTACTGGAAACGTTTTGTGCCTAGCCATATTCTTGTTCTATTGTATTAATTACTACCTGTTATTCAGCTTGTCATCAGTAGAAAGGGTGGTTTCTCTTTCCGTTACAGTGATCCAACAGTCACCAGACTTTATCAATATATAATAAGGTGGTGCCAGCTGTTCACATTATCATTAGGAAAGCCAGATGGCCTTTCTGCCTTGTGACCCAAATGGACCTTTTGGTTATGTTGTTAATTCACTTCAATTTTCTACTCATTTTAATAGTTCTAGTGCTATATCTTCAACTACTTCTCTTAGCAGAATGCATTTATTATTTCAACTATTTTTCTCTTAAGAATGTCTGCCAAGTATACACTTAAGTTAGACTAGCAAAAGAGGAGGTTACTCACCCTGTGCAATAACTGACGTTCTTCGAGATGAGTGTCCCTGTGGGTGCTCCACTTCAGGTCAAGGTGTGTCCCAGCGCCTTCGATCGGAGATTTCTACAGCAGTACCCCTACAGGCTGCTCATGTGCAGTGCCTGCCTCTCGAGCTGTCAGTGTTTGAATAGCACATGCACAGCCCAGGCTCCTCAGTTCCTTCTCTACAACGGCGTGCATTACGAATTCCAAAGTAGAGGGGAGGAGGGCGGGTAGTGGAGCACCCACAGGGACACTCATCTCGAAGAACGGCAGTTACTGCACAGGGTGAGTAACCTCCTCTTCGAGAGAGAGATGTCCCTGTGGGTGGCTCCACTCCAGGTGACTGAAAAGCACTATCTCTTAGGATGATTGGGACTTCGGATGAGGCAAGAAGGCTGTTGAGAAGACAGCTCTATCCAATCTGGTGTCGGACACTGCAGTGTGGATCAGAGCATAGTGATTAGCGAAGGTAAGGTTTGATGCCCAGGCAGCTGCTTTGCATATGTCAGACAGTGGGACATTACAGAGAAAGGCCGTGGAGGTGGAGATAGCTCCGGTAGAGTGTGTTCTAATTGACGTAGGAGGTTGTATTTGCCTGAGTTGGTAACAAAGGCGTATGCAGTCAGCAATCCATTTGGAAAGTATCTGTGTAGAGATAGTGTTTCCCTATGAGCGCTGAGTAGTAGAGACAAAAAGTCTGGGGGGGTTTCCTAAACGGTTTTGTTCTATCCAGGTAAAAGGATAATGCTCTGCAAACATCAAGAGTGTGCATTGTTGATTCAAAGGTGTTAGCGTGAGGTTTTGGGGGAAATGTTGGGAGGTGTATAGGGTCATTGAGGTGAAAGGAATAGTGTATCTTAGGTAAGAATCTTGGATGCATGCGGAGTGTGACCTTATCGCGGAAGAACGTGGTATACGGAGGGTCCACCATAAGCGCCCCCATTTCTCCTACTCATCTGGCAGACATGATTGCTATGAGGAAGGCAGTCTTCATGGATAGGTGAAGAAGGGAGCATGTAGCCATCGGTTCAAAGGGTGTATTCATCAGGGCTTTGAGGACAAGGTATAAATCCCAAGGTGTAGCAGGTGGTTTCACGTCTGGCTACCCTTCTGGAACCTTTTGGTGATTGGATGGGCAAAGACCGTTATGTTGTCAATCTTATGATGGAAGGCGGTGATTGCTGCGAGATGGACCTTGAGTGAGTTCGTAGAGAGGCCAGATGTTGTAAGGTGTAACAGGTAATCCAGTATCAGTGGGAGTGAAGCAGAAACTGGAGAGGTCTACTTGTTAGCGCACCAAGATGTGAACAGTTTCCATTTATGCAGGTAGGTAGTGCGCGTGTTGTGTGTTCTGCTGTGTAGCAAGACAGTGCGTACTTGGTCTGAACATGTTAACTCCGCATTAGAGAACCATTGATCAGCCAGGCCCTCAGGTTGAGACGTTGTACGTCGGGGTGAAATAGTTGTCCCCTGCGTTAGGAGGTTGCTGAGTGGGGGAAGGGGAATGGGTGGCTTGACCGACATGTGCAGGAGGAAGGGGTACCACGGTTGTCTGGGCCATGCTGGGGCTATGAAAATTATGTTGGCTCTGTCTGTTCGTATCTTCTGAATTACTCTATGCAACAGAGACATTGGTGGGAACACATACATGAGAGTTTCGGTCCAAGGGAGCATAAAGGCGTCTCCCTATGAGTGTTTCCCCAGGCCTGATCTGGAGCAGAATGTCAGACATTTTTTATTTGTTGCTGTGGCAAATAGATCCAGTTGGGGATAGCTCCTGGTCTGGAAAACGTTGGAAAGAATGGAGTCGTTGAGTTCCCACTCATGCTGTATGGGGAACGATCGGCTGAGCTCGTCTGCAGTGGTATTCTGAGAACCTGGCAGGTATGAGGCAGAGATATGGATATTGTGTTAAAGCCACCAGTTCCGAAGTTTTACCACCTCTGTGCAAAGGGACTGTGACCGGGCTCCCCCCATCTGTTGACATAAAACATGCACGCAATGTTGTCGGTCATGATTCAAATTCAGCGGTTTTGGATGATGGGAAGCAAATGGAGGCAGGCATTGCGTACGGCCCAGAGCTCTAGCAAATTTATGTGAAGCTTGGTTCTGAAGTGTCCCATAGACCCTGAGTGGTGAGGTGGCCGATGTGTGCTCCCCATCCTGTGATGGATGCATCTGTGGTGATGGTAATTGAAGGGGGATCTTATCGGAAGGGAATCCCGGTGTAGAGATTGATGGGAGAGGTCCACCAGAGAAGTGAGTCCTTGACTTTCTGGGGCATAGTTAGTAACCTGTTTGGTTTGTATACCATTGTTAGTGAACCCTGAAGGCATTGCATGTACAGGCGAGCATTTGTGACCACAAATGTGCAAGCGGCCATATGTCCTAAAAGCTGTAGGGAGTCTTGGACTTTGGGCTGGCACGTATCTGGGTAATAAGGATGCCCATTGCATGGAATCTGTCCTGGGGGAGAGATGCAAGACTGGTGGTGGAATCGAGGTGGGCTCCGATGAAGTCAATTTGTTGGGTAGGTTGTAAGATAGATTTCGTTTTATTTGCAAGACCAAGGTGCGGAAGCAGTGAAGGGTTGCAAGAGTTGCATGGTTCGCTTCTAACTGAGTGGGAGACTTGAGGAGACAGTCGTCCAGGTAAGAAAATATGAGGATTCCTTTTTTCCTGAGATGTGTTGTTACAACTGCTAGTACCTTGGAGAAGACACGTGGTGCGGTGGAGAGGCCAAATGAGAGGACTCTGTATTGGTAGTGTTGCACTCCCACAGCAAACCTGAGGAAATGTCGATGGACAGAGTGGATAGAGACATGGAAATATACGTCTTGAAGGTCGAGGGTTGAAAACCAATCTTGCTCCAGTGTCAGAACTATCATTGGGAGAGTAACCATCTGGAATTTCTGTTTCTTTACGAACTTGTTCAAACATTGAAGATCGAGCATAGGGCGCCAACCGCCCTTTTTCTTTTCCATCAAGAAGTAGTGGGAGTAAAACTCTTTCCCTCTGTGTTGAGGGAGTACCTCCTCTATTGCTCCAAGATGTATGAGATGTTGTACCTCCTGACAGAGCAATTGTTCGTGAGAGGGGTCCCTGAAGGGCGACGGGGTGGGAGGGTGGGTAGGAGGTAAGAAGAGGAAGGGGATGGCATAACCCAATCTGATAATTTCCAGGACCCATCTGTCCGTAGTGATGGTTTTCCAGTTGGCCAGGAACAGTGTCCAAAAAAATAGTTGGTAGGATTTGGCATTGGAGAGGGTGTGAGGTTTTCTATAACCTCGACCAAGACTTCAAATTTGTTTATTTGGGTTAGGAGGATGGGTCGCCATTGTTTGCGGAGGGTGACGTCATTGGTTCCTGGACCTGTGTTGTTGTTGTTGCGTATCATAGTGTCTGAAAGGTGGATGTTGTGCAAAGGTTTGGTAACGTGGCCATTGGTATGGCTGATATCTATATTGTCTCTTCTTTGAGGCAGGTGTTTGTATGCCTAAGGATCGGAGTGTGGCACGGGAGTCCTTCATGGAGTGAAGGACTTCACTGGTTGTAGAGGCGAAGAGCTTGTCTCCATTGAAAGGGAGATCTTCAACCATATTCTGTATCTCCTTCGGAAAGGAGGAAGAAGCAAGTCATGAGGCCCACCTCATGACGATGGCCAGGGCTCTGGATCTGGCCGCTGCGTCCTCAGCATTGAGGGCGGTTTGAAGAGCTATGCAGGAGATCAATTGGCCTTCGGACACCACTGCTTTAAATTGTTATCTTTGTCTGAAGGAATGGAGCGGAAGTGTTGGTATTTGTTTTTCTGATTGGCCGCGTCAACCACTAGCGAATTAGGTAAGCGGTGTGTAAATAGAAACTCAGAACCTTTAGATGGGACAAATGTGGTCTAATCTCTTGCTAGTGGGTGTTATTGTAGCTGGGGTCTGACAAATAGCTTTAGCAGGTTCCATAATGGCCCCATTGGTAGGACTATTTTGGAGGAGGTCGTAGCTTGCAGGATGTCGGTAAGCTCGTGGTGTGTTTCAGGTACCTCCTCCAAGGTAATCTTGAGCTCTTCTGCTACTCTCTGAAAATCTCTTGAAAGTGAGCGAGCTCATCAGTAGTGGGATATGGTGGGAGTACCAAGACATCTTGTGGTGTTATTGCTATAGAAGAGGAGTGCGGGGCAGTGATTTCTTAGGTCTTATCTGGGTTTCAGTGTAAGCAGGCAGTGGGAAGGGTCTGACAGCTTTCCTCTGGGCAGCCTGCGGAAGACCTGACTGTGGTGTGGTGTGGTGTAGGTCCATGGACCCCAGTGTGGCCATTGCCCAGGCAGGGGGCATAGGTGGTCCCATCCAGGGATTGCCATACCAGTGTGGACAGCCTTGAGGATATGGAGATTGTGCTGTAATGCGTCTCCCAGTTGTAGGTAACTGAATTTGGGGAGAGTATTGAGAGGAAAACATTTGGTCATCATATTCCTCTTCCTCTTCTCCCACACTTCATTAGAGGGGCTTGAAGTGGTAGGGGAGTACTGAAGGTAGGGTGCTAAAGGTCTCAGTAATAGACCGGTGCCTGACCAGGAGTCGGTGCCGATGTAGCTGGTGGAGGCAGAGTCTGCTGGGGCATCTGCTGGCACTCTGAAGGGTGTCCCAGGGTGCAAGCTGGCTCTGCGGAGTAGGAGCCCCTGAGGTAGGCACTGCAAGGGAGGCTGGAGCAGGGCCGCTGGGGGTTGGGGGAGGGGCAAGTGGGGCAATTTGCCCCAGGCCCCACAGGGGCCCCCACAAGAATATAGTATTCTATAGTATTGCAACTTTTTTTATGGAAGGGGCCCCCGAAATTGCTTTGCCCCAGGCCCCCTGAATCCTCTGGGCGGCCCTGCAGAACTTGCCCACATTCATCCTTCTCTCTTGCACTTCTAAGCTCAAGGTGAGATAGTCTAGAGATGTGGCCTATCTGAAGAAAAGACCCAACTTGTACTTGTTCTGTGCCCACACTTGCTGACTTAAGAAAATGCAATGAAACCAAGGGGTGTCAAAGCTCAGTAAAAAATACATAGGAGCTAGTTGGTTAAAGGGCTTTATATGCTAATGTGAGGGCTATACCCACAGCTGATGAAAATTGACTTCGGTGGAGTTATGATGATTTATACCAGCTGAGAGTCTGGCCTTCAATCTTAATTTTGATGCATTCTCCTACCAGCAGCCAGTGGCTGAGAGTGAAGCAATAGAGTCTCTTTTGTCTGCCCTTTAAGGTGCCTTGTAAAATCTTAGGAAATTTCCTATTCGATCTCCCCTAGAGTTGTTAAGACAAGCTATTGTTTCCATGGAAAATAATGTTCTACAGTCAAATTAACTTGCACTGAGATGCCTTAATGAAGCTTCATTATTAAGCCATTTCCATGATATTTGAATTATATACAAATGTAAACAAAAACATGCAGTCCTTCCTGAGAGGAGGTTTGACCAGACTGAAGGCTTCAATCTATGTTTTGATGACAAGAAAAACAGGTTGGGTTAATTTCTACAGCCACTTCTATGAGAATTTTTCTGTCTGGGTAGTTCCATTCCTTAGAAAATGAGAATATTACATCTCTCCATAAATATTTTATGAACTATAATGTCATCACTCTTAAAAATAAAATATTAAACATTGTAAATGATATTTGACCTCTAATATATATTTTTAACAGGCTCAAAAACCACTCTGATTTAAAATGATTTCCTGCCATGAATATTTTTTTTTTAAAAGAAAAGAGAAATACAGTGTGGCATTTGTTTCAAATTTCAGTTTGAAACAGGAATTGACAATAAAGTGTATAGTCCATAATTAGCACCATGTCTTAGTCAGTATCCCCTCAACATTGTAGGCAGGGTGCCAGATATGTTTTCATCCTTTGAGTTACATATTAGAAATCATGTTGGAACTATGGAAAATGTATTGCTGTGACATTTGCAGACATTTTCAAAATATACTCCAATAGTTTCACTTATGATTTTTGTAAGGCTATTTTTAAAATCTGTTCTTACAGTTGTCAGCTGAACACTGGTACTATATCTCTGAAAACAAGGATGAATTCATTAGGCAGAACTGCTATATTTTTCCCAAAATTGTTTTGAATAGTTGAATAATTGAAGCTGACCTGTTGCTCCCAGTTATTCAAGAATATGACTATTCTAGATATGGAAATAGGCCCATTAATCCTCTTTGATTTCAAGGGGAGCAGGATTGATGCTCTGTGGCATAACTACTTCTGAGAACAATGTCTGACTAAATCTAAATCTATGGAGATATCCCATCTCCTAGAACTGGAAGGGACCTTGAAAGGTCATCGAGTCCAGCCCCCTGCCTTCACTAGCAGGACCAAGTACTGATTTTGCCCCAGATCCCCAAGTGGCCCCCTCAAGGATTGAACTCACAACCCTGGGTTTAGCAGGCCAATGCTCAAACCTGACTCTAGGGCTCTAGTTCTACAATCAGACCTTGTAGCATGGACCACTGCACCCATGCAGAGCCTCTGCTGACTTTAGTGGGGCTCTGATCTGAGTGGTGCATCTACGATAGACAATCTGATGCAGAATCAGAGCCTTGTTGTGTCATCCTCCATTGCGACTAATACTAAGAAGTCCAACAAAATATGGCTCCGTGCAATCCTATCTCTGGGACGCTTTAAATTGCAATTTGATTTGTGTCTGAATTGATCTGGAGATGGGAGGAATTTCTCTGCTTCTGGTGGCTTTTTCAACAGACAGGTTTGGTTGAAGAAAGGAAGGAACTAAAAGTAAGCGAAAAGTTACGTGCACAATGTTTTTTTTCTTTTTACACAAGGGTCAGTTTCTCTTCTTGGTTACCTCAATGTAAATCTGGAATAACTGCACTGAATTTAGTCTGGATTTACATGGGTATAATAAAAGAATTTGACCCCAAAGTGTGGCTAGCCAGATGTGGAATAAACACTAGGTATATTTAATGATCAGTTATTCAAATAAATGCATTAATTGGTGTGTACATTCAGTCCTCACACCAACTTAAATATGTCATCAATTACAGTTTTGTTTTTAAGGGGATTTAGTGTTTATTATAGTTGCTGGCTTGACTGTTTTGGAGACACTGTAAGGAACAATCATTAAGCATTTGAGAGCTGTATATGATCATGTACCCAAAAATATCCTTATAATCATTTCACAATTTGATATCTGAGAGGTTCTGATGAACAAAAAGGCAAACAGTACTGTTAAACAGACCATGTTTACAATGTAACGTTTCAGAGGCATTAAAAGGACACTGCCGTGTTAATAATTTTTTTAAAATACCTGTTTGACAGATAATTTGACAGATCATTTCTTAGATTTGTAAATCTAACGTACTTTCCTCTATTCATGCCACTTGTTTGTTTTCCCTCATTTTGGGTAATTTAATTCACAGCATATCAGTTTCACTTTTGTTTGATGCTGGCTTCTAGTCCATTTCATGTTTTCATGCCTCCCTCTGAGCTTCAGTGTTTGGGCTGGAAACTGTGTGTATGAATTTTACGTTTCTTAAAATGGTCTTGGATTTAAAAAAAGAGAAGAAATCTTGCAAACATTTCAATAGCATAGTTTTAGATTTGTAAAACCTAACTTTTACAAAACCTAAATTTGGGGCTAAATTTGACTTGACAGCGTCTCTTTAAATTATAGATGGCCTTACCTGTAGATTGCTCATTAAAATAAGTGCACTGGGCCAGGTTAATATCCATTCAAATTTGTATTCCACCAGCAGTTTATTTGTAGCAGAACAGAAGGAAAGCAAATAGTCTTTTTACCGAGGTTTTTAATGGACTTTTATTAAATCACTTTTAGCTTTACAAAATTACACCAAGATTTATACAAAATAAAAATACTCTACCATACAAACTAACAATGGGTTAAATTCAATAGCAATAGTATTGTTCAGTTAAAAATACATGGAAAAAGGAATGCAAATCCTGGTCTAGAACAGGGCAAATGGTGATCTCAGCTGGTGTAAATCATAAACTTCACCCCTAAAGGCAATGGAGTTACTCTGGATTTACATTGGGGTAACTGCAAGCCCAATCTGGCCCAAAATAATTACCTTGGTTTAGAAAGTGAAGCAACAAACTCCTCCAGTTGTCTCCTAGTAACAAAAAATCCCAGTGCAAATCAAGAAGTTGAAATAAGTTTCCTAAATGGATGTTACAGAATCATGTGGGATCAGACTGAACTAAATATTCAGTATTGTTTAATCATATATTTATGCAGTTTATGCACATAAGAATTTGTCCTTGTTGAATGTCCATTCTGTCTTCCAGGGAGAGTTCATTTGTTTATTCTTGCACTTAAACTCATGATTCAGTCTACACAGTACCTCATATCATCCTCATGCTTTCTCTTTGTGGAGAATCAGGGAGTTAGATGTATTTTTCATAAATAGCATGTGGTCCTCCATTTACCTGTGTGGTATTATCCTACCTTGCTGCATAGATTTAAATCAAAGGAAGCTGTAAGAAGGAAACCAACAGGAAATGAAACGATGACAAGAATAAGGTTCTATCATAGACAATGCCAAGGGTCCTTGGGGAAACAATAGGGAAGCTTTTAAATAGGAAATACTGGCAGCCTGATGCCAACTAAGCTGGTAAAGTTTGCTATTTAAGATATTAAAACCTTAAGAATACTAGACTAGACTAGCAGATAGGAGGGATTGAGCGGGTTGCCAGCAGTGGCTGGAGGTGAGTTTCTAACAGACAGACAAACTGCAGTTAGCAGGTTGTATCTCCCAGCATAGAGAAGCTACTGGACTGACTAGAATTTACCAAAGTTTGCAAGGAAAGATAAAGGCTTCTTTTTTATTTTATTACCCCCTCCCCTCCCCTCTCTCTCCCTCCCCCTCCCTTCTTTTTTTAAAAAAGAGAAATCAATATTTTGTTTCTATTTCCAACCTACTGTATATAAAATATTCAGTACTGGCCACTGTCTATGTGCCTTTTTTTTTGTTCCAATACAGCCCACTTATTTATGTTACACCAGCCTGAGACAAATCCCTTACCATACATGTTGCATCATTTAGATAACCGAACACACACTACCACAACCTTTAAAGGTAGGGCCCTACCAGATTCATGGTCCATTTTGGTCAATTTCATGGTCATAAGATTTTAGAAATTGTAACTTTCATGATTTCAGCTATTTACATCTGAAATTTCACAATGTTGTAATTGTAGTGGTCCTGACCTAAAAATGAGTTTGGGGGGGGGGGGGGTAGCAAGGTTACTGTAGAGGGGGGTTGCGGTACTACTACCCTTACTTCTGCGCTGCTGCTGATGGTGGGGCTGCCTTCACAGCTGGGCAGCTGGAGAGCGGCGGCAGCTGGCCGAGAGCCCAGGTCTGAAGGCAGAGCCGCAGCCAGCAGCAGCGCAGAAGTAAGATGGCATGGTATGATATTGCCACCCTTATTTCTGCGCTGCTGCTGGAGGAGTGCTGCCTTCAGAGCTGGGCATCCAGCCAACAGCTGCCGCTCTCCAGCCACCCAGCTCTGAAGACAGTGCAGAAGTAAGGGTGGCAGTACCGCGACCCCCCTGCAACTCCCTTTTGGGTCAGGACCCCCAATCTGAGAAATGCTGGTCTCTCCCATAAAATCTGTATAGTTTAGGGTAAAAGCACAAAAAAGACCAGATTTCATGGGGGGAGACCAGACTTCACGGTCCATGACACGTTTTTCATGGCCGTGAATTTGGTAAGGCCCTACTTATAGCCACAGTCTTCAAAAACGCATCTATTTATCTAATTACTTATACCTCATCATAGTTGTATTTTAGGCTCGTAAGTATTTAAAAATAGAAGTAGCAATAATAATTTCTTTACTACTTCTCAGGTGAAATAGCTCGATTAGTTCACAGATGTACTGTCCATTTGTTGGTTTATATTTAGGTGTGTTGAGTATGAAGGGATAGCAAAGTCTAAGTGAATTTTTCACTGAGTTCTGGAAGTGGGTAGTTCTGTGGTCATTCCTATCTCTTGTGGGACTGAATTCCAAAGTCTGTGTCTTGCGCCTGTCAAAGTTCTGTCTCCTGAACTCTTGAGTCTCCTGCTGTTGGGCAACAATTTGATTGCTCCTGTAATGTTGCTGTGATGGGAGGTCATGGCTGCAGAGGGAGAAACAATCTCTCGGCTAACAAGCGGTAATTCTACAAAGGGCTTTGAATAGCGGAACAGATTTTGAACTGGCCTCTGCATTAAAGGGGAAAGTAGGGTTCCCGGGTGATGTGATGGCAGTGATCTGTGTTGCTAAACAGATGGGCTGCTGCATTTTGAATTAGTAGGAGCTTTTTCAGGGCACCTGGTTTAATTCCTAGATAAGATTTAAAATCATCAAGTTTGGTGGTCATGAATACATGGATGTTCTTGTCTGGAATAACAGGTATATTTCTAACATTAAAATGCAGCTATCAATATCAGAAACCTACTATAGAATATAGATGCAACACAGTGCTTTTGTATAAGGTAGTCTAGTTCCACCATGCTATTATGACAAATCTGCCTTGCACCTGACATACTTCTAGGGTGCTAACAATCTGACAAATCTATCATGGATAATGCATTCTGAAAGCTGCTTCATGGGGAGAAAAAAGCAGAGAATAAGTGCAGCCCACTGGCATGTTTCTTTCCCCCTGAGGCGCAAAGGCAAATTGAGCAAAACTCTCTGGATTACACTGGCAAACTATTCACAGCAGTTGTTCAGCTGCTGGGGGATGATATTATTATGGCAAAGGTGCTAATGAAATGCATGGTTTGAATGATTGATACAAGTCCTCAATAGGAAACTAAATAAGGGCTTGATCCTGTCCTATTGCAACCAATTGCAAAACTCTCATTGACTTCAATAGGCGTAGGATCAAGAGTTAAACATACGGAATAGAGCTGGTCTAAATTTTTCATTTCACATTATTACATAAAAATGGCCTCTTTTCAAAACGTTTTTCTTGTTCTGTGTTTTGTACAGCACCTTGCACAATGGTGTTCTGGTCCATGGCTGGCGCTCCTAGGTATTAATGCAATACAAATAATAACTGATGTTGGAAGTGATAGCTTTGTACAGCACACAAAACTACGGAGTTCAAACTAGTATCCCAAAGGGTATAGTTGTAGTCTTAAAAGTACATACTGTATTATGCACACTACAGGTATTATAATGGCCCTGGTCCTACTCCAATTGATATTAATGACAAAAAATTCATTGACCATAATGGTACAGGATCAGGTCAATAGAGAATTAACTTAGTAAGGAAAGACCTGCTTTTCTGTGTTAGTAGCTAAATAATCTAAATCTAAAATAGCTTTCTGTATAACTTGTGTATAATTAAGCATCTTTACTTTGGGATGTGGTGTGGCTTAGAGTATTGGCACAGAACCTTTCAGTAGGTCATCGGTTTGAAACCAGCCCAAATCTGTACTCATTTTTAATTCATCATCTGTTAGCTTTCCAATGATCTATGTGGAGTAGGTTTTCAACAGAAAGACCAAGCATTAAATGAGCATGGAGATTGGATTATACCTCTCACCACTCTGGATGGTCTTGCTAGGACAGTATCAGTGCCCCCAGTTGCATTGCCCATACTGTACCTGGTCTATGGATAAATAGAAGAATTCTGTCTGCAACCTCTCAATATGGCACTTTTCAGGAGCATGAATCAGTTTATTCTAAAATATTCAAATGCTGTATCTGAATTCCTAGCACTTTCTACTGGGAGTAGAATTGCTTATTTCAATACTTATTAAATTTCTTAATTCTAAAAAGGCTAAAATATAAATGGTAGGTAATAGTGATACTCTTTCCTTCTGATATACCAGCTAGCATGATCATATTTCTCCACTAAGATTTTGCTTTATTTTTCTCCCCTATTGAATATTTCTTTTCCCAGAGATTCTAAATTAATTTGTTTCTAAGACAAAAATAATTTGGACACGTGTGTGTGTGTGTGTGTGTGTGTCTGAGAAACTATTTTAAATTTTTAGTTAAGAATAATGATGGAGACATGGGATAAAGAAGATTAACTCCTCTATCTCTTACTGCTGCCCCTCTTCCCCCCAAAATTGGATTTTACTTTTTTTTTTTTTTAAGACTACAATATTGAGAAGTTATAGGGAAACTAGCTAGGGCTCTGAAGAGTTGAGACAGCCAGATAAATGGATATAAAGGGTTTGAGAGTGAATTTGAACTCCTAATGAAGCACACTGAAAGACGATTAATGATGAGTAAAAAGCAACTAACTAATGGTTCTACTATTTGTTTTAATTACTCCCACACAAGACAGTTATGAACAATTTATTTTATTTGGACTTTATGTACTGTGGCTTTAAAATGATTTTGAAGTAAGTCTCCACAACATGCAAAGTACTGGAAGGCATCAAGATGATATGCTAAAAAATAAGTTATTTATACAGTGCCTGTCCCTGCCTTGCATTACTTATAGTCTAATCTGGATACGGTAAAGCCAGGGATGACAATAAGCACAGAGTGGTGTATATGTTTGGAATAAGGTTTGCAATAGTAAGATCCTGCATTGGCAGGGAGATGGACTGGAGGGTTGAGCAGCTTAGCTACCTATCTGGCCTGGGAGTCTGGAAGCCCTTGGGTCCCTAGCAGTCTGCAGGGCTGCGCTGCCCCTGAACCATATACCCTGGAAGCTAAGGCAGCTGTGATATTGAAATGCTTCCTGTCAGTTTCATGGCTGCTGTTCAATGGTGACTGGCAGTGAAATTGATAAGAATCATGTCAGTTTCAGTCAACTGCTGTTCGGGGGAGCATATTTCCTTTCAGAAACACCATGTGTCAATGATTTTGAAATGAAAAATGTATAGACTGTTAGGCTGAGCTGATGTATAGATTACCGATGATTAAGTGGTGAAAGAGCTAGTTAATGAACTGGGTGGGCTGTGCTACTACCAACAATTGTATGTGCTTCATGATTCTGCACAAGCTGTTGCTGGAGATGCAAAGATGTTCTGCTAACTGCTCAATTTCTACTATTCTGAAGATAAATGAAGATGTACATGGTCTTAAGTAGCCTTTTCTAAAAATGCATTGAGATGCACTGAAGCATTGCAATCTGTTTTAGGCTGCCAAATCCAATCCTGGCAAGGACTTTCGGTTCATTAGCACTGTCTATCATAGGTATTATGGAGGCAAGGTAATGGAAATCCTTCTCTTATTGATTAGGGCGATAGTTGAAAAAAAGGCATAATTGCCACCCTCAATTTAATCTTGTAGATACCCTCTGGTGCCAACATTCTGCCTTAGTATTAAGGTCTTCCTGGAACTGGTGAAGTGAACTCTCAAAGCTTAATCTGAGATTAGCAACACCTAACTATGAACCTAGCTCACCATGGACCTAAGATTCTCCCCGCCCCGCCGCCTTTTTTAATACCTCCATTAATGGTGCAGACTGTTAGTGAGTCTAACATCAGTATTCATCTCTGTCTATCTAATAGAAAACTTTTAATGCTTGTGTCAGTTTAGTCATTTTTTACATTCCCCATGCAAAACTGTTTACATCAGTAGTTCATAATAACTGAATACAAATATTGTAGAAAGGTAAGGAATAGAAGACAATTTATTTGAAAAAACGAGTATGGGTATTTTTAAATGCGCTTGTTTATATACAATAGTTGATATAGAAAGAAACAAATATATGCTACCCCTAAGTAACTGGCCAGTGGGGGAGAATCTTTCTGCAGGGTTACAATGCCAGCATCATTTCCAAGCAGGAAACATCTAGGCTTGGTCTACACTACCCCCCCCAATTCGAACTAAGGTACGCAACTTCAGCTACGTGAATAACGTAGCTGAAGTCGAAGTACCTTAGTTCGAACTTACCTTGGTCCACACGCGGCAGGCAGGCTCCCCCGTCGACTCCGCGGTACTCCTCTCGCCGAGCTGGAGTACCGCAGTCGACGGCGAGCACTTCCGGGTTCGACTTATCGCGTCCAGACTAGACGCGATAAGTCGAACCCAGAACTTCGATTTCCAGCCGTCGAACTACCTGGTAAGTGTAGCCAAGGCCTTAGTCTGCAATGTTGGAGGACAACACAATCTATATTTTAAATTTTACAAGATTACAGTTAAGTCTTGTTTTTTATGTAAAATTCCTAAATCAAATCTTCAGTGTTTTTTATGTAAAATACCCATAGATCAAATCTATTTACTGCTGCAAGAAAAACAAAGGGATCAAAGGATTTTCTCAGATGAGTACAACCATTAAAATCACTATTAAGTGAAGACGGCAACACCAAAATTCCCATGTACAACTTTGTCAAGCACCTAGATCCTGTTCAACAGTATATCTGATTATTCTACCAAGATTTGAAGAGCGAGTGTGGGGTATCCCAATTTCATCCTCAGAGTTATTGTGCAGTACCTGAGACTGTCATAGTTAACATTTGTTAACTATTTTTGCAAGCGAACATATAGCCTGAGCATCTGTGTCCTTGTTTCTGGCTGTTGCTTCCACCAGTGTTAGTAATGTTGGCAGTGCTAAAATAGAGAGAGCTACAGGCAGCTGTTGGCATTTTAACCACTTTGTTGTCTAATTCCATTTGATGGCACAGTGCTGGAGGTATTTTTAAAAGTATTTTAAATACCCTTTGAAGGTATTTAGGTTCCTAGTAGGATTTTCAGCATCTAACTCCTTGGGTGCTTTAGAAAATCCCATTAGTTGTCTATCTGCATCTTTAGGTATCTAAATGCTTCTAAATTAGCAGTGGGTACCTGGAGCCTTATCTATATTAGCACATCTACTGCTGGAGGAGCTTCAGTGGTGGAGAAAAATTGGGAAATGTTAAGGTTGGGGAGGGGAGTCTAGTGAAGTCTAAAAATCAACATTCCAACAGATACTACAAAGTTACTGTCTATTCTGAGAACAGTGGGAAGCAAAGTCCAATATCTCAAATAGATGCTGGCACTTTTTTGGCAATCATTGGGCAGTTACCCACTCCTTTGCTTAGCAAGCCCCCAGTTAGCCATGTTTATCTAGGTGATATTACAATCTGGAGCTAGTTTAAGAAAGCAATTCAACATTACTATGACCTCTCCTGTACTCATGTTTATAACATTTTTTCAGTAAAAGCAATCTCTAAATTATTCATTCTTCTCAGAAAAGTGAATAAACAATTTGATTTAAAAATATAAAAAGAATGAGGCAACTGATTACTTCCAAACTTTAACAACAACAAAATAACACAAAGTAAAGTGTCTTTTCTATAATGATCCACATTTCATTGTAAAATTTGGCTCTTATAGGAAGCAAGTACTTGAGGTAGTGACACTACAGCTATAGAAATATGGATTTGAGCATTGCCACACCACATAACTTTGCAAAAGTAAGTAAATCTCTTGGTGTATGCTCTGGAATCAATTATTCCTCATCACGACTATATGAGGCAGGAGGGAGAGCATTAGCAATATCTTCACACTGCATCTTCAGCCAGCCCAAAAGAAAAACGTGCACAGTGCCAGATTACTAGCATCCAAATGATTGTCTTCATTGTCCTTCTGTTATGTTATCTTCATTCTACTGGGATCTGCAAAACAGAAATGAGTATTCATCTGCTTAAGGGACTATGTAAGAAACAGCCTTGTGCATGTGGTGTCACGAAACAAGTTTAATATGAAAATGTCCAAATGATTTGTTGTAGCTGCCTTATTTCCTTCAGAATTTTTATGTAATTATGGCAAACCCACTATCCACATTTTTCACAATTTGACCCAAGCAGCGAAAGTGTTTATTAAACTTAGTAATGCACAAGTAATGAAGAACATGATTCTGAAAGGAATTAAGCAATGAAGTGATGAATGGAACTGTTTCCAAAGCATGCACATAAAGTGATATCATCTAGCTGAGGCTGATTTCTTCTACATCACTTCAATAGGAAAATAGCTGTATTGCTAAAATGGTTCGGTTTAGGCTCTATTATTTGCAGTGGCACTTGACAGTTATGGAGTTGGAATTCAATTTTTCTTCTAAAGCAGGTGTGTCTACAAAACCACTGTGCTATTTCCATAGAACGCATGGAGATTGTTGGCTCCTTGCCCATAGGTGTTTCAGGGCACTGATTCCGTTTTCACACTGCAGAGATTATCAGTGAATAGCATCTTAGTTTAAGTATACTTGAGTGAATATTCTTGATCCCAAAACAAGATAATAGATAATGTGAAAAGCTTTATTTTATGCTAATGCATACATTCAAGTACCCATTTTGAAAGGACAGTTTTATGGAAGTCCACGTTACATAGCACATAAAGATTTTGACATTAATTTATTACCCAGGACAGGGAGGAAAGGTGCTCTTTCATCTTGCTGTATCTCTGTTTGATCATGTTAACCTTGATATTAGCATCATATCCGTGTTTGATTCTAAAATACTGTTCCTTAGGTTCCAATAGTGATATTGGTTTGCAGTGGTTTATTTATGAATAGTGCATGGTATGCTTTTTGTTTTAAATTACAGGAAAGATGATTTCCACAAGTGTCTGCTTGAATTTAGGTAGGTTTAGTTGCATAGGTAGTGGGTGGCTAGGGCTAGAGGGGACTCAGTCTTCCCAAGTCTACCAGCCCAGCTCAGCAGGCGAATTCCCCATGTCTGGCATCTCCAGGGCCAGGAAGTGGGTGGGGCAGGAAGAGGGAAGACCCACTTGCACGTGACGCTGTGCCAGGCTCTTACAAGAGCCAATGGGTTGCATGGAGAGCCTGCTTGGCCCAGCCTCATGGAAAAGGAGGCCCTGCTGCCTGCCTCCTTCCTGAAAACATCCCTGAATTCATACTGGGAGCTCATGTTCGAAGACACAGGCCCCGCTTTTGCAAGTCAAGCTCCATAGTAACAGCTAATGTGGGGCAGGCTCGCTCTGCACATGCCAGAGAGCAGGGCTTGACCTTCTATTCCTCTGCCAGACAGAGTGGGCTCCTCCTGCTTGTACACCAGCGTGGGAACCTGCCCACACAACACAAGAGAGCCATTCTCCATAGAGCTGGGAGCCTGGTCACCAGCTGTTTTACTCTGCCTGTCCAAAGAATATTTTCACCCTCAGCCTATCTTTAATTGGAGTGGGATTTAGTTCTTGCATGAAGAAATTTCCATAGCTATAGGGAAATACTACTTGATCTTATAGGATGACGGCATAATGTGAGATATTAAAAAATAAATCCAGGTGGAATATTTAAGTCTAACATGCTACAAGGGTCCTATACACCTTAGGCAAAAATGTCCTTGAAGTTGGAATATTTCCTAAGGAGTGCAAAAGTGCTAGGTATTCTTATTACACAATTATCCTTGCAATCACATCAGAAGCACTTTCTGTGAGATTATGGCAGCTGAAGTCAAAACAGCTCAAATAAGAATGTCAGTAAAATCTGTTTACTTCTGCCAGGTTGGAGTGATTTTTGATAGGTGGCAGACACATGGATTACAATTTCCACATGAGTAGTGCTATACTCGTCCCACATAGACTTTAAGGAAGAAGCATAAGAAAAGATGCATCCCTTCATTTGTGGAAGAAGTTGGGCAGTAGTCCGGGGATGGAATAGAATTAACCCTTTTGAAAATTATCTATCTTCCTAAACGTAAATTTAAAAAGAGAATTCTTTCAGTCTTCCTCACCCTCTAGTCCTTCATAGGCTTTCACTTTGTCTCTCAACAGCATATTTCTTCAGATATACTTTATGGAGCAACTGTATGTATGCAATAACATGATGAGGTTGCTATAGTAACTTGTTTTTAAATAGCAGGGTAATTACTCTTACAAATTCTCTTGTAACTGACTAGCATATAGTCTAGCACATACAGTATATTTGTAATAGAATAGCACATACATTAAACTTTTCATTTTTCACATATATTGCTTCCTTTTTATTTGTCAAGTATTTTTGAATATTTCATTTAAAAAAACCTTTACTTTATCCCCTTTCTTGCTTATATACTCCAACAGGTGTATAATGCAGAGTTACTCAGTTACAAGCATCGAAAGTGGGGTTTAATAAGGGTCTATGTATCTATATAAATATATATAGAAACTGAAAAAAAATATATTATTGACGTTCAGTATGTTTTTCACTGACTCCAACAAAGTAGTTTAAAATACCAAAAACTTGTTCTCTTGTATTTTCACTGGATTCATTTTTAGAGAATGAATGGCCAGTTGCTATTCATATAGATTTACAGGTGAATTCAAGTATTAAGCAATGTCTGACTCTAGGCTTGTCTTTTTAATGATCATTATTTTCTGCAGTGGGTTAGAATACTGAGCATCTATGTCCCTTTATAATAAATGTATAGGCATTTGGGACATACGGGTACAATTTAATATAAAAACATTAGTAGAAGGTAACTGTAAACGGCAATATGGAGCTAGATGGTTCTCAGTGTGGAGTCATGTACCATTTATAGCCAAATAGAATCGAGTAGGTTAGCTTTTGTTGATTGGTTATGTACCTATTTAAGTTTCAGAGTAACAGCCGTGTTAGTCTGTATCCGCAAAAAGAAGAACAGGAGTACTTGTGGCACCTTAGAGACTAACAAATTTATTAGAGCATAAGCTTTCGTGGACTACAGCCCACTTACATAAAGCCTAAGGTATACCATGTTAATTCTCTTAAGCCCTTTTATTCCAGAGAATTAAACGTTTGCCAGTTTACAGCCCAGGAAACAGATGACGCGGAGTGGCCTGAAGGTGTCTACTACGAAGGAAAAAAGGATGGTGGCGTGGAAGAGGTGAACCTCTCCATGACCCTTGGACGTCTGCAGCGACAGCAGATCAAGGAGCTGTGCACAAGCTTTGCACCAATTTTCTCAGCCACTCCAGGATGGACCGAACGGGCATACCACTCCATTGACACAGGTAATGCTCACCCTATTAGAACCCCACCCTACCGGGAGTCACCTCATGCCAAAACTGCTATACAAAGGGAGATCCAGGACATGCTACAGATGGGTATAATCCGCCCCTCTAAGAGTGCATGGGCATCTCCAGTGGTTCTAGTTCCCAAACCAGATGGGGAAATACGCTTTTGCGTGGACTACCGTAAGCTAAATGCTGTAACTCGTCCTGACAACTATCCAATGCCACGCACAGATGAGCTATTGGAGAAATTGGGACATGCCCAATTCATCTCTACTTTAGACTTAACCAAGGGGTACTGGCAAGTACCACTAGATGAACCCGCTAAGGAAAGGTCAGCCTTCGTCACCCAGGCAGGGGTGTATGAATTCAATGTACTTCCTTTCGGGTTGCGAAATGCACCCGCCACCTTCCAAAGACTTGTAGATGGTCTCCTAGCGGGATTGGGAGAATCTGCAGTTGCCTACCTCGATGATGTGGCCATTTTTTCTGATTCATGGGCAGAGCACATGGAGCACCTGGAAAAAGTTTTCGAGCGCATCCAGCAGGCAGGACTAACTGTTAAGGCTAAAAAGTGTCAAATAGGCCAAAACAGAGTGACTTACCTGGGGCACCAGGTGGGTCAAGGAACTATAAATCCCATACAGGCCAAAGTGGATGCTATCCAAAAGTGGCCGGTTCCAAAGTCTAAGAAACAGGTCCAATCCTTCTTAGGCTTGGCTGGATATTATAGGCGATTTGTACCCCACTACAGCCAAATCGCCGCCCCGCTGACAGACCTAACCAGAAAGAAACAGCCAAATGCAGTTCAGTGGACTAATGAGTGTCAAAAGGCCTTTAACCAGCTTAAGGCAACACTCATGTCTGACCCTGTGCTAAGGGCCCCAGACTTTGACAAACCGTTCCAAGTAACCACAGATGCGTCCGAGCGAGGCGTGGGAGCAGTTTTAATGCAGGAAGGACCGGATCAAGAATTCCATCCTGTCGTATTTCTCAGTAAGAAACTGTCTGAGAGGGAAAGCCATTGGTCAATCAGCGAAAAGGAATGCTATGCCATTGTGTATGTGCTGCAAAAGCTATGCATCCGAAGAAGTGGGCTGTAGTCCACGAAAGCTTATGCTCTAATAAATTTGTTAGTCTCTAAGGTGCCACAAGTACTCCTGTTCTTCTTTTTACCTATTTAAAAAAATCATGAGGGGGAGGATTTGGAAGACAATAGGTACACTACAAATAAGGCATCTGACACAGCTAATGTAAGCTGCTATTTTTCAGTAAAACTTTCATATGTAACAATGTTCGATTGGCTAGGGATTACTTTTGTTTCATCATTACTCTTATGTTTTGCTAAAGTGTGGTGCTAACTGCAAGGATCTCTACTTTGATTATTTTGTTGGGATCACCTCTGCTACCCATAATCAAACCTATCCCGATGGCTGCTTTATTTTTAAAAGCTAGCAGGAACACTTGTGGTCATGCTAAATTATCTGCATTGACTATTTGCAAGATTCAAATTGAAAATATACAAAAAGGTATAAGAGTGATAATTGTGCTAGCAAATTCATTATTCCTTCAGGAATGCTTTTGGCAAGTTGCTTTTAACAGAACTCCAAAACAAAGTAAACCAAAAATGTCAGAAAAATGAATTGCAATTCACTTGGCCACATAATATGCTAAATTTCATGAAGTGTAGATGATTCTTTAGGAATGCTGACAGCACAAGAGGGAGCTGTAGCTAAGAATACCATGGAGAAAGAGAGCAGTGTGGTCTGAGAAATGTAGACTATCCTAGTCTTCCAAATGCACTATCTAAATAAGAGTCTCCTAAGATTCCTTTTGCTTGTGGAAAGGAGCATCTACGACCAATTATTCTACAGAGATGTCTCTCCTTTGCACCCTATTTCTATCTTCAAGACAGCTTCTGACCCAGGCTCTGGAAAAGAACTACTAAAATGTAGCATTTGTTCTAACCTTTTGAGAGACTACTTCTAATGGACAATCAGACTGGCAAATAGTTTTAAGTGAGGGAAGTCGATCTTCTAAACTGACTGCCTAGTGATCACCTTACATTTCTTACTCATTCTCCTGTACTAGGCACGAAGAGAGAGATAAGCAGAGACTCAGTTAGATGTAGGGTGACCAGACAGCAAATGTGAAAAATTGGGATGGGGGCGCGGGGGGTGGTGGTGGTGGTGGTGGTGGGTGTAATAGCCTATATAAGAAAAAGACCCAAAAATTGGGACTGTCCCTATAAAATCAGTTCATCTGGTCACCCTAGTTAGATGCAGATGTGTAATTACCAGGAGCCTCCTCATGCAGCTAGTGCTGTGTGAAGAGACTGTCCAGTAGCAATTTAATCAAGATTTTGTGACAGATTTTGTATGCCAACACTATTGTATTGTTTCTGTTATCCAAAAGTCCAAAATGAAAATGTAGCAAAGCACAAGGCTCTGTATATGTGTGTGCAACATTTCTTCCTGCCTATGCTAATAAACAAATTTATTACTAACAATTCTAATAAAGCTGGATATTGGAGGAAAGGGTCTATTTGGGTTTTGACTATTTTGGTTTCCTGACATATGCTCTGAAACCAGACTCCAATGAACCAGGCATTATTAGTGCTGACTTTAGGATGCTGGGCTGTAATGAGGCTAATCGATAATAAGGGTGGAGAAAAGCCACTTAAGCCCCTTTCATTTACAACATTTCCATCTTCTGACCAGAACAATGCATCGTCATACTGCAACAATTGGCAGAGAAATTGGTGGTTTTCATCTTCTTCTGCAGCATGGGGCACGGGTCACTTGCAGATTTACTTTAGCGTAAATGGTGGATTCTCTTTAACTTGAAGTCTTTAAACCATGATTTGAAGACGTCAGTAACTCAGCCAGAGGTTGGGGTCTATTACAGGAGTGGATGGGTGAGGTTCTGTGGCCTGCCGTGTTTAGGAGGTCAGACTAGATAATTATGATGGCCCCTTCTAATCTTAAAGTCTCTGAGTCTAATTATATATTCTTGCAGAATGGATCATGAAACTCAAGACTGTCTCTCAAATTTAAAAAGGGGTATGTGTATGTCTCCTTTTTTGGGTTCTCCTGCATTATTGAGGATCCCCATAGGGTTAAGAGGTATTGTAGATGGCCTGGCTCTTGTAAACATGTACAGTATGGAAACAATTATAGTAGCTTCTCTTTCTTCCCACACTTATTATGCTGTGGTTCACTCATATGAAAAATGCATGAACAGTATTTTATTGTTCTTGACTATGATTTGCAACAAAGTTCCACTTTGTGAAGTGGCATATCGTACTGGACATTCATGAACTATAGTGATGTTCTGAAACAAACCTGATGATCCTGGTTTGATACACCAAAAAGGGCATCTCTTGCTGTGCTATCAGAAATCCCTTTGAATATAAACACATGCAGACAATTGACGGAAAAGTCAAAGTAGAATATGAAATAAAGCATTTTAGAAAATGCACAGCATATTCTCCTAAACCACAGCTGACCAGTTCAATAGATTTTATGTACCTAGAAAATTACAATGAACCTCATTCGTGTTATCTGTAGCTTCTGATTTTAATGCCAAAATAGAAGCTGTCTTTTAGTATGAGAATGTAACTGTCAAAATGCAGTGAATGGTAATTCTGAGGTTAAAATCTGATTTTTTTAGTACAAAATACTGTATATATGAATAGATGATTATATTTTCTCAGTGTACATTATTTAGCAGTTGAAAATATCTTGATTTTTCCCCAGCTTTTGAATATAAAAATCAAGCTTTCTTTAAAATATTTTAATAACATTATTCACCTCTTTCATAAAGTTAAAGCTATAAATGAACATTTTCTCATAAAACTATGTAAAATACTTCAGTTAGACTGAATTCGTCCCCATCCCCCCCACCTCATCTGACTAGGAGAATTCAGTATTTTTGAATTTGCATGTTACCTTCTTTCTACAGGTTAAACCAGTATATCCACTTCTACAGGCACATACATTTGGTCTTATACACCTGCTTCCGTATAGACACTTCTTCTCACAAAGAGCTACAAATACAATAAAAGATCAAGTTAGTTAAAAATATCCTTGTCATAAGAATCATAATTAGATTAGGAATACTCTGGCTATTTTTCCCCCCGATCCCAGGCTGTAACAAAGTGAATTTTGATCCAACTTCTGAATTCTGGTGGGAGGAAGGGGGGATTTCTAAATGTCTTCTGGGATTAAGAATTCTTTATCACAGGATTTTTCACATTTATTTTCTTTTGCATTTCTCATCATCTTTTTCTCCTAATCCTACAATAATGATGGGGGAAGAGAGGTCCGTGCCAAGGGAACAATTATTACAGCACAGTGGGGAAATGGATAAATATAAGACCTAATTTTCAAATCAGGAATACATTGCCGACAGTGATGGTTGGGGTCAAATTTGTGCCAAAAATGATTTTTCTCTTGTTCCAATAGAAGGAAAAATAGCAGCTTTAACATTCTTCCATCTCAAGTCAAAAAAGGATCTTTTAAAATATACAATCTCCAGGGATAGGATATGAAAGGAGAAAAACAACAAGATTGTACAATTTAGCGAATTGCATACTGTATAATTTTGGAAACCAGGACTTAAGGACAAATTTCCTGCTCTTGCAGAAACAACTACTTGCAACCCATTCTAAGTTTAAAATGTAAGTCGAATTAGAAAAGCATTGTTGGTACTAAGTTCTAAGTGCACATCACTTCACTTATAGTACAACCTATTTAAATATATTCAACTAATAAAACAATCTGTTCCTCTTTGTTTAAAGTAAGAATTACCTGATTTCTAGCCTGTTTCTCATCCTAGTTAGCAGCTTGTGCTCCTATGACATTGTTTTGGCAAGGAAAGAAGAAAACAACCACTTCATAAGGAACCACTCCAAGAAGAACACACATGTCATGTTGTTATTTTAATTAGATCTCAGGAGTTAAACTTTCTATCAAATATTGCCAAAATGTTCTGTCCTAGCACAGCAGTTACAGGGAATGGAGCTGAATGGCTTTCAAACCAATCAGACTTGAATCAACTGGTGGATACTTTTAAGTGTATTTTCATGATTCTGTCTGGCAGAGGCCTATGGAAGTCATTAACCACACACTGTCAAATAGAAGTAAAATAAAAATATCCTTCTATCTAGGTTGTAATATCATCCCCTTTATCATAGTAGCTTAGTGAGATACTCCATTTTTTTTATAGTCAAATCTCAGAGTTAGTGCACGTTAAGATCTCATCCTAAAGTTTACAGCACAGGACACTGTGAAAGTCAAGTGTATTTATCTCAAAGTCAAAGGGCAAAGTAAATACTTCTGGAATTCCAACCTGTTATTCTGGAGAGTCTAGTGCCAAGAGTTTTAAAGATTAGTACTCAGAGTTAGGCTCCACAAATCCATATTTAGTCATTCACGTGAGATTTTCAAAAGTGCTGAGCATGTTCAAGCTTTCATGGAAAACTGTTTGTTTGTCCTAGGTATATAAATATGCATAAATGGATTTGATTTGTATGGAATAAAGCTAGTTCAGACCTGAAGCCACAGTTAAAACTTCTGGAGCTCATGATACCAGATTCTTAGCTATAAAATTATATGCACTTGCAAACAATGAGAGTTGTTATAAGCAGCTCTGGTAGGCAGTGGGGGAGATAGGTGACATTTCTGAATAATGGTTCCCATCCTTATGCTTCTCTAAACAATGCCTTGAACTTGTTGCCTTCTGTCCACCACTGGAAATAAATTGGCAAATTTATAGCATTGTCACAGCAACTAAAGTAGTTGGGGGCTGGTGGGTTTGCCTTATAAAGAAAGATTAAAAGATTTGTGTAGATTGGCTAAGGCACGATGTGTGGGGTTGGTGGAATGACAAAAGACATGCTGGCAATCTACAGATGTTTAAACCGAAAAATATAAACACCAAAGGCAAACCCTTGCTCTTAAAGTGAGAGCCACACAGTATAGTGTGGTGGGGAATCATCCTTCCTCAAAAGAGAGCAGTGTACATTCACCCTTAGTACCTGCTCTTTGCTATGCCATATGTTACAGTGCATAGCATAAGCACACACAGATCTGGCCAGGCCCCCAGACCACAGACAGTATGCCTTTGGGAGTGAAGAGTGTCAGAAGTGGACGTCTGCTCCACAGCCAGTGCTCCGGGGAGTACAGAGTTGGTATCTTGCCTTGTTAGTACACTAATTAGGGCAAGAGGTTCCTTGCACTCCTTACCCTCTCCCTTTAGTACCACTCACTGAGTTTTTGTCTTACACAGGGAGAGAAACTATTTATGGCGTTACTAGGTGTAATGTGATTAGTAACACAGGCTGTGGAATAGTGGGGAGTGACAAAACCTCATTACTTGGGATATGTATAATCAGACTAGACAAAGCACAAGGAGATGTATCCTAGTGAACAATTCTACAAGGACAGGGGCAGGGATTAGATGATCTAGCAGGCCTTTCACTGACTAACTTCTCTGAGTCTCAGATGATGCCAAAAAGGAAAAACTAGAAAAAAAATTTCTGAAATGGAAACCGCCCCCCCAACTCCCAGTACTGTGAAAAAGAAGAGCTCAGTTATCAGGGAAAAAGTTTTTAGAACATTCAGAAGACAATTGGAATTGAAATCAGAGAGGATAATAACATAGCTGAAGTCCAAATGAATATTTCATAAATGTATTTACAAGGGACTCTAAGCCACTAAATACTAAAAATGACATAGGCTATGTATGCATTATCCTGTACAGACTCAGCAAGGAAAGTCGTTTAATAAGACAAGCTTATGTTAAAATTATAATCAATAAATGCCCACTACAATAAGGGATTTATTCCTGAGTGTTAAAAGAACATAGCCATAATTTGCATGCAAATGACAATCTTTGTTGAGAATCTTTTTTTTTTTAAAGGACTGAAAGGGTTACAGAGAAAATCTGGAGGCAAGCATGTCTGAGACACTATTCAGAGAAAGGGAAAGAACAAGAATGCTCAGGAAATTATAAGGCTATCAGCTTGACACTTATAACATGCAAATAAAGAGAAGATATTCTGAAGGGCAAATGAGACACCAGTATGTGTTCAATAATGTTAGAACTGCAGATAACCAGCATGAATTTTAACAATGAGGATCTTTCATGAGTGTAACCTTTTACTTTATAATTTATTGGAATTATACCCCAATCCCACAATCTGTTCCACACTGACAGACTGCTATGCCTATGTGGAACTCCACTGACTTCCTTAGGGTTCCATTCGGGCGTATATTCGCAAGAGCAGGTTAAATTATAGGATTTGAGTCTTTGTTGTTTTGGTTTGACAATCCCATAATGGCTCGAAGAGAGGGGTGTGTGTTTGCGCACATGTACACAAAGGAGAGTGCAGGGAGGAACCAGGTAGAGGGAGGTTAGTAGGGGCTTCAAATTTAAACAAAATTGGTAGGAAACTCTGCTACCATGGAAACTGCCACAGCCTCAGTGATGTGTCATATATATATATATATAAGTTTGTTATCCAATTTTTTGAACCCTTGTACTGATGTAATCAAAAGTCAGGGGCAGGAGACAGGGTAGATTCAGCCTTAACTATGAATAACATTTCATTCTTTTGTAAGATCATTTTCCTGCATTTGCAATAAGGTGTGAAATCTGACCATTAATCCTCATACCATCAAGATCACACTGTATATACAGGACAATGTGTAAACCACCATAGACCTTATTTGCTGGAGTGAAAAACTTATTTTATTGATCCTTCCTCAGAAGCTATTCTCTTCAGTTACAGATGAATGGGGAAGTACACTGGTCTGCCAACCAACCTCTTTATTTAAAGCCTAGTAGAATGGGGCTATTGTGCTCTATCCATGACTATTGAAACAATGTCTCCTAAATGTTCTCATCCCAGGCTTTATCCTTGTCAGTTCTGATAATATGCTGATAGCCAGTGACAGGTGGCAGGAAGGTGCTAGCACACTGGTCACAGAAGGCTGATTCTGAGTTTAACACACTACAGCTTCAAAAGTTTCTAAATTCTATGCTATTAATTGCACAAGTAGCGAAGGAAGATTTCTTTGTATCACAGCATCTCAAAAGAGGCAATCAGCCCAACTGATCCACGTGATGTACAACATGATTAATCTGTGAGGTTTACATCCGGTTGCAGAGTCAAGTGTTGCTCTCAGTGAAGCATTTTCAATATACTTTGCAGAGAGAAATCATTCATATTTACACTGAGCTAATAATCTTCAATGCAGAAGAACTGAGACTGGGGAGGATAAACACAGAACCTCGTCAGTTGTGTTTCAGCTAGTGGTGCTTATTGAAATGCAGGTGCAGCTTGTAATATAGATCCCTGTTCACCTTGTCAGGCAAAAGCCAGCAGGGGGAGTTTGTGTCATTATAGTTTTTATTTTATTATTAGCCCTAAAGCTGAAGAACTCTATATCTTAAATTTCCGAGTTTGAGGAAACCGAGAGCTCCATAGCATGGTAGCTACATCTGGATCCTAAAGCTCTCCTTGACCACCGTCGATTTGGCTTTAGGCCTCTCTGAGATACAGACAACACACTGGTCATGTTGGTCAATGATTTTTTTCCAGCGATAGAGTAAAATCCGATGGCCCTGGTGATTCTTCTAGATTTGTCAGCTGCCCTTCACTACCATTGACCATGAAGTGTTGTTAGTTACTAGGTGGAATTGTCATGGAGTGGTGTCATTCTTTCTGAGAAATCCCAGAGGATAACTGCTCATTGAAGCCTCCCTATCATATGTGAGGTTCTATGATGTCATTCCCTCTGGTACCACAGGTGGATGAGGCCATTAGGTTTATGGAGAAATATGGGCTGTAGTTCTTCTGTATATGGATGACTCCCGGCTTTGTATTTTCATCTCTGGGGGTGGCAGACTGACTTACTCAATGCTGAATTCGGACTGAAGCTTAGCTGGTCAATCCAAGAAATTAAATTTATGTCCAGTGGAGTAAAGGTAAAACAAACAGGCTGATAGTTGCCAGTAAAAGTGATCTGGATTGTGACTTGGGGAGTGGAAATTGTCTTTCATAAAGCTGAAATTGTGTGGAAACATGTAGTGATACTAACTTACAAAAATGTGCTCTTGTATGTCTGCTGGCTACTAACTATCTTACAGTACACTGTGAAAATGTTACTCTGCCTTTTAAGGCTGTGGGTGAAAATCTGTGCTTGCTTACAGTGGTGCAAGTATGGAGCGGAGCCACTGAAATTTTGCTATCAATAAGAGCAGGATTTAACCCTGTGTGTCTAAGCAGAAAAATATACAAGGGTGAAGCAGGCCATTTAGAAAGCTTGCAGGTTTGAGTTTGAAAGGCTTGATCAAAGCAGTTTTGTGTAGGAGAGGCTATAGAGAGCCAAATGCATCCTTGATATTATTTAATTAGTTTCAACAGAGTCACACCACAGATGGATTTGGCCTAGCATGTGTGTGGGCTGATTGGTGATAGGGAGCAGGCTAGAGTAACACTAGTGTAATAACAAAGGACCAAGTGGTAACCAGTGACTGGACCTAGACCTCAGTACCACCATTAGTAATCTGCCTGTCAGTGCCAGCAGCCACCAGAGTGGGCAGTCCTATAGGTGAGCTGCCTCAGGAAGCTCATAACACTTGGGCATGTACATAATTTTGTATAGACTCCTGGATGTTAGTGAAGAAAACTGTGTTCAAAATGCAAAAATCCAGACGTACTTTATTGGATTATTTCCATGGGAAAAACTTTTTTTTTATATACTTAACATCTGTAAGGAATATGACTTATGGTTCCACTGCCTCGTCTTTGCTGCACCACTGAATATTCAGAGCAACGCTCTAAGACCCAAACATCTGCTCTCCCACTCTAGTCTTTTTTTTTTTAATAGCAAAATTCCATACTCAGTGATTATTCAGATTTGCTGTGAGACCTAGAAGTTTCAGCCAGTTGTTTTTGGACAAAAAGCTGATTAAATTGTCCAGTGCAGTGAAAACATTGGAAGAAATAGTAAAAACAGAGTGAATGTCAAACAAACAGGTTTGGCACTGATTCAAAAAGCCTGACTAAATAAACAGAAACGTGCCTAGACTCTGCAAAATGGATACCCATGTAAAGCAGCAGAAACTGCTACAAATATTGAGTCTTGATAGTCTTTCCAAGTGAAGAACCTGCTTTTGGTGGTGGTGATGGGGGGAGGGATGAACTGGACTAGGTATAAGTCATTGGCTAGTAAATAATTTAAAACATTAACAAATGTGAACTAATATATGTTGGGCTCAGAGACAATTATGCAACTGATGAGATGTAACTGGGCCAGAAAGATTGCAAGACATAATTATGCACTACCAGTGGAAAAGGAGAGAAGGTGTGACACTTTACTTATATCCCCAAATGTTTACTGCCTTTCCATTGTGATGTTAGCAACATACATGAATCCAAGGGACACATTTAAAATAACCAACGTTTTTCCTCTTGGGCCACACTGTTCAGTCCCTTTGCACATGGAAACTCTGCTGGTGTGCTGGTTTGCACAGTGCTGCAGCATTTGCGTTACAAATATAGTTAAGGGGTTGTTTTAAAAGTATTCATGTTGGCATTTTGGAAATGTCAAGATTTTCTTACCTTTTTAAATAGTATCTATTCAAGCTAAATGAAGGCTTAATTCTATCTCCCCTATTCAGGGCTTGTCCACATGGTGGGATAATTCAGCCTATGGGGGTATGATTTCTAAAGCACACTCGTGTGTTTATATCATAATTGCATGTAGACTCTGCCGGTGTGCACTACAATAATGTTGTTTCAAACAGTATTATGTTAAAGTGCACTAGAGAACCTCTAGTGTGTACCAGAAATGTCTGCATCGATCAATTAACATGCAACACGTTAGTGCTCTTTAGAAATCACACTTCTGTAGGCTGCATTACCCTACCATATACACAAGCCCTTAAATTGAGTCAAGTAGTCCCACTGAAAATAATTGTTCTACACGTGGAATAAGGGACTACTCATTGAGAGTAAGGGAGGCAGAATTAAATCCTAAATATATTATCATGTTTTTCAAGTCACATAAATATCCTGGAGGATATAAGAGAGACAAGGCAGGTGAGGTAATATCTTTGATTGGACCAACTTCTGTAGGTGTGAGAGATGAACTTACATAGATCTGAAGAAGAGCTCTGTGTGGCTCAAAAGCTTGTCTCTCTCCCCAATAGAAGTTGGTCCAATCAAACATATTACCTCACCCACCTTGTGTCTCGAATATCCTGGGACTGACACGGCTACAACTGCACTGCATATATGGAAAATATATGCAGTTTATAAGGATAGCTATCATAGGGTTTTAATTGAAGAAGCACTTACGAGTCTGGCACAGCATTCCTATCCATCCTTCAGAGCATGCACAGACACTGGGGCCTATACATTCTCCACCATTCAGACACTTCTGCAGACAAACAGCTGAAAAGAGCAACATGAAAAGCGGGAAAATGAGAAGATCCATGAACGTACTCATGTGCATGAGCTGTTTTAGAGGGTAATGTGCTGGCAATTGCTTCACATAGTTATTTTCAAAATGGTGGAATCTCAAAGAATGTAATGAGTCTTCTTCACAAGGTAATTAGCATTTTGAATTTCTATGCTATTACCTCCCCCCAGATAGAGCTCTCTCAAAGTGAACTAAGACCAAGAACTAGGTCAAGTACCCTGGCACCAACAAATTAAAGTACTCCTTTCTGTATGATATATGGTACACCCATATCAGATGTTATAAATAAATAGGGTGTGATGTTCATTTACATCACAATACAGCTTAAGTGATGTTTGTCACTAGGATTATTTTATATGTATGTGTGTGTATATATAGTATATATAAAACATTATAATTCTCTGTGTGTATGTGTATGTATATATGTATACACTGAGAAGAAATGATCAATATTATACTTTAGGAACAGCTCTGAAATTAACATTGTGCTGATTCCCAAGCCTTATCCATCACCAGTACTCCTAGGGTGAAAAAGGCAATACATTAATCCATCTCCCATACAGTGTGTCATCTTGATCTTAAATTTATTCAGCTTATCCGCCAACATCACGGTAATGAATAACTATGTAAGAGAAAATATTTCCTGAAACATTTTAAGATAAGGTGATTTTTTTAATTGCATTTTTATGTAAACCTCAGTGAGATGTGGTAGGCTTAGTGTAAGAATACATCAGCCTCAGAATTATGCACTGCAATGCATCTGATGACCTTGAAAGTATATCAGTTTGGAAGGCTTTACTACAGGCTTTAAATAGTCCTGTATTTTGAAATATATGACATTTCTCTGTAAAATATAACAAAATATGTGTCGCTGCTATGACCTAAAATCAATACTTCAAGTTTAATACCATAAAAATGAGTTTCCATAAAAATATGCATAACAGACAGCTGCATGAGATAGAACCTTGGTTCCCCTCACCTTTCTTTTTTTGTAAATATCAAATATTTATGTCATTTTGTATTACCTTTACATAAAACTGTTTTTCTTTGTAAAATGCTGAAGTAGCAAAACAAGGTCTATTCACTATATTGTTTTCTAATATTAAAAATGATTACAATTCATTCTGACTGGCCTAAGTACTACACAATATTGTGTTTGATGGGAGGCAGAGATACTTACGTTTATTACACCACTTGCCCCTCCAACCAGATGGGCAGTCACAGACATCTGGGCTTACACATTTCCCTCCATTCATGCACATGGGATCACAGATACCTGCAGTTACATATTAAATAAGGAGCATGGTTGATGGTACGTATTCAGACAGACTTTACTTCAGTATTTACATCATTTTGTAAGGTTAAGTTGTTGTAATTAAAAACAAAAAGTAATTTGGATGTGAAAGTCTTAAACTCTGGGGCTTGCTATCTTCTATAAATCCTTTTAAAATTTGCTGAGCTCCGTTGTGCAAAAAATCTTTCAAGGAGCCTTCAGTAAGAGCTGCCTCAACGGAGAAATGAGAGAGGCATTAATTACGATGATTCTTGAAAAAGCAAACAAGAAATCTTCTGTGGCAGCTGCAGACAGACCAGTAGCACTTATTACTGTTGAATGCCAAATTCTCGTTAAAGCTTTCACCTCTTGATTGGAAAACATGTTCTCAGACATTCATCTGGTCCAGAAAGGACTTGAAGAGAATAGACTAACTTCAGACCCTTTCAGGAAAACTTTTTAGTATTTTATCAATCAAGGCAAAGACAAGATAAGGCTGTATTCCCATCTGTTTTGAAATATGGCAAAATTGTTGCAGAACAAGTTCAAATATTTAGCTTTTCACTAAATGTGTGCATGTGATAAAGACACATCTTTAGCTTGCTGCCAGTCAGGATAAACTGTATAATTTTGACCTTTTTTCCCCACAACTCCTACTTTTCTGTATTTTTTCAGCTGAGCTCTAGAACCTCTAAATCACATGGCATTTCAAACTACTGCTACCACACAGAATTTTGCAAATGCTGTGTTTGATTTAGATATTAATGCTGGGGTCATATGCTGACCAACATGCTTTGAGACCTTGTGCAAATGATGCTATACCACAAAATGGAACGTAAGTGCTTTGGCACATCCTGTGCAACCGCCGTGCCATCTAATGGGTTACAAATAAACCACTCAAATTGGTGCAAAGAACAGGAATCTTTACGGTCTCTGGTCGAGGATGAAGTCATGGAAAAACCCTCCAAGCAAGAATATTGCAACTGTTTATAAGAAAATAGTGTCCAAAACACAGTAATGCATCATGCAATAGAAGGATAACATCCATCTGTTCCTCTCAGGCCTGCCTCTGGTATTTTCTGATTGTTTGGGAAGCTAATGCTACCTATGTCTCTGGGATGCTAAACTGGGCACGCTGCTTCAATGGCTCTTCTTACCTAGTCACTTGTTCCATTTCTTACACTTGTCTGCAGATGCAGCCATACTAATAGTCTTCTCTTTGTGCTTCTGCACTGATCTCAGTTGCCTCCTAGCCTTTGATATTACTCTGTGCCAAGGGCACAGATCTTTTAGCACAGGGATCTGCTCTCAGGTGAATCAAGGTTACCTGCTGGCTGGGTAAAATTCAAAGCGGTAGGGACTTCCAGGGACCAAGCTCTTAAACTGTTGCTCTTCTCTTTCCATTTCCCTCCACCCTTTCTGTCTTGTACTACAGTCATGGTCCATGGTCATTTTGAGAGGGAGGGGAAAGTCAAGAGGTAGGGCTAACAATGAGTCAGCATTCTTGGTAAAATACCAACAGGTGTTGCAACTGGTAGTCATAACCAGGATAAGTTCAGGATGCAGTGACAACAAAAACTTCCTTTGGTGTGTGTGTGTGTGTTTTGTTTGCTTCATGTCTCTCTTGTAGCAGTCTTGTAACCTAAGTTCTTGTACTGTATTATAATTAAGTCACTTATTAATCTAATTATAAAATATTTTTAGAGGAGCTCACAATCTGACTCCAGGTTTCACACACCCCTAATTTGGTGGCGTTTAGCTTGCTACAAAGGGAGGGTCACGCAGCAAAATCTTTATTTTTGATTCCATGACACTACACTCTTCCTCCAAAGTTTACAGCAGAGAGATCCAGGGTTTGGTTTGGGGCCATCTATAAAAGTTAGATCGTTTGTACTCGTGTGACCCTAAGAGCATCCCTATGCCAGAAGGCAAGAGGCTTGCTGGTGTCCAGCAGTGAGTTTCAGCTGGCCTGACTAGTCCAGTGTACCTAATTCACTGTTGTCAGAAGCTGTATCTAAAAGATGTCATGCAAGGTATCAGATGCAAACTGGTAATATGCTGGCCCTTAATATTATTGTGTGGTGCATGTACGGGGGATGTATGGAAAAGTACAAATATGTGCTGAAAATTACGTTCTTAAAATATGTGGCAGGCAGGGCATAAATTACCCCTCTCTAGACAAAGGACTTTGGTTCTGCCTGCTTGAGTCTCTCTCCTATGTAAATCAAACCAGGGGTGGCCAAAGACAATGGGTATTGGAGATTGCAGGAAGATCATTTATATTGTAAAAATCACCAGTAGGAGAGGAACCAACATAGAATTTACACCAGATAGTCTGGCATCTACACCCAGCAGGGGAAAGGTACTTTATCTGGGGACATGGTTCAGAGGAAAACATTTCAAAGGGCTTGTCTATACTTACGCGCTGGTTCGGCGGCAGGCAATCGAACTTCTGGGTTCGATTTATCGCGTCTTGTCTGGACGCGATAAATCGAACCCAGAAGTGCTCCCCGTAGACTCGGGTAATCCTGCTTGGCGCGAAGAGTACGCGGAGTCGACGGGAGAGCCTGCCTGCTGTGTCTGGACCGCGGTAAATTCGAACTAAGGTATGTCGACTTCAGCTACGTTATTCACGTAGCTGAAGTTGCGTACCTTAGTTTGAATTGGGGGGTTAGTGTAGACCAGGCCAAAGGTTTACTAAACTATGAAGAACGAGCCAGGGTGAACCTGTGAATTATCCTTCACCTAAGGAGTCCAAGAAACCAAGCGTTTTGTGCTCTTTATGTTGGGTCCTGGCAAAAAGTCTTGCCAGTAAGCCTGGAAGAAAGACTATGGTGGGAAAAACTGCTTTGAACAAAAGACTAGTTTGTTAAGACGAGTTTTATTCTTAGAAGGGTATTTTTACTTTTGTTTGTTTGTAACCATTTCTATCCTTATTTCTTATTCTTGGTATCACTTAAACCTATGTCCTTTTGTTAATAAACTTGTTTTACTTTTACCATAAACCAACTCAGGGCTTTGACTGAAGTGGAGGGTTTGTCAATCCCAGTTATGTTAATAAGCTGCTGCGTATTGTCACTTTAAAGGAGCAGTGAACTTGATAAGGTTTTGTGGGTTTTACAGAAAGGGTACGTCTATACTTACCTCCAGGTTCGACGGTAAGCAATCGATCTTCTGGGATCGATTTATCGCATCTTGTCTAGGCGTGATAAATCGATCCCGGAAGTGCTTGCCGTCGACGCCGGTAATCCTGCTCTGCGAGAGGAGTAAGTGGAGTCAACAGGGGAGCCTGTCTGCCGCGTGTGGATCCGCGGTAAGTACCTTGTAGTTCGAACTAAGGTACTTCGACTTCAGGTACCGTATTCACGTAGCTGAAGTTGCATATCTTAGTTTGAACTGGGGGGTTAGTGTGGACCAGCCCAAAGAGGGGCTGAGCACAGCAGAGAAGGATTCACTGATGCACTGGAGTTCACTGATTGTTACCTGCTAGGCATGGTTTGGACTGGCAGAGTCTTGAAGAGTTTGCTGGCAAGGCAGACAAGATGGAGTGTTGCTGAAGCTGAGAGGGTCACAGGGGATCACATTCTGGGAACCCCAGCAGGCAGTCACACCATGCAATTTCTAGACATCACAGGATCTTGAAGATCCTCCCCCCACCCACTCAAAAAAAAAAAGCCATGAAAGAGGGTGGTAACTAAAAGCATTGTAGAAAGCATTTAAGCAGGGCTTTGTCAAAAGTGAATGCTCCATGATTCAATTTACTAACTACTTTTTCTTCTCACCTTATCCCAAGAATCACACTCTAGCAGGTAGTTTCTAGGTTAGGTTACTTGTCATAGATGTTATGTGGTGATAACCATATTTATCCACATTTTATTCCAATACATACCTCCTTTGGTTTCCTTAAAAATTAATTGATAACTATTTCCTTACTTTTCAATGAGAATACAACAATAAGCTCTCAGGTTGGTTTTTTCCCTCCTGCCAGACCTTCCACTCCCTATGTAGGCAACAGCTGAAATCCAAGGGAGTTCAGGTGTAAATTAAGTCAGTGGGAGTTTGATTTGAGTAAAGGCTGAAAGTTCAGGGCCAAATATATTTTGAAGGGCTAGCGCCCTTCTAACATTATGTTCATGTGTGTGCTCTCACTCCCTCTCTCTCTCTCTCCTTGATAGCAATCTCACAAGGAGTCTGTATGTAAATGAAGATAACTTTCTTTCCTTTTTTCCCTTTCCATTGACGCTTCTGCCTCACTTTCTCTCCCTTAACTTTCTTAGGCCTGGTCTACACTGGGGGGAGAGGGGGATCAATCTAAGTTATGCAACTTCAGCTCTGTGAATAATATAGCTGAAGTAGACGTACTTAGACCTACTCACTGTGGTGTCTTCACTGCGGTGAGTCGACTGCTGCCACTCCCCTGTCGACTCTGCCTGTGCCTCTTGCAGCAGTGGAGTACAGGAGTTGACGGGAGAGCACTCAGGGGTTCATTTATCACATCTAGACTAGATGCGATAAATTGACCCCAGCTGGATCGATCGCTGCCCACTGATCCGGTGGGTAGTATAGCCATACCCTGAACTAGAATTCCATTTTCATGCTCATTAGGCAGAATTCAACATTTATTAATTTTAACTAGTTTTGATCTTTTTTAGTCCCACCCCTAGGCCTCTGTGGAAGAGCGCCATTTTCAAAATAGCAAGCAAAAAAGTTACAGCATCTCATAGGGAAACTAAATAAATGATCAGACACTAGGGAGCAAACTGAATTATCCTGATCCTCTTGGGCACTAATATGACTTTGAAAAGACTCAGTTTTTCTTTTTTCTTACAAAATGTCTAACACACTGACCCACAGACAATGGGGTTTATTGGCTTTACATCTCCATTAGGAACCAGCCTTTACTTTACGATTGCCATCCTAGATGTGCAAGCTCCTGAATGTGATTGTCAGAAGAAACTCTGCATTCTGTTTCTCGTTCATTTTAATCAAAAAGGATATATTGCTATTAGAGGAAAACATCCTGTATTATAACAACATCCTGAACACAGGACAAATGGCAATCAATAAGTAAGACTTTGGGCTTGATCCTGCTCCCACTGACATCAATAGGAAAACTCTCATGCTCTTTTGTGAGAGCAGAAGCACAGAAACCACACAGTAAGGTTATCAAATCCTATAAAGAGTCTGATATGAGACAAATTGCTGGCAATGCAGGGCACTGTTATCAGAACTAAAAACCCACTGCCATATTCTTTATGTTAAGTTAGGTTTACTAAGGTTAAGATAAACCTTTATTGGAGCTGATGATTCAGGTTTGGAAAAAGGGATGATCACATGCAACATCTCAGGTGAAGAGTGATTTTAGTGGAGCAAGAAACATAAATGTAGGAATTTTAAAATCATAGACCTAGACAATGCTCACACCATCACACTGATATAGACAATTCTTTTTCCTGTATAGTCATTGGTTGCCAGAACAAGCAAGATGATACATGGGAACTCTGTTCCCTGTAACAGCTATTCCTCTCCTGCAGCATTAGTGCCAGCTGACACTATATACTTACCACCAACAACTTCCATGATCCCTTTTTAAATCTCAACCTCTATAGCAGCTCCCTTAAAATGTAACACTCTCAAGCAAAATATTCCTGCTATGCAAAGCCAAAGGAGCCTTGAGGCAAAGTGAAGCACAGGGCATGCTTTCCTACAGCTGCAGATGATATAAGTAACCCAGAATATCTATTTGTTCAAACAGTCACAGTATTAGTCAGTGATAACTAATAATTCCTGATCAATTTGAAGTTAGTAATAGAAATCAGTTGTTGCCTGTAGAATCTGACTGATGGTGTGAAGGAGCAGACAGAAAACTCTTCATCTTGAACCTAATACTGCAGGTTGAGAACTTCTGATACATTCACCCCATTACACCTGGTATCCCCTTCATTGTTTATATCCCCTTCTGATGGATTACAGTATTGCTCAAATAGCCCAGGCTTTAAAGCTACCCTAGGAAACTATTACAACAGAAAAACTTCAAAAACAGACTCCAAAGAGAGACTGCAGAGCTAGAATTGATATGCAAACTAGACACAATCAACTCCGGTTTGAATAAGGACTGGGAATGGCTGAGCCATTACAAACGTTGACTATCTCCCCTTGTAAGTACTCTCACACTTCTTATCACACTGTCTGTACTCGGCTAGCTTGATTATCACTTCAAAAGTTTTTTTTTTTTCTCTTAATTAATTGGCCTCTCAGAGTTGGTAAGACAACTCCCACCTGTTTATGCTCTCTGTATGTGTGTATATATATCTCCTCATTATATGTTCCATTCTATATGCATCCGAAGAAGTGGGCTGTAGTCCACGAAAGCTTATGCTCTAATAAATTTGTTAGTCTCTAAGGTGCCACAAGTACTCCTGTTCTTCTTTTTTCCTAGGAAACTAGAGTTTAGTTATGACAGAGACGATATTAAATCAGTTCCCTGAAATCTTGACAATGACAAACCCTTTAAATGTAGGATGTTTTAGGAGAACACTGCAGCAACTGAAGGACTGGGCACTAGCCTTTCCTGAAAATGATCATGCAGAGCCTATTTAGCTCTTGTGCAGTAATTACTGTCATCGCTGATCTCGAATCAAGTTGGTGATAAGGAGACAGAGCCCTGC